>NC_056686.1:77202500-77802500 GCF_018350215.1 Panthera leo
ATTCTATTCTATTCTATTCTATTCTATTCTATTCTATTCTATTCTATTCTATTCTATCCTATCCTATCCTATCCTATCCTATCCTATCCTATCCTATCCTACTCTCGTATATATTTAAAATTTTCCAAAGTAAAAAGTCCCTAGATACCTCTGTCACTTACTGGATAAAGACTGAATGTCTTGGTCTGTCAGTTAAGCATTTCTACCATCTTTCTACTCAGCTTCCCCTCATCTCTACTTCAGCCTGAGGACAAAACCCGGCTGGGTGCTTTAGAGTATTTTTGTTCTGGAAAAATCAAGTATGTTCCAAAAAGTAACGCCTCTCTTGGATTAACTTCCAATTGACGTTTACAGCTTTCCCTTTCATTCCCCTTCCACCCCTACTCCCCACAAAAACCCAGTTTGGCTGAGAGGTTAAGAGGAAGGAAAGGAAATTAACATTTACCAAGTGCCCATGATATGCCAGGTGCTGTCCTGAGCACACTTATTTTTAAAAAGTTATGTAGTGGAAATTCAGTATTTTGAACATTTAACTTGCTAAAAATTACATATTGTATATAAATCATGGCAAACTTGGGGGTGATGTTTATTGTTCTTTCTCACTCATTTTTTTTATATGTGCCCTAAATTTCAGACAAATGATTATCTTCCCTTTCACCATTTTCAAAAGAATCATCACTGCTGTGGTAGAGCCATTTTTATTGTGCAAGCCCTAGTGTGTTCTCAAATGCCACAAAAGGGTCACAGCATCCAAAGCAAACAGCACTAACGTGCCTATACTTCAAAATATTTCAGAAAATATGGTAGGATGGCACTACCTCAACTATTTTAATTGTTTTGCCATAAACCATAATATGCATCGACTATTCATGTTTTCTGGGCTTTTTTGTGAGTTACAATTCAGAGTCACAGAACTTCTCAATTTTAATACTCTCTTAAACGGCTTACATGTGTCCCAACATCTTACCCTTTGGGGAACAGATTTTTTTCCTAAAATTCTTCATCTTTTCAGTTCACAATCATTAGAGTATTTGAGTATGAACTTGAATGCCAGTGTGAAATGGCATGAATAGGAGAAGGGGTGTGAAAAGGGTGTGAGAAGATAGATACCTATGTTGCTTGTAGTTTTATTAAAACCTAGAATCAACCTCTACCTAGGATAAGGCATAGGGTTTACAGAACACAAGCCCTGGAATCAAAGTGCCTGGATTTGAATCTCGGACCCACCATTTATTTATGTCAGGTTATCCAGTATTGCTCTATACTTGCCTCCCAGAGGGGCTATGATGATTAAATACGATTACCCACATGAAGCATTCAGCACAGAGCCCTGTAGTAAGCAAATGCCCCGTAAATGTTAGATAATCATTATCATCTCCATGACTATCATCACCACCAGCACAATCATCTGTTGAAAGTTTTAGCAGCAAAATAATGCTAACCCAAAGCTAGCTCCCAAGGGACTAAGGTGGTGATTATGTGCTGTGGAAGCTCAGGCATATTCCATTAAAAATAGCAGCCCAGGGGCACCTAGGTGGCTCAGTGGGTTAAGCGTCCAACTCTGGACTTTGGCTCAGGTCATGATCTCACGATTTGTGAGTTCGAGCCCAAGTAGGGCTCTTGTGCTGACAGTGCAGAGTCTGCTTGGGATTTTCTCTCTCTCCCTCTCCCTCTGCCCCTCCCCCTCTCTCTGCCCCTCCCTCATGCATGTGCACACTCAGGTGCTCTCTCTCTCTCTCTCTCAAAATAAATAAATAAATTGAAAAACAAAAACAAAAAAAAACAGTGGCCCAGAGGAGGGACCCAGAATTATTTAGTCTTGGCGGCCTGTTCTCTGTGTCCATAGGAGGAAGAAACACCACCTGAAATGTGACCAGGCCATTAGCACTGGGAGTACAGACCAGCTCTCTGCTTGGCTGAGAAACTGATAACCTGAGCCTTTATCTGCTGCTGCCCCAGAAAATCCAGTGTGGAGAAATAAGATGCACCAATGACCAGGGAGACCTGGAACTTCAGCATGGCCTTCAAAGAGCACCTGTGTGCCTAAAAAGGCAGTCAAACATCTCATTGGTTGGGTAATTTTTACCCCCAAATTCGTTCCAGTAAGAGATACTCCTGGAGATACTATAGGTTCTGTGGCTTACAAAAGTAACACACAAAGCTGGCAGAAAGACTGTTCATGATGACCCAGTTATTATTCAAATAACCTAGTGCTATTAGGCAAATGGTCACATCCCCATTTCAACTGATTATTCCAATTTACTGAGAGGCAGAGGGAAAACACAGACTCCAATGGCCTGCATCATGAAGAAACGATTTCAGAATCAAAAGAAAATAAACATGAAGGGTGGGAGGAGTCACTCAGAGAGCTGAAAACTGCCAGAACTGCCATTCAGTGCAAAGCCTATTTGTACACAGCCCAAGGGAAGCTGGCTGATAGTCTAACCTGCATTTGTTTAACAACCCTAAGCAATCAACTTTCTTCACCACAAGCTTCTCCACTAAAATCTAGTCTCAATCAGCAAATCTCATGAAACTGCTTTGATATTTGGTAAAATTTTCCTCTTGAACTTTCATGTAAAAAAACAACACCACCGAACTTTCAGGATAATTACACTAAGTTTAAACAAAAGTAATTACCTAATTTGCAAGAGGAATTACTTAGAAAAATACCACCAAACTTAAAAGAAGCATGAATGAATTACTGGAAGTTATACCGCTGTGTATTAATGCCTAATTATTCTTTGGCATAGAAAAAAGCAAGCGGCTGCCTTCAATTATGAGCGGAACTACCTCTCTCAAAAAAGGTAAGAGTAACAAATGGAACACAAGTGGCTGCTGTTATTGTTAAACCACTCACAAAAGTACAAAATGAGCCAGATGTTGCCCAACTGTGATATACTTCGCAACATAATTAACTTATTTCTTTCCCCTGGTCCCCCAAAACAGGGAACTATTTGGGCAATCCATTTACAGAAAGACTGTGGCTATTACACGGTTTCAAATTGTTGAAAACCAATCAGTGAGAGTAAAACAACAACAAAAAGTGTTAATAAGGAACCAATAAACATCTAGTATGTCCATTTTGCACCACCTTCAGAATGGCTGGGCAATGAATTAAAACCTAGTTTGCTTCTTCAAACAGTACAGCAGGTAAAGTTAAGTTGTGCCCCAGGCTCCTGACTCTAAGCCAGTGCCCTCCTCACTGTATCTCCTGCCTTTCCAAAGTGAGCAGTAGGAAGAGGGCAAATGACATACAGATATGTCAGTAAGAATGGCTCTTTTCACAGAGGTCACTCAACCAAAGAAGAAAGTAGACACATCCACATGCCTCTATTCTATTAGGTCCTGTGCGCCTATCCTCTTAGCCCCCACTGCCTTGTCTTGCTAAATCCAACAGTGCTTACATCAGAAATGCCATCCCAGCGCTGCCCCCAAGCCTACATCAGGTGTCAGCTCCACCTGGCAGGCCTCCTAGCAAATGCTCACCAAGAGGAGACAGTATGCTTGCTGGCTTCTATCAAGGCTCCAGTGCCAAGCTCCTCTCTGTCCCTTGGTGGTGGAAGGTGGCATGGAGACCTAGCCCTGAAATAGCTAACCCCAGAAGCTAGGAATCCACTTTCACTCTCAGACTTCTCTTCGTTTGGCACCCCTAGACAATGTTTCCAGATAGTCATAGGTTGTTTCTAGACAGTGACAAATGTAGCTGCCCAAATAGCCCATGTGTATTTGGCTCCACCTCCTCAGATGTTGCCAGCTGCCTGATGTGTTCTTGTTTGTCCATGCCCCTCGGCTGTGATGCCCGTCCCCATCAGATGCTCTCCACAGTCCACAGGACCTCATGTCCATTCCTAACACCTCCATGGAGCCCAGCTCGGTTTCTCTGCTGGTCTGGCTGACTTGGCCTACACCATGTTTGGCTTTGCCTTGCCTGTCTACCTGAGGCCACACCTCTTAGGGCACGTCCTTCCTTTTCTCCCACAAGAAGATGCAGACTGCTGATGCTCCTGGGTGTGCAAGAAGAGGCACCCTTGGCTTCAAGCAACAAATGTGCCTGGGTAACATTCTGAAACCTGAATTATAAAAATGCATTTGGACAGTGGTTCTTAACCTTCTTTCTGCTCTGACCTAAGATGAATGGTGTTCATATACCTAACACTCTCCCCAAAGGCATCTGTGATCCTGATACAGCCCTGGGACTGCTTGTACTCGGCAGAATCACTGGTAGTAGACCACAGAAAGATGGGCTGTGGGCTGCTCAATCCGGGCATGCCAGGAGGAACTTGGAGCCTTTCTTGCATACTCAAGGGAGCATATTTGAATGGCAAGGGAGAGTGACATTGGGATAGGGACAACTTTGACTCTGATATAATATTAAAGAGGAAATCATTGGCAAACATATCACTAATAACTCAGCCACATGTCAGAGTGGACCTAACTAAATAAAAGGCTCTTTTGGCAAAACTCCTTCTAAAGTTACTAATTGGCCCTTAATTTATCTTTTGAATACAAATGTACTTTGATTTACAGTATTGGAGCTGTTGCTGTTTCTTTTGTATTTTTTTTAGTATTGGAGCTTTTTTTTTTAATGTTTATTTATTTTTCAGAGAAAGAGCATGAGCAGGAGAGGGGCAGAGAATCCAAAGTGGGCTCTGAGCTGTCAGCACAGAGCCCGATGTGGGGCTCAAACTCGTGAACTGTGAGATCATGACCTGAGCTAAAGTTGGATGCTCAGCCAACTGAGCTACCCAGGCTCATCCTAGGGGTCTAGTACTGGAACTTCTTAAAATGGGAAACCCCCAGGCTCTGAGCGAGCCTTCCAAAACGCACCTTTAACTTCTTCTTGCTGGTGGATCACAGCAAGGGGCTTGGTAAAGGTCTTCTTAGTCTGCATCATGGCCCAGATCATTGAGGCGTCCAGCGAGGTGCAGGCTTCATCTGGAGGCACACACTGCAGAGAGGCAGAGACAGCAAAGCAGGGTCAGGGGTCACCCCGAAGAGCCTGCACCAGCTCAGCCTGCACAGTTGGCCAGTGCCCCTTATCAGACAGCTCACAGCTGTTTACCAGAGAAAAACAGGAGATTTGGGCGTTTTCCAAAGAACCATAAATAATCTGGGAGATATAGTGGCAGACCCAGGATATTCTCAGCTGCACTTGAAGATTCAAATATCACTGGATGGCTTATAAACATTGCCTTTTCCCCCCATCTTCCCACAAAACAACTAGAGGTTTTAGTGTTATTTAGTCTGAAAAATAATAAAAAAAAAAACTATATGACGAATATTGGCCCTTCACCAAGCTGGCTTCACATAAATGGTTCATATTGGTGATTTGTGATTGTGGGAAACTTCATGCACGGCATTATGAAAGTGACAGATTTTACATCTGTTGTCCAAAAAGATAATAATGTTGTCAAATTTGTTTGATTTTTTAAAATCCTGGTATAGGCTCGTTCAAAATGGTATAGGTGACCAGGGTCACCTGCTATAGTGTTCCACACTGGAGTCCTGGGGAGTTGTAGCCAGGTGTGGGGACCATAAGATTAGCTGTTTCCAGTCATTTTAAGGCCCTAAATTTAGGATTAGCATGCCCAAGCCCGGTATATCTGTTTTTAAAAAGTGTAATCACACTCTAGTACCTTTTTCTTTAAAACATCTTCAGTTCCTTGTCTATGCTTATCAATATGTAAAACTCTGATGTACATGGCATCTACTTGTTTTTGTTGTAAGAAGTGTATCAACCCTTTAAGAAGTCTATAGCAAGCCATCCCTAAAAGCTAATGAACTTCCAGCTCTTCCAATCACAAAAGAGCAAAGGCTTTTGGCTCTGTTGTCATTGCTGCTCTGAACAGCATATTATAAGAAAATAACTCCTTCCCTTCCCCCAAAACCCAGAGGAAGCCTTTACAATAGCCTCCTTATAAAGGGAAACAACAGATTTTTCTGTGGAAAGGCCTCATTGTTGAAAAGATCTGCATGTTAGGAAAAGCCTTCTTACTTTGCTGTTATTTCTTCAGATAAGTAAGAGTCTACGATTCTACGTCCAACTCACAGCTCAACCCTGGGCAAGACACTTAACTCCGGCCTTAGTTTCATCAGCTAAGGGCAGGGATGGACCCAATGATCTTTGAGTACTCCTCCTAGGAAGATTCTTTGGCTCTCTCTATCATCATAGAAGGCACTGAGAAGTCGCTAGAACTGTGGAAATATTACCTACAAGCAGTAAACATGAGGAGAGTGGTAACAGTTCATCTGAAGCCACTGCACTATAAATGCTGGACTGTTGTTACTGTCTCATTTGCTCCTCTGTTCCTAAGGGAAGCCAGCTACTATTATTTTTTTTTTTTTTTTTTCATTTTTTTCCCTTTAACATTTATTTATTATTGAGAGACAGAGAGACACAGAGCATGAGCCAGGGAAGGGTAGAGAGAGGGGGAGACACAGAATCCTAAGCAGGCTGCAGGCTCTGATCTGTCAGCACAGAGGCCGACGCAGGGCTCGAACTCACAAACCGTGAGATCATGACCTTAGCCAAAGTCAGACGCTCAACCAACTGGGCCACCCAGGCGCCCCTACTATTATTTCAATTATAGATGAGGCCATGCAGATTCTGAGAGCTCAGGGGACTTGCTTAAAATCTTGTTAGTAAGCAGTGGGCCTTCCTGCTCAGTCCTTATGCTCTTTCTACTTTCTCTTGCCTTGGGCGTAAATAGAGACTTTAGGTTTAGGGTCATATCCCATGTCATCTGCTGGGCCTTAGAACTCTCCTTAGAATTCTCTGCAATGAAGTACTGGGATTAATTTTCACAGAATGATACGCTATGGACTATCCAGGCCAGGCTCAGCGAGAGGTAATAACCAAAGCCTTCAGTAAAGACGCCTAGTAACTGCCAGGCCTCCCCTCCTAGATCCCAAACTCCTACAAGTCTTCCACCAGCTGCAGGGACCAGCTGTGTGTCACAGCCAAGCATTAAGTTTTCCCATGCCTCTCTACCACAAGTCCACAAATGGCCACTGGGAGGTGAATGCCCACAAGGCTAAGGCATCAATGTTTCCAAAAGCAACCTAAAGAACATAGTCTAAATCATCTTATGTATTCATGCTCCCAAATGATCATGACCAGATTTGCTACATTTTCATATGTATTATAAAATGTTCTCGGGGCGCCTGGGTGGCGCAGTCGGTTAAGCGTCCGACTTCAGCCAGGTCACGATCTCGTGGTCTGTGAGTTCGAGCCCCGCGTCAGGCTCTGGGCTGATGGCTCGGAGCCTGGAGCCTGTTTCCGATTCTGTGTCTCCCTCTCTCTCTGACCCTCCCCCGTTCATGCTCTGTCTCTCTCTGTCCCAAAAATAAATAAAAAAACGTTGAAAAAAAAATTTAAATAAAAAATAAAATGTTCTCTGATGTTATCGGAGAAATGGCTGCCCAAGGGAATATAACAGTGTAAAGCATTCAGGTCAGTGGTAATTTATCCAGTAATAATGATTTAATTGTTCCTCCTCCCTCTATATCTACCTCTTACAACCTATGTATTAAGAGAGAATTCCACACTTACACTATTAATGATACCAATCAATTATTAGTTTTAGACATTGATTTATATGTGACTACAAAAGTTTTATAAGTCAGCTGACACTGTGTGAGATTTCTACAGATGAAATGCATGTAAGGAATTATACATAACTATGGAAGATCACAGAAACAAAACTGTGGCAGAGACACCCTTCTTGCACAAGGCCCAACTAATGAGGGTTTGTAATTAACCTTGCAGATTCCCCCCTACGCAGCCATTCCAACAAGGTCAAAGTGTTCTGATGTCTGTTGTGGCAACAGAATGTACTGGTTCAATATGGGGAGTGACATAAGGTAAACATGATGAACCAGTATGAAGCTGAGAAAAATTAAAATATTTGTTAGTTTCCCTTAGAGGTCCTCTTGAGACAAGTCAACCTTATAATTCACACAGAGAAGGTCAAAAAACAATTGCAATACAAGTCTCAGCGGGACCTGGAAAAATTAATCCTCACACTGAACTTGTCCTTTCGGCTCTGTACTTTTGGCACTGCACGCTATCTGAATAGCAAAGATAAAGCCAGACCTCTCCCTCAATGGAAAACAGTCTTGATTTATCATTTGTAAGATACTATTAAGTAGCATGCATGGAAAAAAAAAGTCATACTGTCAGGATTTATTCTCTAAGACTCCATAAAACTCACGGTTCCCTGCTAACACAGATTTTATTACTTCAATTGGGCAGTTCCCAAACCAAAAACCTCAACCTGCAATAACTCGTGATTAAACTTCTCCGGTAGGTCACTGCCTCACCTAAAAATGTCGAAATAGCATACAGATGGATGAAGGCCTACTCACCTTAGGTAACTTCTGGGGGTCCTTTTCCTTCTTGGTACACAGCGTGAGCTCACACTGTAGAAAGAGCAGTGAGGTGTTGAAAATGGACTTAAACACAAAGCTGAATCGCTTCTTATCCATCTCAGCTTGGGGAATAGGAAAGTGCACCCTCTTTGGATTGTAGAATTTCACAGATTCATCTTTAGGACAAATGTTTTCAATGATAGTGTAATCAGACATCCTATCCGGGTTTGAATATGGAGAGATAAAGCACGTTTGGATGGCAAAGCCCAACTCTTGGTCAGCCTTAGTAACAGACACCTACAAAAGAATACAAAGACCAATCAGAAGCAAGTTGGCACCTCTCTTTTACTCTATCACACAAAGGTAACATATCAACACAGTGCTTCGGATGAGGGACCCTGCTTTATTTTCATAGCGTACTTATACAGTCTTCTTTCTAATTACAAAAGTAATATATACTTATTGAAAAAAGATGTCTCCCATTTAAACTTGATATGGATGATTATGGTGAATTATTTGGTTCCAATGTCAGTCTGGAAGATTCCAACACAAGATGAATAAATCTTGTCAACCTCCCCTAAGTCCTCTGGGAAATAAAAATAAAAGCACAGCACGCACCTAAAATGGATTTTCCAAAATAAACAAACACCAACAGGCAAAATTCCTGATGTCATAATACTGTATCATGTCTTAATAGTATACCACCTGTAGCGCAAGCTATTTTTTGAAATTGCTCAAAAATAAGGTACAGGGGCAAAATCTATTTAACCTAGGCAGAGAGGACCGAACTTCTAAACTGCAGCAAGTCAGAATGACCCTAAAACATTGCAATAAAGCTACAGATTCATCTAAAGTCCTGCTTCCTGGTGAGCAGGCAGAGCTGGCCCAGTTTGGTGTCAGGAACCGTGCAATCTGGTGGCGATCACGAGCCTGGCAAAGTGTCCTAGCTGCTCACAGGTCCAAAATAGGCCTTGCCAAGTACTCTCCCTTCGCTCTTTAAGCCCAAGGGTATTTTAAGGGAAATCTAATCTGGAAACGTTTCCAACTCATTATACTTCCCTCTTACAAAACATTTGTATGGGCTACGTCCAAACCTTGTTAAGGTTCTTTTCTTTAGAAACAGGAAGTGGTGTTTGGCCAAGTGTAAACAGAATTCAAACCTCAACTATCCTGAACTCAGCTAAAATCCTCGGACCAGAGTGGATTCTCCATTTGGTGACACATGGAAACTGTGTGAACTGCCTTTCCCCTCATGCCTCATTCCTTTACTAAACTTAGGGTCAAAATAAACTTAAACACTTTAGAAATAAAGTTAGTCCTTAATCATAAGCCAATAGCCCCCAGAATCCTTTCAAAAGGCGTGGAGATATAAACGCACTTTCCATTCTGGGAACCCAGGGGAAATCCCTGACATCGCATAGGGCACAGCACTATTTTGAAATATCCCTACGTGGTTAACTACAAGACACTCAACAGTGAAGATGACTGTGATCATGTCACTTTGTTGGGCCTTAAAGCTCAATCCCTCTGAACAATCTTGTGGGATAAATATTTTCATCTCCATTTTATAAATGGAGGAGAAACAGCATCCAGGATGGATGACTCATTCAAAACCCCACTTTGCAAGTGCTGGATAAAACCAGGGCTTAAAACCCAGGCCTTCTGACCTCAAGTCCATTTTTCTCTAAAGTACTTCATGGTAGCCACAGGGTCAATTCAACCAAACCCAAGATGTGGCCTTGGAAAATCACCTAGTCAGAAATCTTTCTAGGAAATAGTGTTTGGTAGTCTATAAATATTCACAGATCATTGTTTTGGCAATATTTCTAAAAAATAAGATATCTTGGAAAGATGGAAAATTACATATATCCTATTACTAAAAAGTGGCCTTTAACATGAAGTCAGAACCCACAATGCAAAAATGTAGACAGAAGAAATGCAAATCTTTTCTCTAATCTCAAAGAAAGTACATAGTAGCAGAAAGTCTAAGGTATCCCAAAAAGTTGTTTTGGAGGAAAAACTATGGTCAGTAAGTCTTTTACTCTAAAATGGCCTGGAAATGAGTGGTAGAAGGACTACAGGCCTTGGAGGGAGATGAGCAGATGAGCCTCAGGAAATTGCGTGCTCTGTGACTTGTGCCCTGTGAACTCTGAGTCTCAGTTTCCTCCCACACAGAATAAGAGCACCAATACCTACCAGAAACAGTTATTGTGAGCACGTGTAAAGTCACAATTACACACAAACAACAGTTCTCAGCTACTCAATGAATGCCAGCTATAATTAGTAGTTCTATTCTAGATGTAAATTTTGGAGGTTATAAACAGTTCTTTTTAATGCCCCCAAGAAAAATGAACTAACAGAAAAGCTGTCATTTGCTGAGTCGAAGGGGCACATGTACCCCATGTTTAAGCAGTGCTATCAACAATAGCCAAATTATGCAAAAGTCCAAATGTCCACAGACTTATGAATGGATAAAGAAGATGTGGTACCTTGCATACACACACACACGCACACACACACACACACATACACACACTCAATGGAATACTACTCAGAGAAAAAGAATGAAATCTTGCCATTTGCAACAATGTGGATGGAACCAGAGTGTATTATGCTAAGCAAAGTAAGTCTGTCAGAGAAAGAGATCATATGATTTCACTCATATGAGGAATTTGAGAAACTTAACAGATGAACACAGGGGAAGGGGAAAATAAGGTAAAAGCAGAGAGGGAGACAAACCATAAGAGACTCTTAAATACAGAGAACAAACTGAGGGCTGCTGGAGGGGAGGTAGGTAGAGGGATGGGTTAAATGGGTGGTGGGCATAAGGAGGGCACTTGTTAGGATGAGCACTGGGTGTCACATGTAAGAGATGGATCACTGGGTTCTACTTCTGAAGCCAAGACTACACTGTATGTTAACTAACTCAAATTAAAAAAAAAAAAAAGAAGAAGAAGAAGAAGGGGTGCCTGGGTGGCTCAGTCAGTTGAGCATCCAACTTCAGCTCAGGTCATGATCTCAGGGTTTATGAATTTGAGCCCCGCGTCGGGCTCTGTGCTGACAGCCCAGAGCCTGGAGCTGCTTCAGATTCTCTCTGCCCTTCCCCCACTTGTGCTCTCTCTCTCTCTCTCCTTCCATCTCTCTCTCTCTCTCTCTCTCATAAACTTAAAAAATTTTTTTTAAAAAGAGGATGAAAGGGGCGCCTGGGTGGCGCAGTCGGTTAAGCGTCCGACTTCAGCCAGGTCACGATCTCGCGGTCCGTGAGTTCGAGCCCCGCGTCAGGCTCTGGGCTGATGGCTCGGAGCCTGGAGCCTGTTTCCGATTCTGTGTCTCCCTCTCTCTCTGCCCCTCCCCCGTTCATGCTCTGTCTCTCTCTGTCCCAAAAATAAATAAAAAACGTTGAAAAAAAAAATTAAAAAAAAATAAAAATAAAAAAAAATAAAAAGAGGATGAAAATATAGTCAATATATGAAAAGATATAAATGTGAAAGTAAGAAAAAAAAAGCATTTCAAGTAAGCCATCATTAAGTGGACTGGGGAGAAAAACCAAAAGGCCCAGGGTAGGATACAGGAGGAAGACTGGCCACTGATGAGTATATGGCAGCAAAGCCGTAGGTCAGCAGAGCAGGCACACGTTTGAAAAAGAACAAACTGCAGTTAAGCAGGGCCCCTAAAATCCAGGGCACAGCAGAGGGTCACTGACCAACTGCGCATGTGGACTATGCAGGCAGAAATGCAAGAAGAAAAAAATGATCTTGGATAAGAAGAGATCTATAATTAGGAACAGCACGTAGAAAGCAGTATATTTTCCCCAGTGGAGAAAAAAGGTATACCCCCAAAAAAGAGAAGACCTCTCAGAATAAGGAATCAAAAAGGAGGAGAGATCCAGGAAAACATCTAGAGCCAGTGGCTCTAGAATGAGGACATCCCAGAATGAGGACAAAGGTGAGAGTTCTTTGTCTTTCTGAAATAGAAATATGTGCTCTGAAGTCACTTTCAATGTGTCGAAGTACCCCATTTCCACCCTGTAAGCTTCTCAATCCTCCCACAGTGAAGCAGAACACCAGCTTGCAGTTTAGCACCAAAACTAGCTCATCAGAGGATGATGTTCTTGTAAGACCAGCAGGTGTTCTGGGGCCATAGAGATATTTATCTTTTTCTAGAATCTAATCCATGAACCTGGATATTTGCACTGGTGAGAGGGTTACATTTTCTTCCCCTTTAAGTGACCCTTTGAGGATATATGATAGTAGCATCTAGTAGATAACATTATGGGCTCTAGAGCCAGACAACCTGAGTATGAACCCTACTCTGAGCTCCATTAGTTACTAACTATGTGATTGTAGACAAGTTTGTACCTTAATTTCCTCATCCCTAAAATGGGGATATCAGCAGTCTTGTCTCATCGGACTGCTTTGAAGAGTCAATTACTATAACACTTATAACCTGAGTTTGGCACAAAATAAATCTGCAATAATGTTAGCTGTTATTATTTCATTATTCCCACCACTACCTAATATTTTCATAGTTATTCCACAGATATATGCTATACATAATAATTACCATTATGTATACAAAATAGTTTCATACATTTATAGATACATTTAGATAATGACCTAAAAAAACCCAATTTTCATGAGATATGGAAGCGCACAGCATTTCACTGAGGTGTGTTCAATTTAAAAGATAATATAAGAGGTGATGTGAGGGGCGTATGGGTGGCTCAGCTGGTTAAGCATCCAACTTCAGCTCAGGTCATGATCTTGTGGTTTGTGGGTTTGAGCCCTGCGTCAGGCTCTGTGGTAACACCTAGAGCCTGGAGGCTGCTTCGGATTCTGTCTGTCTGTCTGTCTGTCTCTCTCTCTCTCTCTCTCTGCTCCTCTCCTGTTCATGCTCTGTCTCTCTCTCTCTCTCAAAAATAAATAAACATTAAAACAATTAAAAAAAAAAAAAAAGAGGTGGTGTGAAATCTTCCTGGTTAACTCTAACAGTGCAAATACTGAACTCCTGTTCCAAAAATACTAAGGACAAAGCAAGAACAGGACTTTATTAGAATTCACACTGCTGATTAAAAAAACAAAAACAAAAACAAAAAAAAAAAACCATTCATCTGTAAAACACTCTCTCCATGTAGCAAATCCTGAAATGTCTTGCTTTGGTCAGGAATCAACCTGGATGCAGGGCACCTGGGTGACTCAGTTGGTTAAACATCTGACTTTGGCCCTGGTCATGATTTCACAGCTCGTGAGTTCGGGCCCCGCGTCGGGCTCTGTGCTGACAGCTCGGAGCCTGGAGCCTGCTTTGGATTCTGTGTCTCCCTCTCATTCTGCTCCTCCCCCTGCTCATGTTCTGTCTCTGTCTCTCTCAAAAATAAATAAATATGAAAAAAAGAAATAAATCAACCTGGATGCATTTTCTGAGCCAAGCCCTTACCCAGAACTGGTTAAGGGGTGTGGGGAAGAACATGATGAGGTCTGCCCCAGGAGCTACTATAATTCAGCCCTGACCTAAAAGCCCAAGGCTAGTTAATGTTCATAACTAGCATACCTCAACATAAATGTGTCCATTCTCTGCCACAGAGAAGACCCCCTGAGAGGGCACGAGAAAGAGGTCAGTGTTATAGAGCTCCATGTTGAAAGTGACATTCCTGTGGAGTGGGTCCTGGAAGCCGCTGTGATTCCTCACTCGCCGCAGGCTGCAGTTAAACTAGTGAAAACAAACAAACAAAACAGAGATAAATCAGAGTCAAATGAAGGATGAACACCCTAGACCTTTATAACCTTTGGCCTTTAACATCTAATCCCTGCCCCCCACTCCCAACAGTCCCTAATTAAAGCCGACCAAAAGGACAACATTCTCACAAACTACCTACTACAAATAAACACATACCACCACAATTTCAGGCCGGCTGAAGAAGGAAGTGTCTCCTTCATCCATATCCCCCGGAAATCCATGATCACCTGACTCCAGATCTTCATAACCATCTAGCCAGCCGCTACTATCCCCAGGCGATGGAACCTGCATCACAATCTAAAAGGCAAAGAAAGTGCAGACATGGTCATTGAAACACCCAGTCACATGATCTGGTTCTATCTCACACCAACACCAATGTAATAATTCAGATGCAAACTGAAAACCTGACTTAAAACAAAACAGGGCTCCTGAGTGGAGGCTGGGTCGTGGCTCCGTGGCTCCGTCATTAAGCATCTGACTTTGGCTCAGGTCATGATCTCACAGTTGGTGAGTCTGAGTCCTACATGGGGTGAACATGAACCCTGCTTTGGGTAAAAACATGAGCCCCAGGTGAGCCCCACTTCTCTCTCTCTCTCTCTCTCCCTCCCTCCTCTCTCTCTCTCTCTCTCTCTCTCTGCTCCTCATAGGATTCTTTCTTTCTCTTTGGCCTTGCTCACTTGCGCCCCCCATCTCTCTCTCTCAAAATAAAATTAAGAAAAACCTCCAAGTGTTTCAGGATTTTATCTTCAAAGAGATAAAAATAAAGAGGAACCCAAAGTACATTCGAATTAAAACTCGACTAAAGTATGCATCTTTCCTGGTGAAAGAATAAAACTTGTTTCAAACAGTAGGAAAACACTAGGCACTGGAATAAGGTTGAATGGGGTTGTCAGCAGGCCAGCCTGTAGGGGAAGGGGCCTTCTCCTTAGGGGGCTTCTCTTTATATCAAAAATTCTAAGAAATATTAAGAGCTGGCTAATTTGTATCCTTTGAGATTTCTATCAAGTTTGAGTTGGAAACAAAGTACCTAATGTTTACTATTATGCCAGCCTCTCCTTATCTTATCTCTGTACTCCTCTACCTTTTCCTCATTTCTTCCCCCGTATCTTTCTGTATGGTATACAGATGGAGGAAAGAATCCTGTTTGATTCTATGATAGTCTATCCTAATGTTAGTTGAGATGATTATTCCTAGGTTAGTTCTAGATAACATGAAAAATTCACCTGAGGACTGTGACTCCATAAATAAAATCCTAATTTTTTTGTGTATATAGAATAGTCATATTTTTTGGTCTGATTTCGTGTCATGTGCCTAATTTCTCAATATTTTGCAAAAGAAAAGTATATAGTAAGTCTGGAAATTGCTACAAATAGTTATCACTGGAACGAACACCTAAAATATTCACTAAAGGGAAGAGAATGTAGAAAAACCACCTCTCCATTTACCGGTTCCTCACAAGAAAGTACTGATGTACCTGAAGCAAGTACCTAGGACATTTCTTACCCTAGGTATTATCATCATAATATACACACAAATACACACACAAACACATACACAGACACACACACAGGTGCACACACGAGAAGAAAGAGATTTTAAGGGCTTGGGATATACCTTTTTCTTCTGAGAAAAATGATATTATTTTTACTTAACAGATAACCAGAGCCTCTTATTGGTGTTAATTTAGACGTAAATTTAAAATTCCAAAATCAAGTATATCAGTACTATATGCTATTCATTATATCTGGAAAAACTGGGTAATATACAAAAATTAATGTTGGAATTGGCAGGAGTGTGTTCATCATAGAGGTCAAAGGTTAATAAATTATTCCAGGAACAAAGGGAGATTAGTTGGGCCAGCCTTGTGTCAGGGAAAGATTAGTGGATGAGAGGTCAGGAAGCTGGATTCAGTCCTGGCTCTGCCGTTAACTAGTTCCTCAAATCTAAGCAAGTCTCTTAACTCCCGGGAGTTCAAATTCCTCACCTGTGAAATGAGGAAGTTGAATGAGATCATCTTAAGGTTCTTTCCAGATCAAACACTCTAAGTCTGAAGAATAATAAACTTGGGCCCATAGATTCAGTCCCCACATGAGCCACAGTGACAGAGCACCTGATCTCCAGTCTTTCCTCTGGATGGGTCAAGTGTATCTACCAAAGGGCAGTGGGACGAACGTGAATGAGAGTCATGCCCTCCCCAGCCCGTGGCAAAGCTGGAGTAGGTGCTGGGAGCATAGATACACACATCATGTCAAAGCCAGACACGGATTTTTGAGCCTTATTTTTACCATCAAAAGTATAACCTGAACTGCAAAATTAACACTATAAAGTTCTTTTGAAATTTCATGTTTCAAATTCTTTTAATATTTACTACCTAGTGTCTATTTCTGCAAGAATAGGCTTCATCTGAAAAAAAAAAAAAAAAAGATTCAGATGAATGAACTGACAAGAATGATTTCTGAAAAGTGCAGGATAGCTACTACAGTGGATTATCATTGGGGGAATCTGTGGAATCTTCCTCTGGGGAACTTCAAAAGTAGGGGATTTTTTTTCAATTTAATCTCTTTTCTTCAAGTTGGAGAGAGACTTAATAATAATTTCTTGAGGGCCATTTTTGGATTTCTCTTGATTATTTTGTTCATGAGGAAGGGAGAAGTCCTCCTACTTCTGGACAAGACTGAAATGAGGCCACAGAGACCATGGAGCTGGCTAGCTCAGCTGTGTAGACTCAAGGTCAAAGGACACCCAATTTGTTGAGAACTGACACTTGGCTTTTTTAGGCCTAGGGTATATGCCCCTGCACATTTTCATAGAAATTTTAAGGCTAATTTTAAGGAAACACCCAGAAAGGATCTGGCAAAGGGCCAAGCTTTGTTTTGGGGAACACTTACAGAGTTATAATAAATCACTCCATCCGGGGCTGACCGCCGGTGCCAAGTACCACAGCCACTCAGGGGAGACTCCAAAATGAAGTGGGTGCCATTCATCTTGGCCTTGCAGGTAGGATCCAACAGAGTGAGCTCCATCCCCGAGTAGTTGTTGGCCTGAAACAACCACCACCAAAGACATAAGGGAGGGCCCACAGGCAGTTCTGCAGCACACAGGGGACGTGTTTTGCCTGGTCTTCCCATATGGTATTGGTTGCTGGAGGCCTGCCTTCCCCCTCCCCCCTTACCTCTTCCCAGCCTACCAAGGATTGTGTTTGTTGGCCTTGGAAATTCAATAGCAAAATATTGACACACAAGGATCTGGAACCCCCTTTAACTGAGAATAACAGGACCCGGGTAAGAAACACAGCCAAGGGGAAGTAAGCCCATCCAACTGAGAAAACAGTATCAGGTCCCCAGAGTTCAAAAGTGAAAGAGCTAGAGGGAAATAACACATACTGGGGCAAGATGGGGAGGGAGGTGGCTTTCTCTTCTCTCCTTTAAGAAATTGCACTGACCTGAAAAGACTCTTTTTCTACAGATACGACCATCTTTTCACTGTCACATTTGACTGACAGGGAAATATCCACATTCTCTTGCACCTCCTTGGGCTCTTCGGGACCAGGAAACAGCCGCAAGCTGGGGACGATAGGGTCCCTTGGCTGGGGGATCCCATCATCTCCCCTTTCCATCTGGCCTCTCCTGGAGATATCGGGGATAGGAAAGGGGAAACCTCCATTTCGGCCTCCCCCTCCCCGGATGGGTGGGTTCTCCAGGGCAGGCAGACTGCCAGGGTCCAGCAGGATCTGTAGCTCAGGAGGGATGGTATGGACTTCCTCATCTCTCATTTCCTCTGGTGGTGACAGAAGGCAACACTGTCAGTGTTTGATGCCAGGCCACAGTCATCATCATTAGAGGCAAGTACAAGAGGAACTGGCACAGAATGGGTGTGTGTAAAATTACTCTTATCAAGCAATGTGTAAAGGAGACAAGGAGTCTGGAAACCTGAATTCCAGTCCTGGTGTTCTTTCTAACTGACTGAGTGTCTCTGGGCCAGTGGCTTACTTCTCTGTGTCTTAGTTTTCTAATTTTTAAAATTAAGAGGTTGGATTAGATCATTAGTCCTCTACATTAAAATTATTTGGGGAGACTGAAAAAAATTCCCTATACCCAGGCTGTGCCCCAGGTCAATTAAAATCAGACTTTATGGAGAGGTATCTAATCATTAACATGTTTTAAAGCTCCCTGTATGATTCCAACATACAGCCAAGGTTGAGAACCATGGACTAGATAATTTCTAAGGCCCTGTAAGATATAAAAATCCATTATTTGAGGAGCTCCTGGGTGGCTCAGTGGGTTAAGCATCTAACTCTTGATTTCAACTCAGGTCATGGTTTGTGAGTTTGAGCCCCAAGTCAGGCTCTGTGCTAACATTGTGGATTCTCTTTCTCCCTCTCTTTGCCCCTCCCCAGCTTGCTCTCTCTCTCTCTCTCTCAAAATAAATAAATAAACTTTAAAAAAATACATGATTTGAATAAGTTATTGAGACAATATTTTCAAGTGCCATTGTAATACTTCCCTTTAATCTAGAGATTCTTTAGAATACATTCTTCAAGGATTTCTTAAAATAGTATTTGCTACCTCCTTTTTGCCTGCTAAATTATAACAGGTATTTGAGCACCCTGGCCTAGTCCTGAAGGAGAAAAGAAAAAGCTGCTTAGGTACACTTATTCCTTCAAAGGGAAAGACCTGTTTCCATATAATCAATACTCAGTGTTCTGTCCTATTTTCAACAATTTAGGGAAGAGACATTTCCCCAGTATTGTTTATATCCATCCAGTCTCAAAGTCAACGCCTGAGGTCAATCCATCTCAGTGGGAGCAGGAAGTGAACATGACTGGGGACATTAACTCTCCTTCAATATTATCTTTCGGGAAAAGATGGCAGACGGCACAGCTGTATGGGTCCAAAAGAGGCCAGAGTTTTGGAGGGTTTTAAATTTGTACGTTGACAAAAACCTTCACAACAACCCTTTGAGGTAGGGCCTATTTGCTCTCCCATATTACTGAGGAGGAACCACCTGAGGCTCAGAAATTAAGCAACTTGCCCTCAAACAGTGAACAAATGGTCCGTATTCCTAACCTTCAATCTATGGGCACTGTCCTTGGTGGCAGTACCAGGGGATGAGGAACAGGTCTGGGGATCAGAAAACTCTGGATTTGAGTCTCGCTAGTTAGAGGCTTGGCAAAACCTCAAGAACCTGTTAAAATTCCACTTTCTGCTCCATCCAACTGGGGTAATGACTCCTGCGTCCCCTCTGGGTGAGGAAGAGGAAGCACCTCGTGACTACTGTCCTGTAAGATGCAGTCTGACCCAGGACTTTTCCCCCATAGTTCCAGCCGCTCTGCATCTCAGCTGTCAGTGATTAGCAGGCACTTCTGAGAGAAGAAGCCAGGCTAATTTGTTCTTAATGTAATCACAGTGAATTATGTGATCTACAGCAAAGTTCTCCACCATGCAATCAACTGTACCAAAAGAATTTAGTACAGAAAAATCTGTACAAAAGTACCAAAGATCGTTGCTTTAAAATAATCTATCATGATTCTAGATACTCTTAAACTTGATAGTAAAATGCAGTCAAATGAATCATCAAAATTTACAACAGAAAAACAGTAACATATGAGATGTAATGAGAGTTCCTCATTGGAAAGCCTCATTTAGGGGATATTTTTACTACAGAAAAAAAAAAATAATCCATACTTACCACTGTTTTCAAGCCGAAGATGGAATCTATTAGCCACAGGAGCCACTGTATATGATGTTACTGGACTATAGCCATTGTCCGAAGCCCACTTGAACAGATTCTCTTGGGTTGAAGGAATGTCATCTCTTACTGATTTGGTTGTTATCATGGATCTTTCACTCTCTTTCCCAAAGCCAATACTGTTAGGAGCCTGAAGATAACAGCAAAATTTCACTCGTGAGTCTAAAACTAAACAGTGCTTTAAGTACAAATTCAATATCTAGAATGAACAGATTCTACATTGCATATGAAGGAACTATTTATTCTTTTGATCCCTACTTTCCTTGGGCTAAGAACACTGATGTGAAAATCTTTAGCAGCAGATTAAGAGAAATTTATTCATGTTGTTTGATCTTACCATTTGGGTTGCTTATGTTGATAAAAATAATCCAATGATCGATAAGTAGCTACATACTGAGTATACCTACTAGGTTACCAGAGTTAGTTAAATGTTTAAATTATATATATATATAGTACCAAACTTTCCCTTATTTTTATTTAAAATGATGTATAAAGTGTACAAATGTGCATGTTATACTGCCAAAAATATGTCCATGCTTCTATTTTCTGCACCCTAGATTTAAATGAAAGAAGGCACAATGCAGTTACTTCACTGTGGAGACCATCTCATCTTTGTAAACTATTAAATTCCATATGGTGGAACAACCAGTGTTGAGATTTCAGTTATAATTTATGGCCAGTTCAGCAATCCTGTAATTGTATTCATTTGTCAATTTTATTAACTGAAGATGCTTCGATTTTATGTTCCAAAAATTAATTAATTGATTTGGGTTACTGTCCCTCTAAGTGCCAATATTTTATCCAGCAATACCAGTAAGCTGACTTTCACTTGGTAGTTAATTACAAAATTAGAACTGAGTGATAGGAATCCTTCCGAGAAAGGACTGAGTAACCAGGACATGGTTAGTTTCCACATCCTCTGGCTCCTACAGCAGTGACCTTGTCAGACAGTGAAGGAGCTGACGGATGCAGAGGAGATCCCAAAGCGAAGGCACCGTAGTTTCAACAACTGCTCCAAGAAGACTGGAAAGCCCTTCCAGCATGAAGATTAGGCCATTTTCACGCCGTATAAAAATCACTTTAATTTCCATGCCCAATTATTTTCTCCTGCATACATGCAGCATTTTTTCCTGAATTCTCCATTTGTTTCCCATTCTGTGTGCCCCGAACATGACTAAATATTAATCCTTTCCCACTATAAAACCATCGAAGATTCACAGGCTCTAAGTTCTCTTGGCCTCTTTGGTGGTGGGATATTGGCTAAGGACACATATTTTCAATTCAAAGCTTAAAGGATCTCCCCCAGTATATTTTTTCTGTGACCCAAAGTGATTATCTGAAACTTCCAGAGCGGCCAGTCACAATAATGCATGCAAAGGAACCAGACAGAGTTTTAACCACGCTTTGTAGCCATTTGTGAAAAACTCAGCTTGACAGGTTTGGAATATTCCAGCACTTACCCTGATTTAGAGAAAATTCCTTAGAGGAAGGAAGGGTTAAAAAAAAAAAAAACTAAACTAAAATGAGGTAAGGAAGGATCCAAGTAGTTCTTTAAACTTAGTTTCCTAGGTGCAGCTTCTTCTAGTCTTTTAAAGCAGCATGTCGTTTTGATTGGCGGGAGTTGTAACACTGGCCTAAACAACACAGCTTGGCCTCATCTGCCCTAGTCTTTCATGTTGTTGGACAGCTGAGAAAATACTGTATTTCCAGAATACTATCATCACAACTGCCACCTGTGTTTTTTGTACCAATATGGAATGATTTGTTTACACCTTTCCACATTAAATCTAGGAGCTGTCAGTACAACTCATATTGATTACGCCTCAGGACTTACAAGGCTAGAAATTTATCTACACGTTTGTAAAACAGCAAGGCTTGGCAAACTGGTTCCTTCCCAGCAATGAGCAAATTCCTCACCCTCTATTTCGGGATACAGGGAGTCCCCAGGCTTTTCTAAGGCTTCGGTGTAGCTACTCCAAATGGGAGTGTTCAAGGGGGTCTCCAAATACCACCACCATATTTCCACACCATATTTCCATCACCACAGCCACATCTTCATGAAGGATGATGAGCAAGGTAGAGTCTGAGCACTTCCCTCTTCCCCTTCCCCTCCACTGCCCAACACACACTTGCATCAGAAATGATGGGGTACAGGAGAGGTTGGTCAGAGATGTAGTCCATTCCCACTGGGATTAAAACATGTCTTCTCTAAGAATAAGCTGGCTGAGGCCATTTGAAATAGTGTAACCAAATGTTTCCTCCATCTATTCTTTTGTTTTGGAGGTTCCTCCAAAATGTGATTATGCACGGTCCATAAGGGACCTGAAGAAAAACCCAGAGCTGGGCACAGTAATGAGGACAGTTCTAGTATTCCAGTTCTTGTCCACAGTACTGCCCTTTGTGGCTCTTGTAGGGTGCACTCTGCCTGTGCACCCACCCCCTACAGGCACACACATGCCACCTGTGTTTAATGGGACTCTTCTTTACATTTACCCAATCAAGTGCCTTATAATTCCTTCAGCGGACATTTTGTTTTCACTTTGTTTAGAGAAGTTAATTGCTCCTATAGACAAACTTTTGAAAAGTTTCCTGTGGAAGGAAGATAAATTCCCTTTTTATGGCAGGCACTATGCTAGAAGCCTTACATATGTTATTTAGTTCTCCTCTAAAATATAAGGAGGGTACCTGGGTGGCTCAGTCAGGTAAGCATCTGACTTCAGCTCAGGTCATGATCTCACAGTTCATGAGCTTGAGCCCCACATCCAGTGAGCTCGAGTCCTGCTTTGGGTGAGCCCTACTTCTCTCTTGCTCCTTCTCTCTCCCTCTCTCTCTTTCTCTCTCTCTGCCCCTCACTCAGAAGTTAAGTAGCACACGTGGCTGAGAACTCACCCTGTGCACACAGCCTGTCTACCAGGCTGTCTCTAAAGAAGATACTACAAACAAGGCCACTATGAACCATTTCCCTTTTCTAAGCATGAATGTATACTTTTTTAATAGCGGGTACCTTTCCTTCAGAGCATAGTCAGAACTCACATCTGAGACTGGGAGTTAGGAAATCAAAAAGCATGAAACTGATTGGGAGAATAAAAAAGAACATCATGAAACATTACCTAATTGTTTAGTAATGTTGTCATGCATTGTCCAAAATTGGCCTGGAACAGGAGTACAGCCAAAGAGAGGAATATAAACAGATCTTGCCCTGGGATGAGCAATCTCATTTCTAGTCTGTCTTACTCATATGAAAAGTGAAGACATTCAAAGTGAACTCCAGCACTGCCATGGACCAGGAACACATACATGCTCAGGTACAGAAAGAGCCACTGAAGGGTCAGGGCCGAAAGAACATTTACACAACTCCAGCAGGGAATTAAAATGTACCGTATGTTTTTTGCCTTTCAAAGCATAATTCCCTTTCCTGTTTTTGTTATTCTGAAATTAAAAACATTTGGTTGGTGTGCCAGGCAGCAAACGCTGCAGACATCCCAGGTCACCAACACCCCTCTGGCCAAGCCAGGGAAAGCAACTGAAACAGCTCTGACTTCAGAAAACTGCGGCTGGGCTTTGTTCTCGACACCAAATTAATGTATTACCCTCATACAGGATGGCTTATTTGGATCCTCTCACAATTTAAAAAAAAAAAAAAAACAAACCCACAGGAACCAGAAACAATTACAGTACTTTAAAATTAAGATGTGTATGCTTGTGGCTTTGCCTGCTGCTCCTGGTGAGTGCTTGTACATGAGGCAGCCCCAGTGGAGCACTGGCTTTGTCCACTGTTATACCACGCTAAAGGTGCCATGAATGAACAGCACCAAAACCAGAGGCATCCCTCCCCCAAAATGGGGAAAACATAAAACCCTCTCCAATTGCTTCAATGCAGGTACTGAAAGAGGGAATCAGACACAACTTTTTAAAAAGGCAATACATAAAAATTTGAGCCTACAAAAGAGATGCTAAGGTAATTATCTTCTTAAAAGTGATGAGGGGGGTTTTCTTGAACTTTCAATGTAATTTGTGCAACATGCTGTCACACAGTTAATGCCGTAAACATATTTGAAAAAGATTTATTTTACCAAATTTCAACATTTAATTTTTTAGGAAACTAGCTGCTGTCTGCCTATCATGCCAACCAACTAATAAACTTCTTAAGCATATCTCCTTCATGGAAGTAATGCTTAGTTAGGGAGTAGGCTGGGGGTACTTTTTCTATATTATTTCACTAACCACCCCATTACTGTGATTCTAGCATCAGTGTTTCACCCTCAGAAGTTAGAAGCAAGCAAAAAGGCATCCCAATACCATGTATTTATCTCTAAAAGAAAAGACAACAGTGTGAGCTGGGGTCAGCCCAATTTTCCACACCTTCCCTAAATACCTAACCCCAAATTAAGAGCTGTTATTCAGTACCATGACAATGAGGCCATTACAGGACTGTCAACCATGAAAGGCCCCATTGTGCTCATTATTTTACAGTTACTCTGACTGGAAAGCACACTCATACATTTCAGGAATTTCACAAATGAGGCAACTGGGGTCTAAAGAGGTTAAGGGACTTGCCCAAGGTCACAGTTTGTAAATGGCAGTCTGGACTCAAATCTTGATCTTGACCCCAGAGGCCATGCTTTTAGCCACCACACTGTCTGCCCTTGTCAGGAGAAACCATGGAGCAGCCTATTTTATAAAGTGAAAAATCACAGAGAGCTCAGAGAAGCAGAAACTTCACAAAAATAATACATATAAAGCAAAAACGTCACAAAAATAACACATACAAGCTTAAATTGTTGCCATGCATCAAAACAAAGAAATGCTCAGCAAACTTACAACAACTCTCAGGTTTCCCTTAACATCAAAAGATTTGATCACCCAGTTGACAGACTTTTTGCACTTCAAGATCAGGATGAGATTTTTGACCACCTCAAGATCCTTTCGAGAAGGTCTTATGTCAATTATTATATCCACCTGGAAAGCACTGTGAATGGAAAACAAAGGCAAAGTTAGAACCCAAATGCCAGAGAGTTGCAACTATCTCCTCTCTTCCAAGTCTTCATGTTTCCAGTGTCTGGCCAGTTGATTAAAAAGCTGGAGTTGATCCCAGGCAAATGACATGTGCAAAACAGATTGTTAGTGCACACAAAACAAAATAGTTTTACATAACAATAGAAAACTACGCCTGCTGATAATTAGACACTAAAATTTTTCTCCTTCTTTGGGGGGAATAAAAAAGATAGTTACTTAAAGCAGCCACCGTTTGAAATGGATCTGGGCAACCAGGAATTTACTTTTAAAGCAGAATTGTTGGTTTTCAACCTTCAACACCTTCAGTGTGTAACTTTCCAATTTGCATATGCTCAAAATCCTTGAAGGTGGCAGGGAGGAGGGACGCCTGGTAGTAAAAAAACAAAACAAAACAAACCCCCGAAACAGAAAAAAAAAAACAACAAAAACAACAACAACAAAAAAACTAGGACACTTAAGATGAAATAAGAGGCGAAAGGCTGGAGAATTTGACTTATATAAGGTTTGCATAAGCCATTAACATTTGCTACAGAATCATATCTGCACTCACTTTCCCAAACTTCTGGATATACAGTTATTAAAATAAAGAAAACAGATGGTCAACCAACTGATTACTGGAAAATTGATGAAGACAACCCAAACTTCTAAGAATTCAGTATACAGGAGAATTTTTTTTAACCAAACAATAACATCTCTGTCATTCTGAATTTAAAGGAAAGTCTTTCTTTCCATTTGGTTTTACACACTTGTGAAGCACATGATGAATGATACACTCAAATGAAGCCTGAGGCTTAATATCTAAGCATGTTTGCCAGATTGATTCTATTCCCATTCTCTTTTAATTTTCCACAAAATTCTTCACGTGGGACAGAATGGAATCTTCCCCAAACTGATGTGTAGTTTATTCACCTTTGAAAGCAAAATTTGATTAGAATTTTAATTCTGAAATCCCTCTACAATATAAATTTAAGGCAGTGGTCCACAGGAATGCAGACTCGAGTAGAAGAAAGAGGCACTTTTCCTCTTTTATCCCCTTTTTAATTCCCTAATCATTCTTGATAGGGAGGGTTAAATTGCTAGTCCTGGGGCAGGAAGCTGAGGGTGGGAGATGGAGAAAAAGAACGTAAGCGAGAGGCAGGTTGTATCTAATGGCTCTTTGGTGTGTCGCCACGGAGGGCCATGCGCCAACACACCCACACTCACTCCCCCACCCCCGATGCACACACACCTTCATAGCACACACAGCTCTGAATGCAAATGTGCTCTGAGGACGCTATGAATGGAATTTTATTAAAAACAGAATGTGATTAAAATTATAATTATGTTAACAGGCATATTTTATAATTTTTTATCAGGAATAACCTCAGTCAAAGGAGATAACAATGGAGCAAGAATTATTTTGTCCTATAATTAATTAGTGCCTGAAAGTTCAAAATAGGCTTCAGAAACTCACCTAGAATATAGGGGATCTAGAGACAGATGCCGAAAATAAAATATACCACTGGTGCCTTCACTCCCTTCTTCAAAACTTCTGTTAATTCACCCAACGCATGAACAGCTCCCTCCCTCCTACACAAGTAGGGTTGTACTGTCTCTGCCTCAAGTCAGCATATATCTTTATTTTCATTTCTTTTCAGTTCAGCGCACGCCCACACACACACACACACACACACACACACACACACACACACAGTCACTCACTTACCTGTAGGGGTTAGAGCTGGGGGTAATTAACTCAATGATGTGTACTTCCTTATCCTGGGGCTGGCTGGATATCACACAACCCTCCGCTGCTTTGGGCTGAAGGTACTCAGCAAGGTAATTGAGCGAGAGAAAATTCTTCCCTATGTTGCACGTGGGAGGGAACACTTGATCTGAAAGAAACACAGGATAATTCATCACACCACTGAGCTACACGTTATCAGACTTGAAGGGAAGAAGGTGATAGTAACTGAGCAACTGCAGGACACAGGGAACCACAAGCCCTAGGGACGGCCTTAGAACTCAACCATTGCCTTGAAATACCTCCCCTATGGTCACCAGTGACCTCCTACTGACCAATTCTAGTGGCCTCTCTTGGTCTAAATCCTTTCCTTTCCTGTTCTCTGTGATACTGCGTTGTCCTCATCCACATCCCCTGACTTACCTCCCATCTCTTTTACTGGTTCCCCCTCCTCTGTCCATTCTTTAGACACACCAACGATCCTCAATCTTGGGTGCACACCAGAATCCACCTATTTGAACCCCATCCCAGAGATTCTGAGTCAGAAGATCTGGGGGGCAGGGTGGTGCTAGGCAGCTTTCTTTTTGAAAAGCTCCACAGTTGATCTTGATACAAAACCAAGGCTAAGAACTCAATTCCTTCCTCAATCTTCTTTTTGTCTCATAATCTTCCCAAATGACCTCAACTGCTCCTAGGGCTTCAACCTGTACCTAGATCATGACTCCTTTTCTGAGTTGCAGTCCTGGGCTGGCATCTGTCTACCAAGTACCTCTCACCTAAAAAATCCAATAGTTATTTCATAGTCCACATACTCAACACTGAAATCAATTATCTATCCAGATAGGCTCCTCCTTGGATATTTGCTACTTCAATTAATAGGGGGATCAACCACCTAATCAATTCTCTGGCCTGCTATGCAGAATGAATTATTCCCTCATATTTATTCGTCACAGCACTACAGATCTAAAGACTGAAGGAGGGAGTTTGGGGGAAACAGTGAGGGCAGACTTTCACTCTTTCTCACAATCTCGTTACAGATGACTAATGCTTTTATAACACTTTACAGTTTACAAGGTGCTTTTGCAAACATCATCTCATTGTGCTAAGGGCTGCTCATCACCTCCACCAGGGAAAGCGATACAAGTACCAAGAGTCTAAAGATACTCCCACAAGGGCACATGCCGTTTACACAGCACTGTGGTTGATGGGATTTCCAGCCAGTGGTTTAAATGTTTAAACAGAACTTGAAACTGCTGGCAGGGTGACAGCTGGGACCAGTGTCAAGGAAGTTCTAGGTGTAGCAAACTTTTTTTCAGAAGGGGTAATTAATCAGAGCCCTGGCACTGTAATGAAACAAACTTCTGCCTCTTTCATTTAATGGACAGGATGCTAGGGTTCAAATACACATGCAAGTCTCACTCAGGAGAGAGGAATCAGCCCAGGAGGTCCCAAGATTGGTTGGGTACTGCCCTGCCCCCAACCCCCACCAAGCCTGGGTATCAGCGCACACTGTGGCATCATGGCTCCACGCACCAGGCCTAGAACAGAGGGGACCACAGGAGCTCACAAGGCCCCAGGATGCAGGCTCCTGCACAACAGACCTGGATCCTTCCTCTGCACTCTTCCCTGAAGACCCCCTTAGAGAGAAGAGGCCAGGGCTCCACTGAGGCAGCTGGAGTGGCCTCCCCTCCATGTCTGCTGAGGGTTTTCCCGGATGAACAGATGACGAATGCACACCCCATAGCTGCAGCCCTGCGGACGCCTCCCCCAGATCACAGGATGGAAAATGATACTACGGTAGCAAGACTGAAATTTAATCAAGAATCAGGGGGTGTGTGCATGGGCCAGCGACAGGCTAGTCTGGAACTCAAGAGACTAGGACCCTCTGGCCTGTGTATTCAGTTCAGTTCATAGTTGGGTCTGGTTTGCATCTGGCATGTAGTAGGCATATGGTACAGGTGTCCCGAATTAACAAACAATGAGGTGAGATTTGAGACAAATACCAAAAATTCACCCACGTTGTGACCCTCCTAAGCCACTAGGAAAGGTTTGTTTAAAAGTTGCTATTATTGAGGTGCCTGGGTGGCTGGGTCGGTTAAGGGTCCAAGTCTTGATTTCAGCTCAGGTCATGTTCTCAGGGTTCCTGCGATCGAGCCCCGAGTCAGGCTCTGTCCTGACAGTGCGGAAGCCTGCTTGGGATTCCCGCTCTCCCTCTCTCTCTCCCTCTCCACTGCTTGGGCGCTCTTTCTCTCAAAATAAATAAAACAAAACTTAAAAAAAAAAAGTTGCTATTATTAAGGGCTCAAGTCCCAGATGCCATTGTCACTAGGTTGAATAAGCTGATCATTTTCTGTTGCGTATACATGTGTGTGCCCGAGTTCTTTTCCCCCCAAATGACCTTCCGCATGCCTGGCATCAAAACTTATACCAACTGCCAAGTAGAAAGGAAACCACAAAGGGGAATCCCCGGGTAGAAACCTGGCAAGTTTTGGGGGGGGGGGGGGGAAGTCACATGCTTATTTGTATTTTAGGAAAGGTTTGACGACTAACTTTGCGACTTGGAATGATATACTCTGGGAACCTAGGAAGTAATGCAAACTCCTTGTTTTCCTGCTGTGGAAACTGAGGCTTAAGTGGCAAATCAGAGGGGTGCTGGAAGTGTCACAGTTAATGAGACAGGTTGGAGTAAGAACAGAAAATCCTCAATTCTTCCATTCTAGGTGTACTGGTTAGAGCAGTAGTTCTCAAACGTGAGCACATATCCGAATCACCAGGAGTGCTTGTTAAATAAAACACAGACGGCTAGACCCTACTCCCAGAGTTTTCAATTCAGTTGGTCTTGGGCGGGCCCAAGAACTGGCAATTCTAACAAGTTCCCAGGTGATGAGGATGCTGCTGGGGCATGGACCACATTTGAGAGCCACTGGGGATAGAACAAGAGGAGACTCTGCTCCTCTTGCTTGGGATCTTGGCTTGGGATCCCTAGAGGTAGCTAGCGAGAGATGGGCAGGTTCTGGGAAGCTGGCTGATGAGTCCTGCTCAGTGAAGCCTGATCCATGGTGACAGACAACATCACCCTGTGGTCCACCGACCTAACCAAGGAACCTCACTTCCCCCAACGGTTGTTCTCCACGGTGTATACCAGTGACTTACACCCGACTCGTGTCTGGAATCAAGTTTCAGGGGCTCCAAAGGTGTTACCAAGGAGTCACCAGTTTTTACTGGACTGGACTGGACTGGACATGGGGGCCTTTGAGTTCGTTCCTGACTCAGTGTGTGGCCTTGGGGAAGTCACTTAACTAACCCTCACTCTCAAGGCAGGCAACAGCTGTGCATAAAAGTTCCTGCACTGTCAAGAGAACAGCTCAACAGCTCTAAATGTTACTATAACACATTTTCTTATGGTAACAAATTCCAAGTGGGAGGGGGGCAGGTGATCAATATCCTTTTACGCTACTAGAATTCTGTGCTTCAGAAATGCAGGCCATTCGCCAGGGCTTAGAACCTTTGTTAAAGAGGTTATGCATTTTGTTCCAATGGGAGCTGACCTCTATTACAAGTTACCTAACCACCTAAGAGTTCAGTAACAAACTCCAGCTTTTGTATCCAACACTCACCTAAAATTCTTCTCTCTACTCTGCTAAACAAGTCTTTCCACCCAGTTGGCCTACTTGTATTATCAGGTTGTGCCTACTTAGCTAAGACTTAAAATACAGCATCAGGAAACAAGCATTAGACTCGAGAGTCAGGAAACCTGGGTTTGAATTCTGACTTCACCACTTACTAATAATGCGGATTTGAGCAAGCTAGCTTAACCCACCACTAACCCCTCTGTAAAAGGGTGGAAGTAATGGTTTCCTCGTAGGATTACTGGTGAGGTTAAGTGGGGTACCTGCGAAAAGAAAGCACCTGATGTGGCCTTTGCACTTAGCACATACTCCAACATCAGAGTCCACCTTTCCTGCATCTGTCAAACAGCCCAGGTTTAAGAACGGGCTGGAAACAAGCATTCAACGAGCAAGGCTGTGCTGCCATGCTGTCTGTGAAAGAGGTGACAAGTACTGTTGAGTTCAACAGAAAGCAGATGGAAGCTGAAGACCTGAAATGCAGTTTTCACATACTCACCTGACTATAACAAGGACTCATTCACAAGAGTTGTTATTTCTAGTAACAAATGGGGTCTCCAAATATACACAACTAAAAATAATGATGAAAGAAGGTATTTTTAAAAATGTGCTTTCAAACTGAGTTACCAGATATTTATATCCTTCTGCAAGGCAAGGAAATTAAAACGGGCAAATCTCTTATCAAGGCCACACAGTTCCTTTCTCCAATAATTTGTCCTTGTAATGGGCATTAGTATTAAAAATATATTTAAGCACTTTTCTTCTGCTATTGTCCAAAATTTAACCCACGTCTCAAGACCATAAACCAACACTGGCTTCAAATGTTTGCAGATCAACAGGTAAGAGGAAGCCCTAACTGTTGGCTCAGCCGGCCAACTCCCCCTCTATTCCATTAGCGATCACCTCCTTTCCTTCACTTCGGATTCTCACCCTTCATTCACTTCCGATTTCTGTGTGTGGACGTCTTCTAAACCCTGCACCACAGCCTCCTCTCTTCTCTCAACCATGCTACTCCCGACATCCTGCTTGGCCATTACCAGGCCTGTTTCCTCAGGGAAAAAAGAAAAAAAAAAAAAAAAAAAAGGGAAGGAAGAAATGTGAGGGGAGCAGGCCCAGTGATCTCTCAGGTCCCTGCCAGCTACAACATTCTGTAATTCTAGGATTCCTTGCCCTAACCACCTGGTCTCTGAAAGGAAAACAAGTGACTGTCATAAATCAGTCATTAACTGAAACCACGTAAAATTTACCTTCCCCCACTTTAACGTAAATGTTTCTTGCTATCTTGAGTTCAGTGAATGAAGTGACTGCTCCGTACTCCTTTCGAGCCCAACTTAGCAGACGGTCGTTTCTATAAGGGAATCTCTTTTCTTCTGTTTTTGCTGACAAGGAGAAGTTTCCTGATGAAAACTGGACCATGGAACCCTGAGACACCTAGAGGAAATAGAACAATGTACATGTTTAATGTGGTGTAGTCACCTGGAGCCGAATCATAATTAGAGAAAGCACTTATCAGACAATGCGTATTTGTCAATCCAATCTCTTCTCTTTGTTATACAGGTGGATCTTTTTTCAGCAGCTGATTCAAGAAACAGTCCCAAGGCTACTTCTCCCAGGAAACAACAAAGCTACCAGTGACGCAAAGAACCACTGGTATTTTTAAGAAACGAGTGACGTAGGATTGTGCCATTAGAATTTGTAAAGAACTCTGTGATAAGAGACTGCAGAGTGCATTGTGAGTCATCACAAGAATGATCATTGCTATCTTCCCTGATATCTCAGTTGAAGGCCAACCTTTCAAGTAAAGAGTTTCTAGCCTAGCGGAAACTAGGGAGTGTGATCATGGGCTTGTCATGGGCTTCAAGATCAGGGCAAGCAATCCAAAGTCCAGTTAGCAAGTAAACTTGACGTCCAGGTCTTCCATAACTGCAGCCTCTACTGACAGCCACCATCCCAGAGACACTGGTTTGTGTTGTCCTGGGCAATGAGATAAAGAGAATGGCTGGAGGCTGTCAGTCTTCTACGACATTGAACTGCTGCCTAGAAGTGAGATGAATGTATGTTACAATTTATTTTGTGAGACCCCCAAACACCCACAGATAATGAAGTCAAGAGGCTGTTAGACTGATCCTAATAAAACTTTCAGGATGAGTTATGCAAGCACCACATTCCTGCTGGATGCATCTAGACAATCGCTGACCTAGCACATCATGGTATATATAATTAACACATACAAAGGAGGAAAATTATCATCTTGCTGCTGCACTGCAATCAAATTTAGTCGCTGGTGAAAATATGCACATGTCATCTTAATTGGCTAGCATTTATAAAAGTAACTGATTTTATGAATGTCAGGGTGAAACCTCAAACTGTCAGCAACAAGGTTCACAAATTCCCAAGCCACACTGCTATAAATGTATTAAATTTCACATTAACTATTTCTCATTAACAAAGAGCAAAGGAGTTTCCGAAGGGGGTTACAAATAACCAGACTAAAAGCAGGCTGAGGGCAGGGGTTTTGCTTAGGGTTCTATTGCTTACAGCGATGTTTGCAACCTTAATGCACAAACAACATAGTACGTACCCCAACTATGTGCTAGGCACTGTTATTTTCTATTCAATTATACACAGGTACAGTAGTCCCCCCTTATCTTTGAGGCATATCTCCCAAGACCTCCAGTGGATGCCTGAAACCACAGACAGCAATGAACCCTGTGTACACCATGTTTTTTCCTATACATAACTACCTATTGTAAAGTTTAATTTATCAATTAGGCACAGTAAGAGATTAACAATAATAGCTAGTAATAAAATAGAGCAATTAAAACAATATGTTGTAAATAAATGTGGTCTCCCTTTCTCAAAACATTTTACTGTACTGTATTCACCCTTCTTCTTGCAATGTCAGATGATAAAATGCCTACGTGAGCAGATGAAGCGACATGAAGGACGTAGGCACAGTGACACAGTGTTAGGCTACTACGGACCTTCTGACAATTCATCAGAAGAGGAGCATCTGCGTCCAGACTGCGACTGATCAACAGTAACTAAAACCATGGAAAGCAAAACTTTCAGATCAGCAGGCACTACTGTGTATATTTAAATGCTAGCAAAGACGTTCTTCGCCAAATTGATTCCATGACCTACTAATGCTGTGGTCTCACTCTTGGCTGAAAAGCAGAAGCATCTAAGAGCTTCTAAATATTATGAGGTCCAGGCCACACCAAGACCAATGAGAACCTTTGGGATGGGACCCAGACCTCAGATCATTTTAAAGCTCCCTGAGTGATTTCAAAGGTCAGCCCTGGTTGAGAAGCCCTTCCTTAATTGGGACTGAGTGATCCGTAATTTTAAAAGCACTATTATGGGTCAGGGGCAGCATGGGCACCTTGCAGCTTCCTCTCTACCAGTGGTTCTTAACTGGGGTGATTTTGTCCCCCAGAGGACTTTCGGCAACATCTGGAAATATTTTTGATTGTCACAACTGGGAGGGAAGAGCTACTGGCATCTGGCAAAGAGGCCAGGGATACTGCTCAACGTTCTACAGTGCACAGGGCAGCCCCCATGACAAAGATGACCCAAAATGTCGACAGTACTGCACCTGAGAGATCCTGGTCTGACTGAATGTTGCTAACATTCAAACGTCTACTGGATCCCCAGATTGAATCCTCAAGTTGACAGTCATCTCTATGCCAGAATTTGGGCCGTTAGGTACTTAATAAAGAATAAGAGAAGCTTCCTGGTTTAGGAAGCCCAAAACTAATCATTACTAAGCTGGACATAAACCATGGCCTCTACCAATAGTTACCACCTCATGCACACCTACTATGTATCAGGTACCACGAAGTGCTGTGAAGAATGCTAATGACATTTGCTAAATATGTCCTGATGCCAGTTACATATAAACAAAACCAGTGGGGACTGTCCAGTTTTAACCTTGTTTTGAACAATGCCCGCAGAAGAAAAAGTTCCTGAACCATTTACCTGCCAAACAATAACCATGCCCACATATGTATAAACCCTCTGAGACTTAGCTACTCACCAACACTGAACTTCAGTGTTTATCTGATTTTTATGACTGAGGCACTGTAGTAAAATCTTCTTTTCACTGAAAACCACTTGTGCTAAAAAGTCATTTTTATCAAGCCTGTCACCAAAAAACCCACAACAGTGCAAAGGCCTTTGTCCCTCTGCCAGCACAGTTCTGAATGTTTCGGCAAGTATCCCTGGATGTTCCGCTCCTTTTGTCCTCATTCATGTTACAGCCATAAAATAAAGCACTCGAGTTTTAAACACCATGTACCTAGAGTACATTTCTTCAGAGTAGAAGGTGGGGTATACAGCGTAAGAGAGAAATAAGGAGCAACTCCCAAATGCATCCGAAAGTAACAGAAAAGCAATACTAGGGCATGGCTGATTCTTCAAGAAGGGGCAACTCCTGGCTGATCCCTCCATGTACCACCAACCCTGCTCCAGTCTGTCTTCTCCGGGGGCCAGCAGCAAGGTTCATCCACTCACAGCTGAGGAATTTGGAAAAGGAGTTAACTGCCGCTCCTCAGGCACATTCCAATAAGAAGAAAGCCAAGCTGCCAGAGGCAGTGAAATGTCCCTGACTGCAGGTCAGTGGAAATTTTCTGCTGCGGCACGGGGTTAGTCAGCACTCCTCCTGATCACCAGTTCTCCTGGCTCTGACAGAGTTGCACGCCGACAAAAGTCGGCCCTAACCCCCACCAAGTTTTAGAAGGTGTTGTTATTTCCATCTGATCCTCAGGATGACCTATGAGCTAGGTTACTAGGATTTCCACAGTGGAGAGGAAGAAACCTCAGAGAAGCTAAATGGCACACACAAGGTCAGAGGATCGGCATGGGAGCAAGACCAAACAGGAGACTTCGGACTCCTGGTCATAGTGAGCCTCTGTGCTAACCTTGCCAGAAAGAAGACCTCATCAGCTCCCGAGGCAGATTTCTGTTCTATCTGTAAGATTTGCCTTCTACCCATGTGTCTGAGCTATGCCTTCCAGATGAAGAATTCCTTCCTCCTTCCTCCACGAGACAAGCCTTCAAGCATCTGAAGATGTCACTTGACTCCAATCCTGACTCTACTTCTTCAGAGCACTATTTCCAGCCCCCTCACCTCCTCCTCAGATACTGTGGTTATCAGTTCTTCACCAGCATAGTCTCTGAAATGTGGTGCTCAGGACAAGACTTGGGGTTTGGGGTGTGGTCTGACAAATGCACCGCAATGGTTAATTATGTGCCAACCTGCCTGGGCTATAGGGTGCCCAGTAATTTGGTCAAACATAATTCTGAGTATTTCTGTGAGGGTGTTTGTGGATGAGATTAACATTTAAATCAGTAGACTAAGTAAAACAGACTGCCCTTCCTAAGGTGTGTGGGCTTCATCCAATCAGTTGAAGGCCTGACCCCACCCCCGGAATAAGCTCTTCCAGGTTCTACAGCAGCCTGCTGGCCTTCAGATTCAAATTGGGGCATGGACTTTGCAGATTCTGGACTTGCCAGCCTCCATAATCACGGGAGCCAATTCCTTACAATAAATCTTTTTCTACATATATGTGGATACTGCATGCAGCCCAGAATCGCATTTGGTTTTCTATCAGCTGAACCCTGCTGTTATCTCATATTCATTAATTTATACTTCAAACATACACCTGCCAAATATTTCTTGAGCACCTGCCTCATCTGTGCCGGGCACTGTGTTGGAGGTGCTGGGGTAATCGCACAGAAAGGTGACAGATGAAACTTCCCGGCCTCGTGGAGCTTACAGTCTGTTAAGGAAGCCAGAGGAGCACAATAAATAAGCGAAATATGTAGTATCCCAAGAGGCGCTATGGAGCAAAATAAACTGAGAGAAGGGAAGGCTTAAATGTCATGGGGAAAGTCCCGCTGAGAAAGTCACAGCATAAAGCCCTGCGGAGGTCAGAAGGAAAAGCATCTGTGGTCGAAGCAGCAGCGCATGTAAAGGTCTGGCAAGCGGAAACGAGAGAGGCGGGGCCGGTGTGGCTGGAGCACCGGGATGGAGCGGGAGGGACAGGTAGATGAAAAGGTCAGAGAGGTCACAGAGCTGAGAAGGTCCAATCTGACCTTGCAGACTGCCACTAAGGACTATGGTGTTTAGTCCAGGTGAGATGGGACACCACTGAGAGTTCACGAAAACATCTAAAAAATTTTTACCTCTGGCTGCTGTGGCCAGTCTAGATTGAAGAGCGGCAAGAGCAGGAGACCAATAGTAGGCTTCTGCAATAACCTCAGGGAGAAAGAGCAGCATCTCACGCCGGGGAGGTGGTGGTGGAGATGGTGGTACCTAAATCCCCACGGCTCATTTTACCGGGTTGAGGCTCTTTCCATCCTTCCCTTACAGCAGTAATTCTTTCATAGAAACACAAAGTCTTATATTTATTCCTTAGACCCATATTTCAAATCTGTGTCGGACACATAAAAATCCTTATTCTGGGGGCGCCTGGGTGGCTCAGTTGGTTAAGTGTCTGACTTGATTTCGGCTCAGGTCATGACCTCACAGTGGTGGGATCAGGTGATGCATCGGGCTCTGTGCTGAGCATGGAGCCTGCTTGGGGTCCTCGCTTTCCCTCTCTCTGTCCCTTCCCCGCTCATGCTTGCACTCTCTTTCTCTCTCAAAATAAATAAATAAACATTTAAGAAAATCCTTATTCTGTTAGCTGTCAATATCACTGAATTTCACATGCGTCCCTTCTATACATTCATCTAAATACTTGAGCAGTGGAATAAGACCAGGCTAAGGTCTGTGACTTACAGGTATACTCCCATGCTGACCCAAAGATGCTAAATAGCACATGCTGGGGTCCCAGGTTGTTCACTGACTACAAAGTAACCCCATAGAACTGTCCTCACCTGGTCTGTAAGGGCATCATGCTAGAACCTGTTAAGAACCCTGCTGAAATAAACACATGATCTATCACTGTCATCCCCTGTACCATCTGGCACTCTAGTCTCCTACCTGATCTTCATGGTATGGTATCTGTATTAGAGTCTGGATTGGGTTACAGTCTGTGGAAGAACACAGACATAAAGAGAATAGCAAAAAACAATATTTTTCTAATACAAGGAGGGGTTACAATCACAACTTCAAGGAAAATAACTAGGGGTGAATATGGAAATGTTTTAAAAAATGTTAAGAGCAAGGATTTTATATTTGGATAAAATGGCAGGTATTTTCTATTTACTCCACCTTATTGGTGGGTTCTTGCCATGCCACCACCCCATTTCTGGCCCTGTATCTCAAGACACCTGCATCTCAACCACTAGAGTAACCCCCTAACTTCCAATCTGGTCTCCTTCCATCACTCCTCCACCCTGTTGCTGGGAGATCTTTCTAAAGAGTAAACTCATGATGATGCAGGACAGTATCTAAGCATCTTAAATGGCATATGACCAGAAAGGGCCTCTGCCTGCCCCACTGGCTACCACTCCCCAGTGTACTCACCATATGGAATCGCTTGGTGGCAGAACACATCCTGCTACTTGAGGCTCCTGAGTCTTGTTACATCCAGGTCCCTCCCACCTGGACTGCTCTTTCCAGCCTTCCTCATCTGGTAACTCTCCTTGAACTTCCACAGAACCACCTTCTCTGTGAAGCCTCCCAGACTCCCCTTCTGTCTTCAGGGTGGAGCAGCGCACAGGTGCCTTGTCAGACCTCTAGTCGAGCCCCTCTCTCACATGAAATGTGACTCTTTATCAGCAAAACTGATAAAGAAAAACAGCTCAAGGGTCAATCAAGCACCTTGCTCATTCTAAATCTCCGGGGCTTGTGTGGCATGGAGCTTGGCACAAAGCAGGGACTCCATAACTGCTTGCTGAATGAGAATCGGTTCTGTTACTTACAGGAAAGGATATGCCATAGTTTCTTCATTCTTGTAACCCAAACTCCTTACTTCCCTCACTGCCTGTGGAAATGCTCTTTCAGCCAACACTTAAAGCCCATGATTTGCCTTTTCACCCAATACCTCCACCTAAAAACAAATTCTTACATCATTCCATGTCCTCCCTTGAATTCAGCGAACTTTCCTCCTGCTTGCTAATTAAAACCCAATCCTCTGACATTCCCTGACATGACAAACATCTCCCTGTGGGAATGAACGGAGCATAGAGCTTTAAGAATCCCGATCCTTGGCAAGAAGGGGCAAACGTGAAGCACTTTACTGCCCAACAAACCCCAGGCTTCTGAGATGCACACTGAGCCACCTCCTGAATGCTCTTCCCTACTTAAACCATGCACGACATTTGTATTGTAGATTCTGGTTATGCTACCAGATTTTTTTTTAAAGAGCAGAACATTACTCTATCTGCCAGTGCTGGGAGTTTTATTACAAGAACTTACGGCTAGGCAACGAGAGCCAAGTTTATTATTTTTTCTGGATTGGATTCAACAACCTTGTCCAAAAGAGCAAGAAAAAAGCAAAGAGGCAACCAGCCCTTTTTGTTTCCACACCTGCATTTAAACTTTAACTCTTAAAGTCCTAAGCAGATCCATGGAAGCCTCAAGATTTATCTCCCAAGTTCTAGTGAGGTGAACAAATCCTGGCCGATGGGTGCAGTCACCATTTTCCTGGAACTGAGGCTCTCTGTTTTAGCACTTAACTCAGCACATCAGCTGACTCAGAGGCCTGGTGGTTGCATCACAGTATCCCTGTGGGCCTCCCCCGAGTTAGTTTGGTCTTCAGTGAGGGGGGAGAGAGAAGGTAGTACCATACTATAAGGATTCAGTCATCCTATGCCCTTCCCCTCCCCTTCCTCTATCCCTTCCCCACTGCCCTCACCTTACGAAGAATGTTCCCTGATGAACAGTCCTGATAAGGAAGTCCCATCTAGGGGCACCTGGGTGGCTCAGTTGGTTAAGCATCTGACTTCGGCTAAGGTCATGACTCGTGGTTTGTGAGTTCAAGCCCCGCATTGGGCTCTGTGCTGACAGCTCAGAGCCTGGAGCCTGCTTTGGATTCTATGTCTCCCTCTCTTTCTGCTCCTCCCCTACTCATGCTCTGTCTCATAAAAATAAATAAACATTAAAAAAAAAAGAAGTCTCATCTGAAGTTTCTCCTCACCCAGTCACATGTTATCTTCTCATGGGGCCAATTAAAAATTACAATCCAACCACCCAGCAGCCCCCACTCTAGCAACCCTGATACACCCCCAAAACTGCTTTCCATGTTCTTGGAAAGTCACCTTCTAAACTACCATATAATTTACTTATTTATTATGCTTATTGTCCATCTCCTCCTACCAGAATGTAAGCTCCTTCAGAGGCTGGGATCTTTGTCTGCTTTGTTCATGGGTATACCTCAAGCACCTAAAATAGTGCTGTATTTAGAAAAGATATTCAAGAAGTATTTAGTGAATGAATGAATCTTGAGGTCCAATCAACTGGTAGTACCTGCCTAAAGTTCTGTGCTAAGAAGGACTCTGAGGTCACTCACATACAGAAGTAGTGGAGAAATGACAACGAGCACTTCGATCAGTCACGTGTCTGCCAATGGCTCAGAGCACCCTGTACCTGCTCTATAGCTGTCCAATACAGTAGCCACACTCCATTGAACACTTGAAATATTGCTAAATAAACTGACCTGTGTTGTAACTGTAAAATACATACTAGATTTTGTACTGTGTCATATAGTACAAGATTAAAGAAACCTCAACAATTTTTTATTGATTATGTTAAATGCTATTATGTAGATATACTGTGTTAAATTACATATGCCATTACAAATAATTTCACTTATTTCCCTTACTTTTTAACAATATATTTTTATGTTTATTTATTTGAAAGGGAGAGACAGAGGGAGTAAGAGAGAGGGGGAGAGAATGAGCATGTGCGGGGGGAGGGGCAGAGAGAGAAAGATGGAGAGAGAGAGAATCCCAAGGGGGCTCCATGCTGTCAGTGTACAGCCAGACTTGGGGCTCGATCTCATGAACCTGAGATCATGACCTGAGCCAAAATCAAGAGTCAGACACTTAAGTGACTGAGCCATCCAGGTGCCTTTCCTTTCCCTTTTAAATGTACTAACAAAAGATTTTAAATTTCCTCTGTGGTTCACATTTTATTTCTATTGGACAGTATTACTCCAGAACCTCCTCCAATATGATTGTAAGGAAACACTGATAATATCCATCTATCCATCTGCTTCTTGATCTGGTCTCAGAACATAAATTAATGTCAAGAAGCCATCTCAAATCCAATGCTTCACAAAGTGTGATCCTTAGACCAGTATAATCATCCTGGAGATTCCAGGATGGGTGGGAATGTGGGGTCCAGGAAACTGCATTATAAACCTTCCTCCCACCACCCCATGATTCCAATGCATAGTTAAGGATCATTGCTGTAGGCCATAGATACAAATATTATTTAAATTTCAAATAATCTTTGTGAAGCAAACAGGAACAGGATTGCAGCATGGTGATCAAGTATGAATCTTCTTCTCTGCAATGGTAGAAAAAAGAAAAAAAAAAAAACAGGACGAGAGAGTAAAGCCAAGTCATGGATAGAGTCATCTTCTTGCACATCTGAAAAGAAAGAAATGGGCCTTGTGAAATCAGAGGAGACACAGCTCCCCAAAGATGAAGAAAAGCCTGCTGACATCGCAGAGGAAAATCTGTTCCAGGAATCACATACACACGCCCTATAGCTCAGCTGTGGTCCATTTGGAGCTTGAGCTGTGGCTGGTGAGTGCCTGCTATTCAGGTTACAAAGCTCCGTGGGGCTCCTCTGCTCACACACCCAGCTTCACACATTTACATGACTTTGGCATTGATGAAAGTGCAGCGTGTGGACAATCAGGATCAGCTCCTCTCCCTCTTCTATCTTGCCCTATCCGTAACTTTTACCATTCCTATTCCTTTTCCCTGACTCCTGTGCAGACAAATCTCTTTTTGGAGTTGCCTGATTGGGAAAATAGAGCACAAGAAGGAAAACAAAAAAAGCAAAGAAAAACACATCGACATTTCCAAAACACCTGTGGTGTCAAGTATTTGCTAGTTCCTTCCATTCTAGAGGGAAAAAAGATGCAAAGTAGAATAGGCATTTCTCTTGAATTTAGGTTTTTATATAAATAGTATTGATGGCAGATGGGTCCTAGAATTCATCTAACAGTGCCCACACAGAAAGGCATTGAGATGATGTTTTGGTGTATTTTGTGCACAAAGTCCATCCAGTAAAAACAAACTAACATAAAGTACTGGAACAGTACTGAAATATTTACCTCCCAAATGAGGACTAAACCCTACATTCTGAAAGAGGAAAATCACACGTTTTTCCTACCCAATTCCTGGGAGGGCTGTGCTTGCCTATTTCCTCCAAAGCCACGTGATGTGAAATATGATCTGAAACATGTTTTCTATTAACCATATATCATGACTCAATGCTTTTTTTTTTAAGTTTGTTTCAAAGAAATAATAACTTCCATGCCCATGAACCTACAGTCTTAATTTGTAATGCTACATATTCATGAGCCATGTGATTATGGCATCTGCCAATCGTGCATTCAAGAAACACAAATCCATGCAACCATTTAAAAATCTTGGGTGATTTTAATTTTGTATCTAAAACCAGATTACCTTCTTCCTTTAAAATGACTTAAAACTAATATTCAACGCTTTTTCTCAAAACATTCATGATGGTCACCCTCTGCTTTTAATTTTTATTTTTGCTGAAATGGAATATAGAGAACTAAAGGATTGAAACAGCCCTCTGTTCTTAACACCCAACATGTTTACACATGCCAAGAACAAAGCTCTGAGATGCAGCCCTCTCACTATAAACATGCACAAACTTGAATGTAAGCCACTACAAAAGCAATCCTCTAATCTCCCGTGGAAATGTTACAGAAACGATGGTATATGTGAATATACAAAGGGAAGCAAAATATGTCACTGCATCTGAAAGACAGACTCAGTCCACACAGGTTACCAAATTAATGAAGCATGAGCTGCTTTACAATGTAGAGTTTTCCAAAGTAGAGTCCCAGGTCACAGAGGGACCCTTGATGGTCTTACAAAATGAGCTCTCCAGATTCCTAAACTTACCTTTCTCATCTGCCAGTGTTAGCAGGATTTTAGGATGAGCATGATTCAAAATTCAAAGCGTACTTGCCATCTAAAGGGTATTTTTCCAGGAAAAAATAAAATGTTGACATCATTATCATCACTTGCCATGATCCTCTATTTGTTTTTGCCCTCCAAACATGCTTCTGGGAATCCCTAGCTAGGGAAGATTCTTTTATTTTTCTTTTAAGTTATGTCCAATCTGCCAACCCAGGTTCAAGAGCACAAACTGAACTTTGTAAGTGCTTGGCTCCTAACAGGTTCCTAGAATTCTCTTTATAGAGTTCCTCTTCATCAAAATGGATAATCTAAGTTCTATTTTACAGACAAGGAAATTAACGCTCAGAGAAGCTACAGGATCAGCCCGAGGCACACAGCTGGTAGAAAGCAGGCTGACAACGGAACCAGAGGCTTTCTTTCCCACTAGAGAGCTGTTTCTACTCCACTACCATGGAGTGGTCAACTATTGAACTCAAGAAATCAGTAGATCTGGGTAGACAGAGCCCCACCTTAGCCTCCTATCAACAGAACACTGGGAGAGAAGAGTCATGAAGGTTCTTACTGATCACTTACTAAGTGAACGTTTCATAGATTCTGAATCTTCATATGGGACAACTGAAGATACTAGTGCTCGGAGAGGTTACATAAAGCCCCAGATTGCATAGCTTTAGCAAGAGACAAGTGCAGAATTAAAATGTCTATCAGACTCCAAAAACTATGCAATACAAATCCAGGCTTTTAAGAGAGTGAAAAGGGAAAGCAGTAAGACAAAGCAGGGGACTATGCCCTTTTCTGATGTTTGCATAGAGATTCCCCCGTTCCGTTTGGTTATTTCCTTCTCTTTCTCCCCCTTCCTCAGCAGTCTAAGGAGTTCAGCTGGAAAAAGTAGGGGAGAGAGAATGGAAATGGAAGGGGCAGACAGAAATAGTGATGACTGTTATGGGAACAAAGTAATTACTTGTTGGGAAGAAGAAAGATTGGGTATAGTAAACAATAAAAGCTGCCAAAGGATCTGAAATCGTTTGAAGAGAAACTATGGTAGACCTAGGTTGGCAAGAATTATCAGGGTGTATAAATTTAAGATATAAATGCTCCCTGTGATGGTCAGTTTTATATGTCAACTTGGCTTGGCTATTATTATTCCTATTATATCCTATTATTCAATCAAACTCTAATCTAGATGTTGCTGTGAAGGTATTTTGTAGGTGTGATTCACAGCCATAATCAGATAAATAAATAAGGGCAATTATCTTAGATAATCTGGGTGGGCCTGATTCAATCAGTTGAAGGATTTAAGAGCAGGGCTGAGGCTTCCCTGAGAAGAAATCCCACCTGTGGACAGCAGCTTCCACTCAGGCTGGAGAGTTTCAGCCCTCCTTCCTGATCACCAATCTGCAGATTTCTGCCATGCCTTGTCTGTCTCCACACGGCATAAACCAATTCCTTGCAAGAAATCTCTTTATATATATCCCCTACTGGTTCTCTTTCTTTGGATAACCACTGACTATTACAGCTTCTGTGAATGGCTGATGAAGGCTTCAAGAGAAATGGAGCTGCATATTCTGGCCTAGCAACCCCAGACCTAAGAACAGTTTAGGAAAAAAAGGTTCTAAAGGATACTTCCTTCAGGGGTGCATGATGGAGGTAGGGCCTTCAGCCCCAAGAATGGCTGGAGCCCTCTTGACCTTCCTAACATTAGCTCTCAACCAAAGGCAGGCCATGTTTCTACACTTACCTCCATTTTCCAGGCCACCCCGGATGAAGAAATAAATGATCCTAGAGGGTGAAAGACAGAGGGCTATGCAGGGTATTCTGGTAAAGCCGATTCAGAGACAAGCTAACCAGAGGAGCCCGGGGGACAATGTTGTTGGAAAAAGGATCAAGAAGCAATTTTAACACCCACACCCAACTGAAATACTGGCATTACCTAGATCCCAGTACTGTAGCAAGCCATTCACAACACACTCTGCCGAAATGAAACCAGAGAGGGAATTTCACGCCAGCTCCTCACTGGATCTGGTGAGCGATACCCTGATTTGGCTCTTCAGGTTCAATTCTGAAGCCCTTGTCGCTGGGACAGTCATTAGTGGTTCCAGGCTGGAGACCAGGGTTACAGAGGACATCAAAGTCACACCCTTGAATCAAGTGGTGTGACTGTCCCCAGTGAGGTCTCCATTTACCTTTCTGAAAAGCAAGGGCACTTAGATTATGTACGTCCTTCAGGAGGCCATCCAGCTACCTTCTTTGCACTATCTGTGACTGAGAGATGATGGCAGGGGCTCTAAGCAAAGGGGAAAACAACTGGAGAAAAAAACAGCTCAAAACACCAGGGGGTAGAGGGGAGGTTAATCGCTTTTGGAATGCTATTTTTAAGGTGGCAGCCTCAGTGACTAACCTCCAGTCAGCGGGAGGGCAATGGCTGACACTGGTTCAAAAGCTTCACAGGGTATCTAGGAAAACTATTGTTATATGTAGTTGGTTGTGATCAGGGCAATGTCTTGCATCTAGATCTCAGGGGAAATCGTTCAACCTAAATACCTTCCCTCTGCAAAAGGAAAGCCCTGGGCCAGACGACAGTGGACAATTACATTTCAATATCCCTGGCTACACCAATTTGCTCCCATTCAAACCCAGGATCAAAGTCCAAGATAGGAGATAAAAGAGAGAAAGTAGGGAAAAAGCTAACCCAAACTACTAATCCCTATCATTAAAAAATACTTATTATTATTGCTAACATTTATCAAGCACTTACTATGTGCCTGGCACTATTCTAAGCACTATACATGGGTTATAGATGCCATTTATTTACTAGTTGTGTGATCAGGCACAAATTAACTTAATCTCCCTTTGTGGAAACGATTTCCTCATGTTAAAATGAGGATAATAATTGTACCTACTTTACAGGCTTGTTATGAAGGTTAAATAAGGTAATATATGTGAAGTACTTGGAAGAGTGCCTAGCACATGGCTCATGCACTAAGTATTTGTCAAATGTACACATACATGTATACATAGCCTCACAATGGGCCACAAGGGTTGCCTGACAGATCATAAGGTTGACAGGCCATAATTCATTCCTCACTATGCCTGGACTGTAGCCTTCTTGTCTGAACTTCCAGAAAAGGATATATGAACCCTGTTTTCAAGGGCTGGAGCAGTGCTGGCTCCAAACAGTAGCTCTGAACATCACCCAGCAGCCTGTATCAGCCAGAAACTATAGAATCTCCAGAACAGACTATGTCATAAACACAGAAGGGCTAGAGATCAAATGAGCTTTTGTGGGCTTTTGGCAGAGGTGGCAGATGGCTAAGCCCCTGACTTTCAGGTATACCCTGGGTCCCAGGATCACAGTTGTGTCATTTGCCACCGAAACAGGACAAGGCAGAAGGAGAGTAAGGAGGACTCCCTGGCCTGGTGGCATTAAGAGGCCATCTGAGGATAGGGTATTAGCACCAAAGGCAAAAACCAAGGGCAAAAACTGTTCTCGGGATATAAATTCTACCTTGAACAAAGAAACAAGAAAGGCTAAAGGGAACCCTTCCTCCTCTGCAGAAATCAGCTTCCAAGGTAGGGGTTTGGATGATGGAGGTTTAGAGTGTCGGCGCTGGGCTGCCTCAAATAAGTCCAATGACTCCATTCCCAGGAAGGAGTCAGGCCATCATGCAGTCCCCATTAGAGATGGGGACTGCAGGCCACCTGTGGGGAATGCTTACCAAGGGCCTCACTGTCTGCAGTGAGAGGACCATGGCACAGCCACAAGCTGACCTCACCAGAATCTCCCAGGAGATAAGTTTCTCCCCCTCCTATTACACGAAAAAATATTCTGCAACCTCCCTTAACAAAACACTCACTTTTTCTACCAAACAGCCCCTTGCAAGCTGCCTACCACATTAACCAAGGGCACCAGACATATGATGTTTGATACAATTGCCCAAAGCTTGGGAAGGGCAGATCCATCAGGTTGCCAGAGTAGCCTTAGACAGCAAAGCCTTAAAGGAAGGAATGGGACTCTACACGAAGAAACTTGCCTTCTCTCCTTGGTAAAATAGAGTTTATTTAACCTTGATTTGTTGAATGAAAGCAAAGCCCTCACAGAGCTGGAGCCCAGGCCTGCACACAGACATGACACAGAAAGTCCAGTGGAGCCAGGAAAAGTCTACGCTTGCGTGAACCCTCCAGGACAGGATGTCTCGAGCAGGAAGAATACACCCAGGCAAACCTCACAAGGCCAAGGGGCCACTCACTAGCAACATTCACAAGCCTTAACCCAGCAAGTTAAGATAATCCTAGGAAGTCTTCCAAAAAACTCTTTCTGGACCAGGATTACCAACTGAAACTGGACTCATTCCAATGCTCTAATTGCCACAGTGACATTTAGGAAGAGCTCTCTTGACCACAAATGGGCCAGAAACTCATTCCTAGGAAATATGGTAGTTGACTGACCCTAGTTCATGAGAGGATCAAGCCCCTTACAATTAGGGTTCTTATGGACAAGCCACAAAACCAGCAGATAAGCAGCCTCTGGAACAAAAATGCATGGTACACAACCACTCGGAATATCCCAAAGGGCGCAGTGAGTCATTCCACAAGAGACATTTTTTTAAAAAGAAGAAGAACCAGTCTTGAAATGTTTAGTTATTTAATCTGTCTTTGAGAGAGAATTTGTTTAGGGGAAAGCCTAACTGGAAAATCCAAAATGGTATATCTAGAGCCCTAGTCTATACACTCCTAGTACACAGGAGTGACATTCCTGGTTGAGCAAAAACCTGTTCTTGTGTCCGCAACCCCGACCCATGCTGCTCCTCCGTCAGCCTCACAGAGGGAGCTGCCTTCATTGCATTTGGAAGAAGAGAATTCTTGTTTTCTCCAATTTTCAGGATCCAACAATGGTACTTCCTTTTTTTTTTTTTTTTTTTTAATGTTTCTTTTTGAGAGAGAGACAGAGAGACAGAGAGACAGAGCAGGGGATGGGCAGAGAGAGGGAGAATCCAAAGCAGGCTCTAGGATCAACTGTGATCACAGAGCCCGACGTGGGGCTAGAACTCAAGAACTGTGAGATCATGACCTGAGCCAAAGTCAGAAGCTTAACCAAGCCACCCAGGTGCTCCTCCAACAATGGTACATTTTACACTGAAATGCAACTCCTGGGGTGTCTGGGTGGCTCAATCTATCAGGCGTTCAACTTTGGCTCAAGTCAGATCTCGTGGTTCATGGGTTCAAGCCCCACATCGGGCTCTGAGCTGACAGCTCAGAGCCGGGAGCCTGCTTCAGATTCTGTGTCTCCCTCTCTCTCTGCCCTCCCCTGCTCATGCTCTCCCTCTCTCAAAAATAAATAAAAACATTTTTAAAATTTTGAAATGCAATTCCCAATCTCTTAACCATCTCTCCTATGTAATGGGTAGCTCCTGGAAGGCAGGCAGTCCATTCCATTTCTCTCTGGAACCCTCCATACCTAGCACAGTCCCCAGCATCCTGTAGGCACTCAAAACTGGTTGTTGGATGAATGAACAAGCGGATACAGAAACCGTCATAGCAGGTATGCTAATCTAATGTTTTTCTAAGCGTGGGGAGAAGTGCCAAGCAAGGGAAAGGAGGAATTTAGAAAAGAAAAAAATCATTTCCAGATTTTTAAATGCAACATCGTGGAGAATACAGGGATTTTCTTTCTTTCTTTTTTTTTTTTTTAAGTTCCCTCCTTCACAACCAAACTTGAATGCCTGAGTTATTCAAAGGGCATTTTTGGATACTACAACTCTCAGTTACACATCATTTGGAGTTAAGAAAAGGAAGGCCTGGACATGCGCTGTGGTTTAGGCTGTGCACGTCCCTTCCTAGAGTGGAGCTAAGCACACATCTGGGGCTATTTAACAACTGATTGGAAATTTTGCCTTCTGATTTCCAGTTAAATACTGGGCACAGGAAAACAAATAGCACTTGTTTTTCACTGAGCCTTGTCAGTCATCCAAACTGCAGTGCGGACCAGAGAACTGCCTGTGGTTTGGTGGCAGAGGCCCAAAAACTTAGACCTTTCCACCCCCCCCCCCCCCCCCGCAAGTGCAAGTAAAAGGAATAAACCAGATTTTGGCAACACCTGCCTCTTCACCTACCCCTCCCTTCTTCTCAGACACACAAAACTAGATTTTAAATATTAAGCCTGTAACTGGTATTAATTTACATTTTTCATTAGGATTAAATTTTGATTTGTTTTTATTCCAAAGCCAATAGCATTGCGTTTGGTTTCTCTCATTTTTTTTTTTTTTCCAACTGCCCTGCCCTGATATTTACTTGGATTTGCTGAAGAGGCAATGTTCAGATTACCATTTTCTGTTTCCAATTAAATTGGGATATAATATCTAACATTCATATTATCAACGAATCAGAGAGTTTAAAAGCTGAGAGGAATTTCAGAGACTGGCTAGTACCACCTCCTTACTTTAGAGATGAGGAAACTGAGGCCCAAGTAAGTGATTTTGCCCAATAATACAGAACTAGTTAGTGACAGAGCCACTTAGTGCTCAGGCCTCCTGGTACCCAGGCCAGGCTGTTAACCAGAAAGAAAAACCTGAATTACCTCTGAGTACAGCTGTCAGATAAAATACACAATAGCAAATTAAATTTGAGTTTTGGTTAAACAATGAATAATTTTTTAGTATGAATATGTCCCAAGTATCATATGGGCATACTGAAAAAAAAGTATTTGTTGTTTATTTGAAATTCAAACTTAATGGGCATCCTGTATCTCTCTTAACTCTGGAAACCTTATCTTAGAAACCAATATCCCCTCCCACTCCACACCTCCACTCAAACATATACATGTATACACACATTTCTTTCTTTTTTTAATGTCAATGGATGGAAAATACAAGTTGCAGCACAGTAATCCCAAGAACAAGTGAGATTGGAAGAAGTCGCTGCTTATTTCTCGAGGTTTCCTTACCTTAGATACCTTTCTTCCTTATAAGCATGCAAAGCAACTAAGCCTGACATTAAAAGGCTGCGTAAGGCCCCTGGATTAGACATTTTATGTGTCATCTTGAGATTTTCTGCTTGTCCCAAGGCTCTGAGTCTGTAGACCTTGCAGGAGAGCGCACTCAGGTTTAGAATAGAATAAAACAAGATTAGGGGCTCCTGGGTGGCTCAGGTGGTTAAGTGTTTGACTCTTGACTTCGGATCAGGTCATGATCTTACGGTTTGTGAGATCAAGCCCCACGTCAGGCTCTGCACTGACAGCACCGAGCCTGCTTGGGATTCTCTCTCTTCCCCTCCCCACTACAAGAGGGACAGAGACAGAGGGAGACAGGGAGAATCCCAAGAAGCCTCCATGCACAATGCGGCGCTTGAACTCACAAACTGTGAGATCACGACCTGAGCCAAAGTCAGACATTCAACTGACTGAGCCACCCAGGCACCCTGATCTCCATCAGTTGATGGATATTTGGGCTGTTTCTACTACTTTTTGGTTGTTAAGAATAATGCTGCTGAGAACATTTGTGGGTGATTTTTTTTTCTGTACACCTAGGTTTTGCCCAATTGTCTTCCAAAGTAGCATTTTACTTTACTGTTGGCGATTTATGAGGGTTCCAATTTCCCTAAATCCTCAATAACACTTGTCATTATCTGCCTTTTTTATTAGACCCATCCTAGTGGGTGTGAAGTGGCATCTCATTGTGGTTTTAAATTTGCATTTTCCTAATGACTAATGATATTGAACATCTTTTCACGTGCTTATTAGCCATTTGTGTTTTTTCTTTGTGAAAAATGTCTATTCAAATTGCATCATGTTTCTTAACAAAAACTAGTATTGTTATGATTTTTTTTTTTTAAGCAAACTGAGGTTGGAAGTTCAGATATTTATTGCCCCACTGAACTATGCTTCTTCTTCAAGGTGGAAATAATTGCAAAAATAAAAATCCTTCTAAGAGATTTTTCTTTGTAGTTTCAACATGACAGACTGAGAGGTTTAGGATTATTCTTATTTCTAATTGCACTGAGGGACAGCTCTAACCTACTCAATATTCTCTGGGCCATCCAGACACCTTACAGAAGAAAATCTATACAGCTGTGACAACTCCATCATGCATGTGTGTGTGCACGTGCATATACACGTGTGTGAGACTCGTACTCAAAGACTCACTGCTTGACAATGACACAATCACCCTTCATTCCGTTTCCTACATAACCAGAACAACCAGATAAAGGAACTACATTCGCAGAGGAAACTCAATCCCATTTTCTCCCTGCCTGACACGCTCCTTCTTGCCTGCACTGTGAAATCATAAGGAGGGCTGGAATGATTTGACAGAAAAAAAGCCAGACACCTTCATCAGACAGTATTAAAGTATAATATTTTTAGTCATTCTCATGGTGGCTGAGACATTCAGAGCAACACAAGTTCCTACTAACTAATTATGAAATGTTTCCCTTTTAAATTTGGGCATCTATAATAAATGCAGACATGTCAAGTTAAATTAAAACGTCATCTTGAAGAGATGCGTAGATATCATTGCTTCATCTCTTCTCACCACCCTGCTTAAAAAAAATAAATAAAAACTAAGACAAAAATCAAAAAACAGAACTGTGTAGTGCTGTAACTTTACCTGGAAAGTAAAGATAGCTTTAAGACAGTAATGCAGGCACTACAGTAATACACATCTTAGACAAAGAATCAAGAGACGGCCTCTCTCCTCCACAACTCGGAGCTCTTTGGGTAACCTGGGAGGAGAGAGTGATGGAAACGGCTAAGTCCCAGTGTCTGAAAGTCCCACAGGCCTTCTCATGTGTTTGTAAAATAATGTAACGGTCTTGTTTCTAAATTTGAACTCTTAGCTATTATACATGGATCAACAGACCTCATCCTTGGTGTGTCTGTCATCCAGCAGCAGACCCCTCTGCTGCAACGGCTGTCCAGTGGATGCACAGACCCTGAAATTCCTTTCCAGCAACACAGAGTAAGGGAAGAGCTTGCCTCTACCCTCTTCACCTCACACACTGTCAGGGAGAGCTACCTGGCTTGTGAGAGAGCTTGTATACCTCCTCCACGGACCTGAGAAAATGAATGAGCAACACATGTTCTACTAGCTTTTCCAGGCCTTGAAGACATGTACAGATGGGAGAAAACCATTTTACCTAAAGAAAGCCTGCTGGATAATAAAGTAGAGTTCAAGTGTCCCGGAATATAAATCCTTGGCTTCTCCCAATGCTGTCTCCCCTGTGTTGATAATTTTAGGTTCATCACTTGATCTGCAATCTCCTTAAATGGGATCAACTCCAAAGAGGGATGATGTTAAGTTGTTTAACTAAAACTGTCTCCTTTTTTAACTGTTAGTGCATTTTAAACTGATGGCCAAGACGCAGTTCTTATAGATCTTAAAATTAAAGCAAATAAATAATAACTAGGAGTAAGATACTTTCCATTATAACCCATTGAGTGGTAGGTTCATGAAGAATCCAGAAAGTGACCAGTACAACTATGATATATGTAGCCCTCACTTTTCATCTGGACCTATAGCCCAGAGAAATAGGAACTCCTTTTAATCTTGGATAAGCCAAGCTAGACATTTATAATTAGAAATATAAATTATATTTTATAATATATATACATATTATATATAAAACGAGGGGCTCAGTCAGTTAAGCATCTGACCCTTGATTTCAGCTCAAGTCATGATCTCATGGTTGAGATCAAGTGCAGCATCAGACTCAGTGCTGGGCGTGGAGCCTGCTTGGGATTCTCTCTCTCCCTCTCCCTCTTCCCCTATCCCGCTGTGTATGCTCTTTTTCTCTCTCTCTCTCTCTCTAAATAAACAAATAAAAATAGAAATTCAACATCTTTTCCAAGTGTTCTTTACTATGACTATTAATAAATAGCCACAACAACAACAGGTAATATCTATGAACGGGGTCAGGCACTGTATTAAACATGCTACATGTAATCTCTTTTAATCAAGATAACAACCCCATGATGCTGGGACTATTAATTTTCCTTTATTACAAGTGAGGAAAATCAGGCTTAAAGAAATAAAATAATTTGCCTTGAGTTACTATTTGGATTCAAAGCCGGGTGGGCAAAGCATTTACTCATAACCTGTCCATAACCTGCCCAGTGTGGTAGCCTCATGTAGCTACTAAGCACCTGAAATGTGGTTGGTATGCCTCAGGAACTGTATTTGTAATCTTAGTTAATTTAAGTTTTTTTAAGTTTTAAAAAAGTTTTCTTTTTTAAGTTTATTTATTTTGAGAGGGAGAGAGGGAGAGAGAGAGAGAGAGAGAGAGAGAGAGAGAGAACAAGAACAAGAACAAGTGGGGCAGGGCAGAGAGAATCCCAGGCAGGCTCTGCACTGTCAGCGCAGATGCTTAACCACCTGAGCCACCCAGGCGCCCCTAGTTATTTTAAATTTAAATAGCTCACCTATAGCTACTGTTTACAGTATTGCACAATATAGCTCAGCACTCTAAGGGCTAAATGCACATAAGACTTTATGATCATGGCTATTACTTACTATCACAAATACCTTTAGTTACAAGAGATTGACAATGATTATGAGTATGAAGGAGCCAGTTTGGGGTAAGAGCTTCTTGTATAAGTCCTATCTGGGTTTGACAGAATGTCACTCAATTTGGTTTTGCCTGATGCTTCATCATGACCAGATCCAGGTTATGTGCACGTTTGGCTAGAATATAACATAAATGATGCAGGTTATCACATTTAAAGGCACACAATGTCCATGTGCACCATACTGGTGATGTTGATTTTGAAGATTTGGTTAAGGTACCGTTGGGTATCTCCACTATATATAGTTATTGTTTCTTCTGTTGGTATTAGTAAGTAATTTGGGTAATTTAAATAAAATATACAGTTCCTCAAACTCCCTCCACTTCTGCTACATTTAGCTTCTACTGATGACTCCTGCCCAATAAACTTTTACTATGATGATTGCAAAACCAGGAATTTCTAACTCCATTATCCTTCTATATCACTGATTGGCATCTGACTATAATGAAGAGCTGTCCCTTATCCCTCTTTACTCATTTATTTATCTACATATTAACTGTACTGATTATGGATTCCTACTTTATTCAACAGGTACCTTTGAGTTTTTAAGTGTATTCTTCAAATGTAAGTACAGATATGCTCATTATACAAGAAAAAGACTATTAACTGAGGCCTCTTTTTGTTTTGGATGCTTTGGGGCAATGAGGCTTAAAAGCCTAAGGCTCTGCAATTAAGGACATCAGCATGGAGCCCTAGCAGTAGACAATGTGAGTTATCACTGCGAAGGGCAGTGTTGCGCATCATCAGACATGATATCATACCCCAAAAATTCCATCCAAACAACCCATCAATTTCTCCACAACCAGCAAACTTGAATGTTCTGGCAAACTCAAAAGGACATGATTTACAAATAGTAGGTAATATTTGGATCTTTCCACAAGAGCTGGGTTCCAGCTTTTTTATAAAATACAAATGTTTTCATTTTGGAACTGGCTGTGTCACTCTCTCAACAAACAGATCCTCATATCAGAAAGTAGGCCTGTGTTATATACAAATAGAATGGGTTTGTGTGTATTTATTTTGCGGTCAGAGACCACACACCTAGTGGCTGTTTACAATGTTTACATTGCTCCTGATGCCACCAGAGGAGTCTCAGAGTGGAGACCAAAGCCCAGGCCACACAGAGTATGACTGCAGGTCCTGCTCTAACGTGGAAACTAGACCAGATCCTCCATCCACACACAGTCAGACACACACGTGCGGTGTTTGTTTTCCGTGACTGCTTACCTACACTGCCCAAATACCACTAAGAGCATTCTTCCAATTTAATACACTGTGGACTCTGGTATTATTTCAATGAAATAAGCCTTTTAAAAACCCTTGCAAAGTTTTAGGATCATTATATCCTTATGCTAAGGACACTTTGGGAAGGTTTCAAACACTTACCAAGAAAAGTCTGGAGACCCCAACTGCCAGCCTCTCTGTCTTCAGATGCCAGACCAGGGGCTGTGGGGAGTTGAGCACAAACACGATAGGCTTGTGGTGAATGTGGACCGAGGAGATGGGATTTAGGTGCAGAGTGACCTAGGAAGCAACAGAAAGAGAAATCTTAACACTGACTTTCCATTAAAATCACATAGCACAGCACCTGGAATACTTTTCCACGGCTCCCTATTAAAAGAAGCTATAAGGTAGTTTAGATTCTATGGATAAGATATACTAGGTTGAACTAGATGCTGCTGCCAGTATTTGACCAATTTTTACTACAAAAATGGCAACCCACACTAATCTCAACGAAAACATGATTCAGCTCCCAGTAATAGGGGAACACAAATAATCAGAACACTTTTCCCCCCCCCCCCAAAGTTAGCAAAGACAGATCAAAAGTTACCCTCCCTCAACACTGCCTTATCTTTCAAGTCAAATGATTAAGCTAAAAACTGGGATTACAGAATGCCATGGGATCATCCCTGCGGATCACCAGAGAAAGGACTTTCTTCTCTTCCAGGTGAGCACCAACCTCTAAAAAGTGAAGTGAGTTCTGCCAAAAAAAAGTGCTGAAAGCTGCAGGAAAGGGGCTGCCAAGGGGAGTTTTCATCAACCCAGCTATTAGCCTAAGGGGGCTTTCCAAAAAAAAAAAATGAAGTATAGAGAACACACAGAATAAAAACTGACTGTATGCAGACCTGGTCTAAAACAAAAACAAAAACAAAACAGTGAAGAAAACCATGAGCCTGGATAAGAAAGCTGTGACCACTTTTGATAGTGGATCAAGGACTATTATAGGTTATCACTATCATCATTAACATCATCAAAAAGCACCTATGAGGACAGCTGGAAACAGTGGGTTCAACATCCTCCCGGAGCATACCAGCCAAGATAGGTCAACATGAACACAGAGAAGCAAAAGGGTGAATAAAGAAATACTGAACAGATGCTTTCATAGAAGCATGTCTCATACTGGCTTTCTGTACAGAGGGGTGAAGCAAGACCCAAGAAGCACATATTTTAACAAGCTGAACTCACCCAAGAGCACCAGAAAGTGATGAGAGGGAAAGCACGAAAAATGACTTTAGCTGGCAAGACAGAGACTGAGTAATACACTGGGAATAACGGAACATCTCAGCCATAATCCTTATGAGCATTAAATGGCCTAGATCTATGATCTGAGTCTATACAGCCATTAGGGATAGAGCACTCAAAGCTGGACTATTTTACGTCTTCCAATGGCTGCTGGCCCACTTTGATCTCAACATATCTCTGCCTTTTATTGTAGGGACTGCCTTTGACACCAATGTCGCTTATCACAACAGCCTCTCGGGTCACTGATAATACAACTTCGAACTTTACTTTCAGTACCCATGCCTTAGCTTAGCACAGGGTAGGCACTTGGTGAGTACCAACTGGATATTTAATTCTCTAACTTCCAATGCCATGGAAGTACTTTATTCTATTAATAATTTACACTCTGGTGTATAATACCATCTCTATTCATTAACTGTTGAGCGTGTGTCTTAATCTCTGAAACAGACTGCAAACACTCAGTAGGCAAAGATATGTCTTACTATAATACTGTGCTGAAACAGAGGGTAGACAGTTATTTAAAGGATTGATTTACTACAGCAAATTTATAAATTTATGTTACCTAAAAGGTGAAAAAACTGAATATATTATTAATAGGTTCAAAGGGACGTAGCTAGCTAATTTATAGAAAAATTTCAGAACACAAGCAATACTATCACGACCTGTTTCTGCAACACAGCTAGGATCATCTTTACATTTGGCATATGCAAACTACTAAAAGCAGAGCACTAATGAAAAGTGATGTTGAGTACAGCTACAGCATAATAACACATTTCTTGGTTGTACAAACTACCTCACAGCATTTCACATAGCTGTCCGCATCTAGAAATAAACAGATCAATGGCCACTGTAAACAAGACAGGCTTGGGGCAAAGATTCAAACTGCAGTATTAACAGAGAGACGCACACTACAGAAAGCATATACTCTGGAAAATGAAGAAAGGAGAGATGAAGTCATTACTTGTACAAGAGTACCTGAAAAATTGCTAAGAAACACTCTGTCATGAACAGTATGTGTCAGTAAAAAGTTTCCAGATTTATTCCTTCCAAACTGTTTATTGAGCACCATCATGGCACGAAGAATAGCCATGGGTATCCACAGAGGGATGTCAACTCTTTTTCTGTTAATTTTCTTTGCAGCCCTCTGGCATACCACTCTTGAAGTGTGTAGATAAAATTGAAATAAATATATATCTCAAATGAACAAGAATTAAAAAAAAAAACTTAGGAAATGAAAAGAAAAATGTGTATGAGACAGATATTGGTGCTGGGGTCCAAAATCTTCCAGATGGTCAAAAGTGTCGAGGCCTGGCTCACACAATCAAGGAAAGATTTCTAGGAGCCACAGCTCTGAGCTTTCCTGGAAACGGCTCCCTCTTCAATATGTGGCAGCGTCTGGCCAAGATGAATCCCCGACTCTGGCACACAGGACCCAGGCAAAGCCCCAAAAACCATCTGGCAAAGAAGAATTCACACTATGATTGGGAAATTAAAAGAAAAATACTCAATACGTTTTTTAAAAGATCATTTGGCATGAACAAAGAGTCCCCCAAGCACCCACTCACCTAATCCCTCAACAACCTTCTTCTACTGGAATAAATCTTGCTGAAGGGAATACAGAGGACAACCAAAAACAACCAACAAAAGAATGAAGGTATAAAAGCTCTCCGAATGGTGGGGAGAACATACCCGGAATATCTCTGAAAGAATTCCTGGCTAAGGTGCCTACTTTCTCTCAGGCTGGAAAAAAAAAAAAAAAAAAAAAAAAAAAAAAGCCAAGGAAAAAACAAAATCCTCTTTAGAACCCATTGTAACTTAGAATAGACTACAGTTACAAGGATAAGAACATTCTGCTAAAGGTTTTCTTGGGTAAATTACTGCCCCATGATCATGGTCTCACGACCAGAGCTGAGGCAGATGACAGCAAAGAAACAGCTGTGGAGAAATGATACAAGTGGGTATCCAATGATTTCCAGCTTGGCAATCCAAACAGTAGTTCTAAGGGTTGATTCTCAATCCTATGTTAAGTCTACATGAAAGTAAGAGTCACCACTTAGTCCATGGTCTTCATAAGAAATAAACTAAACCTAGGGGCCATGTGGCTGTGAAGGCAAATGGGACTAAAGGGGATGCATCCCAAATGAGGGAACAACGACTAGTCTGTAAATAGGTGGCTTCTGTGTTCATCTTCGGCAGTAATAAAGCATTTGAGAACTTAATGCAAGATGCGCCACACACAGAAAAACACATATGTGCACTACATTTTGCAAGCAATGTCAGAGAAAACACAGTCACTACAGGGCCCATGAATTCCAGGTTAAGTACCCATTAAGTCAGGTTAAGGAGTCCACCGTAGAAGAGTAGGAACATTCTAAAGGCAGGAACAGAAACAAAATGACTCCATGTAATTAAACTAGAGATTATACCTGTGGTTTTAACATGTCATCCTCTCAGAGAACGAACTTACTAGATGACAATTCAGAAATAAAACACTTGTACATGCAGTTTCTGGGGATTCAGTGACCTCTTAAAACCATACTTTGACCACAAAGTGGTCCATAAAGCCTTGTCCAAGAGTTTTTGCTCTAACCATGTTTGTCTCAACAGTGCTGCATTTCAGTCTTCCTCACGGTGTGAGAAAATGCAAGTAAGTCTAATCTGTCACATCCCATATGTAGACATTGTCCCTCATACATTGCTGATCTCCCCTAAATGAATAAAAGCTCACTGGTTCTGAGCTAAGAGAACGCTAATCTGTTCTATGGCATCTATTTATACTAGGTCTACTGAGGTTATCTGTGCACTTTAACTACCAGATGTAATTAATGTATTTCTCCTATTTTATAAAGAAATGCAAAGTAAATCTTTTCTGAGTACTTTCCTGGGGAATCTGAATACAATTTTGACCAAAATCAAGGCCAACTCCAAGGAGCATAAAGCCCCCAAGTGGAAAGACAAACTTCGTATCTCTCACTTAGGAAAACTGTCCTTGTCCACGTTATGACCAGAAAACAATGACAATTTTCTCTGGACCTTATTAGGGTGAAGATCTCTGTTTTCCAAAAATTATCTTTTTTTTTTTTAAGTTTATTTCTTTTGAGAGAGACAGAGACAGTGTGAGTGGGGGAGGGGCAGAGAAAGGGAGAGAGGATCCCAAGCAGGCTCTGAGCTGCCAGTGCAGAGTCTGACATGAGGCTCGAACTCACAAAACTGTGAGATCATGACCTAAGCTGAAACCAGGAGTTGGACACTTAACCGACTGAGCTACACAGGTACCCCCCAAAATGATCTCTTATAAGCAAAAACTATATATTGTCTCAAACTTTGTAAATCACTTCATGGAAATGAATTATGTACTTACAGGAAAGAAAAAAATCTCTACTCTCTTTATGGAAAGATGCCATATGAAAATTGTTTTGAATTTCTAAGGGTTCACAGTAGAGATGCAAGGTAGTTCTATCATAGTGACTTCAACATTTTCCTGTTAGACACCCTCCCCCCCACTCATGGTGTTTTTAAAACAAACATAAGGAAAGCCAGCAAAACAACTGATATGAGAGTCTAACAGCTGTCTGATTTTGCTAAAGTGTCAGTGAGGTTCCTTTTCAACATTTCTGATTCTTGTAACAGTCCCTATGGACCTATGAAACAATGAAGTCATCCAAACCACTACCAGAGAGACTCCTGTTCTCTAAAAACAGACCAAATGCTCTGAAATGAAAGATCCAATAATCAGTTTACAAGTAGATAGATAAGAAAAGAACTCTAGCAGTGTGTCTATAACCAAGACCCATAAAATCACACCTTGGTCTGTATATAGCCATCATCTATCCCCTCTTCAGAGGTAAGGAGACATCCACTTAGCAACAGTGTTGGTAGTAACTGAAAACATCCTGAATCTGGGTCTCATAGCACCCATAATTTACACAGACATACAATGAGACACAAATCTATTTCAGGATGCTGAGGTACCACAGCTGAACTCAAATTTCACTTCTATTTGGGCAATAGGACTTTTAGGAGCTCAAATCTGACCCGAGATGCATCCAAAATGTGCAACCAATTGCTGTGAATGGGAAATAGTAGTTAGTTGCTGCTGCGGTGTTTGAAAATATGTTCTGGTCTAAGGATCCCCTACAGCTGACATTTTATTTGCCGTCACTTATCTTCTGCCATTTGGGAATTGGTATAAAAAGATTCCCTTAAGGAAGGGAAACAAAAATAAAAACAGGGAGGGGGACAAAACAGAAGAGACTCATAAATATGGAGAACAAACTAAGGGTTACTGGAGGGGTTGTGGGGGGGGGACGGGCTAATTGGGTAAGGGGCACTAAGGAATCTACTCCTGAAATCATTGTTGCACTATATGCTGACTAATTTGGATGTAAATTTTAAAAAATAAAAAATAAAACAAGTTAAAAAAAAAGATTCCCTTAAAATATTCTTGGAGGGGTGGCTTTGGACCTTTAAACATTTTTCCTTATTATATTATTTTCACATTTCTCTGAATTTCTAGAAAAACATTAATCAGTTGGTGCTGAATTCAAAGAATCTTGACCCCTTTCGTGTCTCTACCCTCACCCAGGAAGTCAACTGGCCATTCTCTCAGCACTAGGGTCAGAGATTTCACATTGCTACGGCAAATGATAGCGAGCTCTTTTTCCCAATGGTTTTGTCTTAAAACCATTTAACATGATGAGAGGGATACAGCAACTCAATTCCAAAACTAATTCTTCCCCCTAAAAACAAGGACAGGATTCAGGATTCCCTGGGAGCTTCTGAAAATAATCTATTATGACCACAAAACAGGGGGAAAAAAAAAAACTAAAATAAAAGTCTGAAATCTGATGCAGAAATAAGCCTGCCCTCTCTGCTCTATATTTTGAATGCCCTGGAAAAATACTCGGAACTAAATTTGGGTTGGGGGTTGAGGGACAAGAGCTGATATAAACAGAAGAATATTTCTGAAACTACAGGTCATGGCCCTCTAAAGGGGTCCTGGGAGAGTTGCAAGGGGATTCCAGAGACCCTGGCCCTTCCTTCCCAGAGTAGCCCGCAGCTCAGTCACTATGGGGAAGAGAGGCAGGGAAAGGGGGGACCGTGGATGTGGGCATGCTCCGGGATAGAAGCGCTGTGGGAACCCTCAGCAGGCCACTGCTAATGGCAAGTCTAACACTGGACTGGCACTTTTCCATCATCCTTTAGTATTAAGTATCTGCCATCTGAATATCTTAGTGTATGTCATCAACCCACCATAGCCTTTTAGGATTCTGGCCTTCAGCATCTTCCTGCCAGCCCCTGGTCAGACAGGTGTGTCCAGCTCAAAATCAGTAAAATCCTTCCCTATCCGCACACAGGCTGGAGGAACAGTGCTCCCACAGACCATGCTCATGTTACTACCTCCGTGTTGCACTACAATAATCTGTTTAGACATTTGTCATTTACACACACACACACACACACACACACACACACACACACACACCCTGTGAAATCCTCAAGGCATTCTTCAAGGGCAGAACCTGAGTCACACTCATTTCTGCATGCTTGGGCCTAGCACAGAGCTGAACATCCAGCAAGCAGTCAACAACTTTTCTGAAAGAATAAATAAAAGTTACTCATGAAATGTGCTTCAAATAATGGTTACAGAGTCATACTGTCATGGTTTTCTCGCCAAAAGGGGTGAGGGTGAATCTAGTAAAGAGAATGTTAACTTTCACTATCATGTTTGACTTGAACTTTAAAACGCAGTTGAGAAAAGCAGATTCCAACTCATGCTACCAAAACAAATGGCCGTGGCTGCTGGGAATATATGTTGGGGGGATCTCCAAGGTCACGCCTAGGCTTTGTGACCCTGATCATCATCCTCTGCTGTGTGTACAGCACAAGGCAGAGCAGCACTTATGCCATGTCTGGGGACCACACTAGGCAAACAAACAACACACGTTTGTTATTTTGTTATCTTTAACAGTTATGAATATACAAATAGATAAAATGTGAAAAAGCCTTTGGAGCAGGTTTTCCTTCTCAGGGATAAATAACAAAGAGAAGAAACTTTGACCAAACGTTCTACCCTCTCTTAGAGCACAGAATTTTAAACACTCTTCATTTAGGCAAAGAAGTGTGTGAAAATCATCAGAAAGTACAATTCTAGACAATAGTTGTGTATTTAACACTACTATTATAACCAAGTACTACATGTACTACACAAATGTATTTCCTTTCAACTTCTACTTTTTATAATGGGCTTGGAACTGTTTTTGCTACTTAACTGTTTAATAAACCAGTATTTTGACATGATATGTCTATAATAATAAGATGTCAGAATGGCCAGCTTGTCAATACTGTGGTGAACTGAACTACATAATAAAGAGAATCACTGAGGTGACCAAGGGGAGCTAATTTAAAAAGTAGGCATAGCAAGAAGCCAATTCTCACATGATCTGAGTGCTGAATTAATCATTTCCACCTGCCAACTGCGGTCATAGATCTCAGTAAAGATTGCTGCTTAATCACCCTCTTAAAGTTAGTGAATTTGTAATAGCAAAAAACACAAAATGCACTGGTGTTCAGGCAGTGATTTAAGATGCGTTAAGCTTTATAAAAGGAGAACACCTGGATTCCCCCAGACCAGTACATTAACCTGAAGCTGGTAAAGAACTGTGAATGGGCATACAATGTCACCTTTTCAGCACAAAAGAGAAATCTGGAGAGGAGTAATTACTGAGGCATGGACTTCAAACACTGCATTTGTGTTTCTGTTGTTAATATGAATAACAGTGAGAATAGGGACAGCCATCATCATTGTTTTCCAAGGAAAGACATAGGCAAGTCCATGAGCCTTCTACTGGGTAAAGATTTGCCATCAGAAGAGATTCTGTCTAATTATCTAATTATTTCCATTTTAAAGGTGAAGAAGCTGGTGCTGAGAGGTAAAAAATTTTCCCAAAGTCATATGGCCAGAGAGTGGCAACGCTAGGGGTAGAGTGAATATCTCCCATTGTCCTTCACTTTTTTTCTCCCTATTTTCCCACTGTACCTTAACCTTCAGTGTTGGCCTTGAGGCCAAGAAGAGGACAGCAGCCTACTCTACAGGAGTAAGAGGCAGGAATGATTTTGCTCCTGGAAAAGAAAAGATCAGGAAGAAAGGAAGGGCAATGAGTTGTGAGCAAGATGATGGGAAGCTAAGCACAAGCTGGGAGGTAAGTGAAACTCCACAGGGATGGGTCAACAAGCATTTTTATGAACTGTGATGTCTGCACTGCCAGCTAAAGTTGTGAGTTGCTTTGATGTAAATCCTCCTCTATCTCCTCTACAAAAGCTTTAGTAATGCTCACTGTAATTCTCATGAACGAATGCACTGTGGAACTCAAAATGGCGTTAGCTGCATTTCACATCTGAGCGAATCAGCTGTATCCCAGACCACATGTAGAATTGCAAAACCAGGAAGTGGACAGGGCCATGAGAACTTTAAAGCTCTGGCAGTCTGCAAAAATATACCCACTGTATTTCTACAAGTCACTGAATTAGCAGAGGTGCGACTAAATCATTCCTTGAACTCCAGGGGCTCCTGGTTGATATGTGGATTAGACCAAATTACTCTCTAAGGAAACTAAATTCTGGTCAGGGTAGAAAAGCCTTGGGAATTCTGTAAAGTCTGGTTTCCTTTGAAAACTCTAACAAAAACAACTCCTGAAGTTCACAGTATCAGCCCCCTAAGGATATTCTGGTCTCATCCAGCCAGGTTATGATTTTAAGTGGAAATGTTTTTCAAGGAACTTTAGTTTCAACGTTACATGGTCTATCTTGAGAAAGAGAGAAATAACCCAGAAGCCAAAGTGGGGAGAACATATTATCATTATGTGTTTTGGGAGCATTTTTCCTGAAAACAACAACAACAACATTATTTTCTTTGATTGAATGTTCCACTATCTTTCAGAGGCATGGAATTTTAAATGCTTTTAATTCAGGCAATGAACTCTGCCAGAAAAGTCTAATTGACAATAGAACAAATTCAGTTTGCAGTATTTACATTAGAGTCCAGTACTTTTGCCTATTTTCCTCCACACAATCAATTTTCCTTGAGTCCTGCAGTTTCAGGGTAAGACCTGTGATCACAGAAGTAAACAGAAAGTTGCCAAAATATGCATACAGAATTTGGCATGTTATAGTTAAGTGTTTGAGATGGAATAATATCTTCTAAAGCCAGTATTGAAGACAGCATTAAAAGCAGTTCAATACACTTGTTCTAACTGGAAAGGGCTAAAGCTACAATAAAGATCAGGATACCTGGTAACAAATCTATTGAAGTTTCTCTCTATCTTCAAATACTGATTAATACCCTAAAGGAAAAAAGGGAAATAAAAACTAAAAGAAAAAAGGAAAAGACCTAAGTCATAGAAATAATATTCCTTAATTAGATCAAGAACGGTCCTGTCAAAGGGCGCCTGGGTGGCTCAGTCGGTTGAGCATCCGACTTCGGCTCAGGTCATGATATTACGGTTTGTGGGTTCGAGCCCTGCTTCAGGCTCTGTGCTGACAGCTTACTCACAGCCTGCAGCCTGCTTCAGATTCTGTCTCTCCTTCTCTCTCTCTCTGCCCCTCCCCCGCTCATGCTCTGTCTCTGTCTCTCAAAAATAAATAAATGTTAAAAAAAAAATTAAAAAGAAAAAGAATGGTCCTGTCAACATTTATTTACAGATAAATCAACACCGAGTGCCATGGCACCAACTAGCAATGGATTTTATGTCAGAATGAAACAAGTACAAATTCTAACCCAGCCATTTTCAAGTTATAGAGTTAATACTATCCAGCCATTCATTTCCCAGTAATAAAGATACTGTAATCCTGTCAAAACCATACACATAGTCAGCAAATTTAAGGCCTGATAAACCAATTTATATTATTGGGAATTAGTGAATGTGTAGAGAAACAGAAAGAAAAAGGGATGACAGCAATTCATTTTCAATACAATAACCAAAATTGTTCCCCCTTTTGACATCGAGAAATATGGAGTTCTGCCTTCACATATGAAAATACTAACAGTGTCTTAACTTTTTATATATAATCTCATTTCTTATGAGATTTATGGGAATGAGGGAAAAAAGGTTCTAATCTCTGAACTTTACTCAGCGTATTAAACATGTAAGCTTTACATGTTTATAAGTACAGCAACAGCGCCTGTATTTAAAGAGAATTTCAAAGTATTACAAAGGCTTAGTTTCTCATTTAAATGCAGAAGGTACAAGTTACTTTTTCTTAATACACCTCTGAAGAAATTTTCCAATTCTAACCAAAGTCTGGAAGGTCCTAAAAGATACCAAGATCAAACAACTTAAGCTCTGTTTCATAATTCAGTCAAGTCCCAAATGCCTATTAAGTCAACAGCTGCTAGCGTTCTAATTCTCATTTTCAGCAAAACTACCATAGTCTACCATTCTGTTTCTGACTCATTCTCTAATGAGCAGTAAGTAGAACCAAAACGGGAAAAGTAGAAGCATGGGGGTGGGGGGGGGGGGGGGTGCATTACAAAATACTCAGACCTGGATTATAAATTTAAGTATTACAAAACTACTAGGATTTTGTAAGAATAATTAAGACTCCTTGCCATTCATGATGCTTGGGCAGAAATAAGAAACTTGATCCATCATAATGACAAATCTCTCTATAAAAATGCGATTAAAAATTTTTAAATTATACCTGACACACAATGTTACATTACTGCACAACACAGTGACTTGACAACTCTATAGCTATGCTATGCTCATCCCAAGAGTACCTACCATCTGTCATCAGACAATGCTGTATCAATACCGTTGACTGTGTTCCCTATATTGTACATTTCGTCTCCATGACTTATTCATCCCATAACTGGAAGCCTGTATCTCCCACTCCTTTTCATCCATTTTGCCAAACCCCCACCTTCTCCCTGTTCTGCCAGCAACCTCCAGTTTGTTCTCTGTATTTACAGGTCTGATTGTGCTTTTTGTTTATTTATTCATCTATTTTGTTTTTTAGACTCCACATATGAGTGAAATCATATGGCATTTGTCTCCCTCAATGTGACTTATTTAACTTAGCATGATACCCTCTAGACCCATCCATGTAGTTGAAATGTCAAGATCACATCTTTTTTTATGGCTCAAGATGGTGTGATACACACACATACAACGGAATATTACCCAGCCATAAAAATGTGATTCAAAACAAGCAAATGTGACATATCCATACAATGGAATATTACTTAGCATAAAAAGAATAAAGCACTGATACATACTACAACACGGATGAACTTTGACAGCATATGTGAAGTGCAAACGCCAGACACAAAAGACCACATGTTGTATGATTATATTCGTATGAATATACGAATAGGTCCAGAGCAGGCAAATCCCGAGACAGAAAGCAGATTAGTCATCACTAGGACCTAGGGATAGGGGAGAATAAAAGTGACTGCTAATTGTTCTGGTATTTCTTTTTGGAGTGAAGAAAATGTTCTGGAATGAGACAGTGGTGATGGTTGCACTGCATTGTGAATGTACAAATGCCACTGAACTATACACTCCAAAAGGGCTAACATGGTAGCCCTTGGCTAACATTTTACTATGTTTTCACCACACACCAAAAAAATGTGGTTTGAACTTACACATGGGATGAACCAGACTAACTCTTCAGTTTCAAACCTCACCTGGAAAGACTGTCACGTGATACAAGGAACTCAGTTTATCTCAGAAGAGCTGAAAGGTCCCATCAATCCTCAGGATTTCCTTCATCTAAGACAGTCAAGGCTAAGTCACACACTAAGCTATCTTCAAATGGGAACGTGTTTCCTATGCATTTTTTTTTCATTTATTCAAACAGCATTAGTTAGGCACCCTATGATGTGCCAGGCACCATGACAATTATTTCTATTAATGTTGACAAAAGAAGATGAGTAGGACACAGCCTATCTTTCACCAATTTCCTCACAGTCCAGAGGAAAGCCAGACACACGAAAAGATGATTGTAACACAACACAAGACTGAGATATGTCCAGGCTGTGTGGGGGAGGGAAGAGGATGTCAAGGGTCAGGAGAGGCAACAAGCAGGCAGGACAAATCAAATCCAAACTTCTATGTAACAAACAGCCAAAATCTGTCAACATGATTGATCTTCTGGTTTCTCCCCTCTTCCCAATGTCCAGAACTACTTGGATGGGCTGTATGACCACTTGTCAGAGATATTTTAGAAACAAAATTCACAAGCTAAGTATAAGCCTGACTGGATGAGCACTAAGACCCCTTCCGACCCTAGAGTCTAGGAATTCTGTGATTAAATTATTGAATACTTTGCTTGAGACTTTCAGAATCGCTTTATCCACTCCCTATTTCATTTCTTCCCTAAAGAAGTTTGCTTAAGTTTGTTTTTAAAAATCCATATACACATAGGGGCACCAGCGTGGCTCAGTTGGTTGAGTGTCCCCGACTCTGGATTTCAGCTTAGGTTATGATCCCAGGGTCATAGGATCAAGACCCGTGTCCACACCCAGTCTGGAGCCTGCTTAAGATTCTCTCCAAAATAATTTTTAAAATTTAAATAAATAAATAAACAAACAAACAAACAAACAAATAAATAAATAAATAAAATCCATATATTTAATAAGCAATACTGTAAAGTCCTCAAGAGTATTTCTCAATAGTAATAATTTCAAAAGAAAATGATACTAGGATAGAGCAAATCTGTCAGGGAAGTGAGGAGAGTTATAAAGAGTTCAGAATCCTACTGTGGTAGGTTCTGACCACATCTGTCTTGGTGTATATATGTGAGTGTGTGGAAGCCTATTGTCTCCTGCTTAAGGGCCCAGACTCTAAAATTAGAAGTAGCTTTGAAAAAGCCATTATTCTTCAAAATTTATTAAATTAAATCCCCCTAACCTTAAAAAAGATCAGTGCAATCACACAAAACTGTTGAAGTTAGATAATTTATACTTATTACAAAGTTATGGTTAACTCAATGTGATAGAAAATTTTATTCTCTCAAAGAAAGATGATGAAACTCAAAATTTTCAGTCCATTACAGTTGGATAGTATTCTAAAATATCCTTGTTTTTAGAATAGAGAAATCTGGGGTGCCTGGGTGGCTCAGTCAGTTGAGTGTCTGACTTCGGCTCAGGTCATGATCTCATGGTTTGTGGGTTTGAGCCCCGCATTGGGCTCTGTACTGACAGCTCAGAGTCTGGAGCCTACTTTGCATTCTGTGTCTCCCTCTCTCTCTGCCCCTCCCCCACTCATGCTCTGTCTCTGTCTCTCTCGGTCAAAAATAAGTAACATTAAAAATTTTTTTTAAAAAAGAGAGAAACCTGATAAAGTCAAAGTCATCATCAGATACCACCTCCTTAAGCAAACAAACTTTTTAACCTGGGCTAACAAGTAGCAAAACTATACAATTTGTGTTTCTTCTCCTATTAATTTTCCACTCACCATGGGAGGTTCCCAATAAGCACTGAGAAAAAAAATGTGGGTGATGTGCCAAGTAGATGCTGTCCCTCTTAGGACAGTTAATGACCAGATATTTCATGGGGAAGGGGGAATCTTATATCAGCCTCAAGCTACTCTAAGAACATCTTAGTGTCTGAAAGACTGCCTTTTGATTACTTTATGGCTTACTATGGAACCCAAAAAGTGAAATCAGCACAGGATGGACACTTGCATCAAACTCCCTGTGTTGAACCCCAGCTCCATTCCTTACCTGTCTGACCTTGTTTATATAAAAACCAGGATAACAGTACCTGCCTTTTACAGTTATTATGAGAAAGAAATGAGTTAAAATTTAAATGAATTAAAGCACTAATATGCTTGCCCATAGTTAAGAATTTATGTACTACAGAAAGGCCTTCACCAGATTTTAGGAACGTTGCACAGTCATCACCCGAGGCATCACGGAAAGTTTCTCCTATAACAATGGATTACCTCAGCCTTCTCAAACCCTTTCCCTTGTGGAGTGCTCTCCATTCACTACTCTGGAACCCACTCCTACCAGAGCTCTTTATATAAAGTAGACGTACTGCTCTACTGTGGTTTGGAAATTCTCAAGGACAAGCTGTATGCAAACGCAGCAAATAAGACCTCTAAGTTCTGTTTAGAAAGAGGTAACGGTATGTATTAACATAATTTAATTATAGTTCTGGGCGCCAGGGTGGCTTAGTTGGTTAAGTATCTGACTCTTGATTTCAGCTCAGGTCATGATCTGAAGGTTCAGGAGTTCAAGCCCCCCATTGGGCTCTGCACTGACAGTGCAGAGCCTGCTTGAGATTCTCTGTCTTCCTCTCTCTGCCCCTCTCCTGTTCACAATCTCTCTCTCTCTCTCTTGCTCGCTCTTTTTCAAAAATAAAATAAATAAAAACATTTAAAAAATAAAATCTCCTTTCCATTTCCAATTAAAAAAAATTACAGTTTCATTTTCATACGGGATCAAGTTTATTTACCTCACAGAAAAAAATGGCATGTCCTTTAAGAAGTTTTCTAGTTATCAGTGCCCTCAGAAGAAGGAAGCTCTTCCCAGTGAATGCTCCTGACCTCCGTCCAAACGATCTTTCTCTTAGAGCACAGAGCACCTGCTGCCTTGTTTTACATCAACTTTGTATATATCAACCATCTAAGAGGAGGGTTTGGGACTTGTCTTTTTATTACCTCAGGGTCTAGTCTAATACCTGGCATTTAGTAGGTCCTACATAAGTATTTAATGATGAATGAATGAATGAATGAATGAATGAACAATCAATAAGCACACTTTAAGGCATTATTTAATCTCTTCCAAGATCTATGTTTTCTTCCAAGTTGGCCAGTGTCCCCTGGAACTCGATCCTTTGGGTCACTCTGCTTTCCTTTCTAAATTACAGGCAGTTTGACCTAGTGTTAACAGCAGTGACTCAGAGCCATTTGGAATCTCAGTTCTCCACTTACCAGCCTTGGGACCTTGAACATGTTAAGACTCCATGGGCATCAGTTTCATTGACTATAATGTGGGGATAATACCTGTGCCTATTCCATCAGATGTCAAAGGATTAAACATGCCATATGTGGAAAGCACTTAAAACAGTGACTGGCACACAGTAAGTGCTCTTCTAAATGTAGCTACTATTACTTCTACCCTCTAAAATCATGGCTATTTTTTTTCCATTCCCTTGGTTCCTATGGAAAGAAGGTCTTACTTTCTCACACCATTCACAAAAATAAACTCAAAATGGATAAAGGACCTGAATGTGAGACAGGAAACCATCAAAACCTTAGAGGAGAAAGCAGGAAAAGACCTCTCTGACCTCAGCCGTAGCAATCTCTTACTCGGCACATCCCCAAAGGCAAGGGAATTAAAAGCAAAAGTGAATTACTGGGACCTTATGAAGATAAAAAGCTTCTGCACAGCAAAGGAAACAACCAACAAAACTAAAAGGCAACCAACGGAATGGGAAAAGATATTTGCAAATGACACATCGGACAAAGGGCTAGTATCCAAAATCTATAAAGAGCTCATCAAACTCCACACCCGAAAAACAAATAACCCAGTGAAGAAATGGGCAGAAAACATGAATAGACACTTCTCTAAAGAAGACATCCGGATGGCCAACAGGCACATGAAAAGATGTTCAACGTCGCTCCTTATCAGGGAAATACAAATCAAAACCACACTCAGATACCACCTCACGCCAGTCAGAGTGGCCAAAATGAAGAAATCAGGAGACTATAGATGCTGGAGAGGATGTGGAGAAACAGGAACCCTCTTGCACTGTTGGTGGGAATGCAAATTGGTGCAGCCGCTCTGGAAAGCAGTGTGGAGGTTCCTCAGAAAATTAAAAATAGACCTACCCTATGACCCAGCAATAGCACTGCTAGGAATTTATCCAAGGGATACAGGAGTACTGATGCATAGGGGCACCTGTACCCCAATGTTTATAGCGGCACTCTCAACAATAGCCAAATTATGGAAAGAGCCTAAATGTCCATCAACTGATGAATGGATAAAGAAACTGTGGTTTATATACACAATGGAATACTACGTGGCAATGAGAAAAAATGAAATATGGCCTTTTGTAGCAACATGGATGGAACTGGAGAGTGTGATGCTAAGTGAAATAAGCCATACAGAGAAAGACAGATACCATATGGTTTCACTCTTATGTGGATCCTGAGAAACATAACAGAAACCCATGGGGGAGGGGAAGGAAAAAAAAAAAAAAAAGAGGTTAGAGTGGGAGAGAGCCAAAGCATAAGAGACTGTTAAAAACTGAGAACAAACTGAGGGTTGATGGGGGGTGGGAGGGAGGGCAGGGTGGGTGATGGGTATTGAGGAGGGCACCTTTTGGGATGAGCACTGGGTGTTGTATGGAAACCAATTTGGCAGTAAATTTCATATATTAAAAAATAAAAAAAAATAAAAAAAAAAAAAAAAGGAAAGAAGGTCTTGTCTATATTGTCCTCCACTGAGACGAAAGGTCAAAATAGCTTTCCTCACAGTCCTGCAAACACCAAACTGCTGGCATCCTTGGACTGAGCCCAGACCCTCTTCCTAAACCAACTTCTCCTCTCCAAGCACACACAAGCCCCATTAAGCTTTTCCTTTGCCACCACTCTTTCTTCCCCACCTGGCAACTCTATAATGTCATCAACCATCCTCCCTAAGTTCTTACTCATATCATTATCATGACCAACATCTCCACGGCTTACTAAACTCTGGCTTCAGCCAGCCTTGGAGATACTTCAAAGTTCCCTATGATTTGCAAGAAGGATAAGGGAGTTGCTTGTTTGGAAATAATACAACATGTCCTGAATGAGATGCCCTATTTCCACGTATTTGTTTATTGACCACTCTCCGGCCTGCAACAAGCTCAGTGAAGACCTCTACCAGATACGATACCAAAAGGTTGAGACAGCTGCAAAGGTTTCTGTTTCCCTGGAGATGGAGTTTCATGGAAGGCTAAGAATCACCACAGCAACCAGACTACAAAAACAGTCCGTGGGCTTCAGCCCCATAACTCTGGTAAAGCAATTTGTACTCCGTGAAAAGGCTGGGGCACAGAAGTTGAAAAATGATCAAAGTAAACACTGCTCTTCAAGCACCATTTTGTTGTGCTGATTTCAAGGCATCAAGTCACAGCATCAAAGTTCTGTTATGAAAGATGCACATCAAGTGCCAGGGATTTGCTGGGCTGAACTAACTGCTCTGGTGCGAAGGTCTAGAGATAAATTCATAGCACATTTTCCAAAACAACCATTTCAAATTTGCTCTGAGAGCAGACCAGGGTAAAAATGTATACCATTATATCAAGTTACCCTGCCCATGCTAGAACAGCTGTTGATCCCAACCCTGGATTTAAAAGACAGAGAAAGAGGGAGCGGGGGGAGAAGGAGGGCGAGAGGTTTTTCTGATAAAAACCTTAGACTTCATGCCATATTGACCTTACATGGACTAATTCCTTTCTATAAATTTAAGAAAAAAATAATCTAAACCTCATTTAACACTAAATAAGAAAACAACCTGTTCTAGGGTCTCTAATTTAATAATCTATGCTACAGTTTGGTGTTTGTTTGTTTGTTTTTAATGTTTGGGGTACCTTGATGGCTCAGTTGTTTAAGTGTCTGACTCTTGATTTCAGCTAGGGTCATGATCTCAGTTTGTGGGTTCAAGCCCCACATTGGGCTCTGTGCTGATAGTTGGGAGCCTGCTTGGGATTCTCTCTTTCTCTCTCTGCCCCTCCTCTGCTTGCACTTTCTCTATCACATGTACACGTGGGAAAGGGGCACAGAGAGGGAAAGAGACAATCCCAAGCAGGCTCCCCACTGTCAGCATAGAGCCCAACACGGGGCTCGATATCACAGTTCTGTGAGATCATGACCTGAGCTGAAAAAGCAAGAGTTGGATGCTCAACTGACTGAGCCACCTAGGCACCCCTATGCTATAGTTTAAAAAGCAAATAAGGAACTATAATTTATTACTTCTTTACTATATACAAGCAGCAACTATAAAGTATAGCAACTCAGAAACAAATTTCTTCAGGGATTTACAAAAGCCTTTAAGTTTTATTAACATTATTGCAGTTAATTATTAACTATGTTACTATAGCTTGAATACACAGAACATTTTATTGTATTGTATTGTAATGTAATGTATTATTTTGAGGAGCTCAAAGTGGTACACCTGAGTAGCCTGACAACATCCTCAAAAGGTAAGAAAATATATAATTTCCGTTAGCCAGAATTTATAGAAAATATCTTCAGAACTCAATTATACTGGCAGTACACAATGCATTCATAAACAAAAATTGGTAGGGAGAGATCTGTAACTCAAATTACCTTGAACAGAACATTAAGAAATTTGATTAGAACAATGTGATATGTGCACACACTTATCACGTTCCTCTCCTCTAGATGCATTCCATGTATAGTGCTACTTCCTGAACCTATTGTGGAGAGGGGGTCCCCTTGCACAGTTTCTGGGGTTTCAAACAAGATGCTCACTCAATCAGCAGGGAGTCAGCTATCCACAGGCCCCACTGGCCCAGCAGTTTGGATTACATAAGGAAGTAATTAGTAATATCTAACACAAATTGCTTCACAGGTAGGAATGAATGGCTCCACTTAAAGGCTTGCTGTGTCTTTTCTGGCTTCTCCTTGTTTCATCTCCAGGTTAATAGCTGTGAAGTTACTAAGCTAACAGGGAGAAAAGGTTCTTATTTCATATGTTTTGTGCAGCCATTTTTTCATTTGGCAGATACTAAATGGCTAGCTAGTATGTGTAAGGCACTTGGCAAATCAATCTTTCCCAAAGCATGGCGACAACTAAGAAACGTTAAGAAATAAGAAATTTTGGGGGGTGCCTGGGTGGCTCAGTTAGTTGGGCGTCCGGCTTTGGCTCAGGACATGATCTCACATTCCGTGGGTTTGAGCCCCACATCAGGATCTGTGCTTAGAGCTCAGAGCCTGGAGCCTGCTTCGGATTCTGTCTCCCTCTCTCTGCCCCTCCCCTGCTTGCACTCTGTCTCTCTCTGTCTCTCAAAGATAAATAAACATTAAAACAAATTTTTTTAAAAAAGAAAGAATAAATTTTTATATATAGTTTATGTCTTCATTTTCATGGGTATTAAAAACATAATTTCACGTTGAGGATGTTAGGGTAAAGCCAGTTTTTTTTGTTTTTTTTTAATTTAAAGAGAAATACTGGTAATAATACAGGTAGTATATGAACTCAGCAAAAACTGTGAAGACAGAACACATAAATGTATTTTTGGGAAATGCCACTCTGTAACGACTTCAAATGCAAAGTAGGTACAAAATTTGTTCTCAAGAAATTCACAGTTTAAAGGATGCAAAAAGATAATATACAGATGTAAATATGGGAGGAGAAAGGGGGTCACTTCACTGGGCCCTGAGGGTAAACAGGGCAGAACAGGAAGAATTAAGGGGACAAGGGCAGGGAGAGCCTCAAGAGAAATATCAAAGCAGGGGAGGGAACATGGAGAGGTGTGGGGAACATTTAATTCACATGAAGCTGAAGAAATGTAGAAAAGAATATAGAGAAATAAAATTGGAAAGGTAGACTGCAGCCAGATATCAATGGGCCATGAAAGCCAAGCTTAACTAATCAGTGAAGGCAAAGAAAGAATAGCATGTAATATAATTCACTGACCTGTGACCATGGCTTGCCTTCTGAAAAATAAAGGGTACATCTATTTCTGGCATATCAGGTATCACTTAATCACATTAATGCATTAATTTATTAAATCCACTTCAATTACTTCACTTATTTGCCCAAAAGAATATATATTGGTAATTGAGTTAAAAAAAAAATCCCATTTTGGATCCTGTTCCAAATTTTGTATGGTGTCATTACTGAATTACCAAGGAGTATCTCACAAGGTAAGGAAATTAAACTTTACTCCTCAAATCCAAGTCTCTCGGACCTAAGGAATTCATTCCCTGGGTTTGTTCCCAGCTCACAAGCCTTCAAGAAACACTTGATGAGTCTGGGGTATATTTTAACCGAAAAACAATCAAAGAATCAGAAACTACTCTGAGTTACTTGCCTTCAACACTTTTTTTTTTTCTGTTTTTACTTTTATTTGCATGTATTTTATGCAGAATTTACTCCCGGGCCATAAGTTTTTGTTTCTTCAGTTTCTTCTGGGATATCTTTTTCTTCTGTGCAACCTCCTCTTCTGGTTTAGGAACAATCTGCTCTTTTTCAGTAAGGATCATCTCAATGTGGCAGGGAGAGCTCACGTATGGGTTAATCTGACCTTGAGCCCTGTAGGTTCTACGCCACATTTTGGGGACTTTGTTCACCTGGATGTGCTCAATGACCAGAGAATCTACATCTAAACCCTTCAGTTCAGCATTACTCTCTCCATTTTTAAGCATGTGCAGTAAAAATTCAGCACTTCTTTTTGGGCCACGGACCCTGTGTCCTGCCCCACTGTTTGGCCTGGGCACACCTACCAACTCCACCATTGTAGCATCAGAATGGCACACATTGCTTCTGCAAAGTGACATCTTTCAGATACTTGGTGGCTTTTTGGATATGCATACCCTTGATGGCCTGGGCAGTTTCCCATGTGTTCTTAAAGTGAACACAAAGATTTGAACCTCTTGATTTGCATGATTTTGTCGGGTTTTCCGGGTCAAGTGAATAGCAAACCAGTTTCAGAGATCACCTCAGGCCGCTTATTGGAAGAGGAAGAGCAGTGGCTACTGGGAGAATTCACGCGCACTCCGCCTTCAACACTTTTTACAAGGAACAACTCACAGGGCCTGGTAACTCTGGCTCAGTTATATGCAAAAATCTTTATCTCCGATCCTTTGTTCTCTCCTGTAGAAGAAGTACGTCCAACAGTCCTTTATCTCTGCCTCTACTTTACCTTCCCTAAAGGAAAACAGCTCTGACATTCTTCATCCTAGGAATGTCTTCTTGAGACGCCCTCCTAAGTCTTCACAAGACCTAACAAGTTTCTAGTACAAACCTGAAACAGTTTGGGGTCATAATCTCTCCCACTTTTTGAAAAATCAAGTAAACTGTTGGTAAGCAATTCTGGAACGAAAACAGGATTGTCTGATTTACAGAAAATGATTTGTCTGCCGTCAGGGAGAGGCAGTTAATATTCCTTGGCTGAGAAATGGAGAAAAGGAACTTTCACTACTACACGACCACTAACAGTGATGGTTCCCAATCTTGTATTCCTTCCAGTGTGAGACTCTGGACATAGCATTCACTTGGGGGTAAAGAAAAGTTCTGCCGAAGAATCTTACTTCGGGATTCAGTTTCCCCATAAATGAAGAGGCTAGAACAAAGCCTAGTTATGTGAGCAACTGACAGTAACAGTCTTTATGTCAGATCCCTAGGAAGAGATGTAGCTGACAAGAAAAAATGGCCTGATGTGACTGAACCATCCGTTCAGAAATGTCAGGTCACACTAAATGGCTTGTGTACTCAATGAAAAGACTGACAGAAGTTTAGGTTAATCTGCCAAAGTAAATACAAAAGAACAAAACAGAAGATTTTTCCTCTTTCAAAAACTGAAAATATTCCAAAATGAATTTATTGAACTTTTCAGACCAGTGTGAACATGTCTTAGAGAATTTCTTTCCTACCCCACACCACATTTTTTTTTTTTTTTTAATTTTTACTTTAACTTCGGGTCAGTGTATGCCCTGTAGTCCTTTATGCTTGGCAGAAAGAAAACAAATCATGAAATACTCAAAGTTAATCCTAAGGGCAAATCAAGATTTATAGTGGTCTTTCAAAATAGGTAGTGTTGACAAGATAATGAGACAAGTTAATTTATTTGATTTTGTTAATTTCTTCTAGACATACTTTTCAATGAGAGAGCTTCATGATTTAGACCAAATTGCAGGAAGACTGGCAGATTTTTCTAGTTACTATTGAAATACAGAACTTCCGATAAATAAAAAAAATATATGAGTTTAGAAGAGTCAATGCAAACAACATGATTACACCGTCAGGTTCTAAAAACATAATTTTGTTGGGATAATCCTCCTTAATAAAGACAATGGCTGCTCTTAGTTAACCATAAATCCTTAGGCTGGGAACAAGTCTCAGTCATTACAACTGACTCATTTGGTGACTGGGAATTCTTTTAGGTCAATGGGCAATGTGCTAAATGGTCACTGTTAGGCACACTGGCCAGCTCTGGATCCAAGGTGCAAAGTTATGAAGTTCTCTCATTTTTATTCCACTTGTTTTACTTCTTCCTGCCATTTTTCCCCCAAATACTTTACTGTCTGTTCCAGAAGCAAAAGAATAGGGAAAAGGGTGAAATTACAACCACTGGACTTGGTTACTGCAAACAGAGCTGATAAAATTCTGAAAGAAGCCAGAGGAAAAAACACAAAATCAAATTTGTGTATAATAAAGCCACTGATTTTTAGTGATAGAAGAGACGTTAGAGATATTCTACTTCAAATATTTGTTGTAGATAAGGAAACTGAAACCTGAAGAGGTAATGGTAAGCCCAAGTTCCACGCTGGTTATGGCATCATGGAGACTAGAACTCAAATAACCATTCCAGTAATCTAGCTTCTACTTATCTTACTAACTACTATCTTACTATCTACGTCTTTCTTTATAGAACCAACTCTCTACTATTGGAAAAGAAGGGCTCCCCAAGTCTTCCGAATTTAGAGCCAGCCTTTAACTAGTGGATAAGAACACAGAAACATAAGAAACACAAAGAAACAACTTTGCCCCCTGCAAAGCACCACATGATCTGTCCCTTAACTAACTCATCCCATCTCCTATTGCTTTCCTCCTTGCTCACTCTACTCCAGCCACCCCAGCCTTCTTACTTACCTCCAACAAGCTGCTTCCAAGCTTAGGGCTTTGACATCAGCAGGTCCTTCATCTGGCCTATTCTTCCCTTGGACCTGTGCATGACTCCTTTTCATCATTCAAGTCTCTGTTCAAGTGCACCTCCTCAAAGAAGCCTTTCCTAACCACCCTAACAACCACCCCTTCCTGTCTCCTAAATGGGTACCCTATGTTCAAAACAACATAAGCACTATGAAGGCTGAAATTCTGCCTTACTTACCACTGTATCTCTAGTCCCAGAACAATGCCTGCACCTGGTAAACACTCATACATTTTTAGAATGAATAAATGAATCAATGTATGAAAGACAAAGGAAAAATGAACCAACATATGGGGTAGATTCCAAAACATGATGTTGAGAAATCTCTCCATTTATGTTTGTATATAAAATTGAAAGGGAAAGAAGGCAGTTGTATATATAGAAAATTACCAGAAAGCCCACTGGCTTCTATCTAAAGCATATCTGCTAGGTATTTCTGATAAAAGGTCATTGCCAATAAAACAAAAATAACTTTCAGCCTACTTGAGATATGCAAGAATCCAAGATCAAGTCATAATATATTTCAAAGTTCACCTGATTCTGCCAGCAGGAGCCCTGGAGTGCTGAATTTTTGGGCATGTGAATGATATATTTTTATTGAAACATTTTCCAAGATTCCTTTCCAAATTCAACTCCATGGTCTTTTTATCCCTAAAGGGCAAAACACTAACCTGTTTCCAAGCTATTTGGTAATATTTTGGCACAGATAATCCAGTAGAGAGAGTTGTTTGTATAGAAAAGAACTATCGTTAGTAACAGGACGTCCCAACCTGCCCCTCTTTCTAAGCTCTTAACCTATAGATGACAACCCAGCTATTTACATGTAATACTTACCAGATGGCTATTTCATTGTAGTTCAAAGACCCACCTTTCCAATATGACTGAGTCAACAAACAACACCAGGAGCACTATTTAAGCTCATAGTTAAGGAGAGCAAAATGACTGAGATCATCTCAATGGGAGCAAGATCAGGGGAAGAATTCACTATCTGCTATATCTTTGCTACCTTTGGCAAATTCTCAAGATTAGGAGTGTCAGGGCCACCAATGCCTGGTACTGTGCCTGACAATAACAGGCGCTTAATAAATACTGATTCAATGATTGAATAAATGTCTAAACCTTGGGAAAACCCACCTTGCCCAAAGATACTCACTGCACATTGACCCCATCTATAGGAATTATGTGCTGCAGATACAAGCTTGGGCTCTGCCAACTACTTCCAAACTCCGGACCTAGAGTAGAGTATTTAGCCTCTCAGCCTCAATTTCCATGCCTGTAAACTAGAGCTAACAACAAGTCCTTTGCAAGGGTGTTGAGAAGATGGACCAAAATGCCAGTTTTCATAATCCTCTGAAGAAGCAGCTTACCAGTGTTTGATTTTGGCCCTGATCAGTGTGCTACTATTACCTCCTGCCTGTAGGTACTTGGATTTTGAAGTAGGATGAGAAACCAATGACATCTGCATACTTGATCCTAAGCCACCTGGCTTCCAAATAAAGAACATTTCTTTTGCCATTTCCCAGCCTTCCCCTCAACCTTTGGGATTTGGGTCTCCTTAAAGACCAGGCCCAAGAGACAGAGCTTGGACAGCACAAATTCACAGGTTTCTTCACCATCTTCCTGTTCAGGCAAGGCTAACTTGGGCAGACCCAACTCTTACTCTCCAAATTTCACTGCAATTCTGGGGACTTCAGAATCCAACAAAGAATGCATGGTCCTGAGAATACCACATTCATTCCACACCTAACCCCAACACCTCATCTACTCCAAATCAACCTCAAATGTATGAACAGAAACTCAGTCACCTGCCTTTCCATCTGGAATATGACTCTAGAGAAATAGGCACACATGGGAAGTGCTAAAACCATGAACTCCTTCCAAGGCAGCTGAAGTCACCAGGTTATGAGGGAGAGCTAGAGATTTTCCCCAATCTGTGGCTGGGAGGTTTGGGGACAAACATTTGTCTTTAGAGGTCTATCTAAATTGCCCCTCCCAGTGTTAAAGATTATACCAATTCATCCAACTTTGAAGACCTGAGTACATGGTTGAAGCCCATTCTCCACCATAAACACCAACGGGCAAGGCTATCAAGCACAAGCTTTCACAGATGCCAAGGTACTTGCTTTCTTCAACGTATTTCATACTCCTCAACTGGCTCCATTTTATTTACCAGCCTCCTCCCCTAGTCATGGAAAATTCTCCCTCTAGCTCTCAGCCAAACCACATCCCTATTTCAAACCTCTCCAAATTCTCACCTCCAAAAACCATTGCCAGGCTAACACACCTGGCTCCAATTACTCCAGCAACAAGCCTCCTCCAGCCCCAGCCCCACATCCTTCCAACATGCCTGATTCCTTAGCACTTCTGTGTTTATCTCAGCCCAGCTGTCCTTGATTAAGCCTGTTTGGCTAAGTTTTTATCATATGTGTTTAGAGCAATAATATGTTTCAATGTCTCTGTCCTTTCTGTTTACAGGTGTTGTTCTCTGTCCTGGTGTATACATCCAAGCACAAGCTCCACGAGCTCCTGCTCTCCTCACTCCCACAATGCTTTGCACTGGTGCACAGTCTACGAAGGCTGCTGCTGATGACTGTCCAGCTGCCTGGGTCTAATTACATGAGGAAGGGACTTTGCTCGGGCAAACTGAAATGATTATTTCTTCTAATCTTCGGTATTTCAAATAAATAAAAGAGAGTGGGAAATTCTTTGTGTGTACCCTGTCCTGATAAAACAGCAAAACTGTTTGGAAAATCATGAAATTTCTATTGTACAAGGCAGTAAGATCTAAGCAGTCAAACTCAAAAGCATTTCCCAAGTATTTGGAGGCTAGATTTGTCCCAGATCTGTAAACCCTACTTAATCCAGGTTTTCTTAAAACACACATACACATGAAGATATGAGATACACATAGTTTACATTTCAGCTATTAAGTGGCTCCCACTGGATGCTAAGGGTTTCCTTAAAAACATTTTCTAGTTTAACAATCCAAGAAACTCTTTTATCTACATTTCAATTGATGTTTTGTATTAAATGCAAGTTTTGCTGTTTTTCAATTTGGAGACCTGAATTAACTAACTATATTTAAAAATATGACCATAACTCTTAATGTAGACTAAAAAAAAAAAGAAGAAGAAAGAAAAGAAACTCAAAAGATTGCACTGAAAGAAATACTGAATCTCAATCTTCCCAGTCTCTTTTTATTGACAAATAAAGAAACTGAGACTCACATGGTTCTATAGATTTGCTCAAGTTTAAACAAAAAATATCTTGATAAATGGAGGGCCAAGTTCTCTATTAGCACTCACAATTCACTACACCTTGAAACCTGAATTAGGAAACACTACTTGGGGCACCTGGGTGGCTCAGTAGTTAAGGCTCAGGGTGACTTTGGCTCAGGTCATGACCTCACGATTTGTGGGTTTGAGCCCTGCATTGGGCTCTGTGCTGACAGCTCAGAGACTGGAGCTTACTTCAGATTCTGTGTCTCCCTCTCTCTCTGCCCTTCCCCTGATCACGTTCCATCTCTCTCTCAAAAATAAACATTAAAAAAAAATTTTTTTTAAAGGAAACACTACTTCATGACTAAACCAAACATACTAATATCAATAATCAGATTGCTCAGAAAACATAATTATTTCCAAAATAAAATTTTGGAAATAAAAATTTCTAACAGTCTATTTAATAAAACTCGACGTTACAATCAACTTCTGCACATTCACTCAAGCATTTATTTCACATATCTTTATTGAGTGTTCACTATATGCTGGGTATGTTCTAATTACTGGTGATCTCAGTGCGCAAAATAAAACATCTCATGGATATTCTTGTAGAAGGGACAGACAACAAACACATTTAAATATAAATATCAGGTCATATTTTATCAGATGATAGGAATTTTTTTGTTTTTGTTTTTTTTTTAAGTTTATTTATTTTAAAAAAATGAGAGAGAGCACAGGTGGGGGAGGTCAGAAAGAGAGGGAGACACAGAATCTGAAGCAGGCTCCAGGCTCCAGGCTCCAGGCTCCAAGCTGTCAGCACAGAGCCTGATACAAGGTTTGAACTCACGGACTGTGAGATCATGACCCTGACCAAAGTCGAACACTCAACTGACTGAGCCACCCAGACGCCCCAGATGATAGGAGTTATTTTTAAAAAGTAAAACACGGTTTGGAGACAGTAGGGGTGAGTATGGGTATTTTAAAGGAGGAGGTCCATTGGGCTCTCTGCTGTCAGCACAGAGCCCACTTTGGATCCTCTGTCTCCCTCCTTTGCTCCTCCTCAGCTTGCTCTCTCAAATATAAATAAACATTGGGGTGCCTGGGTGGCTCAGTCAGCTGAGTGTCTGATTTCAGCTGAGGTCATGATCTCATGGTTCCTGAGTTCCAGCCCTACGTCAGGCTCTGTGCTGACAGCTCGGAGCCTGGAGCCTGCTTCGGATTCTGTGTCTCCCTCTTTGCCCCTCCCCCACTCACACTGTCTGTCTGTCTGTCTCTCTCTCTCAAAAATAAATAAACGTTAAAAAAAATTTTTTAATAAACGTTTTAAAAATTATAAATGAATGAATGAATGAATGGGATGGTCAATGAAGGCCTCTCTGCAGAGCTACCAGCAGGGCAGGGACTGGATGAAAGGAAGGAGAAGCGCTCCAGGCAGAGGACTGGAGGCAGGAGTGTGCTCTGTGCCTCTGGAGGACATCAGGCCCAACAACTGCAGTGCCATAAGATTGGTGAGAAGCTGGGCGAGGGGTGACCACTGCGCCAGGGATTTTATCCTAAATGTAATGAGAAGTCACTGCAGGAAGCTCAGCTGGTGAGTTTTGTGACTTGGACTTGAAAGGATGACTGAGGTTGCTGCGTGGAGAATAGATCTTATTAGTTAATAACGATAGCAGCTAACACTCATTGTGAGATTACAGCCCAAGCACTGTTCAAAGCACCTGTCACATTTTAACTGTTTTATTGGCATAGCATCTATGAAGTAGATACTATTATTTAAAAACCTGCACAGAGTCACACAGCTCATAAACAGTGGAGCCAAGTTTGCAAGGCAAGAACCCTAGCTCCGGGTTGTGCTCTCTGAAGGGATCTGGGCTAGTGGTTCACTGTGTCTCAAATAAAGATGTGATGGTGGCTCCACTGAAGAGGGGAGGGTTGGTGTGTGTGTTGGGGGGTGTCAAGCAGACGCTGATTCAGAGTATATTTTTATGGTCGAATAAACAAGATTGGACATGACATGTGAGAAAACACAGGAGATCGTGGATAATGCCAAGGTTCTTGGGCTTGGCAACTGGGTGGTAGTGTCTTTTATAGAGATGAAGAACATGTGCAGTGAACAAAATGGGGGCAGGAGAACTACATGGAAGGAACTCAAGATAATCTCCCAAGCTAATGTGAAATCGGGAGTGTATTAGTTTCCTATGGCTGCTGTAACAAATTACTAAAGATTCAGTGGCTTAAAACAATAGAAATTTATTCTCTCATAGTTCTGGAGGCCAGACGTCCAAAATCAGTCTGTGCCAAATCAGGTTAATGAGCCCAAATCAAGGTGTCGGCAGGGCCATTGTTCCTCCAGAGCTCTAGGAGAGAATCCACTCCTTGCTTCTTCCGGCCTCCCACAGCTGTTGTTATTTCTTGGCTTGTGGCCCTGTCACTCCTATCTCTGCCTCCACAGTCAGATGGCCTTATCCCCTTTTGTCTATAATAAACCTCTGTCTTACAAGGAAACGTGTGATTGCATTTAGACACTGCTCCGATAATCCAGGAAAATCTTCTCACCTCAAAATCCTTCAATTAATCACATTTGCCAAGACTTGTTCTATAAAGCATTCATATAGTAGCATTTTCTATAAAACATTCATGTAGTAACATCTTGGGGAAGAGGATGTAGGCATATCTTTGGGAGCCATTTTTTAGCCTACCACAGGTGTGGACAAAGAGTTGGCAAAATGTATTCCTCCTTTACATGAGAATTTGATCTTCTGTTAACTCTCTTAACTCTGTAACCCTGGTAATCTACAACAACATGCCAACTATAATAAAAGGCAAGTTGCTCATGATAGAATTCTATCCCTAACTGGAAAACTGTATTAGCACTGGAAAGATTAAAAATACCTGATAGGAAGAGAGATTTGGGGGCTTCCCTGAGAGCAGTGACTCTCATAAATCAGGCATTTCCTTCATGGCCACCATGGACACTATTCCTATAGAGCATAGTCGCATATTAGCTCCCAGGAGGTATAAAGTTTCTTTCTTTTTTTTTTTTTTTAATGTTTATTTGAGAGAGAGAGAGAGAGAGAGAGAGAGAGACAGAGACAGAGACAGAGCATGAGCAGGGGAGGGGCAGAGAGAGAGGGAGACACAGAATCCAAAGCAGGCTCCAGGCTTTGAGCTGTCAGCACAGAGCCCGGCCAGCGCAGGGCTTGAACTCACAAACCATGAGGTCATGACCTGAGCTGAAGTGGGATGCTTAACCGACTGAGCCACCCAGGTGCCCCAGAAGTATAAAGTTTCTAAACCAGGACAAGACACACAAACTCATACCATGTAGATCTCCTGGCATTTGAGCCATCTACTGGACAGCTCTGGATGGTGATATGAACTGGTGTGCAGACAGCCACAAGGCATCCGAAAAAGACAGATGTCAGGCTGCCCAGCTGTAAGCTGTGGTCCCCACCCTAGATCTCTTTAAGTAGACTAAAGCCACCTGCGGCCTGTGACGGGCTCTTGGGTCTGAATGTGTATTTGAACCCAAGAAGACCCCCTGGGTGTTTGCTGCCACATGTAATACAGATATCATTTCAGCTTAACTATTTCAGTTTCTTCCTCCACCAAGCCCTTTAACAAAGTGACCAGCAGGGAAAAGGAGCAGAGCATTTGTTCCATCTAGTTGCCTCATGGTGGTCTCGCAATAAGCAGCAGAATGGCTAAAAGGGGCAAAGGGAAAGGAAAACTTGGAAAATACAAATTAATAAATTCACAAAAACTGAGCTGACTGTTCCCTTGGGGAGGAGAAGTGAGTAGTGCCTTCAGATGAATATGTCATGTTTCCTGCACTGTGCCTTGAAGAGGCCTACCCTGCAAGATTAAATACAAAAGTCCCAACCCACATCTCTGCTGGAAACGTGCAAGTGGACTCATTACTCAGAGCCAAGATAAAGGATAAATCTTTATGAGTACCGTAAGTATGAGTCATAAAAAATAGGAAACACATGTAGGACGTATACACAGTAATAGTACCGAGCCAGGGAAAGTGTTTAGGAAATGTATATAAAAACACATGGCAAAAACAGGACTAAATAGGACTCTTGTACACAGCTCCAAAACACATCAAAAAAGCTCACAGCAAGTTAGGGGTCCATGCCACTGTGGTCTCTAATAAACAGAGGTCATTTCCCCATTTGGAAATAGGCTGGGTTTCTTTCTTTCTTTCTTTCTTTCTTTCTTTCTTTCTTTCTTTCTTTTAATGCAAAAAAGGAGGAGAATGGAATCAAGAAAAAGTAACTTGGAGAAGGCTTTGAAAGATTTTATGATTTGGGAAATTTGAACAGCTTCCAACTAAAACACTGGGAATTAGATATTTACAGCATTAAAAATGAAAAAAAAAATCTGTTCAGAGAAAGACTTGTTCACAATGGTAATATTACCATTTCATTTACATTCTCACTATCTTAACAACCAGCAACGATAAGGGGGAGAAAAAGTGGAATCTTCAGCCCATACGAAAGCAGGAAACAAAACAGCAACACACGCACTAATAACTTACAGAGTCATAAAGGGCCAGTATTAAAACCTCTAAATGGTGCTAGGCAGAAAGAACTAACGGTGGGGAACAGGTAGAGCCTTTTGGCCAATTGCACCAGATAAAATCGGTGAGGATGGGGGGGATGTTCAGAATACAAGAGAGAACAATTGGCCCCCCTAAGTCCTCTGGGGCCAGATGACAAAGGCAAAATGCCCAAGTGTGACTCATCATTGGAAATTAAACTCTTCAATCACCTTTGACTTTGGAAGGTCCCCAAATCTACAACTCAAAGTGGCAAGCAAAGGGGACACCCTAAGTACCCAGAAATACCACACCAAAGTGTGCATGTCCATGTCCAGATGGACCTTCAGCTCCCTCAGACTTCAGACTTGTCCTTGATCTTCAGAAACTACTGATTCCCAAGGAAAGCACTAGTGCATGTCTATCGACCTGAGGTTGAGAGGAGTAGCAGCGGGATGTGTAAAATATTGTTCTTAACTTAACTGTTAAATTTACTGCCGACTTCGAGCAAGTCAAAGCTCTTTTGTACCTATTTGGAAGTAGAAATCTCAATACAACTTCCACCTCACAAAAAGATCCAACTGTAGACCATTAAAAAACCACCCCCCACCTGCAGCATGGTTACAGCTAAGTGACATCCTATCTTCTCTCCACCCTCCATTTCTTAGTCCTCTCAGCTGCGAGGTCTCTTTTTCCCTCTCTCCCAAGGAACCTGCACATGTGTGCACATCACTAGGAGGCCACACCTGCCAAGGGCTCACCTCTAAGATAATGCTCTTTCCATCTAAATCAGTGTACAGGTACTGAGTACCTACCCTGTGGCAAGCCCAGTGCTAGGCACATACAAACTACATCCACATCACCAATTTGCCGTAGCAAGCTCAGAAAGAATCAGATTAAGTGTACACATGTTACCAACAAAGAGAATTTAAACTTTAATGGGTGCAATGTGGTATTTGGGCTCCAGGCAAGAATTAGGCTACTGCAGTGATCCTGGATCCTGTGGGTGACTCTCCTTGGCTCATAGTTAAACCCAGCTAGTCTTTCTATCTTCAATAGAAGCCAAATCATATCTGCCATTTGCCTGTCTTCTCCCAAAGGGTATAAAAATTCTAGTTTCAGCCAAGCGACTCTGTGGAGTTTGGGTAAAAAATGCCATTAATATAAAGCACTATTGCAGGAGAGTCTTGGACTAGAACCCAGACAATACCAGATGACTGTGGGCAAGGAACCATACCCAGGAGTCAAAGTATAGCCATTTCAACTTAGTTTTAGCATTCTAAATCAAGAGGGCATGCAGAGCAAAACCCTATCAGAATATTTTTAAATGGTAGGGCACCTGGGTGGCTCAGTTGGTTAGGCATCTAATTCGGCTCAGGCCATGATCTCACAGCTCATGGGTTGGAGCCCCACACTGGGCTTTGTGCTGACAGCTCAGAGTCTGGAGCCTGCTTCAGATTCTGTGTCTCCCTCTCTCTGCCCCTCCCCCACTCACACTGTCTCTCTCTCTCTCTCTCTCTCTCTCTCTCTGTCTCAAAAATAAACATTAAACAAATAGTGACCAATAAACTTATAAAAGGTAATTCATAAAAAAATATCTTTTTCAACCCTATTCTTAAGAGATTAAAAGAGCTATCTAGTATCTGGACATTGATACTTTAGCATTTCAGACAAGGACAAGAAGCTCAGAAAGGACTATTTCAATTAACCACCAGTCTAGCTGAGGTGCCCTGGCAGTCTGGAAAGGAAAAGACAGAGCACACATTTGCAATAGAAGTCAAAGCAACAGGTCTTCCAAACACAGATTCAGATTCCTGCATCTTTAAGAACAGACCCTCATAAATGGATTGCTTCTGCTGGACACCATGCTTTAAATAAACAGACTCTTCTGGCCGACACACCACTTCCTGTAGGGTTCTGGTGGGTAAAGCTTGAAAACGCTGCCAAATCCAATGACCAGCAACTTTTGAGCTGACTTAGAAAACAAGCTACAAAGACTTGAGTCCAGAGTAAACAAAGGAAAAAGCCACATTAAGCAGGGAACAAATTACTATACAGGCAGGGATATTTTAAGTGCTCACTGAGCAAAAAAACAAAATAAAAAAAAATCAAGTTATTAGATATTTAACAATACAGGGTAGAGTAAAATGCCCTCTCTCAATTGGCGGAATCAAGGCTAATTAATTCCAGCCATATTAAGAATTGGCTGGGAATCATCCCCTACATCATGAGGACAGATCATTCTTTCCTTTTTTTTTTTTTTTAATTTTGTTTATTTTTGAGAGAGAGAGAGAGACAGAGCATTAGTAGGGTAGGGGCCGAGAGAGAGGCTTGGGGCTCAAACCCACAAGCAGTGAGATCATGACCTGAGCTGAAGTCAGTCGCTTAACCAACTGAGCCACCCAGGTGGCCCCAGGACAGATCATTGTTAATGGCCTTACTTCAAATCTGGCTCAGGTCATATGAGTTACCCAAGGGAGCTGCATGGAGTTGAAAACCACGTACAGCTTTTTACCCAGCTGAGGGAAAGGACTAACTAGTTTACTAGCAGATGACTACAATCTGTAAGAGTAGAGAAAAAATGTAACAAAATTCAGAAATGGACTGGGGAAAGACTGACCCAGGGCTCTGGATACTTTAAACTGCAATAGCATGAGATTTAATTAGGGAAAATAAATCAAAGCCATAATACAAAATGGAGGATACCTGCTTAGCTAGAGTGGTTAAGAGAGGCCTGAGAACAAAAACACCAAGTCCACAAATACAATGCAAATCAAATAAAAGTACACTGTGGAAAAGGGGAGTAGTTTCAGAAGACTTACAGTGATACTTTTAAATAACACCTTGGCATCATTCAAGAACCTAATATGCACAAAGCAAAAGAGGTCCAAGATTTGGTTCCTGCCCCTAAGTACTCCACTCACCAGCTGGGTGTGCAAGATTAACACATGATTCAGCAGCAAATACTACAAGAAAATACACAATCCCATACTCTGAGGAGGTACAGACTGTGCTGGGGTTGGGAATGAGCAATTTTAAAACAGAGGGAGAGGGAGAGGGATAAAGGACCAAGGAAGAGTTGCTATAGAGTTAAGACTTAGAAATGGGCTTCTAACATGGCACAGATTGAGTGAGTTAAGAGGGAAGTTCAGGTGGAATTAGGAAGAAGGTGTGGGGCAATGGATTCACCTGGAAGGTCAGGGATGAGGCTCAGGAATCTGCACTGAAGCATCTCTAAGGGATTTGGAAGAAAAGGGTTCACATACCACACACACGTGGAGAAACACGGATCCACAGGGTTAGTCCAAACCCTCACTCATGCAGCCTTTCCACTCTCATCTTCCACTTTCGAGCCCCAGCCCACCCTACCCACCCCGTCCCCATCCTCTATTCCAGTGGTTGGCAAGCTTTCTCTGCAAATGGCCAGATCATCAATCTTTCAGGCTTTGTCACACTACTCAACTCTGCCATTGTAGTAAGAAAGCAGCCACAGATGATAGATAAATGAATGGGCACAGCTATATTCCAATACACTTTATTTTATTTACAAAAAAACCCACCAAAACCCCAAAAACAAAAAAAACTTTATTTACAAAAATAGGTATCACACTGGTGAATGGATAAGCAAAACGGTACAGCCATACAATGGAGTACTGTTCGGAAATAAAAAGGAATTAAAATAACTAATACATGCTACAACATGGATGAATCTCAAATGCATTATGTTAAGTGAAAGAAGCCAGTCATAAAAATCACATGCACTATACCATTCCACCTATATAAAATACCCAAAATAAAGAAATAAAGTAGACTTTATTTCTACTTCAAGGTGGTTGTCTAGGGCAGGGGGTAGGACCACAGGCAATGGAGAGTGATTGCTAATGGGTACAACGTTTTTTTTTGGAGAGCTGAAAAATAAACTTTATGGTATGTAAATTATGTACATATAAAATAGGCAGCAGGCAGAATTTGGCCCAAAGGCCAGTTTTGCACTCCTTGAACTGTACCCCAGCCACACACATGTACATGGAGGAATTTTTCCTCTACATGTGGTTTCTGCTTTCTCCTCTGTGTATACTGAGGCCTCTCTTCCCTTCTGCCCAGAAACTTCTACTTGACTTTCAAACCCTTTATTAAATGCTCTCTTCTGGGAATCGTTCCCACACCTGCAGATAGAATTACCACTGCCTCTGTTGGGCTCCTGAAAAATTTTGTTAATTTTAGAACAAATAATGGTCATATTATTTGTCACATTGCATTAAAATTTATTTGCTCTCAGTCCTCAGTAAATTCTGAAGACATAAACATGAGTAAGAATGTAACAGAATTGGGGCCCCTGGGTGGCTCAGTCAGTTGAGTGTCTGACTTCAGGTCATGGTCTCATGGTTTGTAAGTTCGAGCCCCACATAGGCTTGCTGCTGTCAGCATAAAGCCCACCTCAGATCCTCTGTCTCCCTCTCTCTCAAAAATAAATGAAACATTTTTAAAAAAGGATGTAGCAGAATGTCTACCGAGCAGGCAGTAGGTTCTCACTGAATGCGTCTGTAAACGAATGAATTATGAGATGTTATGTAGAGAAAACTGGTTTTAAGAAATGGTTCACAAGCTAGACTGAAACAATCAGTCCCAGGAAACTGGTTTAAAAAGCTGCAGGGTAAGGGGTGCCTGGGTGGGCTCAGTGAGTTGAGCTTCCGACTCTTGATTTCAGCCCAGGTCATGATCCCAAGGTCCTGGAATCAAGCCCTGAACTGGGTTCCATGCCGAGCATGGAGCCTGCTTAAGATTTTCTTTCTCTCTCTGTCTCTCTCAAATTAAAAAAAAAAAAAAAAAAGCTGCAGGGTAAGTGGAGAAGAACACAGAAATTCAAGAGATACTTCAGAGAAAATGTCAATAAAACCTGGTGGCTGACCGATACAGGGTCTGAAAGGAATGGGTAAATCCAAGATGGTTCAAAGGACCTATGGCCAGATGGCAGCAGTGACACTGATGGGACAGGGAAGTCGGACTGATAAACCGCACTGGGGGAAGAAGTCCGGCTCACATTCCATTTCAGAGATGATAAAAAGAGCTAGCATTTGATTGTTGACTGTATGCCAGGCACACACGGCAGCCCTAAGTGCCATACAGCCATCTCTAAGCCTCAGTAAACTCTCTAAGGAATTGCTACTATCATCTGCATTTTACAGATGAGCAAATGGGGCTTAGAGAATGAAGTAACTCACCAAGAGGCACACGCCTGGGAAGTGACTGGGAGCTTGAGGTAAGACCAGGGAGGCAGGGTTCTTTAGAGACCTGACTGGAGCTCCACTGGAGAAGCCTGGAGGGAGTGTTGGGAGTCTTTCGCATGGAGGTGTGAATCCAGAGAATCCAGAGAATAGATGAGTGACCCAGGGACAACAGACAGGGTGTAAAAAAAAAAAAAAAAGGCCAAAGACCATACTCCAGTCAAGAACCCCTGAGAAGGAACAAAGAGTTGGGAAAGAAACAGAAAAACAGATGGTAGGGAAGGAGGAGAACCAGGCTAAGGTAACATCCTGGAGCCCAGAGAGAGATGTCAGAAAAGGGGGTGCAGAAAAAGGAGTCGAGGAGGAGTAACAGTGGGGAAAGGTGCTGGGGTAGAAAGTGCTCTGCCACAGAAATCAGGGCGTCTGCGTTCCAGTCCGGCACTGGCACCAACTTCTTGTCTGACAGTGAACAAGTCGTCTCTTTACTCCCTGGCCCCAGTCTCCTCTGTACGGTAGTTAAGTCTAGACTGTCTCCAGGGCACCCCTCCAATCCCAGCATCCCATGAGTCGGTCTGAAGGGCATCATCAGAGATCAGCTCAGGAGAACAGAAGTCAGGCTGCAGAGGAAAGAAGGCAAAAGCAGGACACACAGATGTTCACTCATTCAAGAAGTGGGAGAGACAAGGATAAGAGAAACACAATAGCGTGGAGAGATGATCAGCAGCGCCACATTCACACCTGGTATCTTCAATGTGGAAGAAAGAAAAGTAAAATAATTAAAGCAATTAAAAGTAAAAATAAAATAAATAAAGTAAAATAATTAAATAATTTCTGTGCTCATTTTCACAGAAACACTCAGAAAACACACTGGGGGAACGATTGAAAGGGATTTAAGAAACATTTCTGCAGAATTTGAGTAGTTAAATCAGAGATATTAGCAGTAAATTTCTTTTTACTCTCAAACAAAATGTCAAGATAGCAGATAAGCAATGAAAACAAGAAAGTACAAGTTAGAGATTTGGACACTGCACACACAAGCTGGGCATTTGCCCAATCAGCACATCTGGGTCTCAGATTTGTAGACTTGCCTCGTACTTTGGTCTACTGCTTGTTAAAATACTCTCCAAAAAGTCCTAAAAGCAAAAAAATCCCATTTTCAAATGCAGAGGGGGCTCCTGTAAAAACATTTTCTGACAACATTTTTAGGAAATTAGAATTTTTTAAAAGTCAAGAGGAATTACCATGGCAACAACGGTATGGATCAGGGCTGTAATCCCAACCTCCATAAAGACAAACACCACACTGGTTGGAAAATGCTGCTGCAAAAATTTTAGAGGGGGTCCAGGCAGTCTCTTCTCCAGACTGGGGAAGAGGCAATCATGAAAGGTTTTTTTAATCTGTCACCTCTCAAGCAGCAAAGAACTTAACCCGGCATTACCTCATGCTAAAATGGCAGAGACCAACCAGGCTCAGTCCCTCTGGTGGGGCAAGAAGGAGTGCTTTCGGAGGGCAATTTTACAGCATCTGGACATTACTATGATAAATGACAGGGTTTAAGCAATGTGGCCAGCCAGCATCTTGGTAGGAATGTTGTAACTTTTTCGCTTAGTTTGTGTCCCGATTTGTTTGCTAACCCCTGATGTTTACTATTATCGCTCTGATTTCTGCTTTTACTTTTTTCTACACTTCCAAAATGGGGTTTCTGAAGAGTTCTTATTTCAGAGTTGGCTATAATTTCTGATTCAACATCTTGCCCCAACATGTTAGAAACCATCCTTCACTAGTGTGGCCCGTTCTAAACTGGCCTGCATTGTCCTCTGCTGAGCCAGCAGCCAGGTCTAGTTGCCTTGCTGTCCCCAACCCTGCTCCTAGCCTAGCACCTTCATAGTGCCCAGCAGGATGTATTGAGTACCTCAGGCACCAGGGTGGCTCAGTCAGCTAAGCATCTGACTTTGGCTCAGGTCATGTCGCAGTTCGGTTCGTGGGTTAGAGCCCTGCATCAAGCTCCCTGCTGTCAGCATGGAGCCTGGAGCCTGGAGCCTGCTTGGGATCCTCTGTCCTACCTCTCTTTGCCCCTCCCCCACCTGTTCTTTCTCCCTCTCTCTCTCAAAAATAAAGAAGTAAAAACTTAAAAAAACTGTATTGAGTATCTTCAGGTGAAGGGGCAGCTCCCTTCAAATGATGTGACTGGCCTGTTTATTTAGAGCCTCCAATCCTGCATGGGAGTCAGATTCAGTTGTCTTTCAAATTAGTAAGTTCCACAGCAGCACTCAAATGAATAGAGAAATGTGACCCTTGTTGTCAGTTTAACTTTCTGATATATCTGCTGTAGATCTGCACAAAATGGTCAGTTCAGAGGTAATCTCACCTAAAATGCTGGAGTGATTTCCAAAACAATCTCCATTTAAACAAACACCAGGCAGCATTTATACATGGAAGGTATTTGTTTAGTAACTAAATTTCACCAATATACAATGTCTGTGTGTGAGCGGTTTACTCTGACACTTGCTAAGCATATACTACATGTAAGATCTCTGAAACATTAACAGCCTTGAGTTTATTTGGATTTTTTCTGCACATACACAAGACCAGCACTGGCAAATCACTCATGAATAACTGCAGAGGAAAAAATGTCCCAGGCAGAGAAGGAATGTAGCTAGTATGCTACTGTTTTCGTGTTCATCTGATATTTTTGCTCCAACATAGGTAGTCTCCAAAAAGCCAGTCTTGTAATTTTGTATCCATTCTTTGGGTGGTGATGAATAAAGGTAAGACACAGCCCATTCCACTCACCCCTGGGCTGCTCTGTCTGTATTTTAATAACTGAGGGGGAAGATGGGGCACCTGGCTGGCTCAGTCAGTTAAGTGTCCAACTTCGGCTCAGGTCATGATCCCACAGTTCATGGGTTCGAGCCCCATGTCGGGCTCTGTGCCTACAGCTTGGAGCCTGGAGCCGGCTTCAGATTCTGTTGTCTCCCTCTCTCTCTGCACCTCTCTCTCTGCTAGAAGAGTCCAACCGACCCAGCGTCCAATGCCTCCTTAAGCCTTGCTCCTTTCTCTGGTGACAATGAGGACAGGCAGAAAAAATACAAGTGCCAGGGAGGTGGCCAGCCCCCAGCAGGCACTTCACCACCACCATCGCCATGGTCGTCGCTGTTACTGTAACTCAGTGGGCATGGGAACTGTTAAGAAGCAAGCAGAACAGTTAGCATTTCAGAGAGATGTGCTTACTTGCTTCTCTTTCTCCCAACTGTGGTCTTTCCTGCCCTCAAAAGGAAGCAGGGGGGGCACCTGAGTGGCTCAGTCGGTTAAGCATCTGACTTAGGCTCATGTCATGATCTCACGGTTCTTGAGTTCCAGCCCCCTGTCGGGCTCTGTGCTGACACCTTAGAGCCTGGAGCCTGATACGGATTCTGTGTCTCCCCCTCTCTCTGCCCCTCCCCTGCTCACACTCCGTCTCTCTCTCTCTCTCAAAACTAAATAAACATTAAATTTTTTTTTTTTTTTTTAAAGCAGGGAAGGAACAACTTTATGCCACAGTCCTTGAGAAGGTACAAAGTAAAAGTGATTTGGAGCCACATGTGTGATTAACCACACATCCCATTTGGCCCCGCCTGCCAAGACGTGTGGATCCAAATTTCATACTCAACCATACCAAACACACTAACCCATAGAGCCAACAACTATGCTTTTCTTTTTGCTTTGTCCTCATCCTGCATTTCTGCTTACACTGTTGAGATGTCTACTGTAAGCCTATCCCAAATCCTTTCTTTGGAATGAGGCAGAGAATAAGCAAATACATGAAAGTATGAACGGTTCTGAACTTTCTGAGGGATAAAGTTATTAAACCCGGTCCCTTTCCCATGACAATGAGCCTTCCAGATCTTTCCTCCATACAACCAGTTATTGGAATAGACATTAAGAGTTACTGCTTTAATGTCAAGACAAATATATAAATTTAAACACCATGTCTTTTATATATGTAGGTAATGCTAACTAGGGGCTTGGTCTCAGCAGCTTTTCATAGTAAACAGGCAATTAGGTAAGTCGGAAATAGAAAAGACACATGGCCACATAAAAGCAAGTCACGATAAAAATTAGATAGGAAACAAAATTGTTGCCATTCCAGCAACTAATGAAAGTACGTTACTGTAAGCAAGCCTCTGGTGGTGCTATAACCCTTCTCAGGAATCAGGAAACACCCCAAGGGCCCAAACTCTGACAGGGGGACGGGTACGTTTTAGAAGTCAAAGAGCGAGAGCTGGTTTTCACAGGATGAAAATGATGACACCGGTGTCTGCTTATTCCTAAAGACAAAACTGATCTCTCTGGGCTGTTTACTGTCTTCTGCCCTTCTCTGTCGCCAGAGAGTCTTTTTCAAGTTTCCTGTTCACTTCCAGGCCTGTTGTTTCCAAAACCAATGATTACAAATGAGAGGTGTGGTCTCAGATGAAAAATACAATTATAGGTCTCTGCACTGTCCTGAGGAGAACCCAGCAGGGAGGCCAGTGGCAAAGCAGTGCTTTGTTACAGAAGGCTTTGTATACATTATTGTCACAAGCGAGTTTCTGACACAAATTCTCTGCTGGCCTCTAAAACTGTTTCTCTGACTTAAGTGTAACTATTTCCCCAAATCTTGTCAACCTGCTGCAGTTATTACTTCCAGGTGTAGGGCACTGTCACCTCCTTCACACAGGAATAGCAGCAGCCTCTCTTCAGCTGAAGAACCTTAAGATGCCTAGGAGGTAGGAATTTAGCAAAATGTCAGAGAAGGGTGGATTTATAATAGATCTTAGTATTGATCCTGCACCAATAACAAGCTACGGGAAAGAGCTGATTTAGTAACTTAAGGGGGAAATGGTGAAAAACAACTACCTTGGTCATCAGAGTCAAGGTCAGTTATACCTTGGAGCTAGCATGGCACTCTTTTTGCTAATTTATACATAAGGGCATCATTTCACTTTGACGAGTATTTGCCTTCACTGTTCAGTAGAGACGTGCATAAAGGCTACCTCTGGTCCTTCCTCTCTTACTCCAAAAACGGATCAGCCGTGATTTTTAGCACAGACCACATGATATCTATAAAAACCAAGTTATCCAGTGAGAAGAGAATTAGGTGACCTCAGGTTGGGGTAGTAAGCAATCTTGGTTTAAAAAAAGTGAATACAGTTAAGGTACAATTTACAGGCTAATTACAACATTAGCAGGTTGAATGTCCTAAGATTCACATACCACACAATTCACCCATGCAACCCAACCATTTTTAGTATATTCACATTTATCAGTGGTGTTTAGTATATTCATATGCAGTCGGGGAACCATCACCACCACTGAATTTTGGAACATTTCTGTCCCTCCAAAAGAAACCCGGTACTCATTAGCCATCAACCCCCATTTCTCTCTTTTGCCCTTCAGCTCACAGCAACCACTAATTTACTTTCCATTTCTATAAATCTATTATGGACATTTCATATAAATGGATTCACGGAATATGTGTCTGTCTTGTCTTCTTTCACTTAGCATCATGTCTTCAAGGTTCATCCACACGGCAGCACACAGCAGCACTTCATTCCTTTTTATGAGTGAGTAACACTTCATCGGGGGGATAGACCACATTTTATTTATCCATTCACCAGTAGATGGACATGCAGGTTGTTTCCACTCTTTCATATGAATGACACTGCCATCAACATTTGTGGACAAGTTTTTGTGTGGGCACACGTTATCATGTCTTTTGGGTAAATACTCAGAGAAGTGGAATTGCTGGGACATGTAGTTCGAATGATTTTAAAAACTGCGTGGCTGCACAGTCATACATGGAGAAGATGAGAGATTTAATATTTTCTATCTCTCCACCCCCATTTTGCCATCATTCTTTCGTTCTCTCGTGGCCCAACCACTCTGATGTTGTGCTCTACACTCACATCTGTACATAAAATACTCCAACGTCTGAGAGCAACTCAGTGCCAGATAGAATTTCCAAAGATCACATATCCCAAAATCTTGTTTTCAAAAAGGAATGAATTGCAACCATCTAATTCCTAAAAAGTCCCCAAAGAAAGAAAGAAAGGATGCAATTTCCTTCAGTTGCCTCATCTCAAAAATATCTTCAAATCACTAACCCCAAGTCATACATATACATGTACTATATGAATACTGAAGAAAGGAGAGTAATGTTTAGGTTTTTAAACAAATTTTTGAGACTATCCCCTTTTGGCCCCATTTCTTTACTCCCTCACTGAACACACTACGTCCCTGGATGCCAGCTAGTTTTATGTACCCTCAGAATATGTATGTCAGAGAAGGGTGGATTTATAATAGATCTTAGAGTTGATCCTGCACCAATAACAAGCCGGGGGAAAGAGCTGATTTAGTAATTTACTGCCATGAACATTTTAATCTAACGTAGTAAATGCAAGTGTGGAGAAATCTGCTATCATTCCTGGAGGTGTTTTTCTTTTACTTCAATCGTCTTATTGGAATCTATTTTCAGAGTCAACAACAGTACTGCACAATTTAACATCCAGAATTTCTGCTGTTGCTGCTTCTGTAATAGCTCAAACTTTCTTTTCTTTCTTAGTTCCTCTGAGAGAGCACATATAAAATGAGTAATTATTGCTGCTAAGGAATTGCTGGAGTCAGCAACGCTTCACAGGAACTGCATTTCCTCCTCCTCCTTTCCCTCCCACCACAATCTCCCCCATAAGTTAAGAATTAAAGACACATTGCTAGGATAAAGAAATCTGACCTGAAATATGTGTTGCAGCAACAATGGCAAGCAACCAAGTGTATTAACAATAATTTCCAGGGTAGCTGAAAAGGTTAGATGATTTGTCTTTGAAATGAGCCAACTCTGCACACTTTCATGAGATGAAGATCAGTTTGCTCTTCCTTCTGGACACCTCACCTCTCCTATTCCTACTCCCCACAAAAGGCAGAGTGGTTGAGGCACATAAACAAATAATTCTGGAAATGAATTTCCTTGACCAGGAGAAAATGCAAAGACAAATTCCATTCTGCATTAGTTTCCCTACACTTCGCTGTGATCAGGATTTACTACGATTTCTCTCTCCATGGAGGGATAATACCTGATTGATAACATTTCCGACACACAGAAGCTTAAAAAAAGAAAGAATGGCAACTGTGTGTTATATTCCAGTGTGACGACCATTACCCATAAACTAGGTCATTTCTGAGCCACAGGAAAAGAGGAGGCCATTTTTCTTTTAAAGTGATGACCTTGTGTGAGTTAGTTACTTCTGCACCTGTCACCTGTAAAAGGAGGATAATAATAGGACTTCGTGGGCTAAGTGTATGAGTGCTTCAAATAGCACTGAGGACGGATGAAATACTGAGTCACTACGAGCTTGGCTCGTCACCATCACCTAGGCCAGCACTATCTTCAAGAAGCTGCCTAGATAGCGTAAGGAGCTATCCTCCAGCACTCTTCATTCAGGTACAAAGTACCACCATCTTTATTTCAGAGAGTTCTCCAATTTCCACCGACTCATCCTGCAGGGGCAGCAGGTTCATAAGACAAAGGAAAGAAATAAGAAACACAGGGACACAGGAGGAGATGAGAAAGACATCTTACAATTACAGAAAAAAGGCACCTTATTTTATTTTTTGACAGCCATGTTTAAAAGACGAAATTCTTAAGAACATTCTTTCCAATAGGGGTAGCCAGGAAAGTTACAAGGCTGAAAAATCTCTCCAGAATGATGTCCTAGACTTGCCCAGTCTAGAGAGCAATCTGCGTACACTGTGTCCCCTCCTCCCCACTTATATTCACACACCAGCATCCTTGCTAAACCCGGAATGGAAAAACAGAGAAGTGTCTTTACAAACTCAGAGGGGCAGTGAGTAGAAAGCTGGTGCCTACGCCTACCTCTCTCTGAGGCTGGTCAGGCCCTGGGTCAGCAGCGCGGAGGTTCAGGACGTGCACCTCCTGTGGCAGCCCCGTCGTGCCTCTGCTGGCACACCCCGACAAGACAGTGAAGCTCTCCATTAACGCCTGGACAGGATGGGAGGCGTTGACAGGCGACACTTCACACTGGGTCCCGGGCTCTGGATCTGCAGAAAGAATCATAAACACAAACCCCTCAGAAACAGCAATTAACTGTGCTACAGTTAAATTAATTAGTCTGGATGATCAAGCCACTGCCAACCTTTAGGAACCTTTCCAGGTAAGTTCTTTCCAGAACTGAATGGCAAAAAAGCTTAACCTATTCTAAAACCCCCATCTCTTGAATTCCTTTCAGATGATTTTGATGTGTATTTGATTATTTAAATTCCCTTTTAGATACACAAGTCACGAATGTATTCCTCTGGATGGAGGAAACCTCCCGTTTGACATCTGTGTTCAATTCCTTCCTCTCGTAGAAGAAAACCAGAAGTAAATGGAATAAATTGCCTAAAGCCCAATAACAGTATGCATAAATAACATTAAACACCTAAAATTGCACCAAAAAAGTATAAGATACAGTCTCAACTTTTTAAGCACTTCCCCCTTCTTAGAGCAAAACAAACTTAAGAACAATACAAAGCAAGATATAATGAGCAGGGCTAATTGGGGCCAGCATTGTATGGCAAAATTTGGGCCAGAGGTCAGAAGAATCCTCCCAAGAGAGGGAAAAGCATATGAGTAGAGCTTCAAATAGGAAAATTAGAATCCTGGAAATACTTGGCTCCCGCCTCCTGATTCTCCCTTCCTCTAATCATCAAAACTTAAATCCTAACATCCATCCCTGCCCAGCTCTACTTTCTGTGATTCTTATCACCTCTGTCTCTAGACAACTGCAGATCTTCCTAAAAGGTGACTCTGGTCTCCAGCTCTCCAAGCCACCTTCCATGCAAGCACCACCCACGTTATCCAGGGTGCTCAATGGGATGGTTATTCCCAATATGAATGCCTGCCCCTCCCATCTCTGTGGGCATGTCCGGTCCCTTAAGGACTTCTGGCCTATGAAGAAAGCCCAAGCTCCTCCACCAGGCACACAAGGCCTTTCTTGATCAGTCCCTTCCTCTCTCTCCAGCCTCACCCCTCCCTACTCCAGCAACCCCAATTGGCTGAAAGTTCTCCAAAGATACCATGATGTTTCTTAACTCCGTTTTTCTTTTACCCAAATTCCTCTTCCACTCGAACTCTGTCCCCACAACAAACACTCCAAGCTGAGGGAGGTACTCTTCCTCCATCCTCTCATAATTTCTTTGCCCATCTCTGCGGTTTCATTGTCTACACTGTAACCACCAGTGTATACACATCTGTCCCTGCTAGTACAGTATGACCTCCCGGACTGTGGGTTACTCATCTTTGTGTCCCCAGCACCGATCACAGCATCTGGCATGTAGAAGATGCTCAAAAAATATTTGTGAAGGGAATCACTGGGCTTACAAACAACAACAACAACAACAACAACAACAACAACAACAACTGCCTCCTCCCTGACTGTTGATTGAGGCACCATTCTAGAGACTTGGATTCGGCTGTAAGGAGGTAACATGGGCAAGAGTGATGTGAGGTACTACTTGGGCTTCATTGCACACTTGCTGGGTTGACAGAAAGAGACATCTAAGAAAGAGGGACCCATAATATATCTCTGCAAGCTTGGTGTTGTCTCCATTGGATACATGGGGAGACTGAGACTTGATCATATAGCATCCACTAAACTGCAGCCTTCCAAGTGGAACCTGATAAGAGACCTAAACTCACTCCCAACGAGTTCTTCCTGACTTATTACATAGCAAAAGTACTCTCCAGGATTACAGACCCAGTGTAAAATTAAAATGCAAATGTCGTTCAGAACCAGGCAATCCTGCACCCCCACTGCTATACTATAAGCAGACACCCTGCCTAGTGTGCCAAGTCTATTTCAGAACTCATGGAAATTGTCTAGGTTGATAATAGTTATCTGGTCTGAAATGAAGTATGTACCTTCTCAAATAATCACTGCTGTTCTCTGTACTGCTGTACTGTGCCCAGCTGCTTTCCAAGAAACAGCGGTGGTGAAGGAAGATGTCACAGTGGCAAAGGCATCAGGTACTGGACATAGGAGTCCCTGAAGTCCCCATGTAGGGCAAACAGTATGAGCAGGTGCTCCCCCTACTGTTTCCCCTCCTGTCCTCACCAACTGCAGAGGGGTGTCTGGTATATCTCACACCCCAAAGCTCCAGAGTCTCCTACTACTTCCTACTCAACTCTGGGGAACTGGTTTCACAGCCTCCTGCCATGACTTTTCCATTATCATAAATTGAGCACATATAAAAATGCTTTTCAGGGTAGAGGGATGGGTTAAATAGGTGATGGGGATTAATGAATGCACTTATTGTGATCATCACCAGGTGTTGTACGGAAGTGTTGAATCACTATATTGTATACGTGAAACTAATATTACACTGCACGTTAACTAACTGGAATTTAAATAAAAACTGAAAACAGAGCACCCAGCTGGCTCAGTCAGTAGAGCATCCGACTCTTGATCTTGGGGTCATGAGGTTGAGCCCCATGATGGGTGTAGAGATTATAGAGAAAAACTTAAAAAAAAAAAAAAAAAGCTCTTCAGCACCACTTTTGTATGTATGTGCAAAGCTCCAAATGGCCTGTGGTTCCACCCAAAACACATCTGCAATCTGCTTGACGTGCCCTCCTCCTTACAATGCCACCATCACCTGTCAGGATCTCCCTTAAATCACCACACTAGGGCTAGAGAAAAAACTCACTGGCAACAAATCCGAGGATAAAGTCTTTCCTAAAGATTGCTAAGGACAAGCAATCCTCACCTTAGAATCTATGGTTTTTATCTTGCCAGAGTCAGGGCAGGGAAGATCCCACTTAACGGGCTATAGTTCCAGCCATGTGTTATAGGAGTCAGCCCAAGGTCAAAGAAAAAAGCAACGCACAGGGCACACTATGATCAACTGATTGGATAGATGCACTTCAAAGACCCACTGGGGTCAATGATTAAACACACTCCATATAGAGCATCTCTGACCATCAAATATACCAGAGTGGTAGTTGGTTTTTGAGATCTCTTAATGAATTTTTTTCCTCGAAGTTAAAAAAAAAAAAAAGCTACAAGTATGATTAAGCTATCTGTAAAGCCAAAAAGCAAGAAAGAAAAGAAATTAGGAATTATGTACCCTTATCTTCCAAAAGTATATAAGAAATGGTGGCTTCAACAATTCAACACACAATGTCAGTCTGGGGTAGTAAAAAAAAATAATAATAAATTGCTCCTATTTGTTAAGTGCTCACTATAGGCTGGGCAGTTCTGGGTTTGTATAACCTTGAACACCATCATAATAAAGTGGTAGTATCCCTATTTTAAAGAAAAAGAGAATACGTTTAATGCACTTAAGTAACTGTTGTAAGGTCACCCAAGGAGTGACACTCACACCTACCTCTGGGGCTCACATCTCTGTATGGTGAAATTTTTCATAAAAACATATTGGATCTAGATGGGTTCAGTGGAAAATTCTACCAAACGTTTAATGAAGAAATTACACCAATTCTCTATAATCTCTTTCAGTAGAAGCAGAGGGAATGCTTCCTAAGTCATTCTGTGAGGTGTTACCCTAATACCAAAACCAGGCAAAGATACCTCAAGACAAGAAAAAGACTAGGGGTGCCTGGGTGGCTCAGTTGGTTAGGCATCCAACTTTGGCTCAGGTCATGATCTCATGGCTTGTGAGTTCGAGCCCCACGTCAGGCTCTGTGCTGACAGCTCGGAGCGTGGAGACCACTTCAGATTCTGTGTCTGTCTCCCTCTGCCCCTCCCCCGCTCATGTCCTGTATCTCTGTCTCTCAAAAATAAACATTTAAAAAATTAAAAAAAAAGAAAAGACCAATATCTCTCATGAACACAGATGCAAATATCCTCAACAAAATATAAGCAAACTAAATCCAACAATCTAAAAAAGAAATGCATGCCACAACCAAGTGGGATTCAACCCAGATCCATAATGTCTGAAAATCAACTGATGTAATCCAACTTACCAACTGGCTGAAGAAGAAAAATCCTATTATCCTATCAACAGATGTAGAAAAAGCATTTGACAAAATCTAACAGTCACTCATGATAAAAACTCGGAGCAAACTAATAGATAGGAACTTCCTCAAGTGGATAAAGAGCATGTGAAAAAAAAAAAAAACCACCAAAAACCTATACCTAACATCATATTTAATGGAGAGAAACTAGAAGCTTTCTCATTAACATCAGGAATAAGGCAAGGATGTCCCTTATCACCACTCCTTTTCAATATTGTACTGGAAGTCCTAGCTAATGTTTGCAGCTAGGTATGGCCATGTGACAAAATTCTGGCTAAGAAGATATAACCAAAGGTGACACATGAAATTTCCAAGAGATTTCTTTCGAAGGCAAGTTGTGTTCTTCAGCCCTTTCCTCCTTCCTGGGGGCAGGAAGACAGATGTGATGAGTAGGGCCAGAGCAACCATCTTGGGCCATAAAATGGAAACAACATGCTGAGTGGGGCAAAGCAATAAGACAGAAGTTGCCTAGGTCCTTGATGAAGATGGAGCTACTGGATGAGCTTTGGACTACTTCTTTTTATATGGAACACATGTAATTTTTTTCAAGCCAATATCACTTTGAGTTTTCTGACACTTGCAGCTTAATCTACCTTTATTTTATTTCATCAAAAATGCTAACCTTCTTCCCACCAGAGACTTCATATACAAGGTATCCTCCAGGAAGACTTTCCCACCATTCTTGTTCCTCTGCCCTGCCATGGGGTGGCAAATTCTTACTCATTCTTCTGATCTTTCAAGACAGCTTCTCTTACTTCTCTTACTTTAGAGAATACATTTTTAAATACTCACATGGTACTCGTCATTTCTCTTCACTGCACTTCATGTGGTTATACTTATATAATCATTTGTCCAATGATTTGTTTAATGTCTACATATACCCAAAGACTGCAAACATCACAGAAGAACGGAGCCCTATTATTCTGATTATTGCTGTATCCTTTATCCCAGCATAACGTCTGGCATACAGTACATACTCAAATATTAATGAGGGAAGGCGGTGGGAGAGGAAAGGGAAAGAACCACAAGATGCTCAAAGGATGTCATACAGAGGCGTCTGGGTGGCTCAGTCGGTTAAGCGCCCAACTTCGGCTCAGGTCATGATCTCGCGGTTTGTGAGTTCGAGCCCCACACCAGGCTCTGTGCTGACAGTTCAGAGCCTGGAGCCTGCTTTGGATTCTTTGTCTCCCTCTCTCTCTGTCCCTCCCCTGCTCGTACTCTGTGTGTGTGTGTGTGTGTGTGTGTGTGTGTGTGTGTGTGTGTCTCAAAAATAAATAAACATTTTAAAAAAAGGATTTCATACAAATAGGAGACTCTATCCTAGAATTCTTCCTTTCACTCTTTACCTAGTAGATAAAACTTCCATCTTATAATAAGGGAGTGGGGGGAGGGGTGGTGGAATCAATCATGATACAAAGGAGGTGGCATTTTTGGTTGCTAAGAATCAAGTCCCGGCTGGGACTTCCCCACCCTCAAATGTCACAGCAGGCAGGAAACACAAACTTGTTTTTGTGTTCTCCAGGTGGCACAATGCTCCCCTCTGCCATCAGCAAGCCTCCAGCCTCCTGCCACCTCTGGTCAGGTGCAGGCCTTCCTGCCCCTCTCCTGAAACCAGAGCAAGCCTCTAGGAACTGGCCTCCCGTCTCTCCCAACTGGCCTCAAAGCAGCTTCTACTGCATCTGCTCACACAAGGCCAGAGCCACATCCAGAGGGAAGCTCCCACCTAGGAAGAGTGTGACCCACCCCCAGGCTCTACTACACAAGCCTAAGCTAGCAAGGTGGCCACCAAGGGGCCCAAGTGCAGCACCTCATAGCCACAAAGGCTTGGAAACTAGGAAAACATGTTCTGAAACCCTATCTGACTCATCTGCTCACTTCTGTGGTGACCTGTGAGCTGAGGAACTGCTCACACAGGCTCTCACTGACAGCATCGGAAGGCTGGGAGTTTCTCTTGTGGCCACCACTGGAAACCCACAGCCCTTCCTTCCCTGAGCTATCTCTTCCCCCAAGTCATGAGGCAAATGAGTGGCGTGCTCCGTGATGATGCCAATCAGCACAGCAAAAGCTACTTTACCACCGTAAGGGTCAAGCAGGGCATAAATGATACAGAAAGAAATGCTGGCTAAAGGCAACAATATCATAAATGCACATTCCTGTTCACCTTGCACCAATGTTTATAGTCAGAAGGCATTTTACTAAAAAAAAAAAAAGAACATCGTACAGATTCTTTATCAGAGGCCTCACAGAAACTCTCTGATGTGTACAGAACAGATATAATTGCCACTATCACATATTGCAAGCCACAAAGCTGGGTGCATACTTCGACGGACTGCTTCTTAACAGTAATGTACATACAGGTCCGCCTCCAGAGACATTTCCCACTGTTGCCTCCCCATCTAGATATTTCTTTTTATTCCAGGCATCTAGTACCTGCCCCATCCAGGATTCTTCGCGGGTAATTCTCAAAGAAGTCTAACTTTCCCTTGGTCTGATAGCGTGAGCTGAGTTTATCCTTCTCTGCTGGCTACACAAGCAATCTGATCTCCCCCAAATCCTGCTGGGTGTTATGTTTTGTTTGACTTGTCCTCCTTCCTACCCTGAAGTCAGACTGTGTTTTTCCTTCTCAATACACCCTCCTCAGCCACCAGGACAGACCCATGGCCCCAATTCACTCACAAGATGCTACTTCTCTTGACTAAAAACATTCACTGACCTGAAGACAGCACAGATTCAAGTAAACCCTGTGGAGAGAAGCTCACCAGGTGGCCCAGACCAAGTGGCCTCCTTCACAAAGCAGAGCCCTGTGTTCAGCAGCTGGGCCACCTGGGGCAACACTGTGGAGCATATGGTGACACCCTAGGCCTCCACCTCCTGTGATAAGCCAGGGTTTAATTCCTCATGTATACGGCTATCATGCACCTTCTCTGGGCCACACACTATGCACATATTGTTTCTAATCCTCATTGCAGCACTGTAAAGGTACTGTTAAAACTCCCATTTTAGAGTGGTGGAAACGGGGACCCCTAGAGGCTAAGTAACTTGCCAAAGGTCACACACCACCAGTAGAGGGCAGGGTGGGATTCGAACCCAGTCTCTCAGCCTCCAGGTCTAAGCTTTTCCCACGGATAGTCACCGCTGGCTTCTACCCTGCATTTTCCTGTCCTTCACCTCAGTGCTTGATGAACAAGCAGACTTATTGGCCAAACCTACACATTAGCTCATGTTTGATAAAACAGACTGCTTAGTTCGCACTTGCAAACTTTTAGTTGATTTAAAAGATTTCATAAACTCAATGAGAAAGCACAAACTTATTTCTCATTTTACCAAATGTCATCTTCCTCTTTTTCACTCATGTTTGCTTATCTGCACACATGGGAAATGTTCCTAAGATCTGGCTATAACATCAATGTCTAAATTCCCAGTTCCACTTAAAGAAAAAAATGCAAATGGACTCACCCTTTCATTATGTCCTTTAGCTACAACACAGCATTCCAATCTCTGTTACAGAACCCCCACATCCACGCTGGCTGCAGGCCAGCCCTAAGGCTTGACAGAATGCAGACGAAGCATCTGGGAACAGATGCATTTGCTGCACACACTTTAAATTTAATCTGTCCCCAAAGAAATTATTATCACACCTCATGCAACAGAGAGTAAAATATTGGGGGTGGGGGAGTTATTGTTTGGGGGGAGGTGCAATAAGTAATTTTCACATTTAATAAATGTGATCCTTAAGCATTTTAAATACCAACGCATACCAAGTTGACACAAACATCTGGTACCTATTGCACATAATTTCCAGCACACTGATTCCCCATATCACCCAGGGTACTAATGAGGAGCGTGTGTTCAGCTGCAATAAAAAGTGGTAAAGATGCAGAGGGAATGGAGGGGTAACATTATAGCCTGGGACCAAGACATTGCAGTGGGGAGATTTTATTCCAACAACACCATTGGCTAATAAGGGTTTCTGTTATTGTCCCACAGGGAATTCTGCAATGCTGTCAGCTGTGAAGAGGGACAAACTCCCACAGACTGTGCGCCTGGGCACTGGAGGATCTATTCTGCCCCTGAGCTGAAAATTCCATCAACCCCCAATGGGATGCGAAAATCTGTAGGAAAGGGCACCCAAGATGATTTCTCAGCAATAGCACAGACGGGCTCTAAGTGAGCTTCATGCAAGGGAATGTGACATATTCTAGGATAGGATGCAAAACAAAGCTCCAGGAAAAAACACCTGGAAGGCCTGAGCTCAAGAGTGCCTGCTGTGTACACAGCATAGGCTGGTGTTTATACCATCTCAAATTACAACTCATTGAGCTACAACCCTTTGGGGATGGAGCTGTGGAATGTACCACCATTAAGATCCAAAGGGGGGCCCTTCTACCAAAGTCCCCCCTAGGCTTTTCAACAATAAAACTTGACTTAAAGCTAAAATTTATCCTTAGTAGAAAAAAGACAAGCAGAAGAGTTTCTAGTGGCCTAAAACCTGTAATCTGTGTTTCTCAGGAAAAAACAGCCAGATTTTTCTATAGTACAACTCCTTAGGCATGTCTTATCATAGTTTATTTCATCCCCCAAGTGAGTATGTAAATCCAGACCTTCCACTGGACCAACTAGCCCTCTTCCAAGAAGTCAACTGCCAACTGGGTCAAAAGCCAATGCTTATTTGTATACTGTTGTGTTCAAATCATGGTGCAACCATGTTGAAGAATTTCCCATGTTCAAGTTTGTTTTTACAAGTCCAAAAGGAAACAAAGGGCAGGGTACCTTTAAGAATTTAAATTCTGGGGGCACCTGGGTGTCAGTGGGTTAAGTGACCGACCTCAGCTCAAGTCATGATCTCACGGTTCTCCCGTGGCTTCAAGCCCTGCATCAGGCTCTGTGCTGACAGCTCAGGGCCTGGAGCCTGCTTCTGATTCTGTCTCCCTCTCTCTCTGCCCCTCCCCTGCTTGCTCGCTCTCTCTCTCTCTCTCTCTCTCTCTCTTGAAAATAAATAAAAGATTAGAAAAAAAGAATTTAAATTCTCAAAGTGTTGGGAAGTGCCTGGTTATAAAGGGCACACACTTTTCCATTTGAGCAAGATACCACTATACAACCAACAAATATCAGAGGGGATTCATGCAGTTCTGGGAGGCAGTGGGATTGTTTCGTGTTTTTTATAATCTGAAGAGAACAGGTAGCTGATGAAGTATGTTCCAGAAGTCACCACTAGGCATAGCAAGAGAAGGGTCCCCATATTAGAGCCAACTGGACCAGGAAATGTGAGAGCTGACATTTTAAATCCAGATCTGCTGCTTACCAGTTATGGGACCCTGTCTTGGAAGTTTCCCATAATCTCTCTTTCTCTTACTTTATGAGAGGCTCATATATCATGAGACACGATACATGCCAATGCTTTACAAATTTCAAGTACTATTAGAGACATAAAGTCCCTTGAGGGGAGAAGGAGAAGTAAATGAATGAAAATATTTTCTCCATTGAAAAAATGTTTTCTTTCTGAGCTTTTAGAATGATTAATAAAATATCTAAGATAAGATGTTCTTATACTACTCCCTAGCCACTTCTCCCCCAAAATTACTTCTAAGAATTGCAGTGGAAAGATTTAAAATAAAGCTGTGCAGTATTGGAGTAAAAATTCCTGTTCTCTGAGCAAATTCCGGAAGTATAACTCCCAAAGGTGAGAACAGTCCATTTTTCTACCTCCAGGGAATTTCTAAAATCCAGAGAGTAATCTGGCATCACCTTGGCTGACTTTCTTGTTGTTTACTTTTGATCTGTAAGATGGTACATCTATTCCTGTTCTGACACGATCTAAAGGAAGCCAGGAATAAAGAGGACACTAACTCCCCTTTGGTATTCATTTATGGGGAAAGTAGAATTTATGGGATGTTATTGCCTAAATGGCTCAGCACTGAGACCAAGAACGAATATGAAGATTTGAAGGATGGAAGAAAATGCAATCTATTTTCTCCTGTGTGAGTCTGAGACACACAAAATTATTAAAAGAAAGTCTACTTCTTTACTAAAAGAAAAAAATATTTATTTGATCTGGATTCAAAATATTAAATGCAATTTAGGCACACAACCAATAAAAATTATAATTTAATTCCTACTAATGCAGTATTTTCTGGCAAAGTGGGACTTGGAAGGCTGGGAAGCTGCCTCTCATTAACCCTGAGGGATCACATTGCCAAACCCATTCATCAACCAGACCTCAGTTTGAGCCTAAGATAGTTACTTAATGGATTTTCTCTTCTTTAACCTCTAGCAAACTGGTGTCTGATGAAAAAGAAAAGGTGGGAGAAACAGAGGTAAGGATGTGCACAGAAACACAAAGGCATAACATGCTACAGTGAGCATTCTCTGGGACTGGTGAGCCCTCAGGTAGGGCTGGGGTGCAGAGTCTGGGTAAGTGGCAAGACAAGAAGCTGTAAGTGGGGATATAGTCAGGAATGATGGAAGGAGAAAACCATAACTGCTGGTGAGCTGAATTAAAGCCTGTAACCACTGGTCCTGATTATAGACAGGAGACAAGAGATTAAAAAGAAAAATCTACCAACTTTTGTTCTGGCCATGCCAAATATTACTAATTACAGCCATGTGTACAAACTGGGCCATGAACTACATTTAATTTAAGGATTTTATATATAATCAGGGCACTCAACAATTTTTTTTTAATGTTTATTTTGAGAGAGAGAGAACACACATGAGTGGAAGAAGGGCAGAGAGAGAGGGAGAGAGAGAATGCCAAGCAGGTTCCACAGCACAGAGTGCAACACAGAGCTCAATCCCACATGAGATCATGACCTGAACTGAAATCAAGAGTCAGACGCTCAACTGAATGAGCCACTCAGATGCCCCTCAACAACTGGCTGTTAAAGGCATGAAGGAAATGTTTAATGTGAATGCCAAATTATCAATCGTCGATGTATGTATGTCAAACTCAATTATAATAATAAACCATATTCCTTCCTCTCCTAGCCAGGTAGCTCACTGCTCAGGTGTCTCTGTTATGAGGAAAACAGAGCTAACGGTCTGGAGAGAAATCTATGAACAACTAGTGTGCTGTTTGTTGCTCCTTTCACAGTGAAGCTAAAAGGTTCAGGAGAATCTATGGAGCTGGCGTTTCCAGAGTTTGCAGCAGGTATGGGCCAATCAAGCAGTGCCACTGATAAGATCACCACGTGTAGACCAGGAACAAGAGGGTTGTGCCCAGCTAAGTAGCCCTGGCCCAGAGCCACATTTTTAAGTCTGATTAAACTAAGAGACTCCATAAACTAGTTACAACTATTACACTTTCCCTTTATAGCCAGTATCTACTTTTGGTTATAAATCCATTTGGGCATTTGTGAGCCATTCATTTATTTGGGTGTATGTTTCTATGTCTTCTACTTAGTTGGAAACCCAATGAGGGCAAGGATCATGTATGTTTCTTTTGCTTATCCTCCAACTATACCAGAGCATGACACAGTGCCTGGCATGTGACAGGTGCTCATAATGACATGTTGGGTGATGAATTCCTCAAACAACCAAAATCCTAATTCTCTATTGACCATGAAGCCAGTGTCTCAGGTTTGTATCTCAGCCCTGCCACACTTCAGCTTTGTAACCTGGGGCAGTTACTTAACCACTCCATATCTTGGATTCTTCATCTCTACAATGAGGATAATAATAGTATCTGCCCCCATAAGACAGTTTAGAGGATTAACTCCTTTTTATTATCATACAACTATAATTACTATTATTACCACCTCTCCAGCTATGGCCTGTGTCCTAAAAAACAAAACAAAACAAAACAAACTTTTTAGCCTATCTCAACGTCCTTTCGCATTAGGAATCACGGAATATCAGAGTTTACAGGAACCTGAGTTTCAGGTACATCAGTACCTTCACTGTCACCCACAGGACATAAGGGATCTCTACAGGGATATTTCATTATATTGCACTTTGTTTTATTGTGCTTCACATATACTGTTTATTTTTAAGTTTATTTACTTATTGTTTTGAGAGAGAGAAAGAGAACACAAGCAGAGGGAAGGGCAGAGAGAGAGAGGGAGAGAGAGAATCTCAAACAGGCTCTGCACTGTCAGTGTGGAGCCTAATGTGGGGCTCAATCTCACGAAGTCAAAGTCGGATGCTTAACCTCATGAGCCACCCAGGCGTCCCATTACAGATACTGTTTTTTATAAATTGAAGGTCTGTGGCAGTCTGGGTTGAGCAAGTCTGTCAATGGCACTTTTCCAGCAGGATTTTCTCTCTCTGTATCTCTGTGTCACATTTTGGTAATTCTTGTAATATTTCAAACTTTTTCATTATTATATTTCTTATGATGAATTGTGATCACTGATTATGGCTCATGGAAAGTTCAGATGATGGCTAGCATTTTTGAGAAGTATTTTTAAATTAAGGTATGTACATTGGGTTTTTTTAGACATAATGCTATCGCACACTTAGCAGACTACAGTAAAGTGTAAACATAAATTTTATATGCACTGGGAAACCAAAAAATTCATTTGACTCGCTTTATTGCGATATTGGCTTTACTGCAGTGGTCTGGAACTGAACCCACAATATCTCTTAGGTATGCCTGTATAAACTATTTGGTATATAAAGTCCTTCTGTTACAATCCTTCCTAGTTTTCAGACAGGTTTTCCACAACTTCTGGTCCAAGAAATGCAAAATTAATGTACCAAGATAGGTCTGACCAGTACCTCAGTTTTAGTGGCTGTACTCCTAGAAAATTTCTAATCTACTGTGTGGATTATATGTCAGCCATATGTGTCAACCATATTCAAATAAAAAAAAATTTTTTTAAGAAAAAGAAAATTCCTGATCCAACTAAAATGTCATGCTATATACTCCTTTATAATTTATATACTCAACTACTTCTAGAAAGGAAATTGAGGGGGTTGTAAGAAAAAATGTTAAATGGGCTTAGAAATCCACCTAAGCTGCCAATCAATTGAAAAGTGGTAATGACAGAAGAGAAATCTCATCAAAGAACTTAGGGGCGCCTGGGTGGCTCAGTCGGTTGAGCCTCCAACTTCGGCTCAGGTCATGATCTCACAGTTTGTGGGTTCAAGCCCCGCATCAGGCTCTGTGCTGACCGCTTGCTCAGAGTCTGGAGCCTGCTTCAGATCCTGTGTCTCCTTCTCTCTCTGCCCCTCCCCCTCTCATGCTTTGTCTCACTGTTTCTCAAAAATAAATAAATGTTAAAAAAAAAAAAAAGAAAAAAAAAAAAGAACTTAGTTAAAGGAAACTACTTCATGTGAGCACCTCACCTAGTTTTGAGCTTCCCAGTAGTCAAGGTAAAGGAGAAAATGTGATGCTTACAAGATCTCATAAAAAGGAAACAAATCAGCTCTTTGGATAAGAAAATATTTTTCCTAAGTCTGAATTTCAGAGACCTGTAATGAAGCAAGGATCAGGGGTTTCAAAAGTTATTTTACAAAAAACACAGGCGCATAACTTTTCTTCAATGGCTTCATTAAAAATAGAGAAAATACAATCTACAGTGAAGTTCATTCAGGGGTCCAAGCAATTCTCTCTAGCATTCCTTTTCTAGAATTAGAAGAGGTTTTATTTTGTTTCTGTTTTTTGTTTTTACTTTTTTAAACCAATAATTTACATCAATGTATGTCTGAAGGCAAAAAACAAAGTGGCATTAGTTTGCTAAAAGCATTTGGGGGATTTTCTGATCCTGATTAAAAAAAAAAAAAAGCCATTCAGTTAATCAAAAGTTTCAGATTTGGGGGGTGCCTAGTTGGCTCAGTCAGCAGAGCGTGGACTCTTGATCTTGGGGTTGTGGGTTTGAGCCCCAAGTTTGGTGTGGAGATTACTTTTTTAAAAGTCCCCCCCCCCCCAAAAAAAAAAAGTTTTAGATTTTGCTATGCTGGGTCAACAAACAACTTCTGAAAAGGTAAAATCTAAACAGAGTTACCAGTTTAACAAAATGCTAGAAGGGAGGGATTTGATTCAATCAAATTGTGTTTAACCTAAAGACAAATATAAGAAATAATTGTACTGCTGTTGAGTAAACTCTCCCCAAAATTTAGAATTGAGATAAAGGGATACCTGTTCAGAAAAAACACCTACTGAGCATGCTCATAACAAAACCTCACACACAGTAAAGTACTGTCAAACACACATCTGTATCTGACAAAGCAACCTTTCAAAACAGATGTGTCATAGGATGTTTCAAAGCTTGACTTTTTTTTTTTTTTTTTAAAGTTTGTCACATTCAATCAAAGCAATTTCTGTTTTTCGGAAATCTGTGTGTTCTTTGGGGGGAAACTTTTCTTCGGTGTTTTTCCACTCTGGATCAACTAGCTCCTCTCCTTTCCTCCCAAGTGAACCTTCGGAAACCACTCTGCCAGAGGGAATTCACCTTTCTCACATGTAGACAAGCTCTAATACTTTCAAATGGTCAATCTGAAAATGAAATCCTTTGCATGCCAATTCCTAAAACAAAAAGGACTTTGTTTCAAGATTTGCAGAGAAAAATGTACCCAAGTTTCATCCATTATTTAAGGTAATAATTAATTCCTTCGCCCAGTATTTTACATCATATTCCTTTCTTCCCACCTTACTTCATCTGGCCCAAAGAATCACCTTACCACCACACAATAAATGCCTCATTTATTCAGCACTGACTGGGAATGAGATACCCACATAAGCAAATCTTCCAAATAAGTAAGGCTTTACTCCTTTCAAGAAAGTGACTTAAGTAGTTTTTGCGGGAAATCTACCTAAAATGTACTATATACAAAATTATTTCCTAGCCACCTTAAATATTTTGAGCATCCTGAATACCATTAATTTTTTTGAGTACTTGGGGTCATCATTATGCATACTAATGACAGGCTATTAAACTTTGCTATGGTATTTCGTTTTTGTCTCTACACCAAATGGTCCCCTATTTGTGTTGTATAATTCTGCCTATACTTTTTATACCTCTGTTTTCCTCAACTGACTGCAGGTCTGTCTCTCTGCCCCAAGCCCATCACACATCACCTTTCACACTCAATTCTAAGTCAACAAGCTTGGACAAGGGCAGTCCCACCTACCGAGTAACCTCTATGGACTTCTGACACTTATCTTCCTTGTAACTCACCAAATACTTTGGTTTCCTTCAGGTGTTATGGATGCACAAACCTACTATAAAAGTGACACTGTGTAACAACATTAGTGACGATATTAGCAATAATATTAGTGACACTCTCCACACAAAATCTAATTTGAATGGCAAGCCATCAAAGAAAGTGAAACGTATGCACTAAGGGTGAAGTGCTGGGAATTGAGTTCACACAAAAACTGTGCTAAAGGTCCTACTCTTCTATTGTTCTAAGGCTTCAAGCATTTTAGAAATATTCTCTTTTCAAGAGAAGGAGAAAGCAAATACATGACTAGGTCTCGTGTGTGTGTATGTGTGTGTGTATGTGTATGTAGGTATAGAAAGAAGGAAAGGAAGGAAAGTTAGAAAGAAAAGGAAGGAAGGAAAGAAGGAAGGGAGTTAGGAATTTAGGAAGGAAGGGTCTAGTGATGTCTCCCCCTCTTTTTTATTTTTCAGGATGAACACATATTTGACCCACACATCCCAGATTAATTACAATTTTAGCATCCTCTGCACATTCTTCTACACTGTAGTTCCTCAGTGGAACTTGTAATCACTATTGCTTCCCGCCTTCACTCTCCCACCAGTGATAGTGGACACTGTCACTGCGACCAGACACTGCTACCAGGGTCCCTGTTTTCGAGTCAGTACAAATGATCTATTGTGTACAGAACAGTGTAGGGCAGGCTGCAGGCTGAACATCCATGTTACAAAGAAAACACACAAAGCCACTCAAAAAGGCCCTCCTTAGAACAGTGTTATGATCTGCAGCTTTCTAAAATCAAGTCATGACATGGAATCTTCCCTGCCTTCTGATGTTAGTTGGAAGTACGGGTCAGACTGCAATCCTTGCAAACCATGATTATGTTTAAAAAAAAAAATTTTTTTTTTTTAAAGGCACATACTGAGGACTGTTGCAGGATCACAGACTCTGAGAGGCTCACTTTGTAAAGCTCTTTTCTTAAATGAAATAGGGTTTCTTTGCCCCAGAGATAACGCATAATTTATCCTAAATTTTGACCTTTTTTTACTGTAAAAAGCATAGGAAGTTACATGGAAACAATGAATGGAAGTGCACTTTTTTTATTAAACAAGAACAGGAAACTTTCAGTAGTTTATAGTAAAACTACATATTTAAGCCGAAGAGAAAAATTTAACTATGCTCTTTTAACTCCTAAATTTTCACCCTCTCTCATCCAAAACATACAAGAATATGCAGAACTGACACTCATGAAACAAATCTCACGACCAAGAACAAAATTAGCATTTACAGGCTTCAAAAATATATTTCCTCCAAATTACTTAATGAGCCTCTTCAAACAGGCCTACTCCTACTTCTTCTATTATTGCATGGCCCAAATGAGTCATAATAAAACTTTGGAATATTAAAGACAATAAGTGAGGAAATTCCAGAAAATATAAAAACTATTTCAGGGAGCCAAAACAGAACCATATTTATTTTTTTATCCTAATGCATAGGAATGAATAACCTAGCAAATAAAACAGGCACTCACAGAGGTAAACATACATCTGGCTATAGTTTTGTAACTTAAAGTCTTACAAATTCACCACCTCCTCCATACTAGACACATTACTTCCTTAAACAAAGCTAACTACAAGTACTACCCCAGTCAACTCTAAGAACCTGTACTATACCAATCTAAAAACAGTTTATTTCTGAGTCTACAACATCCAACACAGCAAATGACACATAACAGGGACTCCATCCATGTATGTTCCAGAAAGGAAAAGCTCATATGTAATTCTCATTCACTTTAGTCTTGGTCCAACCATGTCTGGGTCACAACTCCAATTTCACTAAAAACCTATCACTTCCCTGAGCCTCAGTTTTTTCATCTTTAAAACAGGGATAATATTTATCCTGGCTAATCTCCACGCTTGTTAGGAAACAAATGAGATCAGGCATTTGAAAGCTTTTTTTTTTCTTTAATTAAGTCAGGAACCCCTACACAAATATGAAAATATTACCAATAAATATATGAAAAATCAGTAGAAAATCACATCCTTTCTCCTCATCCTACCCTCCCTCTCAAAAAAAAAAAAAAAAAAAAAAAAGGCAGCTCACAACATAACAGACCTTAAGAATTTAAATGAAAGAAGGCTGAACTCGGGGTTAGAAGACTGGGGTTCTAGTCTCAGCCCTGCCAGTAACAAGCTGCTTGACGTGGGCCACCTACAAACTAGGGCTAATACTACCTATATTGCTAAAGCAAACTAAAGCAATAGATAGCAAAGAATTCTAGAAGCTTAAAAGCAAGATACCTACATAAGAGACTGATCAATTAGAACTGCCTAACAAAAAGTTTGGACTTTAATGGCTTTATTATATAATTGGTTAACGAGGAAAGAAACTGGTTGCAGTTAAGACCCATCCTAAGAGACCCTTCCTGAAAAAAGGCTAAGCAAAGACAAAGGAGTGGAGGACCCTCCCCAGTGGAAATGCAAGTATTAATTATGTAAAGAGGGGGCTTTAGAAATAGGAACATGACGGGCCACCTGGGTGGCTCAGTTAAGTGTCCGACTTCAGCTCAGGTCATCATCTCACAGTCTGTGAGTTCAAGCCCCGCATCAGGCTCTATGCTAACAGCTCAGAGCCTGGAGCCTGCTTTGGATTCTGTGTCTTCCTCTCTCTTTGACCCTCCCCCTACTCATGCCCTGTCTCTGTGTCAAAAATAAACATCAAAAAAAATTTTTTTTAACAAAATAAATAGGAACATGGAAAAAAATAACTGTGGATTAGAACACTTTCGAGTCCAATCTGATGTGAGAAATGAAGGCAAAAAAAAAAAAATTAAATTTCCTTACAACTCACAGCCCACTGACAGTCAAATCCTTGAAACAGACAGTGACTGTCCTCTAGGAGCTCAGCTGCCTCAATGATGACACTTTCCTAAAGGTGAAAGGGAATCTTGGCTTAACACTATCCCAACCCCCCAGGACCCTGTAAGTCTACTTTAACATATAAAAATTACTTTTGAAACTTCCTTTATCTCTACTCCCCAACCCCCTCCAAAATACATGTTGGCAATCCTACTCCAAGCTTTTGGCCCACTGAGTACATCTGAATGCACTCATGACTGAGTTTTTACTAAACAGCAATAAATGACCTTTTCCTAACAGCAGCTAGCCCCTCTACATCCTGGGAAACCTTGTTTCCAAAATACCTTAGCGACTTCTGCTATCCCTAACCCTCTCCCAACCTGAAGGTAAATAATCAGTCACTCTTCACAACACCAGCGTGTCTCTTTCTGTCCACAGATCCTGCCCTGAACTTTAACAAAACCACCTTTTTGCACCAAAGATGTCTCAAGAATTCTTTCTTGGCCGTCAGCTTCGAACCCCAACATTTTCCACAATTAAACTTGTAACGTGAAAGATTGGGTCAGATTTTTCTCCATCCCTGGTGAAGGCAGAGGCAGGGAACCCAAATTCTACATGTGGATGCCCAGAATTCCAGAACAGAGAGCAGCTCATGAAGAAAGCAACAGGAGGGGATGAAGAGGAGAAAACAGATCAACAAACTACAACAGATAGGTCAGTTAGTAATTAAAAAGAAAAAAAGAAGAGGCACCTGGGTGGCTCAGTCAGTTAAGCTTCCGACTTCGGCTTAGGTCATGATCTCACAGTTGGTGAGGTTGAGCCCCACGTCAGGCTCTGTGCTGACAGCTCGGAGCCCAGAGCCTGCTTCCGATTCTGTGTCTCCCTCTCTCTCTGCCCCTCCCCAACTTGTGTTCTCTCTCTCTCTCTCTCAAAAATCAATAAACATTAAAAAGAAGAAGAAGAAAAAAGAAAAGAAAATAACCTATTTGAAAGTTCAACTCAAGGCTGAATTCCTATCAGAAAAGTACTGGAGGCCAAAGCCTACAGCTGCATAATACTTTAAATCTGAGGCTGGTCTTTGGAAAAACATTTGACAAAGAGTATCAAAACATCTATTTTTCTTTCTTTCTACTCATTTTTCTCAATTATTTTTCATATTAACCCTTGTGCTTCACTTACCACTCCTGACTTTCTCAACTACAGTAAGCAAATACACAGAACTATGGACTGAATAAAACTGTACAACATATTTTTCTGTATCTATTCTTTTTTTATCGAATTTTTCCCTTTTGTAACTCAGTGACCAGCAAACAGTCACACAACTAAAAGCCAACAAAATGAGCTAGTGCACAGTGCCGATGTTGGAATTATCCCAACGGCGATTAGACAGTGTCAGATTCTTCTTGGATTCCAAAATATTAACTTTTTTTTAATATTTTATTTTATTTAAAAAAAAAAAGGACGTTTATTTATTTATTTGGGGGGGAGGGGTAGAGAGAGAGGAGTGGGGAGAGAGAATTCCAAACAGGCTCCATGCTCTCGGCATAGCACCCAATGCAGGGCTTGAACCTACGAACCGTGAGATCATGACCTGAGCTGAAATCAAGAGTCAGATGCTCAACTGACTGAGCCACCCAGGCGCCTCCAAAATGTTCACTTTCTTTAAAGTGAGGCCTTTATGGGATTTTATTTTGAAAATCACTAGAGACTATGGTTTCCACCTATTGGCCTCAACTGAAACTTTAGACTCACGCTACAAGCATTAACATTCACATATAGCTTTACCTGGTAGGAGCACATCAAGAGCAAAATGAAGTATTAACAAATTTAGTAACATGCATTTTTTATATCCCTTTATGTAAGCAGAATAAAACATACTTATTTCACCCCTTTTTTCCCTAAACTAATATAGGATTTCAACTCTACTAGGATAGGATTTTTTTTTTATTTACTCCCATATAACAGATATTCTTATTAAAGAAAACATCTTCATGTCACCACATATGAATTAATATAATCACTGAGTACCTTATCATTTATCATCTCTTCAATTATGTATCTGAAAGAATCAAACTGTGACCCTAAGTAGTGAGAACTACCAACCTCACGGGGAACTCAAGAACCCAGTATACAACAAGAACTCTAGTTACATATTTGCTTTAAAATAAGAACAGGGGTGTCTGGATGGCTTAGTTGGTTAAGCGTCCAACTCTTAGTTTCAGCTCAGATCATGATCTCAAGGTTCATGAGTTTGAGGCCTGCAACGGGGGCTCAGGATTCTCTTGAGAATTCTGCTTGGGATTCTCTCTCTCTCGCTCTCTCTCTGCCCTCCCCCATTCATGCTCTCTCTCTCTTTCTCTCAAAATAAATAAATAAAACTTAAAATAAAATAAAATAAATAAAATAAAATAAGAACAATAACTTTTAGCTCTATGTTAGGCTTTGGACTCTGCTTCTAACTTGGTGGGGGAAAAAAAAAAAAAGCTACCACGAAGTCTAACTCCAGTTAGCATTAGTGTGTTAATTAAAATCCCTAGCCACCTGACAGTATTTTTACAAACAAAGCATCATAAAGAACATACTGTTCAAAAGGCATGGAAATTGTGTTTTCTAACGTCCATATTTGCCAATCTTTAGGAGAAGACTGCAGATATTACTGCAGTGTAATAAATAAGATGCAATCCCTCTTCATGACAAGGTCACTTGGAAAAGAACACTCTGACCTTGGCAAAGTTCTTAAAAATTTAGACAAATAGGAACTGCAAGAAGTGTTTTGTTATTGTTGGTGTTTGTTTGTTTTCAAATACTGCCCATTTTAAATCATCCCCTTGATTTTTAGGCCGGAAAGGATGTAAATGTCTGAGTTACTACAGTCACCTTCCTCCCACTACTTTTAACTGCCTATAAAGCAATCTCTGTAGACACCAATCTTAAACTGCCCTGGCCTTGCCAGGGCAAATGTTGGCCCATATACTCCAGCAAGGCCATGAGTATTCTGAAGGTCAAAAAAAAAAAAACAAAACAAAAAAAAAAAAAAAACAAAAACAGGATTATTTCCAGTCAGAAAGGAAGTCCCTGCCTTCTGGAAGGTGGCCCCCAGCCCAGCCTTGACTTCGTATGCTATGAGGCAAGTAAACCAACAACTGGAAACAGCCTTCATCTCTAATCAGTACTTTCTGAAAGATGCTACTGATAATAGGGAGAAAACAAGAATGTATTTGATGTTCACATTTCCCTCTGCCTTGGCTTTTCTCCTTTTACAGCACATATACAGATGTTTGAAATAACACTTCACTAATGAAGTTTTCAATGTAAACTACAGAATGTATATTTGGATTCCTGCAGCATTCATGAAAATGGTTGGACACATCACTTAGGGTTTTCTTCCAATTTACCAAACAAGTTTCTGTAAGTCCTTCCTATAGTAAATAGTATGCTAGTGATAATGGTGCTGAAATGGAAAAACAAGAAGGCAAGTGCGGGGTGCGGGGAGTTTTGCTGTCTACTTTTCATAAAGGGCTAACACCCTAATTGTCTTCAACCACTAAGGTACAAGACCAGTGGCGATTTGCATGCCTATGGGGCAAACATAATACTCGCTTTCTTTGGCACACTGAAACAAAAACACATTTCCTCAGATGAGGAAATTAAGGCCCAGAGAAATTAAGGGACAGTTTAGTTTGGCACTCAGAACCTACCACAACACAGCCCCACTTTCTTCTGGGGCCTGGTCATCTAAAAGACCTCCTGTTTCCCCAGATTCAGCACCTAATCTTCACTCTCCATCCCTAATATGCTGAAGGCCCATGCACACTCTAAAGCTCACCTTAATGGGTCTTCACTGCCTCCATGAAGCCTCTAAGCTAGACATAACCTTAACCCTTTCTCTGAATTCCTACATCAGGCGGGTTCTTCTCTGATGGGCATAGACCAAAGCACCAAGCTGTGTGATTCCACCAGCATCTAAGCATATTAGAGTCAAGAAAGCCTTTTCTTATTAATGCCCCCAGCCCTGGGTACCTGGGTGGCTCAGTTGGTTAAGCGTCCAACTCTTGATTTCGGCTCAAGTTATGATGTTGCAGTTTGTGAGTTCAAGCCCCATGTTGGGCTCCATGCTGAGCACGTAGAGCCTGCTTGGGATCCTCCCCATCTCTCTCTCTGTCTCTCCCCTGCTCACTCTCTTTCAAAATAAATAAATTAAAACACACACACACACACACACACACACACACACACACACACACATCCCCAGCCCCTAGATGGGCCTTGCACATAATAAGCACTCAAAAAGGATGTGTTAAATGGAATTATTTGATTGATTAAGGAATAAAATAGCATTTCCAAGATTCCACAGCAAGTGGGCAGCAGAAGCAAAAATAAAGCCCATGCTTCATGATGACCAAATGCAGCTTATACCACACCACCAAGAAAATTCACGGCTGGATTTATTTTTATGCATGTGGTAAGGTGTGTATTATATTATGTGTGCACACACACAAGTCCTCACAACAAGCAAAGAACAGTGAGACTTCTCACCACTAACTAAGCTCTGTTTTTTTAGTAAGTGTCCCCACAACCCTAAACTACTATTTTATATCAAAATTTCTAAAAACTGGATCATTTCCTCTTTTGCCCAGCTTTTTTTTTTTTTAAGTGAAGTTTAGGACAGCAGGAAAACTGCTGAGCTGAGACACAAAGAGCTGACTCTGCACATGCCTCATTGTTTTCTATTTTCTTTCCAGCACAGTTGTGGCTGGAAGATGGCATTTCGGATTCCCCATGGACCTGTGCCCCTGGTGTTTCAAAACATTATGCTTTATACACTACTTGGAGAGGTGTGAGTCAATTGAGTATGTTCTCTCATATATATCATGTATCTTTAGGGAAGTAAGCAAAATATGTGTTTGGGGAAAGGAGGAGGAAAAAGGGACCAAGGGAGTATTCAGAGATGTAATTGCACATACACAAGAGGGGCCTTTCATGTGTATGTTTTGGAGGTGGGGGGTTTAATGTAAACATTGACTACATTTGTGCTTGTGACTTTTACATACATACTGAATCAACACACACTTGAACACACATCTGTTAAAAATGCTGACACATTCATTATAAGAACATTATTTATTCTCTAAGGGGTTTATATTCTGTTGTGTTTCCATTTTTTCAGGTTTTCTTAGCTTTCTTCCTCAAGTATATTTGATGACTTATTTTTAAATTTCTGATTTTACTGCCAATAGGATGCTCCATGAACACAGGACATTTTGCCAGAAGAGTAGAACTGATTCCTCTTTCTGAATTGCTCAAACTTCACCTCTAGGAGGAAAGGCTGCTCACACCTACTTCAGGAGACCCACAAACACAGGGTCCTGGAAGAGTTAAAAACAACCTTTCAGGGGTGCTTGGGTGGCTCAGTTCGTTGAGCATCTGACTTTGGCTCAGGTCGTGATCTCATGGTTCATGGGTTCAAGCCCCGCGTCATGTTCTGTGCTGACAGCTCAGAGCCTGGAGCCTGCTTTGGATTCTGTGTCTCCCTCACTCCCTGCCCCTCCCCCACTCACACTCCGCCTCCTCCCTCTCTCTCTCTCTCTCTCTCTCTCTCTCTCTCTCTCTCTCTCTCTCTCTCTCAAGAATAAACATTAAAAACAAAACAAAAAATTCAACCCTTCAATTCTGACCATCACTCTACTTCATTGTCCCTGTAAAAAGGGCCACTTCTCAATGAGCTAAGGCATCCCACAGGTTGAAAATAACCTTTAATCCATACAGAAGTGAAAACTTTTGTTTTCAAAGGAAGCTAAGACAATTTGTCCACTGAGGGCCATTCTCCTGTTGGGGGAGGGCCTCCATGAGTCAGGTGCTTCTAAACATACAGCGTTTCCTAGTGATGATTTATTTTTTTAGCATGAATAGTAAATCCACAGCCCTACAAAAGCAGGACATTGCTGTCAGGGCACAAAGGCCTGTCCAGTGTAGCCTCTATTACAGCCTCCTGAAGACATGAATCACACCTCCAAGCCTGATGATAGGAAAAGAGGCTTCACTTCTCCTACCCCCAATCAAGAGGATGCCCACTCTTGCTTTCTCTACTCACGTTATCATGCATTATTCCAAAGACATTTTACTTCCTATAATTTTTCTCCTTAAAGACTTTAAGAAGAGAATGGACCAGCTTCAGAACAATGGAGAAAGAGACACTGAATTGGTAATCAGAAGACAAGAGTTCAAATTCTGAATTAGCTTCTTAGAAGGCATGTCACTGTATGCAAGTCACAATCTTCCCAAGTCTTAGTTTCAGATAAATGGTAAATAGTAGCACATTTTTCATGCAATTCTTAAAAGATTTAAATGAGATAATACATAAGGAAGAACCTAGCACGTATTAAGTAGTTACTAACGTTTTGCCTATGAAGCAGTCAGAAAGCTCAATTAATACTTTTCAGAGGGTGTGATCATTCAATAATAAAGGCCAGTAAGAATATTCTGAGCCCTTTGCCAAATAGCCAAGTTTGGGCAGCAACCAAAGTGCCCAAAACCTCTGTAAAGGTATTATACCATAACTGTAATTACACCATAACTTTACAACATAACTGTAAAGGTATTACAGTGTTACAAGCATAGGTGTTAACTGCCATAGTATTTACAATAGACAAATACTAGCAGTAACTTAAATGTTCATGAGAGTACATCTGTACCATGAAATATATATACTACAGTTAAAACAGTGCTATTTGTACTGACAGAAACATCTTAATGACATATTGTTAAGCTTTTTAAAAAATTATAGAAAAATATGTAAAGAATGATATGACCTATCAACTTCCTACAATGATGTGTATAGGTAGATAAGGGCATAGAAAAAGGACTGAATACATAACTCTAACTGTAAAGAGTTCTTACCTATGGTGGGGGTGGTGCTAGAGTGGGGTCAGGGAGATGAATGGCCACTGGGACTTTGCTCTTTGTCTTTCTACATTATTTAAGTTTTTACCATGCAAATGTATTTTAAGTATTACTTGTATAATTAAAAGTTTTTTTTAAGTTTATTTACTTATTTTGAGACAGAGAGGGAGGGAGCCCCTCTGCGACGTGGGACTCGAACTCAGGGAACTATCAGATCATCACCTGAGCTGAAACCAAGAGTTGGGTGCCACCCAACTGAGCCACCCAAGTGCCCTAAAAACAGCTTTATGTACCTAATTAAAAACTAAAAACATATACTCTGTCATACAAATAGTTTTGATTAAAGTCAATGCTGTTGATTAGTTTTCTGCTCTGGAAGTCTTATTTTGGGCAGCATGATATGTGGTTCAAAGAAACCACCACTCCAGTATCTCTCTAGGCGGCAGAGAATCCTGGTCTACACCACTTGTGTGACAATAGCCTGTCCTCTACTTGAGGGCTTTGGCCCAACCTCCTCTTTCTCTATGGCCACTGACCCAGCAGACCTGGGAGCTTGCCTGGGCTCAGTAGGAGGTAGTAGTAGAAAAAATAAAAAACAAAAAAAAACCTGGCTTTGACTCCTCAATTCTGTACCATCAGAGACTTTGCCTCAGTTTTCTCATTTGTAAAATGCAGACATATCTATACTGTGCAAGGCTATCACGGGGATTACATGACACAGACTAAAGTGCTCAACAAATGGCAGCTTTTAATATACCATTATTTACCAGGCAACTAACTATATGGGTCTCAAGGTCAATACTCATCTGTAATATGAGATCCTGATATCGGATTATTTTGGAAGCTTCCAGTTCTAATATTCTATGAACATACAATAAAAAAGAGAAGTAGACAAACATGCTGAAAAGTGCAGCCAGGTGTCTGGGACCATAGAGATGAGACAACCTCCAAGGCAGGGCCTTGGCAGTGTTGACTTGTGTGACGGTTATCACATCGCAGAGTGAGAAGAGGATAAGAGAAGCTATGAGAATTTGGAGAGATAATAGACAGAAAGACACACAGACAGACACATTCATATTCTCCTGACAAACAGAATCTCCTAACACCTGCTGGTACTAGTACCTAGTACCTAGTCCCTGCTGGGAATAGCAAAGCATTATAAAACAGAATCTTGGTATAACCAGCCCAGGCACAGCCTTCATCCTCTGGCCTCCTTGATCTTTTGGAACAGAAATTCAAGCTAAATCCTTTTAGAATCAATAGTATCTCTATACATCTAAATCTATCTTTTGGGGCTCAGTTGAAATTCCACCTCCCTTACTAACCTTCCCAAACCATCGCCATTAAAAGCCATCTCTCTGGGTGGCTCAGTCGGTTAAGCATCCAACTCTTGACCTTGGCTCAGGTCATGATCTCACGGGTTCGTGAGGGTGAGCCCAGTGTTGGGCTCTGTCAACACAAAGCTTGCCTGGGATTCTCTCTCTCCTTCTCCGTGTGCCTGTCCTTCGCCTGTGAGCACATGCCAGCACTCTCTAGCTCTCTCTCTCTCTCAAAATAAATAAACTTAAAAAAAATAATTCTTTGAATTCCCATAGAGTTTCTTGTTCACCTTTATCAATTTCTACTTTACATTACAGTTATCTGCATGCCTGTTTTATCTCCCCTACAGGGTCATAAACTCTCTTGTAAGCTGAAGACTGTGCCAGTCACCCATTCACAAACATTTACTGAGTCTCTAGCTAGATGTTATTAGGTATCACACAACGTGCTAGGGATACAGACATAATAGCACTTTCTCCATCTTCAAGAAGCTCACAGTCTGATGGAAAGATGGGCAAGTGAACAATTTCGATAACCAAGGTGCCACGGGGACATGGAAGAGGAACCTCCCTAATCTACCTCAAAAAAGGGAAAGATGAAAAGTGTCAAAAAAGCCTTCCAAACAGGTGGTGTCTGAGGTAACTGCTAAGACTCGGTTGAGGGGTGGCTGGGTGGCGCAGTTGGAAAAACAAGCAAGTCTTTATGTTGGGGGTGTGAATTCGAGCCCCACATTGGGTATAGAAGTTACTTAATAAAACTTTTTAAAAGATAACATTAAAAGAAAAAAATTGGTTGAAGTTACACAAGCAAAAAGGAGAAGAAAGGACAAATCTGTATCAAAATCAATATAGGGGGCACCTGGCTGGCTCAGTTGGTAGAGCATGCAACTCTTGATCTCAGGGTCATGAGTCCAAGCCCCAAAGTCGGGCACAGAGCTTACTTTAAAAAAATTAAATTAAAAAATTTAAATCAATATAGATATATCTAGTTTGGAGAACTGGGTGGCAGTTTCTTATGAGTCTAAGCATACACTTACCATACAACAGAGCAATTGCACTTGTAGGTGTTTATCCAAGAAAAATTAGAACATATGTCCATAAAAAAGAAATGTTTGCAAAATGTTTATACCATTTTTTTCATAATAAAAGGGAACAATCAAATGCCCATCAACAGGTGAATGAATAAACAAATTGAGGTATATCTGTACAATGGATATGCTCAGCATCAAAAAAGAACAAACCGCTGATACATAAAACAATTTGTTGGTTAACTCTCAAATACGTGTTGCTGAACAAAAGGAGCCAGACTCAAGAGAGTACATGAAATTCTGGAATAGGCAAGACTAGTCTTTAGTGACAGAAAGCAGGTCACTATGCCTGGGAACGGGGATACTCACCACAAAGGAACAAGGGGGAAGGGGAAAGGGAGAGAGTGACAGGAAAAAAACCTGTATTTTCCCTAACTTGATAGAAGTGGTGGCTTAAGAGCTATATACATATTATCAAAACTCATCAAACTGCACCCTTAAAATGTATGCATTTTAGTCTATGTAAATTTTACTTCAACAAAGCTGAACTTAAAAGAGAAAAATATATAGCACAGTACTTATGCACTAAGAACGCAGACTCTGGAGCCAACTGCCAGCTCTATGATTTACTGGCTGTATAAGAGTTAACCAGTATTGGGGCACCTGGGTGGCTCGGTCGGTTGGGCAACCAACTTCACGCAGGTCATGATCTCACAGATCATGAGTTCGAGCCCGACATCGGGCTTGCTGACAGCTCAGAGTCTGGAGCCTACTTCGGATTCTGTGTCTCCCTCTCTCTCTGCCCCTCCCCCACTCCTGTTTTCTTTCTCTCTCTTTCAAGAGTAAATAAAAATTTTTTAAAAATTAAAAAAAGAGTTGAGCAGTATTACTGCTATTATGCTTAGCATTAGCATTCGTATTCATATTCCAGGCAGAGGGAAGAACACAAGCAAAGGTCTAGAGGTAAGAAACAGCATGGTAGTGTAGAGACTACAAAACAGTTTAGTGGTATGAAACACCAATTAAGAGGAAAGACATGAGGAAGGTGAGATCAGAGAGGCAGAAAAGGTCAAGGTTACTCATCTCTATGTCTTCACATCTAACAGGGAGCTTCTGACACAACCAACTAAATGTTTGTTTATTTTTTTTAATCAATGAACACACAAGGAGATACCCCTTGATACCCATTAGGATGGCTATTATCAAAAAGACAAATAACAACAAGGGCTGGCAAGGATGTAGAGAAACTAGAGCTTCATATATGGCAGCTGGGAATGTAAAATGTAACCACTGAGGAAACCAGTTTGGCAGTCCCTCAAGAGGTTAGACATGGAATTACCACCTGAGTCGGCAGTTCTACACCTAGGTATACATATATCCAAGAGAAATAAAAACATATGCCCACACATCAAGTACACAAATGTTCTTAGCCCCATTATTTGTAATAGCCCCAAACTAGAAACAACACAAATGTCTATCAACTGATAATGGATTAAGAAAATGTGCTACACACATACAATGGAATACTATAGGGCCATAAAAAATGAGTGAAGTGCTGATATAGGCTACTATGTGGATGACCCTTGAAGACATTATGCTAAGTAAAAGAAGCCAGACACAAAAAGTCACAGACTGAATGACTGCATGGGATGTCCAGAAGAAGCAAGTCCATAGAAACAGAAAATAGATTAGTGGTTGTCAGGTGCTAGAGGAGGGGTACAGTGGGGAGTGACAGTTAAAGGGTATGGTATTTCTTTTTGGAGTGATGAAAATGTTCTAAAATTGACTAGGTGGTGGTTGGGCAATTCTGTGAATGAACATACTAAAATCCAGTGAATTGTAACCACTCTAAATAGATGAATTATACAGTATGTGAATTGTATTTCTAAGGTGTTATAAAATATTTAACAAATAAGATGTCAATGGTACAGTTATTTCAAGGAATGTTTGATAAAAGTTAAACATGAAAAAATTTAAAACATCTCTTTTCATTCAATATGTTCAAATCCCATATATGACAGGTATGGTGACCACAAATATTGAGAAAGACAGAGTACCTTAGCCTTACGAAACTATACTCTAGAAGTAGGGAGACAGGCAGGTACACAGTGTAGCACCACATTAGAAGGCCCCCTATAAGGATATCTAGGGAACTGAGGGAACACCAACAAGAGCCAGGACCTCTTCTCCATTACTTTGTCTTTGACCTCTTATCCTTACAGGGTCCTACTAGATGTGCGTTTCTTCTACTGGAAGGTCTCCTCACGTTTATTTTCGCAGGAGACCCCTATGGTAAGTAACGTCATTGATTTTCTAGCTGATCAGTCTAAGCCAGTCATGGCAACTCTATTACTCATTGCCAGTGGCTGGTTCAAGGATAGATGGCACTATATCAATTCACCAATGAGTGCGAAGAGAGGCAGAGGCATGCTGGGGGGTTGGGGAAAGAGAAAGAGGCTCTATCACCCTGAAGAGAGCCAAAGATAGCATCACATCACTCTTCCTGGAACTATGAACAAGCACTGATATCTACTAAGACATTCCTACAACCATCAGGAGATCTGTTTTCAGTTAAGATAACCCTATGCCTGGTAAAGTCAAAACAGCCTGGGGCAACTGGGTGGCTCAGTCAGTTGAGTATCAGACTTCCGCTCAGGTCATGATCTCAAGGTTCATGAGTTCAAGCCCCACGTGGGGCTCAGTGCTGTCAGCGAAGAGCCCACTTCTGATCCTCTGTCTCTCTGTCTCTCTCTCTCTGCCCCGCCCCTCCCCTGCTTGAGCTCTCTGAAAAATAAACATTTTTTTTTAAAGCTTCTCAACATGCCATCTGATGTTGTGTCTTCCCTCATGGGTCAGGGAGCATCTATGGAGCAGAGACTAGAGGCTACATCTGTGTTTAATTTCCTACCAGAAGATCTAGCATATAGTCAACCATTGCAAGTCACATATTTCAGAAGAACAGAAAACAATGGACAAAGTTACACTTAACCCTAAATACTTGAAAAAACAGAATTTAACAGAAAAAAATTACCTAAGCAAAGGGCTTCTCTATTAAAACAGATGAACACAGTTCCCTTTATTGCCTCAAACAAAGGCCACGTTTTATCGTTTTATCAAGGGAAGGCTCCTATCCCTTCTCCTCCACCACTTCCTGTGGTGTCAATGTGGAAAAGGTCCTGGGATTCCAAGGAAGGTAAGCTTGTAGTAGGGACCCTGTAGGTGTGATGTCAAATGCCAGGCAAATGGCTAGCATTTGACGCTAAGCATCATAGCAACAATCACAACAACAGAACCAGTAGGGCGTGTATAGACTGGCGATTACAACATGGAATGGTACTGGTTTCTATTCTCAGCATGTGTCACTGACTTACTGACAAGACAGTTAAACATGAAAAGGGTCCATTATCAGTGGTAACTGGGACAAAGTCCCTGGGCTAGAAGGAATAGGAAAACTCCAGCAGTAATCCCCAAACCTCCTACTTCTCAATAGTTTCAATTTCCTTCTCCAAACCTTTTCTAAAACTATTACCAAAATAAACTAATTTAAGTTGACTTCCACTTCCTTTCTCCGATGTGAAGGCACCAAAGAATAAGCAGGAAGAGACATAAAAGATCCCAATTATCCACCCCTTCTTAAGGCTTCTTTGTGTGCCTGCTGCATAAGATCATTCATTAACTAAGAATAAGTTACTGGTTTGTGATAACACAGTTCCTGGCACACAGTAGGCACTTGATAAATGTTTACTGAATGACTACAGGAAGCTATGAGAAAGCACGTGAGGGTTGGACAGAGAGGAATAAAGCCTTGACTTTCACAGGTTCATTTTTTAGCCAACCTGTTAAAAACAATCATCGTGCATGTCAGCAAAAAGCTGAAAAGAGCTGGTTTTGCAGCTAAGGCTGCTGTTACTCACTGCTCCCTGAATGAATAAATCTATTCAGTTTCTCTGACCCCTGTCCAGAACACAAGTGAGTTATGGCCAGTGCAGGCACTGGCTCCCGGCTAAGTTGTTATTAACCTCACTGGCTAACTGTAAATAGACACTACAGAAACCTGTTCAGCTCCAGACTGTCCAGACATCATTTTGGTTAATGGCTTCAGCTAGTTCAGGGTACTGGCTTTTCAGATCACCCTGAGGTCTGTTTTCCAAAGCCTGACAGAACCAGTGCAGAGCATACTGTAGCAGTCCTTTTCCTTATCCCTTCCCCAGGAGAACTTGAAAGCCTTGATAGTTATAGAATAAACCTGGAAAAGTGGGCTTCTTCCTTTGATTATAATTATATAGGGTGAAGCACGGGATTCATCTGTACCAATATTCATGCCCATGATGAACTCTCAAATATGACCAATCAACCCTGTCGGTACTTTAGCTTCATCAGCTGGTTGGAGGAGAGTTTACCAAATGGCAAACTCACATTTCACATGGGTACCTCAGCCAAGACAGGGCAGAAACATCACCTCCATGCCCCAAAATACAAATGTGCAGTACTGAAATGAATGGAAACCAACAAGGGTACTTATGATTATAGTTTAACTTAAATCCTCAGCTAAAGGAAGACCACTACTGATTTGGTTTGGTGTATCAACAGAGAGTTCATAAAGAATTATCATGAGCAAATAGTGGCAGCCACCCCAGTAATGGCAAAGGCCTGAGTATTGAAGCAAGACCCAGTACACTTGGCTTCACTCCCTTCCCTGCAGTGAAGGGTCCCTCAGGATGGTCACCTTCATGAGGAACAGCAGCTGTTCAAACCCCAGGACATATAGGGTAAGTTAAGGAGTAAAGCGTTGATGGGGTACAGCAGGCTTGAATCCCTCTAGGAAGGGACTCTGGTTTAAGCTCACATTCTTCTCACAGCACTCACAACCAGTAGCACCCCCACCCCAGGTCCTTTTATCCCAATTCCTTAACATCTGATCAGATCAAGAAGAGCAGGTGGGGGGCCTGAAGGCCTCCTCAATGCACTGAATAGATATTTTAGTTGTTTTATTTATTTTTATTAAGTAAGCTCTATGCCCAATGTGGGGCTTGAACTCACAACTCTGAGATCAAGAGTTGCATGCTCTACAGACTGAGCCAGCCTGGTACCCTGTGAATGGATACTTTAAACTTTAACAATTTTTTAAAAATATTTATTCATTTATTTTTGAGAGAGAGAGAACACAAGTTGGGGAGGAGCAGAGAGAGAGGGAGATACAGAATCTGAAGCAGGCTCCAGGCTCTGAGCTGTCAGCACAGAACCCAATGCAGGGCTCGAACTCACCAACTGTGAGATCATGACCTGAGCCGAAGTCAGATGCTTAACCAACTGAGCCACTCAGGCACCCTGGATATTTTAAACTTTAAAGCTAAGGCTGGCTTACATGTGAGAGTCCCTCTTTCTCTGAATATATGTCATTCCTGAATATCTTTGTTCTGTTGGCAAATCAAAGCCAGCCCTCTCGACTTCCCCATCTGTCCCTCCTCTACTGGGACACCTAACCCACAGCCCAATCAGCCTTTCACAGTGACAAGACACAGCGTTGGGAAGGGAGCTCTGGATCAGCATTAAAAGACCCGAGCACCCAGCTCTGCCAAACTAGCTGAGTGACCTTTTAGCCTTGGCTTACACATCTTTAAAATAGAGGAGTGTGCAGGGAGCCTGGGTGGTTCAGTTAAGCATCTCTCTCTCTCTCTTTTAATGTTTATTTATTTTTGAGAGAAAGAGAGAGCGAGTAGGGGAGGGGCAGAGAGAGAGGGAAACACAGAATCCAAAGCAGGCTTCAGGCTCTGAGGTGTCAGCACAGAGCCCAATGCAAGGCTCAAACTCACAAACCAGGAGATCATGACCTGAGTTGAAGTGGGTCACTCTACTGACGGAGGTACCCAGGTGCTCCCAAACGTCTGACTCTTGATTTTAACTCAGGTCATGATTTCACAGCTCACAGGATCAAGCTATGTGTTGGGCTCTGGGCTAACAGTGCGGAGCTGGCTTGGGATTCTCTCTCTCCTTCTCTCTGCCCCTCCCCTGCTCATGCTTTCTCTCTAAAAATAAATTAATTAATTAAAAAAAAACAAAATAGGGGAGTGTGGTTTGATGATTTTTATGGGTCCTTCCAGCTCCAAACTCTGGGAACATTCAATGCAGACTATAGCTTCATCTATCTATACCCCAGTGAGCATATAAATGAGGCTAAAAGACACATATGCTGGAAGGGCCCAGCCATGGAGTCATAAAACCTAAGAATGCTAGAAGCACCCAGAACATAGCAGTCTCCTCAAAGGAAGCTCTGGGTTTCAGAGGGTGCTCAAAGATGTCTATCGCTCACCATTTCCCACGGGGAATGTTTGGATCATCCCTGTGAAAGCCAAGGACTCAAAGAGAACAAACTCCAAACTCAGTTATTCCTCCAGACAAAGGTCAACTCTAAAGGTGCAGACCCAGAAATAGCTTTACAGTTTACAAAAAGCAGAACCTAAAATAAGATTTTCAAAAAGTCAGATCCTTCGTACTAAACTTCCTTCTAAACCCACAGCTAGACACCAGCCCTGCAACGCAAGTGTATGCTCAGAAAATTACCCATAGGAGTACCAGGGTCTTTGTCTCCTTTTTCTGGCATACCCAAGATAAGCTCATTCTGGCATGGTTCTGTTGGGTAAAGGAGGATACCAGGCAAATTAGGCCATGTGCATGTCCCCCAAGGGCAGAACACTTCTCCAGCTACTTTTGTTTGGTATGTCTTTGTTTGGGTTTAGCCCTGGCAATCTGGCAGGCAATGTATTTCCAGGGGGAGCTCTGTCCATGGTGTGAATGCCCCAGCCTTGAGGTCCTCGTTCATTTTCATAAACAGAGCCCAGTTGCCACAGTGACTGGTGCTAGGAGCAGCTGCTAAATAGCAGAGGTCACCCAGAGCTTTCTTTGGATTCTACAGTCTGGGCTATCTGTCCCTGTGCCTCTGTGGGTCAACAGGAGCTGCAGTCACGCCAGCCAGTACTTCCTACAGGAGGCCAGACACTGAGGAGGAACCACCAAGCAAACTGCTAAGTACTAGTGTGATTTCAAGGTGGGGCCCAGACCCACACAACAGATCTCAGCCAGGGGCACAGGAAGAATAAAGGGCATAGGAGTGGCAACTTCCTCCCTGAGGGTTCCACAGTCCCCAGGGGCAGGGCCAGAGCTCTGTGCAACAGGAAGAACCTTGGAAAAGTAAAGATGGAGTTGGGTCTGTGACACTTCTGAATCATGTATGCCACTCAGGTGCTTTCTCCCTTCTCCGTGAAGGTATGACACGGTTCTCCCCACTCCACAGCAGGAAACCCCGCACCCCACCTGACACACACAGGTCAGAAAAGAAGACCTCTGGACCGAAGTCCTAGAGGTCTTTCTTAATTAGAAACTATCCCTACTGTGTTTCCATCTTCCCAAGGCAACCCTGCCAAAAAGCCACAAGATCTGCTTGGGCAATCTGAATACAACTACAGCAGGTATGAAACACAACTGTGTCTGGAAACACATACACCCATGGCCACTCCCATCATTGTCCATTGGCTAAGATCAGAAACAGTTGGTTGTTTTCCTCTGCAAAGTAGAGCTTCTGTCCTTAAGGCAGATAATTTCAGATACAAACATAAAAACAGCTATAAAAAAGAGGTTACAAGGCAGGTCCTCTTGGCCCTTACAAAACCAAGTTACCTTGGCTGGAGCCCAAAGAAGCCACAAAATAGGACCAAACATAAACCTCACTTCACATCTTTCAGACCCATCCCGTGTTAACAACATGGAAGTAATAAACATTCCTTGGTCCCAGTGACAGTTCCAGAGATGGTGACCATTTAAAACTTAATCAAAATGAAGGCTTACCTTTCTCAAAAACATACGCTTCTGTCTTTATCACCATGAACCAATTAGACCACAGCAAGAAGAGTAAAATGGGGTGAAAGTTTCCTAATGTATCAGTGTAACTCCAAAGGTAAATCTGAGATTTTGGATTCAACATGCTTTCCAAACAGGACCCAAATGTTTCACACATAGGATGCTTCTGTGCTAATCCCACCACTGTAGTTTATTACAGGCCAAAGGAAATGTAAATCATTAAGACGTCTGTCCTTAGGCAAATAGCTCAGTAATTTAGATTTCAAAGACTCCATATTAACTTCAGTTTATACAAAGTAATATGTTTCCTTTGCCTGCTGAACATCAAAATACTCCACAATTAATTACCTCTATTTTTACAAAACCCAAATACTGTTCAATATAATGGTCAAAATATTTTAAGGGGGGGGGGGGGAAGCATGTTCAAAATCTGCTCAATTCTCTGAAGACACAAAATGATCATTAAGACAACATCTTAATGGAATTTGATTGATATAGACAATTATAAAAAAAAGTCCTTTTGGGGCACCTGGGTGGCTCAGTCAGTTAAGCATCCAACCTCAGCTCAAGTTATGATCTCATGGTTTGTGGGTTCGAGCCCCATGTCAGGCTCTGTGCTGACATCGCTGAGCCTGGAGCCTGCTTCGAAATCTGTGTGTCCCTCTCTGTCTCTCTGCCCCTCCCCCACTTGCACTCTGTCTCTCTCTCTCAAAAATAAACATTAAAAAAATTTTTTTAAGTCCCTTTCCCCTCAAAATTGTAATTTTTATCTATTCCTTTTTCCATTTTGCCTATGAACAATGTGAATCTAAGAATGGAACAGCTTTTTATCTCCTTACTCAGAAATTCAACAAAGTTAAAATTCCAAGTAAAGGTTTAGCTTTAGGAAATTAAATGTTACTTCATTTTCTAACTACCTTCTTTTCTTTACACCATTCCTAGTTCATGATTAATGGAACACCTCAGAAATGAACTCCATACCTCACACAGGGAAGCATAAATGGAAGCATAGCAAGTGGCCTCAATGGCAAAGAACTTTACAAACACTAAGGCCTCATGGAGACAATGTTCATATTCCTTGGAATTTGTAGAGGGTAATTTCCAAAGTTTTTTAAGAATCTATTTGTCACTATATTTTCCTCAAAATATCCACATTTGACAATAGTAATATTATCATCTAGGGCACCTGGGGGCTCAGCTGATTAAGCATCTAACTCTTGATTTTGGTTCAGGTCATGATCTCACTGATGTGAAATCAAGCCCCGCATTGGGCTCCTTGCTGAATGTAGAGCCGGCTTGGGATTCTCTTTCTCCTCTCTCTCTCTCAATCTCTCTCGCGCTCTCTCTCTCTCTCTCTCTCTGACCCTCCTATGCTTGTGCTCTCTTTCTCTCAAAAATAAATAAATAAATAAATAAATAATCAATCAATCATCTATGGAGTAGTTATTATGTGCCAGGCCATCTTCCAAGCACTTTACTTGTATTTATGTATTTATTCCTCAAAACCACCTTGACATATACAATTGTCTTCATTTTACAGCCGAAAACACTGAAGTAGAATGATGTTAAGTAACTCACTCAAAGTCATATTGACTTACTGACTGAGTCAAGTGACTAAGCCAACATCAGCCCTAGTGGGGGAGGGGGAGCAGAGGCATGCAGGGAGGATGGTACCTGGACTAGAAGGCAGGAACTGGCATTCTGGTTCCAAAATCAAAAGGTGTTTCTTCCCAGAGAAAATGCTGACCCAAGATAACCAAGCAATATGCCAATGAGTTCTAACTTAAATGTATGTCCTCATTTTATGGAAAACTCAGCTATTGGCACATTAAAGAGAAATACACCAAAGGAAAAAGGAAGCTCAGATTTCCTTAATTAACTATGCAAAATTCTCAGCTAATGTCATTTTAATTTTAAATATATTTTCTATAACCTAAGAAAAATGTTTAAAGCCTTCAGAAAAGGAACTATTTGGATTTTGTATGTTAGAATTTTCACGACATTTTTCTCCTAAATTGTAATCTTTTGATGGCTTTTCACAATTCATATTTCTGGCCAATTTGTTTCATTAGCACTCAGAGTAGAGCTTAGTTCATATAACATCACTGGGGCTACAGTCTGAAGCTGCTATCCAGCTGAGCAGATTTCAAAACCCAATTCTTCCATCATATATCTATATGATAGCATCATAGCATCGTTTACCTCTGCCTTTGATAAAATTAGAAAACTTGCTTTCCTTTCTAGAAAATCGTCACATATCAAAACAGAAAAAAAAAATACATTTTCTGAATGTATATGAAAGCTGCAAATAAAAATAGTATTAATATTTTTCCTGAGACCTCATTTCCTATCCTCTGACAGGTTCTCCTTCAGCTCAGGCGCAAAGAATGGGCCACGACATACAAGTAAAAGTGACATTTATTTCCCTGCACTAAATTGAAAACATATTCACATTTGAGTGTTTAATCTGTAATCCCATCATTTGAATACTGAGCGCCTACATATCCCAGGTTCTGGTAGCTGCTACAGATATAGCAGTAAACAAGGTAAGCAGCCTTCTCCTCTTCTTTCATGGAGCTTCCATTCTACACAGGAGAAATAGGCAATTTAAAAAAAACATAGTGCAGATCAAACTTTTAAACACAAAGAAGATCCTCCTCCAGGAAAGGACTTGTACAACAATGCATGGGGGTGTTTTGAAGTGAGGTGTAGAGACCCAGGTGCTGCCTTTCCCCTCTGGCTCACTGCCCCAACCACAGGCTCAGTGGGACAAATTTCTATGCCAAATGTGTACCCAACTGCTCAAAGCAACTCTGTCTACAAATACAAGCCTTACTCTTTTACCAACAGGGAGCAAAGTACTTTAAGTCTCATTGATGCAGCATTCTGGTCACTTTTAGACAACCCTTAGTTATCCAGAATCCATTTACCACCAGTCAGGTGGGTTATTTGTTAACCAAATTCCATGCAGCTCTACAGGGCAGAAAAGGAGCTCAGAGTGGAGGTTTACAGCCAGGTGGATTGCACAACACAAGGACGAATTTCCCAAGGGTCGGGGATATTTTAAATTCAAGTCAAGGCTAGAGGCTCAGTCAACAGGATATTACAAAGGTGATTTATGTATCAGGCTGAGCTGAACCAGATCATCTCTAAGGATCCTTAAAATACGAACATACCACAAATCTAGAACTCTAGCAGTGTGCCTTATGAATGTAAAATCTACCCAGATGTAACTTACCCTAAAACATTACTTACGGATAATGTTACTAATGAGATAGAAATTCAGATGTCAGGAAGAAATAAGCAACCTAAAATATACCACATGTTAACTAATAATGTTAATAGCACACAAATACTAAAAGCTATGGCTTAGCAGAGCTTAGTAAGTGCTAGGCAGGTTTTGAGCAGGTGAAGCATGGTATCTCATTAAATTTCAAAACCATCTAGTGAGATGGATACTATTATTATATTAGCTCCACTTTATAGATGAAGACACTGAAGCAAACAGAGGTTACAAGGCTATTTAGTGGCAGGCCTGGGATTTGCACCTAGGCAGCTGGCTCTCAAGTCTGTGTTCCGAAGCGTATACTCTGTTAAGCTGCCTCATTGCAGGTGACGAGCATTTTCCTCTTAGACCAGGTTGTATAAATAACCTGAAATACTTAACTACTGAAAAGGGACTCTTGAAATGTGATGAATGAAACTTTTCTGATGTAAGATTATCAAAAATTTCTCTTTTAGATATAATGCATACTAAACTTACTATAATTTACCAAATCGTAGAAGTGCTAAAGAAAGTTAGTTCAGGGGCGCCTGGATGTCTCAGTCAGTTGAGCGTCCCACTTCAGCTCAGGTCATGATCTGACAGCTCGTGACAGCCCCGCATTGGGCTCTGTGCTGACAGCTCGGAGCCTGGATCCTGCTTCAGATCTGTGTCTCCCTCTCTTTCTGCCCCTAACCCACTCACATTCTGTCTCTGTGTCTCTCAAAAGTAAATAAACATTTAAAAAAATTAAAAAAAAAAAAAAAAAAGAAGAAAGTTCAGTTTCCAAATCTTATTTCCAAGTAGTAGCTTAAACACTGGAAGAATTTGGCTCAAATCAATTACAAAATTTTCCTATGACAGTATAACAAACACACACTACATTAGATATTTATATTTCTGCTAACTATCAGAGATGCCCAAATTGGTGAACATGACAGGGCTGGCCCTCAACTGTGGCAGTTTCCATTACAAAATCCACTTGACAGGAATTCAGGATCCTGTTTAAAAACTGATTGAGGCTGATACTTAATAGGACAATATACCACTGGCTTCCCCTTCCCTTTTGTTTCTTCATCTTTAAAAACCAAAGTCATCAAGTCTCCTTCCATTTAAACTAAGAAAGGAAAATGTTAGTTCCAAAGTTTGGGATTCTCAATACATTCCAGGTGGCTTTTTTTTTTTTTAAAGTTCACATTTGTAAATATCAAGGATGTCTCAAGCGTCTTAATCAAGTTTTCTTAGGGGCGCCTAGGTGGCGCAGTCAGTTAAGCATCCAACTTTGGCTCAGATCATGATCTCATAGTTCATGAGTTCGAGCCCCACATTGGGCTCTGTGCTAACAGCTTCAGATCCTCTGTCTTCCTCTCTCTGCCCCTTCCCCCCGCTCACACTTTCTGTCTCTCTCAAAACTAAACATTAAAAAAAAATCAAGTTTTTTTTAAAAAACGAAGTACTAAAATAATTAACTTCATGAAGGTTTTAAGTATATAATGAATATTACAACTCAAGCCTGCTTCAGTATAGACATCAGTGATATATGAAGAACCCATAACAAAGAAAAATGATTTATGTAAATATTTATAAATCTCCACACAAAAGAAGTTTACACATATATACACAGAACATTATAGCACAAAAATCCTAGGAAATCATGCACTTTTTAATTTGTGATACACATAAACTGACAAAAAAAATATTCAGCAATAATTAAAAATCTTTCTCCTACTCAGTATAGTAAAAACCACTTAAGACCTAAAACTACAATTTTTTTGAAGGGGACACTGAAAGAACTAATTTTTAAAAAGTCAGAACAAGACTCTCAAATCCCAGCCTCACAAATATTACAATGTCATATCCTCCAGATATGATCTTCTTCATCATTAACTTTGTAAATACCACTCTCTAGAAACTACTTGTATTGCTCGATAATGCCCGTGCTGCTAAGCGAGATCTTTGACAGCAACAGTGACTTGGAATCATAAAATTTGGGAGCTGAAAGAAACCAAAAATCTTCAGGCCAATCCCGCATCTGTCAGGTGAGAAAACAGATACAGAGGTACTAAGTGAGTAACCTCCCCAGGGCAAGACTTCTGGGTAAAATCCTTCACCAAAACTTCATTTGGGCCAGAAGACATGATTCTCCCCCTCCACATGCCAAGATATCTCTTCTTTTGTTTAGCAAGCAGCAATTCTGAAATTTTTTGGTCTTAAGATCCCTTTGTGCTTTAAAATTACTGAAGACTCTAAAGAGATTTTGTTGGTATGAGTTATAGCTACTAACGTTTAGCACAACAGAAATTAAAACTGAGAAAATGTTTTAAAATATTTAATTCATGAGGCATCTGGGTGGCTCAGTCAGTTGAGCGTCCAACTTCGGCTCAGGTCATGATCTCACACTCCGTGAGTTCGAGCCCTGCGTTGGGCTCTGTGCTGACAGCTCAGAGCCTGGAGCCTGCTTCAGATTCTGTGTCTCCCTCTCTCTCTGCCCCTAACCCACTCGCATTCTGTCTCTGTCTCTCTCAAAAATAAAAACTAAAAAAAATTTTTTTAATATTTAATTCATTTAAAACCAACAATAATAAACCTACTGCATGTTAATGCAAATTTTATCTTTTATGAAAAATAACTTTTTGAAATAAAACAACTTAGCGAGAACAGCGGCATTGGTTTACATTTTTGCAAACTCTTTAATGTCTAGCTTAATAGAAGACAGCTGGGTTTTCAGATCTTCTGCATTCAATTTATTGTGATACATTATTCTGGTTGAAGGATATGAAGAAATCTGGCCTCACACAGATATACAGTTGGAGAGGGGAAGCAAATCTTAATAGTCTTTTCATATACTTGTAGTTAGCTATTTCTTCTTTGATATTTTACCTAAACTCATTAAGTAGCCATTACTTAAAGGTTAGATGTGATGTGGAATCTGAATCGTATAATAAACTTTTCCTACCTTGTTACATTAAAATCCATTGCTCTGAAAATACCAATTACAAAGGAAAAAGTAGTAACTTTACAGTAGAGAAATATGGCAGAGACCACGTTAGCCAACTGATAAAGGCTAACATCACCAGTAACCAGACGTATCATCTTAATGTAACCCTGATTTGATGCCCTGAGAAGGGCACATTAACTCTGTGTACCCTTCCCAATAATGCATCGTCTTAATGCAATCATGAGAGATATCAGATAAGCTCATATTGAGGAGCATGTTCCAAAACAAGTGACCGCTCTTTCAAAAGTGGCAATGTCACTAAAAGAACTGTCACAGACTGGAGGAGGCCAAGGAGACATGACAAATGCAATTTGAAATTTTGAGTTAGGTCCTGGAATCGAAAACAAACATTAAGGGGGAAATTGGTGAAACCCAAATAAATTCTATACTTTAGTTAATAATATTGTACCAAGATTAATTTTGTAGTTTTAGTAATTGTTCTAAGGGCATATAAATGCTATCATAAGGTGAAGCTGAGTAAAGGGTATATGGGAACTCTTTGTACTACTTATATAAGTCTTCTGTAAGTCCAAAATTATCTGAATATATAAAGTTTTTAAAAATCAATTGCTCTATCTTATACTATCAAGATGTGAGATCTTTTATTACCCACACATGATTTTGTAACATCATGTATCGGCCATCTGGAAAATCATGGTTCACTGAGTTATGTAAATATGAAAAATATTGACATATTTCTTATATGATATCAAAAAAATCATATTTGTGAATATTTCCATTGATCGCATTAAAAAGTATTAACTATTAAGAAACTGTATGATCATGGTGATGAATGTAAGTTTTCCAAAACTTTAATTTTTGCTTGAAAAATAAAATTTTTCATTGGCAACTAATATTGTACACTGTTTTCTTTGAAATAACAGAATCGCTTTGTTCATTTTCAAAAAATGTCTGCCAAGCACTGAAGGCTAGATAACCATCGTTTGTCAGTGCCTCTTTCAAGTAAAATGGCATTCCATGAAAAACAGACTCGTTCAGCTCACAATACAAACAACTGCACAAGTGTTTCCTCAGCACAACCACTGCACTTTGGAATAAGAAGTGCTACTTGCCTACTGCCCATTTCATCATACAAAACATGAAGAAGACATGTATTTGAGGATTTTTAACTCCTTCGGCAAGAACATTCTTAACTGAAAGTAATGTGTGGCATTGTCTCGATCCCCACAAAGGCACCAGCTGTTTTATCCAATATTCCTTTTACACCATCACTGCGGTGTTAACCTTGTGAAAGACCACTTAGAATTATCATTATTATACTTCTGACCTCACGGACTCCTTGAAAAGGTGTCAGATCTGTGGTCACACTTTGAGGACCACTGGTTTAAAGAGTTAACCTTCAGCTCCTGAATGTAATATACCACCAATTCTTAAGCCAAGGTGCAGAGTACTAAAGAGTCTTATGCTAAGCTTTATAGAGTATTTACCAAGAAGCAATATCTTTTTGCTGTCAAAGACATTATCTTGTGACAGATCCAGTACCTGCCTTTAAATCAACCACCACAGGTCACTCAGACACTGTTTTATCTAAGAATCTAAACAGTGACTCCTCACTTGGTGTCCACAGAATAGTCTCCAACACTTTTTCTTTCCTCCAAAATAAAATACTTTAAGATTCAGACTTGTTACTTTAGCAAAGTTGTTTCTCTTTATCGTACTTTATGAATGAGACAGGGTTTTAATTATTGATTTATTGAATAAATACTAAGCAGCCACTCTGTGCAAGGGACGAGGGATTTATCAGTGAACAGTCCCTGCCCTCTCCCTGAAAGAGGACGTTCAAGCAGGGACAAAGACAATGTGCAAACTCTTCTACTTGAGAATTTTCATATATATGGAAAAGCTGCACCATAGCTTTTGCAAAGTGACTTGACTTTAGTAGAGCTTACATTTTAGTGGGGGAAGATAAATAATAAAAATAGTAAATTATAAACATGTTTTAAAATGATAAGTGCTATAAGGGAAAAAACAGAGCAAAGTAAGAAAGAAGGGAGATACCAGGGGTTCAGAGGGATTTCAATTTTAAGTAGGATGGTGGGACTGAGCCCAGAGGTACTACACAGATGAGGAAAATTACCATTAGGTGGTCTCATTCCATTGCTTCTGGGTTCTCCGACCTCTCCCCCAGCCCTACTCCTCAGTGCCACTACTACCTTTCTTGAGGATTCATGCTAAAGGCCAACTCACTTCCTCCAGAGGAGCAAGGTCTTTTCCATCCTGGCTCCAGATTTAGCCCTTCAGCTGTTATGCTCATTTCAAAGCCACCTGAGTTCTAGCTCAGCCAACAGCAAATCAGCCATCTCCCAAAGAAATACCCTGACCTGCCTTATCTCTGTTGGGAGCACACAGTTGAACAATAAACTCACTCTGCCCATCATAAGTCAATTCTAGCTCTTTCTTTTCCAAAATATACAGATTCTCTAAGTAATGATTAACTTTTTGAAGACTTACTATGTGCCACAAATTGCTGGTTGCTTTATATGCATTTCATTCTCAGAATAATCAACAGACTAAGTATAATTAGCAGTATCCTACAGATCAGGCAATAGAAACTCTGAAAGTCATAAACTTGTCAAATCTCCGAAACAAGAAGAAAAGAAAGCTTATTCACAACCTCCTCCCAGCTTCATTACACCCCTTATACCGTATCAGTACTCTGACTATACTGCTCTGAGCAGAACATAAGGAAAATAAAGAAACTGGGCATTGACAGAGTCTTATCTGCAAAATTGTATTTCACAATCAGATCTGATTCTTGCATCAAAAAAATATGTCTGAGTAGTAAGACTTGCAACTTAAAAGACTGAGTAAGTATGTTCACCATGCTAACATTTTCAAAGAACACTATTTTTTAAAGTTTTATGTAAAATAAACATGCCCCTATGATTGATATGCATTATCTTATTTATAATCCTCACAAGAACACAGTGTGGTAGATACTGCTGATATCTCTATTTTTATGTGAGGACACTGAGGCCATCATATAGCCTGCAAATAGCAACATCTGGGCCTGAACCTGTGTCTGGATCCACAGCCCAAAGGAACAACTACCGTACAATCTCTGTCAAGAATGAACACTGTGGTGGTAAAGTACTTTTACTAAGTAAGAGTGTAACAGTCCAACAGGTTTGCCTCGTTAAAGTCCTCAGGCATTCCTCACATTTGGAGCACAAAATCTCTACAAAACTCTTTAGTTACAAGTCTCAAATAAAGCTTCACCAGAGTGATAATGCTCTAGAAAAATATGCTGGGAAAACCCAAGGGCCAAGCAAAAGGATAAAACTTTCAACCTTTGCGTTCTGATATTGCCCCTAACACTGACCTTTAGTCCAAAGGAACAAGGATGCTCATTTTACCTCAGTGAAAAGATGCTATGGCTATCCCTGGTCAGCAACAGCAGTTTGAGCCTTAACTAAAGAACGTATTTCTTTTTTTTTTTTTTTTTAATTTTTTTTCAACATTTATTTATTTTTGGGACAGAGAGAGACAGAGCATGAACGGGGGAGGGGCAGAGAGAGAGGGAGACACAGAATCGGAAACAGGCTCCAGGCTCTGAGCCATCAGCCCAGAGCCTGACGCGGGGCTCGAACTCACGGACCGCGAGATCGTGACCGGGCTGAAGTCGGACGCCCAGCCGACTGCGCCACCCAGGCGCCCCTAAAGAACATATTTCTTAAGTACACACTGAACTCTGAGTTCTGACAACTTACAGCAAAGCTAGCCAGATCAATAACTCACTTCATCAGTGGCTTTAATTATCAATGACTAAGCTCACTCTCCAAATGGCCAGAGGAAGAATTAGTTTTCACCATTATTAATGGAGAGTAGTTTGAAGAAGATAGAATTACAGCTCTAAAGAGAGGTTCTCATACCTACTTCTAATGAAACAGACATGCATGAGGGACACTGTTCATATTTGGACACACTACAGTCTTCAAAATAAACTACTGAAAACCACAAAAAGCAGTGTTGAAAGAAATTAAAGAAAATCTACACAAATGGAGAGGTATACCATGTTCATGGACAGCAAAACTACTACATGACACATTACAGATGCTGTGTACTTTTCACTCTATCAGTGGCAATCCTAACCCCTTTCTCTTCCACTCAAATGGACTTAAATATAAATAATCATGGTTATTTTAGAGTAACTTTTTTGTATCTTTTTAAATAAAATCACTCTTTAAGACATCAATTTAACTATTAGTTGTAACATTATCCATAATGTCTTACAACTTATGTGGAATATACTAGTAAGTCTTGACATTGAGGCACAAAATTATTTTCTAAAATCAAAGTGTAATCAGACCAAAAAAAAAAAAAACCAAAAACCATAGTCATTTATTGGTTCAAAGGCTCTATTACCAATTTAAAAAATATCTTTCATGTTATCTCACAGCTCTGAGATCTGCATTCCAACCAACTCCATCAAGTTGCCAGGTGAACTATGTGCAAAAAGGGTTAAAAGTTCGAAGTCCCTACTCCAGATCTGCTGGTTGAGGAGGAGGCAGGTTGCCCAAGGTCTCAGCATAGCCAGCATCACACAGAGTAAACAGAGGCCACTGTGCACTCAGAAACAAATTCTTCAACCAGCACACACTCTCCTGAGGTTTTCTTGTAAGATTTTTCCAGCAGATTCCAAGTTGAGTAATAAACAGAAAATAACAGATTTTGTTGGGCCTTCCTTGAGTTCAGGAAGATCTGACAATATGAAACAGCCCAGCACAGGCCTCTGAAATTTTTCATTAGAATTCTTTTCTCCTGAATCATGATAATAAAGTACGATTTGGCCTGAGATTTGTACGTAACCACTGACTCACAGGCTGTTCAAGCCCAGAAGGATGGGGAAAAAACACTGAGGTCTGTCGGTAGGAGGCAGGGCCAGGCCCAGGGACTGGCAGATTTCTGGATGGGTGTTTTCAAACAGTGCTATATACTGCTTAGAAAACAGCTTCCTCATATAACATTCTATTGGCTCTGAGATAAATGCAAAATACTCTTCTCTATTTTCATCTTCAACTGACTTCAGTGCTCTCAGAGTCACCAGCACTGGCACCTGGCCCAAAAAGCCTCAAATCTCTCTCATCTTAAGGGGCAGGGACCTCCATTATCCTTTTAATTCATCTGGCTGAGCTAATTCTAGGTATTATTATTTTATAAGACATGTCAAATGTAGCAAAATACAAAATATAAAATGCAAGCCTATTTTCCCCCTTCGTATATACAATTTACCTTGAACTTAAATTGGCACGCACTTGATTGCAAATTGAAATTTCTGAACACCATTTTCCAAATGCAGTAGCAGTTTGCTGTCCTGGGCCAGCCAAACAGGAGAAATGAGGAATCTGATTTGTTTTATTTTTTTTTTATTTTTTTTTTTAACATTTATTTATTTTTGAGAGAGAGAGAGACAGAGCATGAACGGGGGAGGGTCAGAGAGAGGGACACACAGAATCTGAAACAGGTTCCAGGCTTCGAGCTGTCAGCACAGAGCCTGACGCGGGGCTCGAACTCACGGACCGCAAGATCATGACCTGAGCCGAAGTCGGCCGCTTAACCGACTGAGCCACCCAGGTGCCCCCTGATTTGTTTTATTTTAAGGAGGGTGGGGGAGATACTTAAGGCCTGATCCTGGTGCCTTTGAATGGTTAACACTAAAACCTGAATTATTTCATAACAAACCAGAGCTCCCTTTCCTTTCTCTAAGAAGAGGCCCTTGGGAAGTATTTATTTAGTTAATGAATGTTAAGTAATTGCATTTCTCTCACAAAATAAAAAACAAACAAAACCTCTAGAAGATGCTCTTTGAGTTCCCTAGCTCAGCAAGGTCCATCTGAGCTGCATCAGACTAGACCCTGGAGCAGTAAACTGGGAATTTAGGAAACAATGTGACCACAAGCACTTCTCCAAAAAGAAAAACAACTCCCCTCTTGGCCTAATTCCAAAAGGCAATTGAGCTGGGTAAGGTCCAGGTTAATCTCTGAACAGTCTTTCTGCCAACTTTCTCCTACAAGCATTAGGTTTTTCAGCATGGGCTTTGCAAATAATCTAAACCAATTAATTAGTGCTTTTGAATTCACCTCGTACCATTAACGAACCGTTGCCAGATAGCCTTTGATAGCCTATTTCCAGAGCTAATCAAACATGGCAAAACAGAGAACACAGACTTGCTGGGCATTTGAGAGGGCCAGGCTGAGACCTGGCTGGTGACAGTGAAGCCATCCTTGGAGACAATCCTGGGGTGACAAAGGTGGTGAGGGGGGTCTGCTGGGGTCAGGCCCTCAGGGTCTTTTACAATATGACAGACACTGCTCTCAAAGTATACATTAACCGGCTATTGAAGTTCAGATAATTCTTTCACAGTAAAGGCCTTTTTTTCTTCTAATGAGTGAAAATTCTTAATTTGATACTTAAAAGTTTGGAACTGCTTCTAGTCCACATCTCCACCCCCTAGACTTATTTTCAAATTTAAAAAAAGTGTGCAGGGGTGCCTGGGTGGCTCAGTCGGTTAAGGGTCCAACTTTGCCTCAGGTCATGATCTCATAGTTCATGAGTTCAAGCCCTGTGTCAGGCTCTGTGCTGTCAACACTTCGGATCCTCTGTCCCCCTTCTCTCTGCCCCTTCCCTGTTCTCTCTTAAAAATAAATATTTAAAAAAATAAATAAATCTCATTCCCAAATTTCTTCCTTTCAATCACAGAGTCCTGCATAATCCAAGATTTCCGACTCCCATAACCTCTGTCATGTGGAAATCTTTCCACTTTTTTTCACTATCTAGTGCCACACAGAATTCCAGACTGCTCCACATGCATGGCCGGCAAAATAAACACATTTTGGGGAGGCCCAGAAAAAAGCTAGCAGGGAGCAAGAAGTAAAAATGTTGTTGCATTCCTCTGGATTCTTCTGGTCCAATTTCAAAATCAGAATGACCACCACCTGGGGCCTGAGGCAAGCTCCAGGACTGCATTAGGTTGCTCATTGCTCTCCTCCACCAGAGGTGGCGATGAGGTCCGGGAAGGCAAGTCAGAAAACCTTATAAACCATGGACAAATAAATAAAAGTTATTTTAAAAGACAGCTTTTCAGGCACAGAGGTTAAAGTTTCTCTGAGTTTTATCCCAATTTTTAATAAATATAGTGTCAGCTCCTTAACTCTTGAAGATATTGGAGAATCTACTGCTAACACAATAGCTGCCCAACATAAATCCCAGGACTCTGGCCAAAGTTGTTCTTGATAATAAGATAATCACTGATGACCCTTTAGCCTGTGCTATAGCCAACAGCACTTGCTGAACCTAGATTAACACTTCTGGGGAAGGTGAAATTCAGCTACATAAAAGCACTGGACGAGGGTGCTTGGCTGGCTAGGTTGGTAGAGCATGCAATTCTTGATCTTGGGATATGAGTTCAATCCCCACAATGAAGGTAGAGTGTACTTAAAAAAAAAAAATCTCTGGGGTACCAGGGTGGCTCAGGTGGTTAAGCATCCAGCTTCAGTTCAGGTATGATCTCATGGCTCATGAATTTGAGCCCTTTGTCAGGCTCTGTGCTGACAGCTCAGAGCCTGGAGCCTGCTCTGGATTCTGTGTTCCCTCACTCTCTGCCCCTCCCCTGCTTGTGCTCGCTCTCTCAAAAATAAATAAACATTAAAAAATTTTTTTAAAAAAATCACTGGACAAGCAAGCCACTTGGCTTAAAAGAGTGACTCCTTCAGTGGGATTTTCTTTGACTCAAATTTTTTTTTGACTAGTTTGGATCTTGGGGACCACGGCTCTGAGGTACACTGCAGACAATGGGAATTGCCTTATTTCTAATCATGATACTCTCCCTAGTGTGCTGTACTCTCTCAAAAGCTTTAAGTGAATTCACAGCTACTAGCCACCAAGCGAATGGTCTCCCTATGAGCAGAAAGTCAGAAAAGAAATGAAGAGCATGACCAACTTAAACAACATGAACCTGGAGTTCTGACCTGTGCATGAATACCACAAAGAAGATAAGCAGAGTGAGAGCTCCACAGTGGTAGCTGGGAGTGATGCTAACGCCTTCAAGTTTGATCATATTTCTCAGGCTGAGAGTGTGATCATAGGAAGAGGAGGGGATTGTTAAAAACAAGGGGTGCCTGGGTGACTCAGCTGGTTAAGCATCTGACTCTTGATTTCAGCTCAGGTCATGATCTCACAGTTTGTGGGATCGAGCCCTGCACAGGGTTCCATGCTGTTAGCGTGGAGCCTGCTTAGGATTCTCTCTCTTTTCCCCTCTCTCTCTGCCTCTCTCTCTCTCTCTCAAAATAAATAAATAAATAATAGGTACAAACAAGAAAACAGGCTGAAAATGGAAGTCATTGATGCTAAGCCCCACATCACCAAACTAACTGAATCATAGTTCTGGCTCTCTCAGAAACAGAATCTTTAACCAGTTACTCAGGAATTACCTGGTCAGCACTAGTGAGGTAATATGCCTGGCAGACCCCTGCCATCCCCTAAAGAACAGTGACCTTACTACAAGCAATACCCTTATTACTGCTACAATGTCCTTATTCATTCCCTCCTATCATTTTGTACAGCTCCGTGGAGCTCCCTTCTGTCTGTTAAATGGGATGCTGTCTGATTCATAAGTCAGTGAATAAAACCAATTAAATCTTTAAAATTAAGTGGTAAATAAATACAGTGTCAAGATGTTTAATAAATATCAACAACTTAGAAAATTTAGGGAAATTTTTTTCCCTTCTGAAAAATGTTAACTTTTTGAAGTTCTAGCTTGGAAACTGGTAATAGGAATAAGTAGGACGGGCATCTGAGGGGCTTAGTTAAGTGTCCAACTCTTGGTATCAGCTCAGGTCATGATGTCACGGTTCATGAGTTCAAGCCCCAAGTTGGGAACTGCACTAAAAACGACAAGCCTGCTTGGGATTCTCTCTCTGCCCCTCCCCTGCTCACACACGCATGAACTCTTTCTCTCTCTCTCTCAAAATATATAAACTTAAAAAAAAAAAAAAAAAAAGGAATTAAGTAGGAATTAGTGAGGAAGCCAGAGTTTAAAACAGCTAGAGCAGAAATGAGGTGTGCCCAACTTAACACTAATTTTTTTAGCACCGTGTTTAACCTACCTCAACTCCCCCTTTTATCCAGTCAGCTGGTACCATCCTTCATTACCTAGTCTCCTCAGTTTAGTTGCCTGTGACAATGTTCCCAGGCTCCATGAATCAACAAAGTCTCCTGCCTTGGTCTACCAAGTCACAAGGCAAAAAATAGGAAAAGGCAAAGGAGTTACATGAAAGGAAGAACTGAGGGAAAATTCCTTAATAACTATAATGATTGTGTCAAGGTGTAGCCCCAGCTAATAAAGATGCACCTGGTTTCTACGGGTGCATCACACTTAACAGCTGAAGAGCTAAAGGTGTCTGAGGAGCTCACCCCCTCATACTAATTTCCTCTCCAGCACATAAATCCCTTGGAGCTGAAGGAGTTTACTGAAAGGTTTTAAAGGTAGCTGTTTCACAAGCAAGCTAACACCAATCTTCCATTTACGAGTTAGAATTTTCTAGAAAGTGTTTACAGGTTCTGTGTTACAATTAGTCCACCCAGAAAATAGATGACCTATGCATTCAAATGTGGTCCACAGACCAGCAGCATCAACATCATATGGACCTGTTAAAAACGTATAGTCTGTGACCCATCAAGAACTACTAAAGCAGGGGCACCTGGGTGGCTCGGTCGGTTAAGCGTCTGACTTCGGCTCAGATCATGATGTCACGGTTCATGGGTTCGAGCCCTGTGTCAGGTTCTGTGCTGACAGCTTGCTCAGAGCCTGGAGCCTACTTTGGATTCTGTGTCTCCTTCTCTCTCTGCCCCTCCCCAGCTCACACTCTGTCTCTATCAAAAATAAATAAATGTTAAAAAAAATTTTTTTAATTAAAAAAAAAGAACTACTAATGCAGAATCTGTATGTTGACAAGGACCTCAGATGATTTGTATGCACATCAAAGTTTAGAAAGAGCTGTTCTAATGTTGGTCTGTTTAGAATTTCCAACTCCAAAAGCCAAGGTGGGTATACCCCACTCTCAGGCAAAACCACTATAAATATCCATATTATAAAACATATTTTAAAGTGATTATTTTCTTCACAGGAAAAAACCTGCTAAATCAACCTTAAGCTTAATACAGGTTAATCTATAAAAATGACTTTACACACATTCATTTACTATATAAAGATGGGCACAACTGTATTTACCTCAAACACTAGTTTTGTTATGAGAAGCACTTTTGCAAAAAGTGGTAAGATCCTCAAAATCCATAATCCTGAAATTAAGACCACATGGGGAATGAAAAGAATGAGACGTGGCAATCAGGAGAGTCAGTAAATTGGGAAGAGAAGGTCCAGGCTTTTGAGACCGTGAATATTCAAGAACAGTCATTCACAATGCAAAGAGATTTTCTTTAGATGGTTTAAGATACAGCTTTTACTGTTATGCAGAAGTAATTATTTTTACTAATAGGTTATAGCATAGTATTTCACTGATATGAGATACAAGTCTTTATCCTTTTTTTCCCCCTAAAGAAACACATTAAAATCACAAAATCAGGGGCGCCTGGGTGGCTCAGTCAGTTAACGGTCCAACTCTTGGTTTCAGCACAAGTCATGATCTCACAGTTTGTGAGTTTGAGCCCCACACTGGGCTCTGCACTGACAGTGTTTGGGATTGTCCTTCTCCCTCTCTCTCTCTGCCCCTCCTTCCCTCATGCTTCCTCTCTCTCTCTCAAAATAAATAAACTTTGAAAAAAGTAAAACTAAAAATCACAAAATCATTCTTAATTTCATAAGCATATCACTCCCAAGGGTCTTCCCTTCTAAAATCTGATCCTGGCCCCCGTCAAACTCTTGCTCAAATATCTCAATAGCCATCAATCGGTAATCCCCAAATGCACCTTCACCCAACAGTTTATTCTCAACACAGTAGCCACAGGATCCTGTTAAAACATCCTTCAGATCATATCATTCTGCTGCTCAAATGCTGTGGTTCTGTCTCACTCAGAGTAAAAACTTTACAATGGGAGCGCCTGGTTGGCTCAGTCAGTTAACCATCCAACTCTTGGCTTCGGCTCAGGTCATGATCTCAGGGTCATGAGATCGAGCCCCTCGTTGGGCTCTGTGCTGACAGCCAGGAGCCTGTTTGGAAATCTCTCTCCCTCTCTCCCTGCCACACGCCTGTGCTCACACTCTCTCTCTCAAAATAAATATACATTTAAAAAAAAAAAAAAGACTTTACAAGGACAACAAGGGTGCATACGCAGCCCTGCACCTGCCCCCAGTAAACTCTTGGATTCTCCATTCTAGCAGCTGCCTGGCCTGCTTACTCCTCTGCTTGAGCACATCAGGCAAACTGCCACATCAGGACCTTTGCACTTGCTTTCCCTTCTACCTAGAAGGCTCCTTCCCCCGAGATAGCCACTTAGCTTACCTTCTGCAAAAATTTTATTCAAATCCTCTTTCCAGTGAGGTGCTCCCTATCTATCTTACTTTATTTTTTTAAGTTTATTCTTAACAATAGCTACATCCAATGTGGGACTCAAACTCACGACCCCCAAGATCAAGAGTCACATGCTCTTCTGACTGAGCCAGCCACGTGCCCCTATCCACCTTACTTTAAACTGTAGTCCCTTACTAACAATCCCTAGCCCCTTTGCTTTTTCTCCACTGAACCTGCTAACCTATGCATAATTCTTTTGTTCCTGGTCAGTCTCTCCTCACTAGAATGTAAGCTTCAGAAGGACAACAACTGTTGTCTATTTTGTTCACTGCTATACCTCCCACACCTGGAATAGTGTCTAGAATGCTCAATAGATGCCTGTTGAATAAATCAGTTAACTCTTTAAGAAACAACCATGTTACGAGGTAGAAAAAACTCATTGTTTCACTACCCAACTTCTCCCCTTTCTGTGCCTCAGAAGCTAGCAAAGTACATGAGGCTTGGTTAGGCAGGTCAAGTTTACTGACCAGACTACATGTCCTTATCCAAACACAGCAGTTATTTAAAAGATGAATGAAAAGGTGAAATGAGGGGTGCCAGGCTGGCTCAGTCAGTGGAGCGTCTGACTCTTGATCTCACGGTCATGGGTTTGAGCCCTATGTCTGAGGTAGAGATACATTTAAAAATAAATTAAAATTTAAATTAAAAAAGAAAAGGTGAAACGATCAATGGTGCTCTCCTCTCATTCAAAAGAAAGGGGCAGGTGGGAGCAGGCATTGTGCTTCACCATGCGGCAACAAGAGTGCACACACAGACGCATCCCACTGGGAAAACTTGCACAGCAAAGTGCTACAGCAGCTCAGTGTGTCACCGATGGAAACAACAGTCCAGGTGCAACTCTGGAAGCTGGTGCTCTGCTCTCCCCAGAGGCCGGAGGCAGGGCTACCCTAGCATCCTCCTGGATGGGGCAGAAGAGCAGGAAGGGAGCTGTTCCTCCTACAGTTCTAGTCTATCATCTAGACTAGGACTAATTCATCCAAGCATATGAGGACAAAGGGAAGCAATGCAAAGAACTTAAAGCAGTTACACTGGAACTCTTTCCTTCTGCCATAACTACAACTTCTCACTATAAAGTTCCCTTCACTGCCAACACAGAGAATAACTTAAAAAGAAAAATCAATTTTCCTTCGAAGGCATTAAGATTTTCCATACTCTAGGTTTTTTGGGTTTTGGGTTTGTTTCTTTCTTTCTTTCTTTTTTTTTTTGGTAAGATTGCTATGAGTTGGCAGGATAGGGTAGGAGAATAGCTGGCCCTCAGTCCCCAGACCACCTGCTGCCTGGTCCCTGGAAGGAACATTCTGAGAACAAGTGCATTTTTTAAGCCCTCTAGAATTCTGCCTGATTTACAGTGTCCTCTCGGAGAACAAAAATGTGACTATACTGGACTTCAGAATAAATCTTTTTTTTTTTTTTTTTTTTTTTTTAGGCCACTCTGGCAGAGAATGGTTTAAAAAAAAAAAAAAAAAAAGCGTAAGTCAGCAAGCAGCAGCTAACAGGGATGCTGTGCAGTCCGGGCCAATCTTCCAGGAGGGCCAAGCACCTCAATACCTCAATGCCCATGTGCAGGGCCATCTTAAATGAAGGCCTCATGTTGGAATCCTTCCCGGAACACTCCCTGATCCTACAATGCTTCCAAAACCAGCACTCGGAGCTCAGAGCTCTAGCAATGATTCAAGGTAGCCCCAGAGCATGAAAGATTAGTTATCAAAGCAAACAAGCTGAGAAAGCCTCATTTCCTACATCCACAGTGTGTGAAAGTGTAGGCTCTGAGCAATCAAACAGCTGTGTGGGTACATACAGATAGCTCTGTGCTGGTGGAAATGTTGATCAGTGTTTATAAAACAGACCACTGCCAGTGACCTAAAATAACCCCAATAAATCAAGAATCCATAAAGCAGCACAGCAGTTATACAGTTTAAGGTAAGGATGCAAAGGAGGGAGAAACCTGGGTTCTATTCACTTGTCTGACATCAAGCCTATGTACAATCTTACTCGTGTTCCTGGTGAACATTTTTCTTAGTCTATGCATAGCTAGTCACCCAACTATCGGCTGGTAAACCATCTTTGCAAATGAAAAAAAAAGTTTTATTGCACATCATGTCATATTCCACCCTGCCCACCCTCCCCAACACACACACCCTAGTAGATTCAGGGTAAGGGAATCTTTGGGAAACAAATCCATTGTTTACTTGACGACCGCTAAGTGTTGCAGCTTCGTGTGTGTGCGTGCACATGCATGTTCGTTTACCATTTCTGTGCAAAAACATGGAGCAGGGGGGACCTCATCGTGCTTGGGTGGGCATGGTACCCCCAAAAAGAACACAACATAAAACACAGGTCACTCTCTCCATTCTGGGTCTTTTAATTACAGTTCTTTACTCTTTAAGATAAATAGAAAGTTCATACCATGGTGAAAGCTGGCATCACAATTGACATCTTTTTCCCTAGATATCCAAAAGAGGAATTAAACTCAAAAGTGGTTATAATAACAACCCGAAAACAAGAATAATCACAGACCAAATCAACTAGCTGGGTCCAGAGATGTAGTATCAGCAAGAGAAGGCCTTGCCAGGTTTGCTTTGGATCTTTAAGTCTATCCCTCCTCTGCCCTCTATATGCTCTGGTGGCCGCCCCCACTGGCACTCTCCCCATCGTCCTGCCATTATGAGCTGCAGCCTCTGATCACACAGGTGGCAGAGAGGAGAAAACTGTGGAAGAGCCACCTCTGCAGTCCTTGGGCATTCATCTCAAGTCCAGGAGAAAGCATGGCTACTCCTCCTGGACAGCATAATGGAAAGAGCATGAACTCTGGAGTTGATGCCTCTCTGCCAGCTACTACTGGTATGACTGCATAAAAATGACCACTTTAACTTTTATTAAAATTGATTTGTGTCTTGGGGTGCCTCAGCTGGTTAAACCTCTGACCTTGGCTCAGGTCATGATGTTGCGGTTCGCGGGTTTGAGCCCCACGTCGGGCTCCGTGTTGACAGCTCTGACCCTGGACTCTGCTTTGGATTCTGTGTCTCCCTCACTCTCTGCCCCTCACCCACTCATGCTCTGTCTCTCTTGCTCTCAAAAATGAATAAACTTAAAAAAAATTTTTTAACTGATTTGTCTCTCATTATATATTACATTTTTCTTCTGTAAGGATCAGATGAACAACAGGTGTAGAGCGCCAAGCAGAGTGCCCAGCTAGCACCGTTTCAAGAGGTGCTAAGGGGCGTACTGCCACATAAAGACCAGAAGACTTGTTGGGTGCAGCTTGTCTGCAGAAGAGTGTTGTGTTCTGGTCTGACCAAGAATCAAACCATCTTTTAAGTTACTTTCTCTGAGTCCCATAATCCCTATTCTGGAAATAAAGAAAACAATACCTGCCTACCCCAGGGACTACGGGAATCAAATGAAATAGTATGTAGAAGAGCATTTGAAAACTATAAATATAAAATGACATTACCAATAGTTTAGCCTCCCCACAAGGCTGCCAGCTGGTCCCATTCCAAACTAAGTATTAACCAGTTAATCTCTCTGCTTGCTGTCCCATAGACACAAAGAGTTCAGAGCTTTCTTAGCAGGAAAATAGCTCCAGGCGTGCCTGGGTGGCTCAGTCAGTTAAGAGTCCAACTCTTAGTTTCAGCTCAGGCCATGATCTCACAGTTCATGAGTTTGAGCCTGCCATCGGGCAGAGCCTGATGAGGAGCCTGCTTAGGATTCTCTCTCCTCCTCTCTGTCCCTCCCTTGCTTGCACTCAATCACTCTCTATCAAAAAAAAAAAAAAAAAAAAAAAGAGTAGTAGCAGGAAAACAGTTCCAAATAAAAGCATCTCTATTGTCCTGTGGACTACACCTGGAGCTCCAGGTACACTCAGTAGAGATGAAAAGAAATATTTGCTCAGTAGAAATGTGTGAGCAGATCACGGACAAGCCTCCAAAAAGATGCATCCAGGCACAGAATGGCAACAATGGAAAGAGGGAAACAGCCGTCCCACCAACATGCTGCTGGCACTGAGGTGAGGAGGGTGTCTGCAGAGCTCACCGCAGCAGTGCCCTAGGACCTGGCATGAGGGGCCAGGGGACTGCAGGCAAGTCCATGCCTTCCAACCAAACTGATTTCCTTGAATTCCGTGTGCCTCTTTTTCTCATTATTAAGGCTCCTGGAAACGTAGCCCTATCTAACTCTGGCAAGCCTCGGAGAGAGAAATTAATTATTTTCAAAAGATGTGTTGTCGAACAATTCTTAAACTGAAAACTTAGCCTTAAGCCCACAGGAGCAAGCATTTATGTTTTTAACTTTCCACTTTTCTTAGAGAGACTGCAGAATCTAAGACAAGGTGCCAAAAACCTAAGATAATTTCTAACCAGGAAGCTTAATGGTCCTCACACAGCTCTTGTTCACCAAGAGCAAGGCCCTCCCTACCCACAGTGCTGTAAGATGACCCAGGAAAAAGAGAGGGGAGGAAAAATATGAGTTTTGTCAAAGCAATCTCTAACCCTAGGAGGCGGCTTGCTGGCCTTTCCTTGCCTCCTTCACCCTCAAACACAGCAGAGAAGGAAAGGCTTTCACTAAAGGCCCAGGCTAATCTATGGAGCTAGAACAGGCCTAGTATCCTGACTTGAGTTCATTTTATGTGTTGTGCTGTTCTCTGCCCTCCCTGGTTAACTATCTCTTCCACTACCAAGAACCCTACAATAGACCTTCAGTCATGTCAGTGAAATAAGAACGCAAATAAAGATGACCCATTATTTGAGGGTCCTTCCATTCTGATGATTTAGATATCTCTTCTAAGTTGAAAGTTTAACCTTGTCCCAGGATGACTCGTTGGTGGCTCCTACACAGAGGTACCAGTGGAATATTGGATGGGCTGGATTCTAGAGCAAACTGCCCGAGTTCAGTTCAAGTCCCAGTTCTGTCACTTATTAGTTATGGGTCTTCATACAATTACTAACCAAATTGAGTCTCAGTTTCCTCATTTGTAAAATGCAAATTAGGATAATACTAACACCCACTTCATAGGGTTTCTTATAAAGACAAAAGAAATTAGCTAGCAGAAAGCAAGCCCTTGATAAATTATTGGCCTATATGCTAATCAGTTTTGTCTTTGAAGCTAATGAAACCATATTCTCAGCCTCACTTTCTGAAGCCACAGTTTGAATTCTAAGATTAAACAGTATATATCTTTGGCTACATGGGAATGGAAAAAGAGAGAATCCAAACCTCAAAATGAAAACCACAAGCCTCGCTCTGACATTTAAGGCCCTCCACAATCTACTCCCATCCCTCCTTCCAAACAGACCTCCTGCTATGTTCCCGTACCACTTCTCCAGGTCATCCACCCTTTAAAAACACATCGAGCTCTTATGTGCCATGTATCATGCTAGGTATGGTTCCCCCCATCTGGTCAACCCCATGCCTTTGTCTTTTTAGATTCTGACTGGCCTTCAAAACAGAGTTCTAGATCGAGCACATCAGGGCACCTGGGTGACTCAGTTAAACGTCCAACTCTTTTTTTTTTTTTTTATGTTTATTTATTTATTTTGAGAGAGAGAAAGAGAAAGAATCCCAAGCAGGTTCCACCTTGTCAGCCCAGAACCTGACGCAGAGCTTGATCTCAGGAACTGTAAGATCCTGACCTGAACCAAAATCAAGAGTCAGATGCTTAACTGACTGAGCCACCCAGGAGTCCCTAAGCGTCCGACTCTTGATTTTGGCTCAGGTCATGATCTCATGGTCATGAGATCAAATTCTGGGTCAGGCTCCATGCTGGATATGGAGCCAGCTTTAAATTCTCTCTCTTGGGGCACCTCAGTGGCTCAGTCAGCTGAGTGTCCGACTTCAGCTCAGGTCACGATCCCGTGATTTCATAGTTCTGAGTTCCAGCCCTACTTTGGGCTCACGGCTGTCTGCACAGAGCCCGTTTCAGATCCTTTGTCCCCCTTTCTCTCTGCCCCTCCCCCACTTGTGCCCTCTCTCAAAAATAAAAAATAAAAAACATTTTTAAAAAAGATTTTCTCTGTCCCTCTCCTGCACATTCACGCAAGCACACACTCTCTCCCTTTCTCTCAAAAAACAAAAAACAAAAAAAAGATGGAGCACATCCGCACATCCACAAAGCTCTCCCTAGCTGCTCCAATCCACCAGGGCTTCCCCTTCTGACCTCTCTGAGGTCTTTTGGCTTTTATTTGGTATTCACCATATACTGATTATTTTGTTGTATGGTTTTATTTTATATACCTAAAGTACAAATGATTCAAAGGAAGGGATGAATCTTAACATTCCTTTGTATGACCCTAAGTGACTAGTGCTGTGCTTTGCACTTAGGACTCAGTGAATATGTGATTTACTGGCTATCAGTATATACAAAACATTTCTTCCTTCTTATTCATTCGTTTAGGCAATAGTTTGTTCAAAAAGGCACCTCTAGTGCTATTCACACAGTTGTGTTCAGTTTGTGAAAATATACTGAGCTACACACTTCATGTGTACATTTCTCTATGTAAACTGTATTTCAATAAAAATTTAGCATTAAAAAAAGGTATCTCTACCTCTACCATTAATCACTTGCTTCAGGTTGCTACAAAATTTGTAACTCTACTATACCTTCAATTTTACTGTAATTCTCAGCAAAATTTTGATTATGTATACAATTCAAAAAAATATTTTACCGATGGCCTGGAAGAAAAAGGAAGGTCTTAACCAAAACTGATTCATTATCTAATACATCAAGGTTATACAGAGTCATCAAACTCACCACTTTCCCATGAAGTATCTTCTTCAGTTATGTTTTTCAGTCTGTTCCAGGCATCAGTGAAAGCAGAAAATTCTGCCTCAAACCCACCAGGTATGATTATACCTCTTGTCATCAAAACAACACTTTTTTTTTTAAAGGCACATTTTCAATCAAGCCATCTCTCCCTCCCTCCCTCCCTCTCTCTCTCTCTCTCGCTACTACTTTTCAATTAAATTTTAATTAAGATCAATTTTGACACAGAGGCTAAAAGACAAATAACTCTTCAATCATGAGGCAAAATGAAACTGCTTACAGAGAGTGGGCAGTTCAAATTCACACCATCATTTAAAAAACAAAACAAAAAAACTAGCAACTTTCTCCCAAGGTATTTGCAACAAGAGGGACAATCTGCTGTCCAATCCCATAAACCAAGTTCTACAAACTGACTTTCACTCAGCCTGTGCCTCCAAATGACTCCTGGTCTGAGTCTACTGGAGCCTTAACAGCTTCTTACTGGCTTCTTCAGTAGAGCACAGAGGATAAGAGCATAGAGGTAAAACCTGGCTCTTCCACTTCCCAGCAGCACGATGCTGTACCCATTATTTAATCACTCCATACCTCATTTCATCAACTGTAAAATGGGACAAAATAATCCTACCTACCTTACAGTTGTGATTAAGAGAGCTCATGAAATAACATCCTTATTCACTGTTATATCCTGTAACTGTTTAGCCCTGTGCCTGGCTGTAGTGCACACTCAATAAATGGTTATTATTATGATCACTATCATCTCATCTGTAGGTGAATTCAATAGCCAAAACCAAGAGGCTAATCATTTTCCAAGTTAATGCATGTACTCTTGTGGAGACCAGCCACTTCACAGAACTGGTCCAACAAATTCTTTCATGTAGCTCATTATAGAACAGACACAAAGCAAATTACCACAAAATAGGGCAAATTAAGCTTCCAAATTTGTTAAGTAACCCTGACTGGGAACGCTAAGATGTTGGCGTGGGCGATCTAATACTCTTACTGAAGCGACAATGTTCCCACCAAATCTTTTGTTTCTTCTTATCTCCAATCTCATACTCTGATGGCCTCCAGGAAGCACAGTTCTGTACTTTTCCTAAAGTTACACATTAAAATATCTGAATAGACAAAATTAATAACCTCCTAAGCATCTCTGCAGAGATGCAATGTCACCTCTATCTACAAGACCTATTTATTTTATGATAAAGAACAAAAAGGCTTTCTTGAAATTTTCATTTAGGACAAGAAAAGAAATGTAATCTATGCATGTAACAAAATGAAGCAGGTTTAAACATTAGCATATTTGTTCTCTACCTATCTCACCACTGATGGTTAGTTAGGTATCTACATCGCAAACATGAGAATGTCTAGCACCAGTCTAGTAAAATGTAACACAGGCAAACATACTATGTAATCTGTGGTCAAATATTTTATTTCCTCGAAGAACATAAATACGTTTTGCATAAGCATCACATTTCCTAAATTTTTCCAAACTGAAGAGACTGAGGAAAAATATACCCAGAAGAATATAATGAGCCTGCAACCTATATTATACAACTCACCGGCAGTGGCTACACAGGAACTCAGCAAGGCAAACATGGCAATCACATAGTAAGAAGCCATTTTGATTTCTCCAGAAGCGTGCCCCATTTAGTCACCCTCAGCCGAGACTTCTTCAGATTGTAGACAGACTTTGCAAATCAGAAGTGGCCTTAAAAAATCCTTCTTTCCAATTTTCAAATTGCCTGTAAAAATAAACATATTTCAAGAAGAAAACTTAACGCAGAAACACCTTTTCAAAAACACATTAAAGTGAAATGAACAATTTCTAAGAGTGCCTGGGTGGCTCAGTCGGTTGAGTGTCTGACTCTTTTTTTTTTTTTTTTTTTAATTTTTTTTAACGTTTTATTTATTTTTGAGACAGAGGGAGACACAGCATGAACGGGGGAGGGGCAGAGAGAGAGGGAGACACAGAATGGGAAGCAGGCTCCAGGCTCTGAGCCATCAGCCCAGAGCCCGACGCGGGGCTCGAACTCACAGACCGTGAGATCGTGACCTGAGCCGAAGTCGGACGCCCAACCGACTGAGCCACCCAGGCGCCCCCGAGTGTCTGACTCTTGATTTCAGCTCAGGTAATGATCTCACGGTTTGTGGGATTAAGCCCCGAGTCAATTGGGATTTTCTCTCCCTCTTTCCTCACTCTCTCTCTCTGCCCCTCCTGGGCATGTGCATGCTCTTTCTTGTTCTCTCTCTCAAAATAAATAAATAAACATTAAAAAAAAAAGCATTTGGGGCACCTGGGTGGCTCAGTCAGTTAAGCGACCGACTTCAGCTCAGGTCATGATCTCGCAGTTTGTGAATTCAAGCCCCTCGCTGGGTTCTGCTGCTGACAGCTCAGAGCCTGGAGCCCATTTTGGATTCTGTGTCTCCCTCTCTCTTCGCCCCTCCCCCTGCTCAGGTTCTGTCTCTCTTTCCTTCAAAAATAAACATTAAAAAAATGTTTTTTGTTTTTTTTTTTAACTTTTTTTTCTTTTTTAATTTATTTTTGAGACAGAGAGAGCCATAGCATGAACGGGGGAGGGGCAGAGAGAGAGGGAGACACAGAATCAGAAGCAGGCTCCAGGCTCTGAGCCATCAGCCCAGAGCCCGACGCGGGGCTCGAACTCACAGACCGCGAGATCGTGACCTGAGCTGAAGTCCGAAGCTCAACCGACTGAGCCACCCAGGCGCCCCTAAAAAATGTTTTTAAATAAGTAAATAATAATAATAAAAGAATTTCTAAAGGGTGTAAGATAAATTTATCTTAAAACATGCTTAGACAGCACTCCAGGAACTGAAGTGGGGGGTGCTAATTACCTAATAAAGATTTTTAAAGCAAATACTTTTATAAAGAAATGCTTATTTTTGACCCCCCCCCCTTTTTTTTTAAGTAATCTCTCCACCCAATATGGGGCTCAAACCTGCAACCCTGAGATCAAGAGTTGCACACTCCACTGACTGAGCCAGCCAGGTGCCCCAGACACTTTAAACCTTTGGTTTTATATAATATTTTCAGGAATACAGAAGAAAATCAAGGTGCATCTACAATAGAATATTACCAGTTACGCTGTGGCACTAAAGTAATCAATGACACTTGATATATGAATTTCCTAGTGTCAACAAGGAAATACAAAGAACTCTGATCAGAGACTCAATCTATTGTTATAATGACAGAGTCATTACAAGTACCAAATTAAGATACATTAATAACAAATCTTAAAAAAAAAAAAAAAAGAACCATCAAAAGGAGAGATTCTCATGTCAACTGTCTGACAACATTTTAATAGGAGGAAAGTCTTCCCTGTCTCTCAATCCCCTCTGAGACTCTCTGATTACTGGACCAGAGGATCCAGAGGTCCTTTCTAACCTTATGCTAACCAGAGCCTTGAAGAACAAGTTTTATGGTGGTTTGTTTAACTTGAATATCCCTCCTATGGCCCTAAAGATTACCTCATTTAGAAGCACCAAATATATTCTCCAGCCCTATATCCTGGCACAAGCCACAGAAGTTGTTCAATTCAACAAGCATTTATTGAGCACCTACTATGTTCCAGGCACTGTGTAAGGGCATGGCTAAAAGCACAAAGACCCTGCCTGATCTAGGTGCTGAGCAGATAAGATCATGGAGTTTTCAGGAACCAATTCGAATAGCTGGGGACTACAGCTTTGTTACCCTCACGCAGGAAATACTGTCTACAGAACCGGCTTGCTAACTTCACAGATAAAGCCAGTTTGGGTACCTGTAGATACAGTACAAAAATATAAAAAGATAACGGCAAAATGAGTTTCTAATTAAGTGATCTTAGTTCATGGAATCAAGTGTTCAAGAAAAGATATTTAAAATGGCTCTTTTCAGTAGTAAACTAACTGCCTGTGAGAAGGAGGGAAAGAGGTCGATTGGGGACAGAGGTGGGAGAGCACAGGAGCCTTTTTACTGATTCTCATTTGAGTTTTGTACCATTGGGGTATTGCAGGTATTACCTATCCAGAAATAATAACAATCAGGTCCTAATATCAAAAAGAATTATTTATGTATGCCTTGAAACTAAACTGTTACATATGCAGGAGGTACGGTTGTTCAATTTTGATATAATATTGTGATTACAAAGAGGCTCCTGGGTGGCTCAGTCAGTTAAGCGTCCAACTCCTGATTTTGGCTCAGGTCATAATCTCAGGATTCTTAAGATGGAACCCCACATGGAGCTCTGGGCTGACAGTGCAAAGCCTGCTTGGGATTCTCTCTCTCTCTGCCTCTCTCTCTCTGCCCCTCCCCTTCTTCTGCTTTCTCTCTCAAAAATAAATGAATAAACGTAAAAAAAAAAAAAAAAAAAAGAGAGAGAGAGACAGACAGTGATTAAAAGCCCAGTATGAATAGAACATGGATTATGGTAACCGTTAAAAGCCTGCCTAGGTATGAATTTACTCTGTCACCTACCAAATGGGTTATGCTGGGTAGATTATTCTGCATGCATAAACCTATCATATGGGCTATTGTGAGGATTGTGTGTGTGTGTGTGTGTGTGTGTGTGTAAAGCTTAGAACAGCGCAGAGCACATAATAAGCAATCAATAAATGCTACCTGTGCATTACTTTTGAGGGATTTTTATACCTCGATACAGTGGAGAAATTCGGGTGTGGTTATTAATATAATCCTTAGCTACTGTAAAAACCAGTTCAATCTTTTGTTTACTGAAAAATGAACACTTTAACAGATACAAAAAGGAGAGAAGTTAAAGAATAGAATCACTAAAAGAACAAAATTGCCAGTCAAGTAGAGGCACAAGTCATTGTGACACAACGGTCTGTCTCAAAACTGACTAAATTAGGTAATTTTGGAAGCCATGAAATTGACTTCAATCATCCCCTGAATCCAACACTGCTGTCACTGTAATTCCACATTCACCTCAGATGAAATGGAAGTCTCCTCCGTGAACTTAAAAAGTCAATCACGGCAAAGAATTTGTCCCTATTTTTTCCCTTCAAAAAATTAAATTTCCTGAATGGATTGATAAGGAAAACTCTCTCCAGAAGAATATGTTATTTGAGCAAATGCTAAGGGCAATTTTTGCAAAGCAAAGCCTGTAAGGAGATCTGAGGAGAAGATGGCTTCCCAGAGGGTTTTTATGGAGCACATAAACTATAACCAGCACAAGGCTTGTGGGAATATTTAATGAGCATGTGTCACCCCCTACCCACAGCTGCAGAGGGTCTGTGGGACTGTGAGAATTAATCCAGGGGCTTAAACCAGGTCTGAATGAACCTGGGGAAAAGAAAGGCAAAACGTTCTATTAAAAATATAGACTGCAAATTGCTGACAAGAATATTGGGCAATTATTAAAATGCAGCAATTACAGATATAACAGAGCCAAGCTAAACAGTTTGATGCCCAAAGGCAAACCACAGCAAGTTTACACCGGATCTTAAAACATCTCCGAGGAAGTCCAGGACAAGTTGAAACTGCACACTGCTGCTTCTAACAAAGAGGGAGCTTTTCTTCTTGTAGCTTAAAAGTCCCTTCGTAATGTAACTTGTTCAAAAAGAAAATAAACTGCAAAGAGTTTTTGTCTAATCTTCTCAAAGTGGTGACAGGATCCTAAGGCAGAGGAGAATAAAAAGGGAAGCGTGTCATTCCCGTTCTGTGAAACTCCAATTTTGGCCAAGACTTGCACATATCAGCATATAGTTTAGGGATCAGTTCCCCAACTAGAACAATGCTGCATGACTGAGGCTTCTAAAAAATTGCAGATCTGAGGGGTGCCTGAATGGCTCGGTCGGTTGAGCATCCAACTTGGGCTCAGGTCACGATCTCGTGGTCTGTGAGTTCAAGCCCCACATCCGGCTCTGTGTTGACAGCTCAGAGCCTGGAGCCTGCTTCAGATTCTGTCTCTCTCTCTCTCTCTCTCTCTCTCTCTGTCTCTCTGCCCCTCCCCTGCTCATGCTCTTGCACACGCGCTTTCTCTCTCAAAAATAAACATTAAAAAAATTTTTTTAAGTTGTAGATCTGAAATAAAACTGAGGAAATAAAAACTCCTCTTTTTTCTGTAAGGTTCTATCACACTCAATTTGTAAAGACCAGACTCACCACCCTGGTTTTCTAAACTCATTGAATCTCTTTGGACTTCATGAACTAAATGCTTCTTTTAGAAATATCAATAAGGTACTCTGCAATCTTGAAAGAACAATGTGGGGTCCACTCATTTTGTTTACATGTCAAAGTAATGTGTTCCATTCAAAGGGTACCAGAACTTTTAGTACCTACAAATGAGCAGAAAAAAAATTCTAAGAGTTTAATGGATTTAAAACACACACACACACACACACACACACACACACACACACACACGAATGTGTTACTAATTTTTTTTTAAATAGGCTTCATGACCAGCTCAGAGCCCAACATGGGGTTTGAACTCATAACCTTGAGATCAAAACCTGAGCTGAGATCAAAAGTAGCATACTTAACCAACTGAGCCACCCAGGCACCCCTAATTCTTCTAATTTCAGAGTTCCTCTATTTCTGAGGCCATTAAACAGAGCATGCTGCCCCACACTGTCTGATGATCAAATAGCTCTGGCTATATCCACAAGATTATTCAAAATCAGAACTTACAATTAACTTGGAGTGGATCTATTTCTCAATTAAAGGAATTAGCATGCTAGAGATACATCATAGCTTTTAAAAAAATTTTTTTTTACGTTTATTTATTTTTGAGACAGAGAGAGACAGAGCATGAACAGGGGAGGGTCAGAGAGAGAGGGAGACACAGAATCTGAAACGGGCTCCAGGCTCTGAGCTGTCAGCACAGAGCCCGACATGGGGCTCGAACTCACAGACCGTGAGATCATGACCTGAGCCAAAGTCGGACGCTTAACCGACTGAGCCACCCAGGCGCCCCCATCATAGCTTTTAAAGGTAGAAGAGAGCAACATGATTTCAATGATGAAGAGGAACACAGTCTCCAAGCCCAGCACTTGCCCAAAATAATACCGCAGCTTCAAGAGTAGAAACCAGGTCTTCCCATGGCAGGCTCTACCTCCCAGATCCAGATCTGTCACCAAAAACAAGACACCATTTTCTCCCCCTCAATTCTCAATCTCTGAAAACAGTTTTTCCAAGAGAGGGAGAAGCCTGACAGGGCTGCCATCACACACTGGGACTTCCACACTGACATATACCCTCTGTACAAACCATTATGGATCTCAAACTACGACTTGACTTCAGGACTAAAGGTGGCAACTATAATAAATAAAGAATCCATGGTAATGTGGTATGACTCCCAAGCTCTCTGAAAATGCAAAGGGCAAGATGAAGCACAAACATGTGCATTGTCCTATCTTAACACTAAGACTTTGGTCAATGAGGAAAATATTCAACAAATCTGAAGATCTTCAAGACAGAAATATATTGAGTAGAATAAAAAAAAAAAAATACCATTGAGTGGAATTTTAAAAAACACCAAAATAACACCTGAGTTTCTGGTCCCTTAAACATGAAATTACTTTTTAATGGATCATTAAAATGTTTCTGGTTGGCCATGTACGTGAATTTTGGGGAGAAAATATACTGCTAAGTCTGTAAATGGTTAAAGAAAAGTTGGTAAAGGAATTCATCTCATGGTTATTCAACATGTTATTCAGGGGATTTAAAAAAAGAGGCAGGATGGATGACATCAATATCTAGCTTGGCAGCTTATAAAAAGGGGTATACAGGATGTAGAAGAGATACTGTTGTTTGTCTGATGACATTTGGATGCCCTTTAAGACCTGTACACAGAGAAAGCAAAGCCACCTTACTGAATCACAACAGCAAGTCTCAGATTTCTCTACTATACAAAGAAACTGGTTAATTCCAAATCCCCATTTTCAGACAGATTTGGCGAAAGGGGGAAAGTTCTGGATTTGGATAAGAACTCTTTGGAATCACATTCAAACGCAATCAACATTCAACAAATACTACGATGAGCCAGGTGCTGTTGAAGATGCCAAGGCTACAGCACTGAAAAAGGAACCAAAAATCCTGCCCTCATGGAGCTTGTATTTAGTAGAAGTAACACCTATTGTGACATTAGGTAAGATATTTAATTTTCTGAGCTTTATTTCTTCCTTCAGTAGGTCTTTAGTTATTGCTTACTCTGTGTCAGGCAATGGGAATATAACAGCCAAGGAACAAGATACGTTCTGTGCCCTCATGGGCTTAAAGTCTGGTGGGATAAACCCACAAATGCTCACAAATTTGTAATTACATGCTATGATAAGAGCTCTAAAGGAAAAGTACCCACAACCTGAAGGATAAGTAGAGGTTTAAAACAGTGAGGTTTAAAAGATTTCCAGGTACGGGAACTATTAAAGGCCCCTGGCACTGGAAGGAAAGAGGCTGCAAAGCCAAAAAAGAAAAGAGAGAGACAGAAATAAGGTTCAAGAAAGGGTTTAAGCAGGGAAGAGTTATGATCCATTGGGTTAAGATTTCCCCCGTATAGGGGTGCTTGGCTGGCTCAGTGGGTAGAGGTTGCAACTCTTAATCTTAGGGTCATGAATTCAAGTCCCACATTAGGCATAGAGTTTACTTTAAAAAGCAGGGGGGAAGGCCTGGGTGGCTCAGTTGGTTGAGTGTCTGACTCTTGATTTCAGGTCAGGTCTAGCCACGTGCTGGACTCCACACTGAGTATGGAGCCTGCTTAAGATTCTCTCTCTCTCCTCCATCCCTCTCCTCTGCTCGCGCTTGGTCTCTGGAATAAAATTAAAAATAGAACTACCATATATGATCTAGTAACTCTACTTCTGGGTATACATCCAAACGAAATGAAACCACTGTGCTAAAGAAATATCTGCACCCTTATGTCCACTGCAGTATTATTTAAAATAGCCAAGACCCTTGGGGCGCCTGGGTAGCTCAGTCGGTTGAGTGTCCGACTTCAGCTCAGGTCACGATCTCACGGTTCGCGGGTTTGAGCCCCGCGTCGGGCTGTGTGTGCTGACAGCTCAGAGCCTGGAGCCTGCTTCAGATTCTGTATCTTCCCTCGCTCTGTGCCCCTCCCCCACTCATGCTCTGTCTCTGTCTCTCAAAAGTGAATAAAGATTTAAAAAATTATAAATTAATAAATAAATAAAAATAATAAATAAAATAGCCAAGACCCTGGAAACAACCTAAATGTCCATCAACTGGTAAATGGATTTTTAAAAAATGCAGTATATATACACAATGGAATACTATTCAGCCAGAAAGAAAGAAAGAAAGAAAGAAAGAAAGAAAGAAAGAAAGAAAAAAGAAATGCTGCATTTCCAACAACATGGAAGGACTTTGTGGGCATTACGCTAAGTGAAATAACTCAGACATTTCATATGACAGTCTATGAGCTCACTTATATGTAGAATCTAAAAACTGAACTCACGGAAACAGAGAACAGATTGATGGTTGCCTGAGGTTAGGGGTGGAGGAAGTGGGGGAAGATGATCAAAAGGTAAAAACTTCCAGTTATAAGATCAATTAAGTCCTGGGGATGTAATATACAACATGATGACTACATGTTAACAATACTGTATTACATATTTGAAAGTTGCTAAGAGGGTAAATCTTAAAAGTTCTCATCACAAGAAAAAAAAATCTGTGACTAAGTGAGGTGATGGATGTTAAGTAAACTTATTGTGGTGATCATTTTGCTATATATACACACATATCATTATGTTTTGCACCCTAAACTTACACAACATTATGTCAATTATATCTCAATATAACAGGAAAAAAAATAAAAATAAATAAACATTTTCTTGAGTACCCTATTGAGAATATACTGAAAGGAGCCTAGAGTGCATGGAAAATCCATGGAGACTCCTCGTGGCTGGCTCATCTGGTAAAGCATGCAACTCTTGATCCTGGGATTGTAAGCTTGAGCCCCATGTTGGGTACAGAGGTTATTAAAAGTAAAATCTTGGGGCACCTGGGTGACTCAGCTGATTGAGCATCTGACTTTGGCTCAGGTCATGATCTCATGGTTCATAAGGTCAAGCCCCATGTCAGGCTTGCTGCGCAGAGCCCACTTTGACTCCTCTGTTCCCCTCTCTCTGCCCCTCCCCTGCTCATGCTCTCTCTCTCTCTCTCTCTCTCTCTCTCTCGAAAATAAACATTAAAAAAATAAAACCTTTAAAAAAAAAGACTCTTAGAAGCAGATCACACAAGAAAACAGTTTTAGATGAGAATGGAGACTCGGTTTCTTCATTTTTTAGAAGAAAATAACCTTCCCTACATAACAGGGTCGTTGCAAGAATCAAATAAGACTGTACGTGTAACAGCATGAAAGCTATCATTATTTGTCACAGCAGGCTATCTCTACCAAAGAGAATGAATCCTGAGGCCTAAGATTAAAGTTCCAACATTCTGTGGCTGCCAGTGGCAGGAAAAGAAGAATTACTTTTGAACTACCTTACACATGGGAAGGAATTCCACATGAAGACTCCCACATGAAGGGAGGCAGGAGGCACGGAGGTTACAAGATGTTCATAGAAGCTGGACTCTGCTCTCCCCGGCACCTCCAGGGCCTGGCCCACCCTCATTCCTGACCCAGAGTATGACCAACACATCTCTGGCCCCAGAATCCTTAGTTACCTTGAGGCTAACCTTCAGCCAGTCCTTAAAAGCCCCTCTGTCTATCCCAAGCACAACAGATCTCACTACCCAAGCAAAATACAGCAGAAAGGGATGCACTTCATACTGCTGTAAAAGACCACGTTTTATTCAAGTTCACAAAGGAAAGATTTTTCACCCACCCTTGCAATATTTCAAGGACAATCCTTCACACTTAATATTTTTGGATTCAAAGATTGCTGTTGCTCATAACTATAAGCTAATTAATAGAGAACTGTACTTGGGGATTCCAAACCTGGCTTACCCAGACATGTTACACTGGACAGCCTCTACCACTCCCTTATCTGACATTCTGATTATAATATGTGAGATAGAATATGGGCATGTTACCTAAAACAATACCTGGCCCAAAGTACATTAAAAATATATGTATACGTGGGGCGCCTGAGTGGCCCAGGCGGTTAAGTGTCTGACTTTGGCTAAGGTCATGATCTTGCGGTCCATGAATTCGAGCCCCATGTGGGGTGCCCAGCTCTGTGCTGACAGCTCAGAGCCTGGATCCTGCTTCAGATTCTGTGTTTCTCTCTCTCTCTCTCTCTCTGTCTCTCTCTCTGCCCCTCCCCTGTTCATGCTCTCTCTTTCTCTCTCAAAAATAAATATCAAAAAAACTTTTTTTAAATAGTAGTCACTGAAGTTTTTTATGACTAAAATACCCCTAGGCTTTCAAAAAACCAAGCAAACTACTAGTAGTGAGATAATATAGTTTATACCAAAAATCGGTATTAATTTTAGACTTCATCATCTAGAATTCCAAAAAAATACCTCCATTACCAAAAAACAATGACTCCAAACTCAATACAAGATAGGAGTCCTAAAGATAGTCCTAATACTGCAAAGCTGCTGTGAAAGGGTGCTAAAGCCACTCACTACCTCAACAGCACTGGTGTAAATTTCAGGAATCTGGCTGCAGGGCCCTCCTCAATTCTACCTTACCATTCCCAATTTAGCTTCAGGGGTTTAGCCGGAGGCTGAGGAACTCATGCTGGCAATGGCACCAACCAAGCTGCCTGGAGTGAGGAATCAGCTATCACCAAAAGGGCCTACTGAATCACGAAGTTGCAATTATTCCAGCAAAAGTCAGCACAGCTGAGTATCAGGACACCAGTCAACATCCCTTAGGCCCTAGTAAGCACTAGGCCATTAAAAAAAACTTTTGGGAAGCTACATCTACTAGACCTCCATTAGACTATTTTGTAATTTAGTAATTTACTAAAATATTTTATTCACGTTTATTTACATTCACAGGGATTCTGCAAATAAACGAATTCAGAATAAATACTTCAGCAATAGACTATTCTAGTCTGCTAATTACAATTCAGCACATTTTTTTCTTTCTTTCCACTGACTTCCAATAAAACATTATTTCTCTTAAATGGGGGTAATCCCTTAATAGACAACATTTCAATTATTTAACTGATTATTTGGTAAAGAAAAGGCTCAGCAGCTGAGGCATGTGAAACATTAGAAATTAAAATCCTGGGGCACCTGGGTGGCTCAGTCAGTTGAGCATCCGACTTCGGCTCAGGTCGTGAAACACGGTTCGTGGGTTCGAGCCCCACACTGGGCTCTGGGCTTGCTGACAGCTCAGAGCCTGAAGCCTGCTTCGGATTCTGTGTCTCCACTCTCTGCCCCTCCCCTGCTCGTGCTCTGTGTCACTCTGTCTCTCAAAAATAAATAAATGTAAAAAATAAATAAATAAATAAATAAAATTAAAAAAAAAAATTAAAATCCTTCAGTAGTCACCCATTGCTGTCAAGAATAAAGACCAAAACCCTTCCCATGACTGCTGGATGTTGCCTATTTAGTCTGACCTCATTTTCTGTATGCTCCAGCCACACCTGCCTCAATTCAGTCCCACAAAAGGGCCAAGCCCTTGCTTTCAGAAGCAATGTTCCAACCCTGTCAGAACTCAGTGATCCTCTGTAATCTCCCTAACACAGCCACTTACTAACATCTTCAGGTCTCAACTCTGTGTATAAGCATTACTTCTTTAAGGAAGCCTCCTATGATTCCCTCAGACACAGTTAAACTTAGACACCGGGAATGTAGTTCAAGTCAACTCTGCAGATAGATGTTTATGTGATTATTTCCTTCCAGGCATGGCTTTCCTACATCTGTTCACTCTAGAAAGAAGGACTGCAGTCTCCCGGCTAGCAGTAGTAGTCTACCTATGTGGCATATAGTAGGCATCCAATGAAGGTACCATAATGGGTAGCAAGTATCAAACGCAATTCTGTACATTACAGTCAAAAGGATGGAAAGATGGTGAATTATCAAAACATTTCTCAATAATAAATGATAAACTGACAAACAACAGCTGTGTGTAAGAAAGAACCTATATCTCAGGCAGCTTCGAAGGAACAGGAAAGACAGGAGTTCTGGCATCAACATGTTTTACAAGCTTAGACAAGTCACTCCATTCTGGGCTTTAATGTCTTCATCTCTAATACGAAGAGATTAAACAAGAAAATCTTTTGTTCTATACCATACTTATAATTGTCATTATATGTACTAACAACTAATCCTGAATCCCTCCTATAAAATGAGACTTCAAACACACTTGTGGAAATTTGAAATACATGGTCATGTAATGGCTAGCACGAATGACTTAACAAAACTGGAAAGTACTAGCCAAGAAAAACATTCAATTTGACAACCTAAGTGTAAATAAAATACTAAGACTATAGTAACTACTTTTAATACATAGCTGATATAAACAAAAATATTTTTTAAGTTTATTTTGAGAGAGAGCACATGAGCAGGGGGAAGGGGAGAGAGAGAGAGAGAGAGGGAGAGAGAATCCCAAGCAGGCTCCACACTGTCAATGCAGAGCCTCACTCGCAGGGTCCAATCCCACAAACCGTGAGATCATGACCTGAGCCAAAATCAAGAGTCAGATGTTTAACCGAATGAGCCACCCACGCGCCCCAACAAAATATATTTAAATCGTTATTTTCTGAGCAATGTAGACACACACAAAACCTAAATATTGTCAGATCTGCCCAATTTATCAAAACTGCCATTTTTACTCTATTCCTAAAACTCCAAGAACTCTACTCATCCCCCTCACCTCATTCCAAAAAACAATCTAATTAATCCCATCCCACTGCGAACAGTCTCCTTGACATTTTGTGGATAATTTGTCCCGTGTTATCTTCTACTCAGAGCCAACCCAGAATGTTAGAAATAGATAACATCTACTCCAGCTCTCTAATTTCACAGATTAGCAAACCAGGAATTAGAAAGGCTCAGTGACTGGCCCACCTTTACACAGCTAGTTTGTAGCACAGCCAAGAATTGTCCGCATGCTGCTTTGTAATTATTCTGTGGTTGTTCATGTTTTTATTCCATGTTCCCCTTCCTCATAGAGGCTAACACCCTGCTTTCCTCTTCTGACCCCACAAAATATCTCAGCTACCACCTATTGAGCACCTACTGCGTTTTTCACAATTTCTCATTTCATCCTCTCAACAACCCAAGAATACTACTTTGTAGTGAGAAAAGTGAGGCTTCAAGACACTCAACAGCCTCAGGGTCACCAGCTACTAAGTCCTGGCACCAGATTTGGAGCCCAGGTTTGTCTGATTCTCTTAACACTACAAATGGGAGCTCCTCCTCTATGGATGCCAACCAGGCCCTGCACTGTAGTGGGCATGATTCGATCCGACCTATGACAAGTTATTTTGTTTTGAAACCAGAGAGGCAAGGCTCAATGGGTGGTTTTATTTCACTTCATTCATTCATTCACTAAACATTTATTAGCACCTACCACGTGCCAGGCTAGTGCTGGGGAAGCTGGGGACATAGCAATGAACTAAACACGGCACTGTTTTCACGGAGCTTACCTTCTCATGGGGGAGAAAGACAACAAATTTGTAATGTGTCAAGTGATCGAAGTCCTATGAAAGAAAAATAAAGCAGGTTAAGGAGAGAGAGTGCTGAGAGGAGGAATATTATTTTAGACCTAGGGTGGTCACGGAAGTTGTGATATTGTGATTTATAACGAGAAATACACATTTGGTCTTAGTCCCCGATTCTGGCACAAAGTTCCTACAATCCTTGGAATTTCCTAAGTGATGACAGGAATAAAGGTGTCTTTTGTTGTGTTAATGAGGTGACTTCTGGACCCTACCTCAGGATGGGGGCTGCTTACCAGGAGAACCAACAGCTCACTAGAGGGTGGAAACTTTCAGTTCTTTTTCAGAGAGAGGCTGGAGGTTGACTCAACTGCCAATCACCAAAGATTTAATCAATCATGCCTATGTAACAAAGCCTCTGTAAAAACCCAAAAGGATGGGGTTTGGAGACTGGGGAGAGTGCCTTGCCCAGGGAACATGGAAGCTCTATGCCCTTTTTCCACACCTTGCACTGTGTATCACTCCCGTCTGGCTATTGTTGAGTTATATCCTTTTACAATAAACCAGAAATCTAGTAAGTAAAATATTTTTCTGAGTTCTGTGAGCAGCTCTAGCAAGTTAATCAAACCCAAGGAGGGGTTGTGGGAATCTCCAACCTGCAGCCTGGGCTTGTGACCCGTCAAGCAGAAGGCAGTCCTGTGGGACTGTGGAATCGAATGTTATCTCTCCAGGTAGAGAGTAAATAGTGTCAGAATTAGTGGTGTGTGGGAAGACAGCCCCACACACACATAGGAACTGGTTACCAGAAACGTTTTTAGAGGGCCTCTCAGATGAGGTGACATTTGAGCACAGGGACAGAGCTATGACAGAGCAAGACAGAGCTATGACAACATCGGAAAGAAAAGCATCGCAGACAGTGCAGTTAGTAAATATAAAGCGTGTGCTTGATGTGTTGTTGGAGATTACATACAGCGTAGTGCGAAGTGTTGGGAAACCCTGCCCCCAGGCCCTCAAATCCCTGCCCTGCCTCTTCCTAGCAGTGGAACTATGAGGAACTCACTAAATATCTCCAAGTCTCATCTATAACATAGAAATAATGATTCTATTTTCCTAAGGGGGCTGTTATTAGAATTAAGTAAATTAGTAACACGTAAAGCATGTGTTAATGCTTTATGTTAATACCTAGTTTGTTCCTAGGGTTCAGGAAATGGTAGTGATGATGATTTTTAACCAGGTCATTGATAACATCTCCATTCAAGACAATTTATTCTCAATATGATAGTTTTGAATCCAAGGGTTAAATTATGCTGTTAGCTTTGTACATGGCCAATAACTTCCTCCTAAGCCTTTGACTTCCTTAGCTGGGCTTCCTGTCCTGATGAGGAACCACAATGATGTTATCACAAAAAGAGTAGGAGGAAGGGCACCTGGGTGGCTCAGTCTGGTTGATCAGTTGATGGTTGATCCTCAGACTCTTGATTTCAGCTCAGGTCGTGATCTCATGGTTATTGAATCATGATCTCATGGTTCGTGAGTTTGAGTCCCACAACGGGCTCCTCACTGACAGTACAGAGCCTGTTTGTGATTCTCTCTCTCCCTCCCTCTCTCTCTGCCCCTTCCCTGCATGTACTTGCACTCTCGCTCTCTCTCAAAAATAAACTTAAAAAAAAAAAAGAGGCAGGAGGCAAATGACTCTAACATCACTGTTACACTAATACAAATTATGCTCTTCATTCAACATAACCCCTACCCTGAAGAATCAAAGCTTCTTCAGAACTGTAACTTACTGTCCCTTGGATTTAAGTCACTGGTTTCATAAAACAGATCCCACCAGTCTTAACTCCTCACTAGCATCACTGACAGAAGCAGGCAGTAATTTCAACTGCAATCCTGTCTTCAGAAGGGTTAAAACTTCTCTTCAAAATGAAGATGGTAATTTAATTTAAAAAATTTAAAAAAAAAAGAAAAAAAAAACCTTTCTCCATTGTCCCTTTGGCCTAAACTTAACTTTCTTTTCAAAGAAATTAGAACATCAAAGCAAATTCAAGAGTCATCTGGCCCTGCCGGCTCCAGACTATTCCTTAGAGCGTACCCCGAAGCAACTCAGGAAGGTCGGTGAGTGGCCCTGTAGATGGGCCCAGAGCCAAGGGAAGATGTCAGGGCCGCAGGGAAATTCTGCTCCTCTGCCCTATACCCTCTCCCCGTGCTCTTTTCTTTAATGCTATGTTTACTTTTCATCTATGCAGCCCAATGGGTTAAAGGGCAAATCACAGGCAGAGAGAAACCACAGCAAGCCCAAGCCTGTGAGAGGTAAACTGGGAGTCTTCCCAAACCACTTGTAAGGCTGGGGAGAGCCCACGATTGCTGTTTTCAGTCAATTAAAAAGAGGTCAATGTTCTAGTATGACAGGTCTTGAATGAGGCATTTTAAACATCAGATTTTCCTCCTTCTAGACAGATCTGGTAGTTTTCCCTTTGAAATGCCATAAGCGTACATTTAACGGGAGCTATAGGAAATCCACAAAATCTTCTCATTCATTTATTCATCTAACGAATATTTATCAAGTGCCTGCTCCATGCCAGCACTGTTCCAGGTACAGGGATTCAATACGGAACAAAACATACCGAAATCCCTGCCCTCATGGAGCTTACCTTCTAGTCAGAGGCGACAAATTATAAACAAAATATAAAATTGTGTGAGATAGAGATAAATGCTAAGAAATCAAAGCAAAGAAGAGGGAAAGGAAATATTTGGGTCTTTGGTTTGGTTCTTTGTTGGGGTAAGGACTTACAGGAAATGAACTCTGTGGATATCTGAGAGAAAAATATTCCAAGCAAAGGAAACAGCACATGCAAAGGTCCTGAGACAGCATGTCTGACCTGGTTAGGAAACAGACAGCAGGCCAGGAAGCTGGAGCACAGTGAGTGAACCAGAGAGCACAGGAATGAGATCAAAAAGGTAATGGATGTGACAAGGGAGTGATGGCTAGTTGTGTGGGGCTTTACAGATCATTGTAAGGATTCTGGCTTTTACTCTAAGATAAAAACATTAGAGTGTTTTAAGCAAAGGAATAACAGGATCTGACTTAGGCTTCATCGGGGCCATTTTGGCCGTTGGGTGGAGTATACTGCAGAGAAATTTTCAAAAAAGCACTACTCCCCAGCAGTGTGATCTTGGGCAGAGTGTGATCTTGGGCAGGGCATGTAACCTCCCTGTTCTCATCTTTCAAGGTACTTAAAGAGGATTATTTCTAACCCCCACTCTAACCTTAAACTCTATGATTCTGAGTTTATTTCCTTTGCAGTTTCTGTATGGTTACAGTTCACATCCACTGTAAGCTTTGCCTCTCTCCAAACCTTTAACTGAAGTGGAACTGAGTTGGAGAATTCAATGTGATAATACATATTATATACCAAACCCATGCCACACTCCCAGGATACAGAGATGATGAGACATGATAATGCTCTAGGAAAGTCCACAATCTGGCAGACAAAGAAAATAAGCTCTCCAGAGGTAGCAAAAGTGCTGTAAAATAAATTAAAAGAAGATGCAACCAACCACCTGCCAGGAAGAGCCATGTGTAGCTTCCCTACAGACTCTAACAATGTAGATAGAGACCTTGCATGAGTAAGCGGGAGACCACCAGAGAAAGGAAGGGAAGATATGCTAGGTGAGAGACAAGTACAAAAGCAAAGGAGCCTGAGAGCACCCAGCATGCTCTGTAATCCATAAGGGCTCTGGTATGGGAAGAGAGAGGTTTAGGGAGAAGTAGGAGAAATGGCTTGAAAAAGCAGCTGAGGCTACATTATTAATAACCAGACATCTTGCGCCAAGGATAATGGGAGAGCAGTGACTTTTAAAATGCAAAAGGAGGGGCGCCTGGGTGGCTCAGTCGGTTAAGCGTCCGACTTCAGCTCAGGTCACGATCTCGTGGTCCATGAGTTCGAGCCCCGCGTCGGGCTCTGGGCTGATGGCTCAGAGCCTGGAGCCTGCTTCTGATTCTGTGTCTCCCTCTCTCTCTGCCCCTCCCCCGTTCATGCTCTGTCTCTCTCTGTCTCAAAAATAAATAAGCGTTAAAAAAAAATTTTTTTTTTTTTTAAATAAATAAATAAAATGCAAAAGGAGCCTGGGTGGCTCAATCGGTTAAGCATCTGACTTCGGCTCAGGTCATGATCTCGCAGTTTGTGAGTTTGAGCCCCACATTGGGCTCTGGGGTGACAGCTCAGAACCTGGAGCCTGCTTTGGATTCTGTGTCTCCCTCTCTCTCTGCCCTTCTCCTGCTCATGCTCTGTCTCTCTCTCTCAAAAATAAATTAAAAAAAAAAAAAACAAATGTTAAAATCCAAGAGAACATGGGGTGCCTGGGTGGCTCAGTCAGTTAAATGCCCCACACTTGATTTCGGCTCAGGTCATGATCTCACAGTTCATGAGACTGAACCCCTCAAGGGGCTCAGTGTGGATAGTGCAGAGCCTTGGGGGATTCTGTCTGTCTGTCTGTCTCTCTTTCAACCCCTCTCTAGTTCTTGCACATGCACACATGCTCTTCCTCAAAATTAATAAACTTTAAAATAAAATGCAAGAAATGAAAACACAGATCTGTGTTTTAGAAGGTACCAACCAAAATGGATAACAAGATGAAGATAGAGATGATGAAGCCAGGAAAACCAACTGGAAGACCCCTGCAATAGTGCACGTGAGATGATGATTTGGAAAGGGAAAAGAAAATGTCAACTGAGATCTGCTAAAGGTAAGCTACACGTGACTGGTATTACTCGGCCCAGGGAAGTAAGCAGAAGCAAGTTTAGTGTGCCTGAGGCTCCTAGCCTGGTAACTGGTGCCATTTACTGACACAGGAAATAAAGGATTGAGACTAGAGAGCACAGAGAAATAGTAGGTTGGGTTTGGGACTTGCTTTTAACAGAAAGACCTACAGAACAACAAGGTAGCTACTGGAAATAAAGGTATGAAATATAAAACTGGAAGTTACTGGCAGAAACATGGCCATTGAGGCATGGAAATACGAGCAACTAAATGCAAACTGAGAAGAGAAGAGAAGAGAAGAGAAGAGAAGAGAAGAGAAGAGAAGAGAAGAGAAGAGAAGAGAAGAGAAGAGAAGAGGAAGGGAAAATATAAAACCTCGGAGAATGCCGACACATAGGAATCAAGCACTGGAAAGGCAACCTGAAGAGAGATCGAGAAGGTAAGGAGAAAACCGGAAGAAGGAGCTCCAAGGAAACGAAGATGATAAAAAGGTGGGGGAAAGACAAGAGTTAAGCAGCAAAGGCCCCAGAGAGAGGACAATGCAGACACCACTTAAAGCAAGCATAAGTTTCGCACTTTGCACCTTTTCTCACACCCTGCCTTGGTATGGTGGGTGTGGGAGCCGGCCTGCTGCAGGCCAAGGACTTCAATAGGAGGTGAGAAAAAATGAGCCAATAGCCAAACACCACTAGCCCCGACAAACTGTGTTGTTACCAAAGATTCTGTACCATTAGGAAAGTTTTATTCAACACTCTGTGGAGGTGTAAGGTGTGAGAAACAGGAACTAAGACCTGCTGGGGGTGATCTTCTGGTGGTAGAAAGGAGATTTCTTAGTTAACACCTGGGTCTCACAGGACCACTAATCCCGAAACCAGCCGTAGGCACTCAGAATGGCTAGGTGCTTCTGACAAGTGCTGAGGACACTATATGCACCCACACATCATCCAGCTTCCAGTTAGGCTTCTCACACCAGCATCCCTAGCCTTTCTTTCTTCACCAGCAGAATGATGCTCGGCATCAGGGACCACATTTCCATTCAAGTCTGGTAAAACGTGTACCAAAAAAACACAGCACCAACTACCTGGTATGATGTTGGGAGCCCATAGCATGGCACCATTCAGACTGGAAAAGGCTTTACCAAAAATACCAGCCAGGTCCCAGAACACTGGGACCAAACACCCTCGTGTCAGCAGAAGCTGCCTGACTACTCTTCCGTTTGCTCTGTGAGAAACAAAAAGGAACTGAAGGAGGAGTCTTTAATCCCAAAATTATTCTTCATTTCCAATAGAGACCACTTGAGAAAATTCTGAAAGCCAACCAGAAAAGACAGATTTTTTAAAAAATATTCATCTATAGTCTTTCCTCCTTTACCCTCTACAAAAAAAGCAGCCCAACCCCCAAATGATCATTTTTCTTGGCTTAATTTCCCTATTTTTGTGATATATAATTGGAAACAGACCGCTTTTTCCTGGCTTCAGAGAACAGGATCTTTGGGGTTACAGGAGTTGCCAACTCCAGAACCTCAGCCTTAGCAAAGTTTCTTTTGCAAACCTTTTTACCTATACCTTTAAGTAGTTAAAGTATATATTAATTCCAAAGAAAACACTTAAATCCCTCATTATTATACAAAAGTGAATTTTGTCCTAATGAATTAGATGCTACTTTCCCTTTTCTACCTGGTTAAACTAAACAGAATCCTGCTTTGTGTTCAATTATCTCCCATTTGAACTTTACCAAGAGCCCTCCACCCAACAAGGTATCTAAATGGGGTACCTTCCGGAACTATTTTTAAGAATTTAGTAGGACGGGTTCTACAGGAAACTCCTTGTTTGCCCACACACTGAATGAAATGAAAATCTTGAATATCTTAGAAAGCAACCACTCTAATAATGAAATAAAGATGCCACAAACTGAAAAAGGCATAAATACAAAAGAATATGAAATGTATCAAAGTAGGTCATCCTTCCTCAGGCTCCAAAAACATGATGCAACAATTGTCATGGATGAGTATGATGAAGTCAAAAGAAAAAGACAGGAGTGCCTTCACAAAGTTGGCTGTTATCTTAAATATTTTTTTCATGATTCAGATAGTATATTATGAATACGACGACAGGTAACAATCTCTATAAAAAATTTAAAAACTAAGCAATGTCTGCTCAGAAAGGCTTTGACAAAAGGAGACAGACCAACAATAGTACACAATGCTGATTTAGAAGATCAGAAACTTCTCCCACACACATAGGGAAGACCTTACAATGTAATAATACAAAATGTATGTAATGAGTCAGTGGTGCTTTCCCTCAAAGTTGAAGTTAATTTGCCAGCCAACTGCACAAAGTCTAATATAACAAAAGGAGACATTTATTCTTTATGGACACTCAGAAGAGAGTTCTGTGTTTGAGTATGTTTTGTTTTAAAGGAAAAACAGAAAAGAGATCACGTATAACAACACAGGCAATACCACACAAAAGGAGTTGGGTATAACATTGGAATCTAAGTATTTCACCTAAAATAACCTTCCAATTATGGGGGAGGAGGGGAGCCACATTCTGCTCCAGCAACCATCATACAGTGAATGATGAAATGAAATTTGCAAATACACACCCGTGTATTTTTGCATTCATTGACCAATTTCATACTGTCAAGACACATAAATCACTAAAAATGCTAATAGAAGTATACTCTCAAAAGGGAATCTTTTCATGTGCCAAGTTGAAATTAAGTATTCACCAAGTTTCCATTAATAAAACAGTAAGAACAAAATAAGAAATCCAAAGTAGATTTCTTTGGTAGACCATCCACCTGGTCCATGTGGTGTCCTTACCCATCAATGGAGGTTAGTCATCTCACCTGTCACACTGCAGCCCTTGTCTCACAGGGCAATCCAATCAACAGGAAAGCTCAAGGACTAGTATCTGTAAAGACTGTTTTCTAAAGATCATTCTTTCAAGGACTAATCAACCTACACGTGTTTTTACAAATGTTCCATTTGCAATTTCACACAAAATCCTGACCTTCAGCATGTACCAGGGAAATGAATTATGGTACTTGGAAGGAAAGGCCAGCAGGTGCTTCTTCCTCCACAAAGAGCACCTACTCTGACCCCCTTCCCCCTGGAGTCCAGTGCCCAAGACACAGGGAGACTATATGCTTCTGTATTACCATCCTTTCTCATAGAGATAGAGCTTGCATTTTAGATTTTATCTTCAATTTTTATTGTGGCAACAATTTAACAGTAAATCCTAAAAATGAACTTTGCCATGCTCTACTCTTATTCAGAGTCCTCTTCCCAGACTTGAAGAAACTTTCAGCACAAACACTAGTGTTAATCTTTTTTTTCTTCCGCCCTGTAATTACCCTAAGCAGGAGATATCAGGATGGCCTGAGGGCATAACTCTAGGGCTCTTTTTTCAGACCTTCAATAATAATTGAAGATTAAATAAATTAAATAAAGATGCCCTTAGTTGTCCTTCTATAAGTCTTGATGGTTGGCCTAGGAAACTAAAGAATAAAAAAAAAAATGTGTAAGGTCCAAATGAGAGTGGCCTCATGCAGAATTTTTACAAATGTTGTTCCAAACACTAAACACTGTGCACATCTTGGTTGGTATAAAAATCATTATTCTCTCTGAAAGAAGGAAAATTGTTTGGAAATCTGTCCTAAATCTTTAGCAAGGGCTTTGCAAACAGAGAAAAGAAAGCTCAATGTCAGTTAACAAACAAATGTTGTATTTCAAAAAGGTACAGAAATGAACAGAGCCCAGGAAATGGACCTAGATCATTTTTTATAAAGTCCTTCCAAACTGTGTTATTTCAGCTTGACTGGAAACCAAACAAATTAGCAATAGCTTTTGTTTTATGCAATGCTACAAAGAGACAATGCTGTATCATTCCAAGTATTAGCTCTGAAGATGTGGAACTAGAGAAATTACTGCTGTGTATCTTGGTGCAGTAATTTTCTTCCAAAACCACAACAGCTCTTGCTGAAACTGTTAAAGGCTAACTGTTATTTGTGAAAGGCTAGTTTTTCATATAACCGCAAATTACTTTTACATTGCAAACTGTCAATATTCCTACAGGTGATACAAGGTTACTTATAAGTTAAAGATCCTTAAAAACATTTGCTTACTTGAGTTATGCAAATTTCAAAAAGTAGTTAATATTTCTTAAGTTTCAAAATTTCAAGTTAAAAAAACACAAGGAAAATGCTCCAATATACAGAATAAAAGTAACAAAATCGTTTTTCAAATAGCTGTTAAGAGCAAAAGAAAGGAAAAAAAAGGGAAGGCTGCCCTCATTAACTAATGAACCTGACAATTATAATTAGTTTTTGTCCAATAGCAACAAAGGGGGGGGGGGGGTGGAAACATGTTCAAGATAGATTGTCAAGAATAGGGATAATTCAAAATGATGACAGCAAATTCATCCAGAAAAATATATTACAGCAATGTAATACTTATCAGTCTGAATTCTAACTGTTCTGTTACGCCTGAAATGTAAAGTCAGAACTTTCCACAGATTTATGATCCCAGGAAATTGGTGATCACTTAGGTACTAAAGAAGTCAGCAGAGATCACCTTAGCAGCATACTCAAACGGACACTTTGAGTTCCCTGAGAGGTTAGGCCCAGATTCTCCCTGCAGGAAACTCACCTGACTTTCACAAGCTACAACTAAGTTTGCATGCAAAAGGGAAAGATTAATTACTTTGAATCTTTTTTTTTTTAAGTTTACTTATTTTTGAGAGACAGAGAGAGAGAGAGACAGAGAATCCCAAGCAGGCTCCTCACTGTCAGCACCAACCCATGAGCCGTGAGATCAGGACCTAAGCCGAAATCAAGAGTCAGACACTCAGCTGAATGAGCCACCCAGGTAACCCTAATTCCTTTGAGTCTTAAAAAGAATTGGACAATCCCTTCCTTTAAATTAACCAATTCTGTCAATCTATAAAGGCTTTCCAAGACAAAGCCTTAGGAAGCCTTAAGGCATCTTGGCCCCCTGCTATCAGAGGCTTGAAAGAGGACAGCTAATTCGCCAACTCCAAGACTAGGAACCAGAAGCCTATTAGGAGTAGGGGGTTTGAAAAATGTTTGCTAAAGGAGTGTAAACTACATGAGAGCATGGAAAATTAAGTTAAATCCTAAATAAAATGCTAATCTGAAGTAGCTTTTGCAATGCTGAGATTTTGAAAGAAGAGACTAAATTTTAAAGTTATTTTTTAAAAGGATCCACATGATCCTAACTTGCTAAATGAAATAAAGTCAAAACTACCTAATACACAAGAAACAAGCTGGGGCACCTGGGTGGCTCAGTCAGTTGATCATCCGTCCAACTCTTGATTTCACCTCAGGTCATGATCTCACAGTCAAGGTATCGGCTCACATCAAGCTCTCTCCCTCCCTTTCTGCCCTTCCCTCCCAGCCCCCAATCACACACACACTCTCTCAAAATAAATAAATAAATAAACAAAGAAGGAGGAGGAGGGAAACTGGCCTACCAAACTGCAGGCAAAGATTGAAAACTTTGCTTAAAAGTCAGTTTAACTGTTTTTCCAGGCACGTTAATTTTTTAAGTTTTTTAAAATTTGAGACAGAAAGCACCAGCGGGGGAGGGGTAGACAGGGAGGAGAGCGCGAGATCCCCAAGCAGGCTCTGCACCACCAGCCTAGAGGAGGACGCAGGGTTTGAACGCAGGAACAGTGAGATCATGACCTGAGCCAAAGTCGGACAACTACCTGACTGAGCCACTCAGGTGCCGCCAGGCATGTTAATTCTTAAATAATGTTTATATTTTATTTACAAGATCAGTGTCTATAGACACGTCACACCTCTACGAGACAAATACAATACGTCTGAACTATCACTATATACGAAAATATAAGCATCTGAAGAATGCCTAGAATTGCTGCTACTCAGGATAACAATCCCTCAGTCTTTCAGTCTTACACTTGGAAGATGCTAATGAAGAATTATAATGACAGGATTGTGAGTGTACCAACCTTCCTGAAAACAAACTCACTACATCCAATTTTCTACAAAAGACAAATGAGGACCATTACAAAAGGATACACAATGGATCTCTCTGGACTCCCAGTTCTCCTGGATAATTGAAATATTGTTCAAATTACACAAAATTAGGGGCGCCTGGGTGGCGCAGTTGGTTAAGCGTCCGACTTCAGCCAGGTCAGGATCTCGCGGTCCGTGGGTTCGAGCCCCGCGTCAGGCTCTGGGCTGATGGCTCGGAGCCTGGAGCCTGTTTCCGATTCTGTGTCGCCCTCTCTCTCTGCCCCTCCCCCGTTCATGCTCTGTCTCTCTCTGTCCCAAAAAAAAAAAAAAAAAAAAAAAAAAAAGTTGAAAAAAAAAATTAAAAAAAAAAATTACACAAAATTATCTTACATACACTTCTTAGGGAAAACAAATGGAAAAAACTACATGCACGTGTATTTAATATCTGTCCAGCCACGAGAGAGTTGACATATATCCAACATATAGGCCTGGTCCTCAAGGTCATTCTTATTATAATCAGTTGAAATTAAACCCAGTTTTCCAGTGTAAACTCAGAAAGCAACTTGGTGATTTCGCTAGATAAAGCCACATTTCCCACTTCTTAAATGTATTTTTAATACCCTAAAAACTGGTTTAAGTGTCTGACAGACATCAATAGTGTGTTATACTCCCCCTATTGGCTAATATTCAAAATAACAGTGAATTCCCCCAGGGTTGCCTTTGAAGTGCTGGGGTTCAAAAGTTAGTTGGTGATTTTTATATTTAAAAACATGAGCTGGATCAACAGTTGTTAAGCAAAGCTGCCATGTAATGGTCAGATTCCATCAAAACAGGAAAAATTAAAGTTGACAAATGACAAAGACAAAGTGAAGGGCTGAAACTATGCTGAAGCCTTGAAACACTAAACAATGCAGAATTCAAGCCAAAAGCAGAGAACACCAAGAAACAGAGCAACATCCTTTAACTGACACAATGGCATGAAATCAATTTCATTTTAATAGCCCTTAAGGGGGTAAGAATTATTTCCCTGCCTCCTGTGCCAACCCCAAGCTGTTTCCTAAGGAAGCCAAGTAACTCTGACAATGTGTAGAGAATAGAAGAAATTAAGAATAAATATTCATATGAATTAATCCAAATCAAGATTCTGTTTCTAATTACTTGGATCCAGTTTCAGAGCTGTAATTTGGCATCCCAGTAAGTATATCACCTAAATTAATTACAGATACTTTGTTACTGTTTCAAGAGATATGTCCAACTCAAATGGGAACCTGAACAACAGAAGATGCCTGGGCTCACCCCACACAAATCTGACTGCACTTGTTAGCTCTCCCTGGCTAAGTTAGCTCTGGAGTCAGAACTAACAGAAAGTTATGCGTTAGCTTGGGCAAATTACTAACCTCTACAGTCTTATCTGTAAAATGGCCCTGATAATGTTTTTACCACAGAGTTGGTATGAGGTTTAAATGGTCCTCAAGGCATGCAGGAGAGTGACACAGTTTGGGCTCAATAAACGGTAGCTATTATTACTAGAGAGAAATAGCTGATTTCACAGGGAAGTAACTGTTTGCAGCCTTAAAGTACCATTTCAGGACAACTAAAAGGTCTTGGCATGTGCTTTGTTACCTCTAGATGCTTCTTTCCACCCAAACAGCTCACTTACTTTTCTTAGATGGGAGATGTTCAGAAAATGCCTGGTTCCCCATCTCCGGCTGTCACTCCTAGCATCCTTCACCCTCTTTGCTCTTTTCCCATCACCTCCGTCTCCGGACAAGCAGCTTTCACAGCTGTGTAGCGCTTGCTCAGCACCAGGCACTGTTCTATACTCTACACATACTAAATCATTCAATCCTCACAGTGACTTTATGAGACCAGACCTATTATTATTCCCATTTCACAGCTAAGAATATTGAGTGATTTTCTTTTCTCAGCTCTTCTGGTACACACTAAACTAAGTTCCACTGTGCCCAGGTAATTCTCGCTTGACCACGCCGACTCCCTACACTACGTGATTCTGGAAAGTGGGCAAATGCCCACTTTAATAACAAGTCTGCAAGCAGATTCTTGTAGCCACAGCCCAAGATTTCCAGTTTGTTCTAACCAAATGAAGATGCTAAGGGAAGCCTTCAAAATGAACTGGGTAAGGGGCTAATCCGTTAACAGGGGGCGCGTTCTCTGCGGGGTCCGGGTCTGCAGCGCTCCGCGCCGCCCTCACTAAACCCGGAGGGCGCCGGCTGAGGGGAGCGCAGCTCCCGTCGGTGCGCGAGTCTCCGGGCGCAGCCTGTGCAACTGCAATTGAATGCAAACCCACAACAAACCTTTCCCACCGACGCTGTCACGCGCCCCGGGGTAAGTGGCCGGCGCGCCCCGCGGGGATCGGAAAAACCGTGGAGAGGAAGAGTGAGGACAGGCGTGGAGGAGGAGACGTCTTCCCCAGGACAGCGCATCGCCGGGAGCGCTGCCCACCCGACCCAAGACGGCCGCTCCCCACGCACCGCTGGCCACGGGTCGCGGCTCCTCCGAGAGTAAACAGTGCTGGACCAACGCCGCCCTCCCGAGCCCGAGGGGTCCGTGCAGCCGGAGCGACCCCGGCCTTGAACAGACACGGAGCCTCGTGCAGCGCCGACAGGCACCGCGCAGCCTGCAGAGCCCGAGGCCGGAACGTGTGCAGGGCTAGTGGCGCGGCCAGGGGCGTCCCGGCACGGGCTGTAGCGCCGCGGGGCCGGGCCCGCACGTACCTCGGAGGCGGCGTGTCACGCAGAGATCCACCCGCCGCAAGTCGGAGGAACGCGGAGGAAAGTTTCCCCGCCCAGCTCTCGGCGGCGGTGAGCTCCAGCAGCTGCTGCGCCGCGGCGCAACTACGCCATCCGGACCCGCCGGGACTTTCACCTCCTACAGGGAGCTCCGGGAATCGTCCAGGGAAAGTGGCCGAGCACGAGAGCCGCCGAATGCCCTCCCTCACTCACTGGGAAGAGGAAAGCGCCACTCCGCGTCCCCGAAACCCTCGATTACCCCCATCGGGCCGACCCAGCGCTATAGCTCTCCCTCACACACACACGCGGGCGGGGCCGGGCGGGACGCCGCAGCAATCAGCGCGCGGGGGGAGGGGCGCTCCTCCCCCGCCGCCCCACCGAGGGCTCCGCGCGGCGGAGAAACTCCTCCTCCCGCCGCCCGCCCCTTCCCCCTCCCCCTTTTCCTCCCCGGCTGATGGATGAGCCCCGAGCGCTGCTGGAGCCAGCGTTTCCCTTTGGGCTGAGGGTGGTGGAGGAGAGGAGGAGCACCGCGGAGCGGCCGGGCTGCTGCGCGCCCGAGGTGGGGCGGCGAGTGGGTGTCTCAGTCCTGCGGGCGGTGGGGGTCCGCGGACGCTAGCTGCAGGGGTTCGCTAGCTGCAGGGGTTCGCTCCCTCAAACTACGTCCTTCAAACTTTCTAGGTCTCTGGAGGAGTTGGGTTTTTATTTGGTTACCTCGGGCTCGATATAAAAATTCTAAATCCTCCAGTAAACTGATCACACCCTCCTGCCCACTTTTTAGCAAAGCTCCTTCATTCTGTCCCTGTTTGTTTTTCCCACCTCCGATCCTGCTTGTTCTCTCAAGTGGCGCTCTGAGGGTGGGCGCCAATGGGGTCTTGCCGCCGCCTCTCTAACAGCGGAGAGCGCGTTACCCGGCCATTCTCCGTGCTCGATAAATACATGAATACAAATAGAGGAGCTAAGTCAACACTACTGGCGTGATCCTGTCGTCCGCTCGATGCAAACGAAGGTGCAGCCTCTGCGTACCTGCGCCTGCGAACTGTACACCGCAAGAGTGACGAATGCAGTAATCAGAACCCCACTTTGACACTACCGTTTACACCTTGTTTTTCTATTACAAGACATGCTTAAGGCACAGGACACTGTTTTACCAACAGGCTGCTGAAATGATCATGTGGTGAGAAGTTTCTGAGACTGGACTTCCAGTCCTGTCTTTTCACCCTTAGACCAGCTGTGGGACCTTGGACAGACAACTTCAACTCTCCAAGGCTGTTTCCTCCTCCGCGAAATGAGGACCTTGGCCTAGGACCCCTCTCCCAGCTTTAAAGTGCTCCGGACCTAGGCCTTTAATATACTGGAATGGAATAGGGAGGTTTCTTACACTATTGTTTATATCATTATTTGGGAAGTTATTCGATTTCCCTACTTCCCTTCCCTACATTCCCTACTCCCTTCTTTGAAGAGGAAGTATTTCTTATCCTCCTTTGTCTTGTGCCGATACAGAGGGAATCCACGAGATATTTTTATAAAGGTCAAATGGTCTCTGATTACCTGGGTTACCTAATTATCTGTAAAAACCTCCTCCACGAACCATTTGTTCCTTACCCATATTTATGGACCACCTAGCTTGAGAGGGTTGAGCTAGTCCTTGGAGATATACATAGGCATACTACCCTTAAGAAAGAAACAGTCTAGGTGAAGTTAGCCTCAGCTTTGATATAGTCTTTATAGATTTAAGGCCTTAGATTTCACATAGACTCAAATTACATAGTATTCATGCCTCACATTGTCAAGTTTTAGTTTCAAGTGCAGACATGAACACTTGAATTGGGTATGAATATCTAATCCCCCATTTAAATGTATCAGTCATGTTAAAGCTCTCTAATTTTTTAAGGGTTTTTATTTTGTTTTGTTTTGTTTTCAAGTAAACCCTACCCTAACATGTGGCTCCAACTCATGACTTTGAGATCAAGAGTGGCCTGCTCTACTAACTGAGCCAGCCAGGTGCCCGAAGGCTTTTTAATTTCTAGATAAAATGGCATTGTTGAAGAAGAGAGAGAAAAACCAAAGTAACTTAATTCTTAGGAGTGTCTTGTCTTTTAAGAGTGAAGTGACTGTTCACAATGGAGCCACATTCTCAGTCATGTAACCATCGAAATCTATTGAACAATTACTCTGTGCCAAGCAGAGTCCAAAATATTCTATACTTGTAAATATATTTACTTCTTACAGTCCTATAAGGCTATATACAAACTGAGGCCTGTCAACAAACCTACATATATAGTGAGGCCTTATAACTTGTCAAGAGAGTATAACTAATAAGTGGGAGGGCCGGGATTCAAACCTACATCCATCTAGCTCTTGGCCCAAGTCTTCAACTACCAGGACATACTCTCCACAAAACTTTACATATTGGCAAAATGAAAGATTTGAGAGATTTGGGGTTGGTTGGGTTTTATTGTGAGTTTGTTTGTTTGTTTGTGTGTTTTTGGCAAAACATCTTTAAAACTCAGGGCTGTTTGGGGTACCTGGGTGGCTCAGTAGGTTGAGTATCCGACTCTGCCCAGGTCATGACCTCACAGTTGGTGAGTTTGAACCTCCCATAGAGCTTGCTGCTCTCAGCACATAGCCTGCTTTGGATCTTCTGTCCCCCTCTCTCTCTGTCCCTCCCCTGCTTGCACTTTCTCTTGCAAAAATAAGTAAAACATTAAAACTTTTTTGAAAAGATAAATAAAATAAAATTCAGGGCTTATTTAATTAGTACAGTAGATGATATGGAAAAATACAAGAAATTATATGGAAATTTACAAAACTGACAATGTCTTAGAGATGTTTCCTCTTTAAATCTTAATTTTTTTTTAACATTTATTTATTTTTTGAGAGAGAGACAGAGAATGAGTGGGGGAGGGGTAGAGAGAGAGGGACACACAGATTCCAAAGCAGGCTCCAGGCTCTGAGCTCTCAGCACAGAGCCCAATGTGGGGCCTGAACTCACAAACTGTGAGACCATGACCTGAGCCAAAGTCGGATGCTTAACTGACTGAGCCACCCAGGCACCCCCTCTTTAAATCTTTACACGAATAATGTGATACTATTTGCATAAATCCAGACCCCTGAAGCATTGAGCAAAGCTTTAAAATAAATTTTTGGCTCTCCAGCAAAGTTTAAAAAAACAGAGGATACCCCTACCCTTTATTAACAGCAATATTAACTGATTTGGGGGAATGAAGCCTCTCCTTTCACTGGTTACAAATCAGGACTACATTCAAGTTATAATATTTGTCACCAAAAGACACAAGATTCTTTTGGCCCAAGGTGGTGTCTTGGTTATTTGTTCAGAAATATTTCAAAAAGAATTGTAAGTAGAGGGCTGAAATAAAGAGGTACACTTTACTGCACTTGGATAAAAATGTTTGACAGTGAAAGCCTCAGTAATTTACTGAGGCTGTGTGAAACACCCCTGCTACAAGTGCAGACCCACCCATTTTACGAGGATTCATATTCAGTGTTATATCTCTAGATACTGTTGATTAGCAGACAACTGAACAAATTCAGACTAACCCGTTATTGTTCCTTACAGAAGTGAACACCTCCAATTTCTGAAAGACTATATCATTAGAAAATCATTTGGTTTTGCCTTTTTTTTAATGTTTTATTTATTTTTGAGAGAGCACCAGCAGGGGAGGGGCAGAGAGAGAGGGACAGAGGATCTGAAGTGGGTTCTGTGCTGACAGCAGCGAGCCTGATATGGGGCTTGAACTCACGAACCACCAGATCATGACCTGAGCCGAAGTTGGACACGCAACTGGCTAAGCCACCCAGGTGCCCTGGTTTTGCTTTTTACTTTTTTTTTTTTTAACAAGTCCTCATATAGTATTTAGCACATGCTTTGCACGTGACAAATTGTAACTCATTAAATCCTGATAATAGCTCTAGTTTCCCTCATTTTACAGATTGGAAAACATGCGCAGAGAGCTTAAGTCACTTCTCCAAAATCACACAAGTGGCAGGGTCTGGTTCTCTAAGTCCAGAGTCTGCTCAGAACCTCCACTTTGGGCTGTGACAGGTGAAAGTGATCCCCCTTCCACTCAGGGAGAGAGGGTCTTATTTTTTTAAGCTCGATCCTTTAAAAGTTTCAAAAGATAAAAACAAAAGTTTGTTTAGGAGAAATATTACCCTCTACCATCACATAAAAATAAATTACTTTCATGCAGTAAAGAGGGGAGAAGGGACCCTAACTTTAAAGGTTGTCTAAAACAGCCAACATCTTGGAGGCAATTGCATAACTATTCTTAAGAATGTGTGACAGAATATAAGCCAAATGTCCCAAAAGTGTTGTGACAGGATACTGGTCTACAAACTACGGTATGTTCTCCTATTTTCTGCTCAGTTGACATATTACCACAGACAGATTTACTACTTTATTTCTAAAATTTGCCTATAAAGATTCCAATTCATACTTGTATCATCGTAATCTAAGGCCACAATCTAAAGTTGCATTTTCTGTATATCTATATCCAAGATTTGAATTTGGTTTTCACTGATAAAATTTGAGGCTAGCCAATTTCAAATTAAAGAGGAAAAGTACTGTCAGATGAACCTACATGCAGAGCAGAGCCTAAAAGAGACACCTAAATTCAGAGAATTTAGAAATAAAAATCCACAGCCAATTCCCTTACAGTAACCACAGAGTTCCTGAAAACTTGTCATTTCCTGTGCCTCCAACGGAGGTTTTCACGATGCACCTTCAATTTCCCCCTCAGTAGGGCTTCCGACAAAGCAGGAAACCTCACACCATTTCAAAGTAACAACAAAACCCCCTGAGTTCCCTGCGTTCTTCCCTCCTTAGGGAATGTGGCAGAGTGACTGCTTTCTTTCTGTGTCAGGGAGCAGGGATTCCAGAGGGAAGACTTTACCCTGCCCGCCCCCGCCCCCCACCTCCTTAGCTGCCCTGCAGAGCACTTTTGTTTTGGCCTGGAGAAGGAAGACAAAAATCACAAACTAGGACCTTATTTTATATGGGAAACCAAAAAAAAGACAAGGAGCACCCAGGACATATATTAGTATCTGTGAATATTACAAATCTCATTGCTTTCATTTTAACAAATACAAGAAACTCTGCTTCTTAAAAATACCCCAAATTTAAAATTATTATTGCCTTTGTTATCAACCCTCTGTCATTATTATTTTTTAAGTTTATTTATTTATTTTTGAGTAGAGGGGAGGGGCAGAGAGAGAAGAAAGAGAGAGAATCCGAAGCAGGCTCCACACCGTCAGTGCCTAGCCGGACACAGGGCTCAAACCCATGAACCGTGAGATCATGACCTGAACCAAAACCAAGAGTCAGACACTCAACTGACTGAGCCACCCAGGCGCCCTCTGATGTTATTATTATTATTATTACCCTTTATTGACCCTTTATTACCCTTTATTGACTTACTCTGTGCAAGACCGTGTTTTAAGTTTGGCCTTATAAAATTCATTTCCAAACATATTTTGAAAATGGATATTTCCATGTATTCGTTATAAAATTACCCGTTATAACCATTTCTTTAGGTCACTCACTGTTCTTTTCATATGCAATGTAAGCAGGAGAATTTCTCAACTGGGTCCTGCAGACATATTCTTTTGGTTTCAATAAGTTCAATAAGAAATTTGTTTTTATTGGGGCGCCTGGGTAGCTCAGTCAGTTAAGCATCTGACTTTGGCTCAGATCATGATCTAATGGTTTGTGGGTTTGAGCCCCGCATTGGGCTCTGTGCTGACAGTTCGAGCCTGGAACCTGCTTTGGATTCTGTCTCCCTCTCTCTGCCCCTCCCCCGCTCATGCTCTCTCTCCTCTCTCTCTCTCTCTCTCAAAAATAAACATTAAAAAAAAGAAATTTGCTGTTATTATTTTTTTGTTTTAATCATAATGATAATATCTAAAAGGCAATTTTTTACTCTCTTTTAGGGGGGCAGAGATAATTAAAAAACAACAGACTTTCTTATAATAAAAGACTTTAGTTTCTTAAATCAGTGTTTTTCAAAGTGGGAAATGTATCCTCAGAGTTCACTAAGAATTTTTTATTTAAAAAGGGTCCTTACATTGTTAACGTTTGAGAAATGTGTTATAAAATTTTTAATTAAAATTTCTTTAAAGTTTCTCCAGTTTACTCTTACAATTTATGCTGCTTTCTGGAAGATGTTAGTTTCTTTCATGTTCCAAAACCCAACCAATATTCATTGAAAGTTGCAAAGCCATATTAAAAGGTAAAAGATGCATAGAGAGGTGACAGGAAATAGAAATAAAAAGACAACTAAGGAACAGAAAAGTGTTATATGTTAACTATCAAATGTGACTGTAAGTGCTAAAAGAATTGAGATGATCAGAGCAAGGTATGAAGTGAGTTGAAGATATTCAGTGGATGCAGACAATGGAAAAAACATTCTGAACAATGAGAGACTGGTCCCAAGAAAGAACCTAGAAAAGGAATGGATTATTCACTACTCTGTAAGAGGCTGGGTGGCGGGTGGTGGGCTCACAATCCTTTTTCCATCTAAGGCTTCTAAGTCATTGCTCATTACCTGGATTCTTGACACTATATGGCTCAACATCCCCTAATCTAATTCAATTTCTCCTTTTCTCAACCTTCCAGTTTGCCCTCTGAAATTTATGACAAATTAACAGTAAGATCCCTTGTATATTCCACCTCTGGGAAACTCCGGGTTCTCAGTTCTTTGACTTTCTCCCTTCTAGCAAGCTGCTTTTCCATCCTACTCCGGTTGCCTAGTACCAATATAATGTCCAGGTCTTTTCATTAGAAATAACTGTTCCACCTCCCAAATCTCAGTTTCAAGCATTTCTCTCTGACCCCCAGTCTTTACTGTTCTAACTGTACCGGCCTCCAGTAACTTGGCTCCAACAATTCTTTGGCCACCCCCCCCCCCCCACCAGGATCTCTAATCCGTTGACCAAGTTTTCACTGTTCACCACCATGCGTGGTCTCACTTTAAATTTAAGACCACAATCCTCAGTAGGTTCTTAGTGCTGCTCTGCAATCTTACTGTTTTTTCCTTATCAGCGCACTATTATTCCCCAAGAGGTTATTTTATTTCTCCTCCTCTTTCCTTAAATCTTCATACCTTCCATTCCCTACTTGAACTCAATTGATGTCCTTGCTTCACATTTTACTAAGAATATTGAAGTCCTCAAAAGAAATATCTTCACCTTCCTGCCACCACATCTGCAGATTTATCTGTGTCTATTTTTCTCTGCTCTGATTTCTTTCTTTTTACCCTGCATGAATTGGTCCTGCTCCCTCTATCTGCACACTAGATTCCATTCCCTCAACTAATTAAGGAATTTCATCCTGTAATAATTCCTCTTCACCTGCATTCTCAGATTTCTCTCTCTCAGATCATCCCCATCAGCTTACAAACATGCTATAAAGTTTCTGATTTTAGAAAATCCTACTTGACCCCACATACGCATCTCATCCCCATTTCTCTACTCCTTTTGTAGTAAAACTCCTCAAAAGGGGTATCTACATTTCTTGTCCATGTTTTTTCACTCACCATTTCCTCCTTAACCAGTTCCAGTCAGATCACCCTTGTCAAGGTCACCCCATGGCCAGACCAGTGACAAATTCTCACTTTACATCTTACTTAGCCACTCAATAGCTTATGACCCAGAGCTCACTCTTTCTTTTTTGAGACATTTTATTTGGCTGCAGGAATATGGAGCATTAGTGTTTTTTAGTGTTTTGCCTCCTAACTCACTGGCTCTTCCTTCTAAGTCACCTATGCTGGCTTTTCTCCTTGCTCCCAGAACCTAAATGTTGGCTTGTCCAAGGGTAGTGTCTTTGATCTCTTTTTCTTCAAAGTGTTATCATCTAGAACCATCTCATTAAGTATACCTACATATTTGATCCTCAGAATTTTATCTCTAGCCTAGACCTCTCTTTTGAACTCCAAACTCACGTATTTAGTTGGCATCTCAACATCTCCCCTCAGTTTGCTCAATAGAAAAATCACATGTTAGTTCTTCCTTCAAATTATTACTTCCCACTATTTCTATTGTAGTTAAAATACCATAATCACTAAACCATTTTTTTCACCTATACAACTGTGATAGCTCTAGTCTCCCTGCTTCTAACCTTGCTTCCTACCCATTAACATACATATATATGCACACATACATCCTTAGTATTTTCTTTTCTTTTCTTTTTTTAATGTTTACACAGGATCTGAAGCAGGCTCCAGGCTCTGAGCTGTCAGCGCAGAGCCTGAGGTGGGGCTCGAACTCACGGACTGTAAGATCAAACCTGAGCCAGTCAGTCACTCAACCAACTGAGCTACACAGGCACCCCATTTATTCAGTATTTTCTATGTACAGTTCATATTGGTGAATAACCTGGCTCCTACTTAGATCAGGCTTCCTGTATAAGATCACATTAGACTACAGGCTCATGAGGCAGGGACCATGACTATCTTAATCAGCACTGTATTCCCTCCTCCTGGCAGAATGTCTTGCATCTAACAGGTACCCAAGAAATATTACCAAATTAATGAATGGCTTCATTCCAGAGATAGATACCCACAGCTGAGAGACTGAGAACAGTGAAATTTTACAACAACCATTGAGAGAGATGCACCTCTAAAGGCTTAACAAGAGGCTGACCCAAGAGCTTTGGATGTTATGTAGGCCAGGACCTGGGAGACAGCAGAATACACTGAATCTGGAAGAACTGGCACCGATTTATCCAGACATGAAGCATGTGGTATAAACATGAATGAAGCTTGACCTGGAAGCCAGAGGTTCTAGCATGAGGAAGGGGCTTCCCGATCTCAGCCAGACCTGTTAACAGATAAACCAAACCCCCAGATTATAGCAAATAAACACACTAACTAAAGTTAACTGAAAGAAGAGAAAGGGTTAAGTGCCATAAAGAGTGGAAATAATATGTAATGCCTTAGCATACCAGTCTTATTTTATTCTATGAGAGATAAAAATCATATCCATACTGCTATCATCCTGCTGGAAAATGCTGGCCATCTTGAAAGGCTAAAGGCACTGATACTATAGGAGAAAAAACAGAAGTTAAAGGATCTTTGGCTACTCCCCAAGTGTGAGAGAAAGGAAGGAAGCATTCATTAACTTCAAGTCTCCTCCCTTCCCACTCACCTTTTCCCTTGGAGAAAGGACAACATACTTTCTTCTTCGCCTCTGGTCCACTTCACTACACAGCCCCACTAGTAGGGGCTACTCTCTATAGAATAGCTTTCTCTATAGAATGTGGAAACAACTTCAACTCTGTTTTAAAAATCAAGGGAATCAATTGTTCAGGCCCTATTTAAAAATCAAAAGGCTCCTAGGGTTTTGTGCATTCTGTAAAGCTTTATATTCCTCTTTTTTCTTCTTTTTTTTTCTTCTCTTTTCCCTTCACCAAATTTCCTCCTGCTTTTCCTTAAATGTAATTTTACTAAATTTAAATGCATAAGCAGGGAGGGGTACCTAGCTGGCTCACTTGGTAGAGTACGTGACTCTAAATCTCAGGGTTTTGAGTTTGAGCCCCACGTCGAGTGTACAGATTAATTAAAAATGAAAATAAAATTTTAATTTAAATGCATAAGCAAAGTATCTACATTTGTAGAGTTCATGAACATTTGTAAAAACTTACATACAAATTAGCAAGTTTCATAGATTTTTTTTTTTCCCTCATACGAATTATCTTCCAGTCTTTCATTGTGCCAAATATCTTCAAAACTTCACTGGGTATTCTTTCAACTCTTCTCAAGGCCTGAAAAATTTCAGAATACAAAGTTTGGAGGGAAGAAAACTTTCACTGGGAATTCTAAACTACAACGTTGCATATGACCTGGGATAGTCTCAGATTTCATTCTGTTGGATGGAAATCTCTTTCAACATTTTTTTCCAGAGAGCTAAGTGGTATGTATCTTAAAACAAAAAAAAAAAAGAAAAAAGAAAAGAAAAAGAAAGACAGACTGAGGCTCCCAAACTGGTTCTTCAGATACTTGACTTTTCTTAAATAACTCCAACTTCACCTCAGCTGGAATTTCAAGCGTCGCTCGAGTGCACTTGTGTCCTCGCCTGCTTGCTTTTCTCTTTCCTCTTTTTTTTTTTTTTTTTTTTTTAACTGACTGGTATTTCAGCGTATGCGATGATCTTTAAGAGGAGGATATAATGGTCTCTTCCATAGAATTCTGCTGCTTTTACAGGTGTTGTTCCACCAAACTATTGTAGCCCGCTAAGGTATCGTGCAGCATCTGGGTATTCATACCGTGGACGTGCAGCATTTAGCACATTCTAGAGAATATACAACTTGACTTGGGGAAGAGGTATATCAGTTGGAAAGGGTGATATGCCTGAAAAGCATATTTTTAAAGGCTTTGTTATCTTTAGGAAAACCTCATGTAGAAACACTAGAAAAGCATCTTGTCCCAAGGGCTTTGATGTGGGACGGTTCTGGTTACAGAGTATTTTCCTTGTATATATTGGTACATTAAGCTCAAACCAACCTCATAATTATGTGATTGTGACGAGATTAACTGAATGGACAATCCAAAATCCTGAAGGTCAGCTGAGGGGCCCTCTATCCAATAATACTTTTACTCTTCAGTTATTTTTAGGCTGGCTTGGTGAGAATGTGGCTCGGCAGCTATGCAGAGGCTTACACATGTTTTGTTTCAAGACCCGTTTATTACTATTGTGTGGGCTGAAATGGGTGCAACTTACCAACTCAGGCACAAAGTAGAAGACCGACCTCAAAAAACAAAAACAAAAAAGTTCTTATTTATAAGAAAATTTCAAAATACGAAGAACCTAACAAATACCCACGTATCAACACCCAGAATTGGTAACTGTTAACATTTTAATAGTTCATTGTCTTTCCAGTTAAGAAATAAAACACTGCAGATAAAATTAGTCTCCTGGATCTCCCGCTCCAGTCCAGTTCAGACTGATTACCCTCCCAATCTCTTCAGAGGAAACCACTTTCATGAATTAAGTGTGTGTCCTTCCAGAGTGTTTTGCTATACTTTTACATGTACATACATGTGTGTTTGTATATAATATATATACATATGTTATATATAGGGAGAGAGCAATGCTTTGTAGTATGAATGTGTCTATTTCACATTACATAAGTAGCATATAATTTAAACTTGCTTTTTCATTCAAAGTAATGATTTTCATTTTTTACAGCTTATTTATCACTTATTTTGCAGGGGGGAGAGTGTGTAGGAGGGGCAAATAGAGAGGCAGAGGGAGAGAATCCCAAGCAGGCTCCTCAGCACCAACAGCGCAGAGGCCCATGAGGGGCTTGAACTCATGGTTTGTGAGTTCACGAACTCACCTGAGCTACCCAGGTGCCGCCAAAGTTAGGATTGTTAAATCCATCTGTGTTGCATATGTGGACTAAGTTCATTTTTCTTAGCTGCTAGATAATATTCTACAGTATTAGTATACTATTTTAAATTTATCAATTCCCAGGGCACCTGGGTGGCTCAGTGGGTTGAGCAACCCAATTCTGGATTTCTGCTCAACTCATGATCTCACTATTCATGAGATGCAGCCCTGTGTCTGCTCCACACTGACAGCATGGAGCCCCCTTGGGATTCTCTCTCCCTCTCTCTCTCCCAAAATAAATACATAAACATTTAAAAAATATAAAAAATAAAGTTATTTGCTTTGCCTTGACTTCTAGTAAAGTCAAACATGGTTTCATATGTTAGCCACTCAATTTTCTTTCTCTGTGATACATGTTCCATTCTTAGAATAAGCAAAACTTAAACAAAATTTATAAACTAGTATCTCAAAAAGCAATCATATTAAAATCCTGACATAAGTAGTTACTGTTCAAACTGGTATCTTAAAACATTTTTTCATTTTTGTGCATCATGTGGAATAAACTGCTTTAATTGTTCTTTTTAAAAATTAATTAATTTCTTAATTTACATCCAAGTTACTTGGCATATAGTGCAATAATGATTTCAGGTGTAGATTCCTTAATCCGCCCTACCCATTTAGCCCATCTCCCCTCCCACAACCCTTCCAGCAACCCTCTGTTTGTTCTCTATATAAGATTCTCTTATGTTTTGTCCCCCTCCCTGTTTTTATATTATTTTTTGCTTCCCTTCCCTTATGTTCATCTGTTTTGTATCTTAAATTCCTCATATGAGTGAAGTCATATGATATTTGTCTTTCTCTAATTTCACTTAGCATAATACCTTCTAGTTCCATCCACATAGTTGGGAAGATTTCATTCTTTTTGATTGCTGAGTAATACTCCAGTGTGTGTGTGTGTGTGTGTGTGTGTGTGTGTGTGTGTGTGTGTGTGTGTGTGTATACCACATCTTCTTTATCCATTCATTCGTTGATGGACATTTGGGCTCTTTCCATACTTTGGCTATTGTTGATAATGCTGCTATAAACATTGGGATGCATGTGTCCCTTCGAAACAGCACACCTATATCCCTTGGATGTATACTTAGTAGTGTAATTGCTGGGTCGTAGGGTAGTTCTATTTTTAATTTTTTGAGGGACCTCCACACTGTTTTCCAGAGTGGCTACCCCAGTTTGCATTCCCACCAGCACTGAAAAAGAGATCCTCTTTTTCCACATCCTCACCAACATCTGTTGTTGCCTGACTTCTTAATTTTTGACATTCTGACTGATGTGAGGTGGTATCTCATTGTGATTTTAATTTGTATTTCCCTGATGATGAGTGGTGTTGAGCATTTTTTCAAGTATCTGTTCGCCATCTAGATGTCTTCGTTAGAGAAGTGTCTATTCATGTCTTTTGCCCATTTCTTCACTGGATTATTTGTTTTTTGGGTGTCGAGTTTGTTAAGTTCTTTATAGATTTTGGATACTAACCCTTTATCTGATATGTCATTTGCAAATATCTTCTCCCATTCCATCGGTTGCCTTTTAGTTTTGCTGATTGTTTCCTTCACTGTGCAGAAGCTTTTTATTTTGATGAGGTCCCACTAGTTCATTTTTGCTTATGTGCTGAGTAAGAAGTTGCTGTGGCTGAGGTCAAAGAGGCTGCTGCCTGCTTTCTCCTCGAGGATTTTGATGGCTTCCAGTCTTACATTTAGGTCTTTCATCCATTTTGAGTTTATTTTTGTGTATGGTGTAAGAAAATGGTCTGGGTTCATTTTTCTGCATGTCTCTGTCCAGTTTTCCCAGCACCATTTGCTGAAGAGACTGTCTCTATTCCATTGGATATTCTTTCCTGCCTTGTCAAAGATTAGTTGACCATACGTTTGTGGGTCCATTTCTGGGTTCTCTGTTCTGTTCCATTGATCTGTCTGTTTTTATGCCAGTACCCTACTGTCTTGATGACTACAGCTTTGTAATACATCTTGAAGTTTGGGATTGTGATGCCTCCAGCTTTGGTTTTCTTAATTTTTCTTAAAGCAAATAAAAATATGCTTTGGAGTAAGGCAACAGGTAATTTTAGAAGGAACATGTCAGAAATAGTGCTCTGCTAAAGATAAAACTATATACTAAAAAAAGTTAAAAATACACAGTCAATACTACTCTCTCCTAATCACATTATGTCTTGTAATGACTCTGGTGGCTCTACTTTTTAGGTTCAAAATAAATGCTTCTAATGCTAATGTCTTAAGCAAAGTGACTTTTTAAAAATTCAAATATAGTTGACACACAATGTTCCATTAATTTCACGCGTAGAGCACAATGATTTGACAAGTCCAAATATTGTGCTTTGCTACCACGAATGCACCTACCATCTGTCACCACACACCACTATTACATTGACTATTTCCCTAACCAAGGTGACTTTTATCAGGGACTCACTATGAAAAGTCTACACAGAAGGATTTCAGGTCCTCCCTCTGATGTGTCCTAGCTTTGACTACAAATAAAACAAACAACACTAATTGAGTGTAGTCATAGCAACCCTGAATTTTAAGCTGAAAAGGTAGCACATGTAAGGAGTCTTAAAATATCAAGAAACTGCTTTGACTCTTGACTCTGTTGACTTGAATTTTGTGTGCAGATACTTATTGTAAAAGAGTTTCTTCTTAAGTTTTTATTTTAATCACCTGGTGCTCATCAACATGTGCACTCCTTAATCTTCATCACCTATTTCACCCATCCCCACACACATTTCCCTTCTGATTATCATCAGTTTGTTCTCTATAGTTGAGTCTCTTTCCTGGTATGGGTCTCTCTTTTTCTCCCCTTTGCTCATTTGTTTTGTTTCTTAAATTCCACAGGAGTGCAGTCACATAGTATTTGTCTTTCTCTGACTGACTTATTTCACTTAGCATTATACTCTCTAGCTCTACCAATGTCTTTGCAAATGGCAAGGTTTCATTCATTTTTATGGCTGAGTAATATTCTATTGTATACAGCATATCTTCTTTCTTTATTCATCTATTGATGGACATTTGGGCTTCTTGGCTATTTTAAATAATGCTGCTATAATCATGTTGAATTAGTGTTTTTGTATTCTTTGGATAAATACCCAGTAATGGAATTGCTGGATTGTAGAGTAGTTCTATTTAAAAAAAATTTTTTTAAAGTAATCTCTACACCAACGTGGGGCTTGAACTTAAAACTTAGGAATTAAAGAGTCCCATGCTCTACTGACTGAGCCTGCTAGGCACCTCTCTATTTTTAACTTTTTGAGGAACCTCCATACTGTTTTCCACAGTGGCTGCACCAGTTTGCATTCCCATCAACAGTGCAAGAGGGTTCCTTTTTCTCCATATTCTTGACAACACCTGTTGCTTCTTGTGTTGTTGATTTTAGCCATTCTGACAGGTGTGCTCACTACAGTTCTGATTTGTATTTCCCTGATAAGTAATGATGAGCATCTTTACATGTGTCTGTTGGTCATCTGGTTGTCTTTGTTGGAGAAATGTCTGTCCATATCTTCTGCCCCTTTTTTAATTGGATTCTTTTTTGTGTATTGAGTTTTGTTAAGTTCTTTATATATTTTGGATACTAACCCTTTATTGAATATATCATTTGCAAATATCTTCTCCCATTCCATAGCTTGCCTTTCAGTTTTGTTGTTTCCTTCACTGTGCAGAAGCTTTTTATTTTGATGTAGTCCCAATAGTTCAATTTTGCTTTTGTTTCCCTTGCCTCAGGAGTCATATCTAGACAAAAGTTGCTACAGCCAGTGGCAGAGAAATTACTGCCTATGCTCTCTTCTAGTATTTTTATGGTTTCAGGTCTCACATTTAATTCTTTAATTCTGTAATAGAGTTCTGGGTTTTGTTTTGTTTTTTTAGGATTCTGAAATATATTCCTCCTAGAAATCACTCTACTCCTACTAAGTTTAATTATTTAAATCTAATCTGTTAGCTCTTAAATAGACCACTTCTTTTGTTTGTTTGTTTCTTTCTTTCTTTTTTTCTTTGAGAGAGAGAGAAATTGCAGAGTGCATGCGCACACAAGCAGGCGAGGGGCAGAGGCAGAAGGAGAGAGAATCTTAAGCAGGCTTCACACCCATAGCAGAGTCCATGTGGAGCTTGATCTCAAGACTATGGGATCGTGATCTGAGTTGAAATCAAGAGTTGGACGCTTAACCAACGGAACCACCCAGGAACCCCTTAAATGGGCCATTTCTAAGCTAACTGTCATTATTTTAGTAACATTCAAAATATCTAGTAATGAGAATTCAAAATATGCCAACAGTAATTTCCTAATACAACAGCTAGTTTTTTCTTATAAATCAACACTGTAAAGTATCCCATACAAGAAACTCCATACCTTGACTATTTTCACCTTGGAATACGCATTCTTGACTCACTATTTTATGTTGACACCCTTGCAAAATCAACAAGGTGGTCCAATATTAAAGCTGTCTGTTTAGAAAATAGTTGGGGTTACAGAAAAGCTGAATCATCATATAGCTTTACAGTATCTCAAAATAATAACTATGAAAACTGCTGCAGTCCCACTCTCTCTTTATTTCCCCAGTGGTGCTCACGGTGAAAGAGAGGGACTTCACAGCCAACTCAGGAGAAATGAAAGAAAGTTACTCTCTTAAGGAAAGCAGCTGACAAAAATATCATGCCTTTTATGATGTAGGGCAGCATTCTCACACTAGTTTGCCAAGGACTGCTTCCTTGGTCAAATGGACTTAGGAAAAACATATTAATATACTCACAAGGAGGGGGGGCACCTAGGTGGCTCGGTCTGTTGAGCATCCAACTTCAGCTCAGGTCATGATCTCATGGTTAGTGGGTTTGAGCCCCGTGTGGGGTTCTGTGCTAACAGCTCAGAGCCTGGGGCCTGCTTCAGATTCTGTGTGTGTCTCTCGCTCCCTGATCCTCCCCTGCTCACGCTCTGTCTCTCTCACTCTCAAAAATAAGTAAACATTAAAAATAAAAAATATATATTCACGTGGATATTATTAACCACCAACATATTAACCAGTAAATATTACCATATAATATTTAATGTTGGCACAGTTACATTAACATTAACATAGTAACGCCTCTAAAAAGTTCTAGAGTAAAAAAATTCAATTTTTAACTGTTTTTAACCCCACATTTCCCAAACTTTTTGACCCCAGTGTCCTTTTTAAAATATAATATCCATAGAACTAATATTCTACAGAACATAGTCTGGGAAACTCTGATGTAAGATAAAAACCATAATTTATTATTTGATTTAAACAGTTATGCATTTCATCAGTGTATTTCATCAACAAATATTTCCTCTACTGGTGACTGATATCTACCAGAATGAGGTTCCAGAATGTTGTCCCTGGCTCACATTTCAGAGAAAGAGTTCTAGACCAAAAATCAGGCCCTTTCCTTCCCTGTCTGCCTTTATGCCCTACAAATGGCCTTTATTTAGTCCTTATAAAATGGCAAGAAACTCTCTGACCTGAGATACTGCCCACCTACCCACCTTGAATCAAACACTAGGCTTGAGGACTACTGTACCTCAGTTCCTTGTAATCTGAGTCAAATACCTGGGCTGCTTCTCCTGAGCTCCAGTGTGAAGATAAAGTACCATGAGGCCTTAAGATACTAAAGGAGTATTCTGAATCACCCCCCAAATTAAACTAGGTTCATATACAGTATTTTTTCAATTGTGATGGAAAAAACATAGCCTAAAATTTATCATCTTAACCATTTTTAGGTTTGCAGTTCAGTGTTCACACTGTTGCACAACACATCTCCAGAACTTTTGCATCTTGTAAAACTGAAATTCTATACCCATTGAATAACAACTTCCCCTTTCTCCCTTCCCCCACCCCCTGACAACACCATTTTATTTTCTGTGTTTATGAATTTGACTACTTTAGATTCTTCCTATAAATGGAATCATACAGTATTTGTCCTTTTGTGACTGGCTTATTTCACATAGCATAATGTCTTCAAGTCTATTCATGTTGTAGTATGTTATGGGATTTTCTTTTTCAAGGCCAAGTAATATCCCATTATATACATTTTATTTAGTAATTTGTCCATTGATGAACATTTGTGTTGCTTCTGACTCTGGACTATTGTGAATAATGCTACAATGAACATGGAGGTACAACTATCTCTTTGAGAGTCTGCTTTCATTTTTGTCTATTTAGCCAGGAGTAGGATTGCTGGATTGTCAGGTAATTCTATTTTTTACTTTTTGGGGATCTTCTGTACTGTTTTCCACAGTGGGTACACCATTTTACATTCCTACCAACAGAGCACAAGGGTTTTCTCCACATCCTCACAACACTTATTTTCTGGTTGTTGTTGTTTGTTTTTTTTTTTACAGTCTTCTGTAGTTATTATGTGTATTTTTATTGGCTTTTATTTTATGAAAAAAATATAACAACTCTTCATTAATCCAAATTTTTCTTTTTAATTTTTTTTTAACGTTTATTTATTTTTGAGACAGAGAGAGACAGAGCATGAACGGGGGAGGGGCAGAGAAAGAGGGAGACACAGAATCGGAAGCAGGCTCCAGGCTCTGAGCCATCAGCCCAGAGACTGACGTGGGGCTCGAACTCACAGACCGCGAGATCGTGACCTGAGCTGAAGTCGGACGCTTAACCGACTGAGCCACCCAGGCGCCCCAGTCCAAATATTTTAATTAGCTGGAACACAGACAAGTGGTCTCCAAAGAAAAATAAGTAGTTTCTCCAATATGAAAGGAAATCACAGTAAGAACCAAAATTACAAATATACATTAAGGTAAACTATATTTAAAAATCAGAATGAAACAAGTGAATCATTTTTGCAATTGCTTGATCTTTTATATAATTAAAATAGTAAGAAATTGAATTTGTTTTTAGTCAGCTATTTGTTCAGATAATAGCATTGTATACATTTGAACATTACAAACACTATGATATACTGCATTATAATAAGTTTAGAGATATTAAGCTGACTTTTTCAACTGTTTTTGAAATTCTATGGAAATAAACATATGAGAATGAATGGTGTGTGTTTCTCTGATACTTCAGAGATTTCTAAGAAGTTTTCCTATCAATAGTAGGAGGGCCTATTATAATATTAGTGCTTTAAAACTTACAAAGTACTGGGGCACCTGAGTGGCTCAGTCAGTTAAGTGTCCGACTCTTGATTTTGGCTCAGGTCATGATCTCATGGTTTGTGAATTTGAGCCCCGGGTTGGGCTCTGCGCTGTCAGTGCAGAGCCTGCTTATATTCTCTCTCTCCCTCTTTCTCTGCCCCTCCCCCTGCTCATGCTCTCTCTCTCTCTCTCTCTCTCAAAATAAATAAACCTAAAAACAAAAAGAAAAAGAAAAACTGAGGTACAAATTATCTGTCCAAAACCATATATATGAGTGGTTAGCTGAAACTCAAAGCCAGGTGTTCTCTCTCCAAATCCCTCTTTTCACTCCTCCATGAGAAAACATAGTTCTATTTGGATTAGTTTAGTTTTGAAAATATTTTTTCACATCATTTTGGGGTCTCTAAATACACAGAACATTTTTTTTCTTTTTTTCAAATAAGGGCTCAATTAATTACATTTTGGACTTAGTCTCTGTGTGGGAAGTTAAAGCAAACATGCAATGCCAATACAGCTCCCGGTTATGAAGAGTCAACATGAAAACAAGTTATTGTCACACATCCAGATGACAGGGGTCAGCAGCCCACACCCACACAAGAGACTTGGCTTATGAAAGAAGAAGTTTGTAGATGAGGACCAATGCCATGCTTTCCACTCCCTTCCTGCCTGCTATGCCTAGAATCTCATAGATCAGCAGAGATGCCTTCCAAGGCTTCCAAAATTACTGAGGGTTTGTGCAATTCTGGAAACAACAGCAACCCCAAGGTTCTGCTAAAAGTCTAACGGATTGGTTAGTTCACTTTTTTTTTTCTATGCCAGCCTAGGCCTCTTTCTCTCATAAGAGAAAGAATTTAAAATTCAGATATCATACAATCAATCAATACTAAGATAAAATAAAATAAAAAATAAAAATAAATAAAATTCAGATATTGAATTGCTGATGCCAAATTGGGATTTACCCATAAGAGGTTTGAAATAGGACTCTCATGTGAATTATAAATTCTTAAACTTGGCTCATAGTAGGTATAAAAAGCATACATATATTCATATACATATAAGTTCATAAGAAATATCTACTGGGAAGTACATATATTACATATTATATAATTGTATATGGATATAGATATATCCACTAGGAGCCAGGAATATCTCCAAAATATGCTGGAAATTTTGATAATTGAATGAATTCTTACGAAGTTTGGAAACTTAAAGAGAGAACAGTGGTAAAAGCCTATGTTTTGAAATTAGAAAGATACAGGCTTAGATGTTGGTTCTCCTACTTGCTGGCTGTGTGAACTTGGGCATACTGCTGACCCTGATTCCTTATCTGTAAAAGGGAAATAATAACATCTACCTTTTAGAATTTCTGTGAGAATTAAATGTAAAACAATGACAGGCTTTGCACACTTCCTGGCACATAGAATGTGCCAATACATTGTAACTGTTATTAGCACAGAGCCTTCCGATCATTTCTCTTGGCATCAATTCCTATAGAATAATCCTATTAAGGCTGAAGATATAGGTGATTAAGCTGAATCTGTAATGACACTCTGACATAACTTAGAATTACATATTTGAATAATCCTTAGGGTCAGTTTACTTAACACTTGTCTCTAGGGTACAGGAAAATGTTAGTTATTTGAGCTTTCTAAATTTAGTATTCCAAACCAACAAAAACTTAATACTTTTCCAAAAGAAATTTTGATAAGATTTTCTATTACTCACAACTGTTGACGAGTTACTTTTGCTTGTACTGAGTTGATCATTCTCACCTCTAGATGGAAAGCAATATTCAAAGCTCTTTTGGTTGAAAGTGATAGAAATGACACTCAAATTAGCTTAAGAAAAAGGGAATGTATTGGCTCCAGCAACTGGAAAGTTGAAGGGTTGGTTTAGCTTCAGATGGTGGTAAATGTTGCCAGAGCTCTGGCTCCCTCCGTGTGTTGGCATCATTCTGCAGAGAGCTTCTTCCATGAAGCCTGGGGTTAGGACCATAAGCTGCAGGCTTATGTGGTTCTTTCAGCTTGACAGCACAGAGTAAAAGGAGCTCCTCTCTCTCCTGGCAGCTATAGATCGGAGAGAAACAAATCTTAGAGAAGATTCTTATTAGTTCAGAGTAGGTGGGGCACTGCGGTCATCTGACTGGGACCACATGGCCTGGGGAGAGGAGATTCCCAAAAGAAAATCAAGATCTGATTCCTGACAAAGGAGGATGGTAAAGCAAGAGATACCCACAGCAGATAGTCTGAATTGGATTGTCTGAAAACAAGGACCTGAGCAAGGCCATCACGGCATCTATTAAAATATACACTATTTCATGGAACCACATAAAAATGTTTCAAAGGGCATTGGGATGGGACATGCTTGACTCATGACTTAGCTTCATGCTAAGCTCCACATGTGGTAAACATCTGCAAAAAAAAAAAAAAAAAAAAAAAAGAACTTGTTATCCTCATGTGTTCTGTATCCTAAGCAGTATAGTATGTGTGTGATTACATGGAAAAAAAGGAAATTATTTTTCCATATTGCAAAAGCAAATAATACTATTAATAAATAATAATCACATACAATTAATGAAAAAGAAACAAAGGAAATATGCCTCCATATAAAAAAAGGACATTGGGATATTAATAAATAAGTCTAAAATTTTGCGAACTTCAAAATAAGAACAAAAGAGTTACCATTCTATAACCGATTTACATAATACCAAAAATAAAACAAAAAGAAGACATTAGCATTACTTGCATTAGCAGATGACTGTTGAGTCCATTTTTCTAAGTGAAACAGTACAATTCTTTTTGCAAGGGAAAATAAGTTACTGTGAATGCAAAGTGCAAAAAGGAAAACTCTATTTTCTTCGTTTAGCCCCATTGATGAAAATAACTTTTAAACTCCTGATTTCATTCCCCAGCATTTCAGTAAGCAAGTTCATAAAATACTGATGCCTTTCAAATTAGAAGATTCTTGCTGAGACCTCACTCTGCTCTACAAACATGATCTCATCTTTCAGCTTGGTTACATTCCAAATCCAGGAGTGAGGGCAAGTTTATGATCAGGGAGGAAAAAAGGAAAATATTTACATAAGCCCCATAATACAACTTTTCTAAAAATCAAAAAGAAATCCATGCTATATATATATAAACTCTCTGATACAATCCAAATAGGGAATAGTCAGAGAATATGGGGAAGAGGTTTGAAAAAACAGCCACCCTTTGCAATGGAAACATGAAAAAGAATGAGATGAGCCATCTGAAGACACCCTCCCAAGAGTGACACACCCAAAATTTGATGCCTTATTATCAATCTAGTGCACAGTGTCTCCCTAAATCACCAACATATTACATTAAAAATCCCATATGGAAGGTATCACATCCAAACATCAACTTACTAATTAATATGTAATAAACTGGCATCCCAGAAATGAAATATTGCAATGAGGAAGCTTTTGCAACTCGTAAGCTGAACATCAAGACTTTTCTTTTCTTTTCTTTTTTTTTTTTTTTTTTTTTTTTGGTTTATCTCCAGAGCCCTTTTGAAGGTCAATGGACAGTGTACACCCTATCATACATGGTAAGTTACTAGTATCACTTTATGAAAATCTAATTTTTCCTCAACTATTCTCAAAATACTTACTAAGTTAGGAATACCTGGGTGGCTTAGTCGGTTAAACATCTGACTTTGGCTCAGGTCATGATCTCATGGCTCGTGAGTTTGAGCCCCGCACTGGACTCTGTGCTGAGAGATCAGAGACTGGAGCCTGCTTCGGATTCTATGTGTCTTTCTCTCTCTGCCCCTCCCCTGCTTGTGCTCTCTCTCAAAAATAAATAAAAACTTACAAAAAAACTATTTCCTAACTTCTATCCTGACAGTTTTGGTACCTTATCTGTACCATTTCAATTTACCTAAATAGGGTATAGTGTAACACCACCAGCCTTTAGTCATGATGTCTATACAACCAAATGTGAAAGGTAGACTGGACAGCTTATTCACTCAATACAATTAAGACAGATATTTATTCTACTCTGTATAATTCCATGTTAGATCTGTGTTTGAATTATGGCGTTTCTTTCCTTAACATTCTAATTTCATTGTAAACTCTTTCATTTTTGATTCAGATTTTTCAATCCATTTAGATTTGGATTAAGATTCACTCTGTTGTAGCTCCTTCTTTTCACTTACACATGTCCCTTAAAGTATGCCTTCGGGTCCGCCACTTTGTCTAGCATACAGCCACTTATGCCTAGGTGTTCAGATAGCATTCCTTAAGTGAATGACTAAAAGCCCCAAAAAGTTCCAAAAAAAGGGAAGATACTGTTCCCAACACGCATTTTTAGCCAGCATTTATGCTGCCAACCCCTATTTTGCTGAATGAGTATGAGGAAACCATTCTGTTCTTTCACTGGCGCCTTCAGGAAATGCTCATGGCTCAAGCAGAGAACTACTGCTTTCTGTTACCTTCCAGGTAAACCCACTGCAGACCCTCACCCCATCTGCCCCAACTTACAACAGCAAGTCAGCAAGTCTCCAGCTGAAGTTTCCTTTCTTTTTTGTTTCTTTCTTTCTTTAAGGGATATTATTTTTTTAAGAGAGAGAGAGAGCACAAGCAGGAGAGGGGCAGAGGGAGAGAGAGAATCCCAAGCAGGCTCCATGCGCAGTGCAGAGCCCACTTGGGGCTCGATGCTGTGACCTTGGGATGGATCACGACCTGAGCCCAAAGCAAGAGTCAGACGCTCAACCAACAGAGCTACCGGTACCCCAAAGTTTCCTTCCTTTAGGTCCCCTTGAGTTAGATCAGTGAATCCAAGGGGAAAGAGAGGGACAGCCCACTTTGGTGTGCATCCTACTAGGGACCTGGCTACTAGGGAAGAGGTTCTCTGATCATGTGGGATGTTGTCCTAGATTAAGCAGTGTTCCCTCATTTGCCCCTCCCCCTCACCACTTCCTTTTGGTGACATTCATTGAAAAAATAGGTTAGAAGTCTGGGCTCTAGCCCAACAACAATGTCAAGTTTGAGTCCTGGCTCTGCTAATTCTGTGACCACAGGCCACTGAATCTCTCTGAAGCTCAGTTTCCTCAGCCATAATTGGGGGTTAGTAATTATTGCCGTGAAGATGAAATGACACACTCCATGTAAAGTACCCAGCACAATAAGTGCTATTACATGTCAATTATCATTAGAACTTGTTGTCAGACATGAATTTAAAAGTTGATTATTATCCCTACTTTGGATTCAAAAGGCAATCTAAATGTAAAGAGATGTATGGTTTTCACTCCGCTGTAGCCTGGCACAGAGGAAAGCTGAGGAACTATGTCCAAACTTCAGTCTTGTTACTTATTGTTTATTTATCTGTTCAGAAAAGTCTTCTCTTTTGTGAATTATGTCTGATAAGACCTGCCTCTCCATATATGTCAAGTACTGGCTCATAGCAAATACTTTATAAATGTCAGTTCTCACTCTCCAATCCAGAACAGATCGCTCTGGCAAGGTTCTAAATTGAAGATAAAGTGACTAATTAGATCAAGGGATAGCAAATAAAACAGCAAAATCTGTTACCAGCTCTGCCACTAGCTAGCTGAGTAATCTTAAACTTTTTGGCTCTCCTACAGAGAAAAGCAGAATTTTCTATGGAGATGTATATAGATTTAATCATAGAGAAAGCAATCACTTGTATATAGTAAACTATGAGCTAATGTGATGAACTTTCATACTTTTTTAAAATCAAGAAAAATAATATATCATGATATATTTATTCTATAGGTGTTCTTGGACTCAATCTATAATGATCTCAAGAGCATTTTGATAGCATGTTATTTATACTTAGATTAAGATGTGGTTAAATGTTAAGCATTTCACTTCCACCTACCAACATAAAAGCTACCCAAAACCATCTCTTTAGCTCACTTCTGTGTCCTCAACATGTTGAACTGTGCTTGGTATGTGGGAAGCCCTATAATACTTGCTCAATTAGTGAACAAAAGGATGATGGAAAACGGTTCTTTATGATATGCAGTCAGGGCTCCTATCTCAGATCACCTGATGTTTACAAGTTGTTGGGCAACTTCCCATTACTAAGCATTCTTTTCAACCCTTAAATGATAGATATGTTAGGCAAGAGGGTTCACGTCTCTGTAAAATCTGGTAACACAAGCAGGATCCAGTCAAGTACTAGGGTTTTTTTGTTTGTTTCGTATAGATTATAGTGCAATTTTAACAATAACAAGAAAAAAAATGAGGATCTGAGGCTTTAACTCTACAAGGTCAAAATCACTAATTAAAAAATAAACTTTTTTATTAAAAAAAAAGAGATTACCTTATTTCAATAAAATGTTTTGACCTCTATTTTTGCTAAAGCACCTTCTTGTTTGGGCATTGCAGTAAAACTATAAGTCAATTTTGAGACTGTTAACCCCAAAATTCTATTTTGTTTGAGATAAACTCTTTTTACAGATTCATCTCAAAGAGAAGACATCTTGTTTTTCTGTTCAGGCATCTACTGATAAGCAGCCAGCTGTTTATGCTCCAAACACTTCGAACACACCCCAAACAATGAGATCTGTGAAACTGGAATGAAGCTTTGAAAAATATGAATAACAACGACAATTATGACAAAAGATTAGCTGCAGTATTCAATATTTTCTCATGCACACTTATATATTTAAAACTAATAGTACTAGTTTAAGAGTACTAATATGTTTCGTACTCTACTAAAAACACTTGTTGCTTTAAATTTCAACTGCCCACCCAAAATATCAATTGAAACCAAAAAGTAAGCACTTTCATTTATTTATATTTCTACATCTACAAATACCCAGAAAACACAGCATCCATACAGCATTATTTTTTAGAGGAAAGAAATATGCTCACAGTGGAATGTCTCTGATGTTTATATTAAATGAATGTAGATACTAATCTCTCAAAGAATCTGAAGACTTCCTTTCCGTCCTAGACAAAGTAGAGTCGTCTGATTTAATATTTAGTTTGTTCATTAATCATCTTAGCTCTGCATTAAAAAAAAGCCCAATATGTTTTACAAAGCAAAACTGCTGACTCCTTGTTTACTTAAAATATGGTAGAAGCAAGCATGAACGAATCATAGAAAATACATTTTCGTCATCAAAATACAAAAGATTAAAAACATACTCTGTCTACATTAATAAAACTTTCAAAGGGATCGCAACCAATTCTGTCAGCCTCAGAAGTTCCTATTTTGGTAGTTAAAAGAGAAGAACATGAAATATTTTGTGAATTATTTTTCTTTGTGGATAATTAAACACAAGCCATGAGAAAACAAATGTACAGATGTACACCATATTTTCATCACTCTGAAGACTAGAGTCATTTATTTGGAGACTTAATATTCAAAAGAACTATGTTTGAGACATGTTACTGACTCTTCTCCTAGATTAATGTTTTTTGGTAATTCTATCAAGTTTTGCCCCGTGTTCTCCTTTTTATTTGAAGTAACTGAGTTTGTTTATCATCTTTATTCTTCTAGGGAAGCCAAACACACTGCCAAATAACCATGCATATGATTAAGGTGTGAGTGTCGGGTGAGGGTTGGCTCTGTATGCTGACAGGCATATCACAAAAGCAACACCATTTCTCCTGGGGCCTGAAAGAATGTAGAATGTGTCTTCTTCTGTTGGGTGTGGGAACTGATGTTCATAAGTGGACACTGATAAGTAACTATATGTACACTATATTCATATATGTACACTACACACACACACACAGACACCCTAAACGTATCTACACACAACTATCATAAGGACTAGGCAGAAACAGTATACAGCGCCATAAGGCTGAAAATAGGGGATTTGATGTAGTGGGAAGAGAGAGATGTCAGGATAGCTTCCCTAATAAAGTGGGTGTATTATTAGCTTCCCTAAAAAGTGAGAATATGGGGGAAAAGAAAGTATTCCAGACTCAGGGAGCAGTGAGGAGGGTGCCCGGGGAGCTGGAGAAATGTCAGTGCAACCGCATCTCACATGCAAAGCTGATAGGGATGGAAGAGGAGATGAACTCAGAAACACAGGCAGTTGTTAGATCAAGGAAAGCTTTATGGTTTTTTCTCCAAGGACACTGAAGGGTGAGAAGTGTGCTTGCATGCTGAAATCCTCACTCTGGCAGCAGAGCTCGCAGGAGGGTCTGGGACAGTGGGGCTAGGTGTGGGGCTCTCTCGTAGTGTTTCTGCTGTAGGAGAATCACAGGGGGCCTGCTGCTAAACTGAGGACGGGAGCAGCGGAGACAAGAGAAGGTAATATCAACTGGCCAGTAAATGTAACCATCACCTTGGAGAAAGTAGAAACTTCATCCCTTAAAATGCTGCAAATTCCATGCAATAGATTTTCTCTCATCATAGAGTAAAGCCATCTGCTGTGTCACTGGGGTTTCTTCCACTTTTCTTCTCATTCTGGAAAAGAGTCTGCCAGCTTAGATTCCATCAGCAGTACACCAGGGGGAGAGGGAAGGAAGTCTGACAGTGAGTTTCCAGGCTATGGCAGAGATGGGAGGAATCTGAGGGGGGCCATATATCTTTTGGGGGGCCACCACTCAATCCAATACATTCTCCATTACCCCTCACAGCCAATTCATCCATAAGTCCTGGAGAATGCATCTTCAATTTTTATCTCTCAGCCATCTCTCCTCATTGCTATGAAGATGCTATGCTCCACTGCTTTATTGCCATGACCCCCACTAAAGGTACTTTGTGTCTCTTGAGAATTTCTGCAATGGCTGCCTAGCAGCACTGGTCTCTGGCTTCTTCTACTCTTGGCCCCCTCCTCCAGAGTTCATTCCCTATAGAGCAGCTTTTTAAATATATAAATCAGACCATATCACTCACATGCTTAGAAACTTCCAAAGCACTTAGAACTCCCTTTGCACTTAGTACAAAATGTGGCATTATCCAGTGCCTGCTCCCATACCCAGCCATCCACCAGTCTCTCCTGCGAACAGGCCCAGCCATGTGGGCCTCCTTCTAACTGGCCAGAGGGGCTGCCTCTGGCTGCCCTGCGTAAGGTGCTCTCGGCTACCCTCTAACACAGCACCCTATCCATGACCCCTTAGCATTTCTCCACTTGGAATTCATTTACCAGTTTAGTCGCCATCTCTTGGCACTGCACCCCTCAGAGGTAGGAACCAAGCCCTTCCTATTCAGCACTATATATCCAGTGATTGGCTAAATACGTGGTGGACGCCCAATACGTAATTTGTTAAACAAATGATTGAGCTGATTAATTAATGGTTCCCGTTGCTTATAGAACTAAGAACAAAACTTGCCTGGCATTCCAGGTCCCTGGCCTCTAGTCACCACCTACCACTTATGCTGCTCATGGGCCACTCTCAGTGGGAAGCCCCAGCTTCTACAGATTCTGTCTTATCTTCCCACTTTGATTCATGCCATTTTCTCCTTCAGGAATGTCTACTCCCTCCTTCTGCTTACTGCATCTTGGTTGTTTTTCTAGACCATTTGAAATCTCTCCTCCTCCAGGAAGCCCTCTTGACATCACCTCCACCTATGTTATTCTCTCCCACCTCTGTTTTCTTCTGGCTACTTTGTGGCACAAACTGTTCTAAGTGATTCTCACCTTTGCCTCCAACTGGACTAAAAGGTATAAGAGTAACTCTCTGTTTTATGCTTCTTTGAATCGACATTATAGGAACTGAGACAATGCAATGCCCCAGAAACCAGCTGGGACTATTTTCTAGTCTCAGTTCTGTCCACAAGTAGCCATGTGACCCGGGGCACTTTACCTCACCTCTCAGTTTATTTTCTTTATGTGTAAAATAAGGGGTTAGACCATACTATGTAAAGCCTCCTTTAGCCCTAAAATGACAAAATTTTAATAATCAATCAATTTATTTAACAAATTTGCTTCAGAAGTGGCTATAGAGATTTAGTTATTATATAAGGAACTCAGAAGAGTGCCAGGAACTGAGAAAGCCCTCACTAAATGAGTTGCTGGTTACTTCATTTTTTTTTTTTCCAGCAAGAAAATGAAGGCTTGGCGATTTAAATAAAGTAACCCAAGGTCAACAGCAGGTAATGACAAAGCCCAGGACCTCCAACTTAAAAAAAAAACAAGCTTTCCCATGACTCTGTGATAATAACAGTCACCTTACATACAGAGATTTTATAATTTAAGATTTTATTTATTTATTTTTAAATGTTTCTTTATTTATTTTTGAGAGAGAGAGAGTGCATTCAAGTAGGGGATGGGCAAAGAGAGGGGAAGAGAATCCCAAGCAGGCTCCATGCTGTCAGCACACAGCCTGACACGGGGCTCAATCTCAGGAACTGTGAGACCATGACCTGAGCCGAAATCAAGAGTCAGATACTTAACTGACTGAGCCAGGCGGCCCCAAAGATCTTATTATTTTTAAGTAATCTCTACACCCAACACAAGGCTCGAACTTAAAACCTTGAGATCAAGAATTGCATGCTCCGCTGACTGATCCAGCCAAGCGCCCCTACAGGGATTTTAGTTTATAAACCTTTCCATAATCATCTTATTTCACCTCCGTACCAACTCTGTGAGGCAGGTATTATTATATTATTTTTCACACAAGTGAAAGTTCAGTGAAGTTCAGGGGGGCTGAATCACTTGCTGAAGGTCTCACAACCAAGTGAGCAGGTAAACAAGGATCACACCCAAGACTTGAGCCTCCTAGCCTAAATTGTCTGTAATATGCCACACCACACTGCAGCAAGGTACAATTAATGAACATTGTCAAATCACGTTTCTGCCAATAAAAATGTAAGCTAAAAATATACCGACAGAAAACTTAGCAACTTAGAAAACTTAAGAACAATCATTGGATGAATTGAAGTGATAGCTTCTGCTTTTCCACTCGAGTGGTCTTCCAGATCCATCCAGGGCTCAGTGCATGTGCGGTTCTCATTAATACTAATGTGAATCGCACACGCCAGCTCTTCACAGAAAACACACCCGAAAGCACTCAGCCATTTAAGAGACAGAAACTTCCAAGAGTCAGGCACAAGAAGTCATGTGACTAGGCACCCTGCTACCCACTGACTCTGTCTGCAGACATAGTGTGTAAGCTTCATAACTCAAACTATTTTTCCCCCTGAACATACTTTGAAGTTTGGGAAGATGCAAAAAGATGCATTTCAGGATCAATCCCAAGCCAAAAGGGGAGGTTGGAAAGCATTTATGGTTTGTTTACTTTTTTTTTTTTTTAAGATTTTATTTTTAAGTAATCTCTACACCCCACACGGGGCTTGTGCTCACAACCCCGAGACAAAGAGTCACATGCTCCACCAGCTGAGCCCCTGGTTTGTTTCCTTTTTAAAAGCTAAAATGGATTTATATTTTCAGACTCTTTCACCATGGGAAATTTAGACTGACTAGCCAATTTCCAGGAAGGTCATTTCCCTCAATTTGAGTGAAACTGTGGAAAGAGGCCTGGACTACAAGGCCCAGGACATGGGTTCTAGTTCTAGCTCCAGTTTTAGCTTCTTTACTTGGATAAATCCCTTAAACTCGAGCCTCAGTTTCCCTGCTTGAAAAAGAAAACAGATTAAAAATAAACAGAGCGGCACCTGAGCAGCTCAGTCGGTTAAGCGTCTGACCGGCTCACGTCATGATCTCAGTTTGTGAGTTTGAGCTCCACATCCGGCTCTGTGCTGACAGCTCAGAGCCTGAAGCCTGCTTCGGATTCTGTGTCTCCCTCTCTCTGCCCCACCCCTGCTCACCCTCTCCCTCTCTCTCTCTCTCTCAAAAATAAATATTAAAAATTAAAAATAAATAAATAAATACTAAACAGAAAAATATCTGTCGTGCCTACTTCACAGGGGCATCATGAGATATTGTTTGTGAAAGTATTTTGCCTACTATAAAGTATTCCTCAAATAATTAATTAATATTACTGCTCCCAAAAGGTGAACCTGAGGGGGGGAAAAAAAAAAAAAAAAAAAAAAAAAAAAAAAAAAAAAAAAAAACCTCCATTTGCAAAGTATATACGCATATCCTGCCACCTAGTGGCCACATGAAGTTATTTTTAATTTTGCTCCTGGTATTAAGATCAAATTAAAGATATAAACCTTGTTAATATTTTTAGAAACTTTGACCCAATCCACTCAACTTATCAAATCTCCCATCAACTTTTTCTGACTCTATGTTGTATCACCGATGGAGCAGAAAAAATAATCATCAGAAACATAATTACAAAACAGTAATCTATTTGAACTAAAATTTATAACCTGCCTAACACCACATTTTTTTCCATGTCAGATCTGGGTTTTTTTTACCCCAGCATATAATCATTTAACATGAGAGTAGTTATCAGGTGCTGCCTTGTGCCAGGGCTACAGCAGGCAATGAAACAAAGTTCCTGCTTTTAAGTGAGCTTACATCATAGTGGCAGAGGCAATCAGCGGATAAATATAAAATATGTTAGTTGATAACAAGTTGTCTGAGAAGAAACAGAATAGGGGGAATAGAGAGTGACTGGCAAGGCAGTACACGTTCCACTTCAGATACCATTATCAGGAAAAGCCTCTCAGGTTTTCTTCAGGAAACCTAAAGTGAGTGGGGGCACCTGGGTGGCTCAGTCGATTAAGTGTTCAACTCTTGATTTTGACTCTGGTCATGATCTCATGGTTCACGGGATCGAGTCTGGCTTCAGGCTCTGCGCTGACAGCATGGAGCCTGCTTGGGATTCTCCCTCTCTCTCTCTCTCTCTCTCTCTCTCTCTCTCTCTGCTCCTCCCCTGCTCGTGCTCACACTCTCAAAATAAATAAAATAAACATAAAAAAAAAAAAGGAAACCTAAAGGAAGTGAAGGAGAAAAATGCTAAAATTTGGGAGGCAAGAGTATTTGACTCCGAGGGAACAGAAGGTACAAAATCCTGAAAATGGTGTAAGTTTGACATGACTGAAGAACAGCAAGGCCAGTGGAGCAGAGAATAAGGGGGTGGTAGGGATGCCAGGTTGGTAGAGGCCATGGTTAGAAAGTCACATTTGGCATTGGCATCCCTGAGTCCAATAGGAAGGCATTGGAGGGTTATGAGTAGTGGAATGACCTAATCATTCTGAGTAACCCTCTGACAAACAAAATAAAATACCAAATAACCTGACAGACAAGTTTAATGGAATGCTTGGGGAGAAACGGTTCCCGTAAGAACATAAATTTCTCAAAACGTTTATACAAGCAGCTCTTTTAAGGGAACTCACAGGGAGGGTGATACAAGAAGAATGCATAACATCTTTACACTGAAATAAGTGAAGTCAGGAAAGCCAGAGTTATTTTTACTCATGATTGCCTCAAAAAAAAAAAACAAAAAAAACCCCAAACTTTGGTAACAATTGTGCATAAATGCTGAAGACACTCTTCAACGCAGAAAGTAAATATTTACTGAATGTCCACTACAGGTAGGTGACCTGGCAAGTTCAGTTTGGATCACACAAGACAGGACCCTAACCTTAAAAGCACTCAGAAGACATCTAAGGAGATAAAAGGCATGCACATAAAAGACAACACAAAGCAATGTATAAATGCTGAAGGGGAGCTGGTGCCAAGGCCACAGTTCATGGGAGAAAGGGCTTTGTGAGCTGCAGGAACTGAGGCAGGGAACACGGTGGGGGCAGGGTCTAGGAGAGGTGGCCTGGGTCTAGGACAGAACCCAAAAAAGTCAAGAAGCTGTGCCTGGAATTAGAGACTCACAAAATTTTAGAACTGGAAGAAACTCATCACAAGAAAAAAAAAATCTGTGTCTATGTATGGTAACGGTTGTTAACTAGACTTATTGTGGTGATCATTTCGCAATAGAGAGATGATACTCTACTTACAATGGTTTGATTTACAGTTTTTCAATGGTGTAAAGGTGATATGCATCCAGTAGAAAGCACACTTTGAATTTTGAATTGTGATCTTTTCCCAGGCTATCAATATGCAGTACAATGCTCTCTCGTGATGCTGGGCAGGGAGCCGAAGCTCCCACTCAGCCACACAATCACAAGGGTACAAAGCCAATACACCTACAACTACACTGTACCCATACAACTATCCGGGCTTTCACTTTTAGTACAGTATTCAATCAGTTACATAAGATATTTAACACTTATAAGGGTGCCTGGGGGGCTCAGTCAGTTAAGCGTCTGACTCAATTTTAGCTCAGGTCACGATCTTATGGTTAATGAGATCGAGTCTCTCGGCCGGCTCCATGCAGACAGTGTGGAGCTTGCTTGGGATTCTCTCTTTCCCTCTCCTTCTGCCCCCACCCCACTTGTGCACTGCTCTCTCTCTCAAAATAAATAAACTTTAAAAAACAGATATTTCGGGTGCCTGGGTGGCTCAGTCTGTTGACCGACCGACTTTGGCTCAGGTCATGATCTCAGGGTGCATGAGTTCAAGCCCCACATTGGGCTCTCTGCTGACAGCTCAGAGCCCGGAGACTGCTTTGGATTATGTCTCCCCATCTCTCTGCCCCTCCCCCATTCATGCACGCACGCTCTCTCTAATATAAAAAAAATTTCTTTTTTTTTATAGGAGGAAAGTGAGCTGAGAGCCAAATCTTATTCGTCCCAGAGAAGGACAAGAATCAAGGCTAACTTGGGTGCACTTTCCTCTCTCTTTTCTTTTCACTTCTCCACTCTTCCATTATCTTCATTCATTAAACAATGTTGAACTCATGCCAAGCAGACAGTGTTAGTCACTACAAGAGATGCAAAAAATGAAAGGGACATTGGGTCACATTAGGTCTTGCTCTGAGTCTGATGGTGAGGAGAGAATGTGTATGGCAAATATCTTAAACATAAAGAAGAGAGTAAGGACTTTGACAGAGCACTAAATGTTTAATGTACTAGTTGTGGAAGGTATATTCTATAAATGGAGGACCTTTCTCTTTGTCTATGGGCTGCTCCCTGGTCCTTGGCAACATTAAATGAATGAATGAATGGGAAATAAAACTGGAAAAGTAGGTGAAAACCTGAAGAGCCTTGGATGACAAGCTAAATTTTTGCTATTTTTGCTTATTTAAAGACTGTCAGGTGCATAGAATTGGATTGAGAATAATCCTTGTTTCATGACATACTCTCATCATTGGATCATCCTTTATTAAATAATAAACTAACTAGTTAGTTTTAACAAGGCAAATAAACATCCATGAACCCAGCCCCAACATAAAACCTACCACTTAACTTTGTCTATCTGTGCACACCTTTCTTCCTATCCCCTACCTCACCCTCCAGGGGGAATCCTGCTCCTCAATCTTGTCTCCATAATTGCCTTTCTTTTCTCGCTCTTTCTTTTTTAATTTTTTTTTTAATGTTTATTTTTGAGACAGGGAGAGACAGAGTATGACCGGAAGAGGGGCAGAGAGAGAGGGAGACACAGAATCTGAAGCAGGCTCCAGGCTCTGAGCTGTCAGCACAGAGCCCAGCATGGTGCCTGAACCCACGAACTGTGAGATCATAACCTGAGCTGAAGTCAGACGCTCAACTGACTGAGCCACCCAGGCATCCCCTTCTTTCTTTTTGAGAGAGAGAGAGAGAGAGAGAGAGAGAGAGAGAGACAGCGTGCACAGGGGTGGGGCAGAGGGAGAGGGAGAGAGAGAATCTTAAGTAGTCTCCATCCCCAACACGGAGCTGACAGGGGCTCGATTTCTTGAACCGTGAGATCAGGACCTGAGCCGAAATCAAGAGTCGGACACTTAACCAACTGGGCCACCCAGGCGCCCCCTCCTTACTTTTCTTTTTAATAGGTTTGTTTTAACAGATAGATGATAAATATTTCCTAAAAGTACTTTTTAGTTGTTTATTCTTTTCTTCAAAGAGTACCATGTCATAAGCTTTTGGGACATATATTTTTTCACTGAATCTGTTGTATGATATGCCAGTATGTATATATGCCAGTTTATTCATTCACACTCCTGTCAGCAGATGAGTTATTCCCTGGTGTCTGCTATTGTTAACTGTACTGTTAGGAACATTCTCTACATGTTTCTTGATGTAGATGGGCTGGAGTTTCTTTTGGGGATATATCTAAGAGTGCAATTGCTGGGTTGTAGAGTATGTGAAATTTCAATTTTAGAAAATATGGGGCGCCCGGGTGGCTCAGTCGGTTGTGTCTGACTTCGGCTCAGGTCATGATCTCATGATTTGTGGTTTGAGCCCCACGTCAGGCTCTGTGCTGACAGCTCAGAGCCGGGAGCCTGCTTCCAGTTCTGTGTCTCCCTCTCTCTCTGGCCCTTCCCTGCTCATGCTCTCACTCTCTCTCTCAAAAATAAACAAACATTAAAAAAAATACAAAAAAAAAAAAAAAAAAAAAGAAAGAAAGAAAAGAACGCCAAACTTTCTGAAAGTGTTTGCATCAATATGCTCTCTTCAGACTCATTTTAACTTCTTAAAAAATGTTGTTTAACGTTTTTATTTATTTTTGAGACAGAGAGAGACAGAGCATGAGCAGGGGAGGGGCAGAGAGAGGGAGACACAGTATCCAAAGCAGGCTCCAGGCTATTAGGACAGAGCCCGACGCAGGGCTCGAACTCGCGGACTGTGAGATCATGACCAGAGCTGAAATTGGACGCTTAACTGACTGAGCCACCCAGGCACCCCAGATTCATTTTAACTTAATCACCTCTTTTAAGGCTCTATCTAAATACAGTCACATTATGAGGTACTGAGGGTTAGGACATCAACATACAAATTTTGCAGGGTAAGGGGGTTACACAATTCAGCCTATAACACCTTCTATTCCTTATTTACTAAGAGTTGATATATGAATGGAAATTGAATTATATCAAATGCTTTTTTTTTTTGCATCTATTGATAAGATCGTGTTGTTTTCCTTCTTTAATCTGTTAATGTGATTATTTTCACTTGTGCTAATTTTAATATACATTTATTATAAGTCGGTATACTATATTCAAACTTATTTTTCACTTTTCTTTCAGGTTTACCCCCTTTATCCTATGAAGGGTAGCAAAATATACCACCCTAAAATATACCCCTTTGGTACACTGATTATTTTGATTGTATGTACTTGGAAACAGCAAATTCAGGGAAAAGTTTTCTCTGAACTAATATGTGCCTAAAGACAGATCCTCTAACAGGAATTCACTTGTCACAAATCCCCTCCCCAGGAGTTTCATCAACCAGGGAGGATTGACCCTTGTCACAGGAGATGAGAAGCCAACACCAAACCCTAACAACCTTTGTCACAAGCTGTCATACCTCAGATCTGTTCTTCCAAGGGCTCATTCACCTCTTCTAAAAATCAGTTATTCTTCCCTAATGGGCCTATGTTTCCCCCTCCTCTTTTCTTGTTAAGATGAAATTTAAGTCTAAACTCTAAGCCACTTCAGAGTTACTCATTTTTCCCTGGGTATCTTTCATAAATACATGAGGCATATACGCTAATAAACTTCTGTTTTTGTTAATCTTTCATTACAAGGGTCTCAACTAGGAACCCAGGAAGGTACAGAGAAAATTATTTTTCCTCCCCTATATCTATAATCAGCACAAAGCAAGAAAAAGTTTTTCCAATTTGTGTCAAGTAAAAGCCTACTCCTGAATTTGGTAATCTTTAAAAAAATTTTTTTTACATAAAGTTTGCAATCTTGTAAAAAAAATTTTTTTAAGCAGAAATTTAAATCCACGGACATTTCAGCTCCTTTCTAATGGGTTTTAAAAATGGGGTGCAATGAGCAGAAGCCCAAGACTTGATCCATGAAAATAATATAATAATAATTTTACTTATTATTGTTGGTATTTGTTGTGGATTAAATTGTATTCCCAAAAAAGTATATGCAAGTCCTAACCTCCCTATCCCCATATCTGTAAATGTCATCTTATTTGGAAATAAGGTGTTTGCAGACATAATTGAGATGTAAGATGAACTGTCCACAAGATAAGGAATGCCAAGGATTGTTGGCAAACCAGAAGCTAAGAGAAAGGCATGGATAGATTCTCCCCTGCAGCATGTCCCTGCCAACATCAGGATCTCAGACTTCAACCCTCCAGAATTATGGGAGAATATATTTCTGTTGTTTCCCATCATCCAGCCCGTGGTACTTTGTATTTGCAAACAAATACAGTATCTCTTAAGTCCAGTAAGCATCCAACTTCGGCTCAGGTCATGATCTCACAGCTCCTGAGTTCGAGCCTCACGTGGGACTCTGTGCTGACAGCTCAGACCCTGGAGCCTGCTTCAAATTCTGTGTCTCCCTCTCCCTCTGCCTCTTCCCCACTCATGTTCTGTCTCTCTCTCTCTCTCAAAAATAAACATTAAAGAAAATTAAAAAAAAATAAAAAGAATAACTGTCTTTACTAAAGAGAGTAAATGCCTCTCTAAATCACAAGATTCCCAGTTTACTCTGAAATTCATTCCCAGCTAGTTATATAAAACTTTGTCATGGGGCGCCTGGGTGGCTCAGTTGGTTAAGCGGCCGACTTCGGCTCAGGTCATGATCTCTTGGTCCGTGAGTTCAAGTCCCGCGTCGGGCTCTGTGCTGACAGCTCGGAGCCTGGAGCCTGTTTCAGATTCTGTGTCTCCCTCTCTGTGACCCTCCCCCATTCATGCTCAGTCTCTCTCTGTCTCAAAAATAAATAAACGTTAAAAAAAAAAAAAAAACAACTTTGTCAGATAAATGTCACATAAATAGCCTTAAAAATCAAGCAGGGAAGAGGAAAATATCTTAGTGATAGACCCAAAGCCTAAAATTAATCTTTTGAGTTCTTTAACCTATTGGTTATGTATTTTATAAGGTCTACCTTCTTAGAAAGTACGATTGCTTTGTCTTTTACTTCTGAGATTGTATCTTATATACTTGTCCACTTTAAACAAATTATGTACAATTGTTAGGCAAGTACCAATTATGGCAAGACATTAGTTAAAATTAAAGCACTTCTTTTGATTATTGTGCATAAAAAACATTCATTCTGCTTTTGTGTGTGTGTCTATTTCTTCCCGGTACTTTATTATGAATTTTTTCAAACAAATAGCAAAGATGAAATAAATTTAAGTGAGTACCAGTATGTCACTCTCTACCATTTTACCATTAACATTTTTGTACACTTGTTTTATCACCTATCCATTCCTCTGTTGATCCATTAATCCATCTAATTTTCTGATGCATTTCCAAGTAAATTTGAGAAATCAGTACATTTCCCCCTACATACTTCAACGTGTGTATAATTGACTAGTGTCAAATATTTTTCAGTTTAATTTCTTTTGACGTAAAATGTACATACAATAAAATGTTCAGATCTTAAGTGAACATTCAGAGTTTTGACAAGTAATATGCCTGTGTCACCCTAAACTCTATCAAAATATAGAATATTAACATTACCTAAGAAGGTTTCCTCATACCCCTCCTGGTCATTTCCCACCCCCCCCCCCACCCCCACCCCTCCCAAGCCACTACTTTTCTGATTGTTTTTCGTCCTTTTGCCTGTTCTAGAACCTCATTCATCATTCTTATTTTATTTTATTTTATTTTATTTTATTTTATTTTATGTATTTATTTTACCAGGAACCAAATACAGAGGTATTTTAATTTCATTGGATTTTATCTTATGTAAGTATTTATTTTACCAGGAACCAAATACAGAGGTAATTTAATTTCACTGGATTTATGATGCTTTGTTTGGACTCTCTCTTAAGAAAAGTTGAAGTGGGTACGTTAATCATCATCCTTTTTTTTTTTTTAATTTTTAATGCTTATTTTTTGAAGGAGAGACAGAGAGACAGAGTGTGAGCAGGGGAGGGGCAGAGAGAGAGGGAAACACAGAATCTGAAGCAGGCTCCAGGCTCTGAGCTGTCAGCACAGAGCCCACAATGAGGCTCGAACTCACTGAGCTGTGAGATCATGACCTGAGCTAAAGTCAGATGCTTAACCAACTGAGCCGCCCAGGTGCCCCATCATTATTCTGCTTTTAAAATGGACTTTGCTTGGATAAAAATGTGTGCATCAGTAGGAAGGTAGACAGTCAAATCACTGTATGTAAATTTTTTTTATTACACAAGCCATTTGTTAACTTCCACATCTAACAGGAAGGATAAAACTTAGAAGAGAATCTTTCATTCACAAAACTGTGGCAAATTTTGTATTTTTATTATTTTTTTATTTTTTTAAATTTTGTTTATTCATTTGTTTTTTGAAACGGGGGGGGGGGGGGGTTGCGGTGCAGAGGGACAGAATCCGAAGCAGGTTCCAGGCTCCAAGCTAACAGCACAGAGCCCAACGCGGGGCTCTGACTCACAAATGGTGAGATCATGACCTGACATGAAGTCAGATGCTTAACCAACTGAGCCACCCAAGTACCCCAAATTTTGTAATTTTAAAATGAGATTGTGATATAATGAAAATTAAATATTTGTTCTTTGTTCCAGTTCCTGGCATAGAGGTCCTAAAACCCTTGAAATCTGTAGAGCGATGAGTAACTTTTCTATGGTAACAAGATGATTCAAGGTGGGAGCCCCTAGCTAGTTCCAGGATTGGGGGCTAGCTGTCAAATAAACCACTGGGTAACCAGAGAGTTCGAACTTTTAGCCCCACTTCCCTGATCTTCAGGGAGGGGAAAGGAGTCAGGAGACTGAATTCAATTACTAATGGCCAATAATTTAATCAGTTGTGCCTGTGTGACGAAACCTAGATAAAAGCCCCTAGATGATGGGGTCTGGGAGCTTCCAGCCTGGTAAGCACGATGATGGGCCCAGAGGGCGGCCTGTTCAAGACAGCATGGAAAGTCTGTGCACACACACTCACCTCTCCCACCAATACCTCACCCTATGCAACCCTGCAGTTTGGCTCTTCCTGAGTTGTATTCTTTATAACGAGCTGGTAAGTATAATAAATAAGGTGTTTTTTTCTGTGCTAAGTCATTCTAGGGAATTATCAAACTTGAGGTGGGGCAAGGGGCTTCATGGAAACCCCTAAATTTTAGTCTGCTGGGCAGAAGTGTGATTACCCAGGCTTTCTACATGTTCACTATTAACAATGGCTTAAATTTCTGCTTCTCAGTTATGTTTTAATAGGAATATGGCCCATGACCACTAACTATGTATTTGGTGCTACCTTCTCCTTATAAACGCTAGTGTCAGAGAATTATATAAATAAGTGAGGTGCTAAAGCTCCTGTTGAGAGATTAAGAGATCAACATAGTAGAAAAATAAAGTTGAAGGTTTAATTGGGATTGTGCTTTTCTGTTACTCAATTAGTCCAGTAAGTAGACCAACTCTGATGACAGTTTGGAACCATGTAAAAGCAGCTCAGAAACGTGGAAGCTCTTCTCAAGCTCATGCCACTGTGGGTCATTATGTATCATCTTTCCTGAGGCTCAAAACAGATTCTGGAGTCATTTGAGAGATGTCTCTCAACCCTTTGTTTTTTTGTTCCAATTGAAAATCTCTTTCCTGATGCTGCTCATCAGGTTTTCAAATGACTGCTGCCATTTCCATATTTTGGTCACATTATGTATTTTATTCTGATTTGCTTGCAAGCCCTTCATGTTGAGGTATTTCAAGGATTTATCAAGGAATAATTTGGCGTAGTTATAACATATGCCAACCTAGGAATGCTGCTTTTTTTCTTTAATATTAACTAATCTCTACACCCACTGTGGGGCTTGAACTTATAACCCCGAGATCAAGAGTTGCATGCTCTCCTGAGTCAGCAGGCACCCCTAGGAATGCTGCTTTTTATACAAGGGTCATTTCTTTTGCTAGATATTAGCAACCTAAACTTCTATTCTTCGTACTCATTCATTTTAAGTGTTGAAGTAAATGTTAAGTTTCTCCGGCAACATACACAATCCTGTTTTCTTATTGCAATTCTGATTTGTCTTTTTCTTGCATATTACTAGTGTGGATTATAGTTAATGTCTTCAACTTTATTAAGTTCTTAGACATCTTCTTAATACTGCTTCATCTCCTCTATTCACTTGTTTAGACCCATAGATTATTCAGTAAGAGATCCTGCTGCATTGCCATGACCTCTCAATATCTTAACAAGAGCTTTTAGCACCAGCAAGTATCTTCTTTATTTGGACAGTTCATTTTGGCCTCAATCCTTTGCAGCCATCTGCTGTGGCAGTTGGGGCTCAAAGGTGCCAGAGGGACCCACAGCCCCAGCAGAGACATTCCACACACCTGAAGAGTTTCCTCAGTGGTGGAGCTAACAGGGCTTCTATCCCCTGCTCCATATCTGCTTTTTAATCAAACAAAAAAAGAAAGTAAACTATTGTAATATTTAATATACACAATGACACAGGTACCTAGACTAAGGAATGTAGGTAGACATTTGTTGTATTCATGGATGCCCAGCATTTTTTTATTAGCCTTTCCACATGGGTAGAAATTCCCACATTATGAGGCCATTAGCCTCGCTTGAACACACAGCAGGTGCAGTGGCTCAGCCAGTTAGTGATACCATCAGACTTCGATTCATTGATTCAGGAGTAAGTAAGAAAGGAAATTAATTGGGCTCTGAAAGGAATGTCTATCCTTGATGGCACAGTTGATGGCAGAGGCATCCAACTTTGGGGGGGGGGTGGGTAGCGAGGACTGTAAGGTCAAGTTCCTGATGCAGAGAGGTCACCGTGAAAGACAGAAGGAGCAACTTGAGTAAAGTTTAGTGGGGCAGTTGATAGCAGCAATTTTCATTTAAGGCTAGTTCCACAGCAGGTGTGGAGTATTCCTGAAGTTTAGCTTTGAGTCTAGACTTCTCAACAATTTTGTGAGCTCCCTAATATCTGGTCCTTTTCCTGCTTAAATTAGCTAAGGTAGACTCTGTTCTTCGCAATTAGAAACTCTGATACAGCGAGATATTGGGAGTGTAAGTGGGAGCTAATAGTCGCAACCTTACTCAATAGTGAGTATTAACAGGAATAAAATCGTTCATTTTAACCACACTGTAGTTGCAATTTTCATGGCTCTGCTTAAGAGTCCCATAGGATATTATGTGGCATAATAAAATATAGGTATTTAATTTTGTTCCCCAATGCTGGCACAGAGCTCCTAAAGCCCTTGGAATCTCCGGATAGAAGCATGGGAGTGCCTTTGTTATTCAACACAAACCCTTTGTGACCACACCCGAGTTTGTGCCAACAAGGTGGCTCCGCGTGAGGCCCCTAGATTGCTTCAAAATGTGAGCTGGTCACCAGAAAGACCATTGATTAGAAGGTTGGAACTTGCAGCCCCATCCCCGACCTCCAAGTAGGGACCAGAGATTGAATTCCGTAAAAACTCTTAAACAAGAAGGTACAGGGAACTTCCCTGTCAGTCAACACACACTGAAGGGTCTGAAGGTTGGTTGCCAAGGAGAGGGTATGGAAGTTCCACACAGGCTCCCCTCACCTCCACCCCTTATCTTGCTCTGTGCATGTCTTCCATTTGGCTGTTCCTGAGTTGTATCCTTCATAATAAACCTCTAAATGTAAGAAAAGTATTTTTCTGAGTTTTGTGAGGCATTCTAGCAAATTATGCACTTAAGGAGGGGTCATGGGAACCCCACGGGCAGAAGTGTGGATGGCCTGGGTACCCCGTTTGTGAGTGGCATCTAAAGTATGGGCAGTCGTAAGGGACTGAGCCCTTAACCTGCTGGGTTTGTGCTAACTCCTGACAGTGTCAGAATTGAATTAAATTACTAGAAACCCTGTTGTTGTTGGAGAACTGGTTGTTGGTGTCAGAAAAATCACACATTATACAGTTTGACTTTAAAAGGTTTCTGCAAATAAGACACAAACTGAAAATAATAATAAACAGAAGCAGTATTATAACAGAAGTATTAATAAACAGCAGTGTTAATAAACAGAAGTATATTATGAGTTTTCCAGGTAAAAACTGTGGCACTTGATTAGATATAACAAGTAGTTATAGAATGAAGAAGAAAATATCTGCTTTTTAAACACTCATGCTATGGAAAGAATATTTTGAAAGTTGATCTATAAAATTATCTCCATTGTTTGGCAATTTTGTTCCCCAAAATGATGTAACTGTTACCTCTAAAGTCTTGCCTGGACAGTAAAAAGACTTGGAGATGTAATTTATGGTTTGTTTAAAAACTTCAACAGGTTTTGAAACTATTTGCTAAAAATACTAAAAATGCAAAATCTCCTGGTTCACAAAAAAAATGGTTAACATCAGGAAAGAAAGAAATTTACTAGCCAGGTCTTAAAAACTGAGAAATTTGTGTAATGAATTATAAAAATGAGTATCAAGACTTATTAAGTACATGGTGCCTGGGTGGCTCGGTCATTAAGCATCTGACTTCGGCTCAGGTCAGGATCTCACTGTTCGTGAGTTCAAGTCCCACATTGGGTGACCCCGAGCCCTGCTTCAGGTGAGCCCCGCTTCTTTCTCTCTCTGCCCCTCACTCATTTGCATCCTCTCTCTCTCTCTCTCTCTCTTTTAAAAAAAAAAAAAGACTTACTAAGTACGGGCAACAGTGTATTTCCATTTGAATCTTTGTATCTTGGTGAGATATCTTTATCAGATAGAATTGTTATTAAAAGCAATACCAAAATAAACTGAACTAGATCTTTAAATCTGAGACTGAAACCATAAAACTCATTAAAAAAAAAAAACAAAAAAAACAAAAAAACAGAGGCAGGGGCCCCTGGGTGGCTTAGTGGTTAAGTGTCCAACTTTGGCTCAGGTCATGATCTCACAGTTTGTGAGTTTGAGCCCCGCATCAGGCTCTGTGCTGACAGCTCAGAGCCTGGAGTCTGCTTCACATTCTGTGTCTCCCTCTCTCTCTGCCCCTCACCTGCTCACACTCTCTCTCTCTCTCAAAAATAAATAAACATTAAAACAAAAAAAAAAAACAAAAAACAAAGGCAGTCATCTCTTTGACAGTGCCTTTGCAACATTTTTCTAGATATGTCTCCTCAGGAAAGGGAAACAAAAGCAAAAATAAGTTCCAGGGACTACACCCAAATAAAAAACTTTTGCACAGCAAAGGAAATCATCGACAAAACAAAAAGGCAACCTACTAAATGGAAGACAATATTTGCAAATGATATATGTGGTGAGGGATTAATACTCAAAATATAGGAATATAAACCTCTATGCAATTCAACAAAAAAACCCCAAATAATCCCATTAAAAATGTGCGGAGGATCCAAATAGACATTTTTCCAAAGAAGACATCCAGATGGCCAACAGACACATGAAAAGATGCTCAACATCACTAATCATCAGGGAAATGCAAATCAAAACCACAATGAGATTTCACCTCACACCTGTCAGAATTGCTAGTGTCAAAAAAACAAGAAATAACAAGTTAAAACAAGGATGTTGAGAAAAAAGTAACTATGTGCACTGTCAGTGGGAATGTATGTTGGTGCAGCCAGTGTGGAAAACAGTATGGGGGTTCCTAAAAACATTAAAAATAGAAATATCATATGACACAGTAATTCCAATGCTGGGTTGTTTTTTTTTTTTTTAATTTTTATTCTTAATTTAAAGAGAGAGAGAGCATGAGTGGGAGAGGAGCAGAGGGAGAGAGAAAGAATCTTCAACAGGCTCCATGCTCAGTGTGGAGCCCAATGCAGGGCTCGATCCTATGACCCTGGGATCATGAACTTAACTGGAATCAAGAGTCAGATGCTGAGCCATCCAGGTGCCCTTCCACTACTAGGTATTTCACCCAAAGAAAATGAAAACACTAATTTAAAAAGATATATGCATCCCTCTGTTTACTGCAGCATTGTTTACAATAGCCAAGATATGGAAGCAGCCCAAGTGCCCACTGATAAATGAATGGATCAGGAAGATGTGACACACACACACAAACACACATACACACACACTGAAATATTACTCCGACAAAAAAAAAGAATGAGAGCTAGCCATTTGCAACAACACAGATGGCCTAGAGGGTATTATGCTAAGTGAAATAAGTCAGACTGAGAAAGACAATACCACATCATTTCACTTACATGTGGAATCTGAATAACAAATCAAACAAATAAAGGAGCAACAGATCCATAAATATAGAGAACTCAGGATGGCCAGAGGGCAGGGAGGTGGGGGGGGTGAGTAAAAAGGGGTGAAGGAGAGTGGGAGGTACAGGCTTCCAGTTATGGGATGAATAAGTCATAGGGGTGAAAGAGACAGCATAGGGATTACAGTCAATGCTACTATGATAATATTGTATAGTGACAGATGGTAGCTAAACTTGTGGTAAGCACCACATAACACATAGAGGTGTCAAATCACGATGCTGTACACCTGAAACTAATGTAATTTGTATGTAAAATAGACTTCAATAAAAAAAGGAAAAAGCAGGGGCGCCTGGGTGGCTCAGTCGATTAGGCATCCGACTTCGGCCCAGGTCATGATCTCGCAGTTTGTGAGTTCGAGCCCCGTGTCGGGCTCTGTGCTGACCGCTTGGAGCCTGAAGCCTGCTTCGGATTCTGTGTCTCCCTCTCTCTCTGCCCCTCCCCCGCTCATGCTCACACTCTGTCTCTGTCAAAAATAAAATAAACTAAAAAAAAGCAAAAAGCAAAAAATTATCTAAAACATTAATTTAAAAAGCAACAAATACATACAAATGCATTACTCTGACTATATCACTTATTACATTAAATATTACGGGTGTATGCTAAAATTTTTACTCATGGGATACCTGGTCATACACACACACAAACTGGATTGATCTATGCCAGTGTTTTCTAAATGTTATTTATGGATGTGTACATCAGAATCTCCAGGGTACCCCTTATATGCTATTTCTTGAGCCTTGTATTCAAGACAAACCAGCACCAAACTGACCTATTCTCTTGGGTTTAACAAGGGGTGAAAGAGAATTAAACATGTAATAATTTCATGATGCTGTGACTCCCTGTTTTTTATTGCTATTGTCTGTGAAGCATCTCAAATCACTCACCAGTGAGTTCTTCCCACACTTTAATCCATTGATTTGCAGCATTTCAACACAGATTCCATGTTAAGTAAAATCAGCATTAATGAAAAACCTAGACTTTATGCCATCAGCTGTTATTTACGTGTTTTTGTCACTTAGTGAACTAAAGGAAGGCACCAGAGGTAGAGAAGACACAAATACAAGGAAATGAGTGAATACAGCTAGAAAGAGAAGAGCAGAGATGGCTTTTCCTTCCAGGACACTCTTGCCTCCCTGTTTCTCAATCTCCTCAACTCCAGAGACTTTCATTTCTACCGTTTTTCACCCATCCACCTTGGACCCAGCCCTCACTCAGAACTGCATGACCTCCAGGGCTTCAAAGGGAGTTTCCTTTCTCTGATCACATCCCTCTTCCTTCCCCTTCGCCTGAGTTTGTTGACCTGCTTTTCCCTGTTGTAACTCTGGTCCCTTTGCCCTTCTCTTTTTTATCAAACCAGCTGGATGACCTCATTTCCGGTTTCTCTTTCCCTGATCCTTTGCCTAAAAAGGATCTAATATTGGGAAAGGGTTGTAAAACCCTGTTCCAAATGCTTCAGAGCCCAGAGTCCTTCAGGCTACTGACCTCATTTTTTTTGTGCCGAGTGCCACGCAGGGCCTGGTTAGAGGTTCCCTACATACTTAGGCATGAGCATAAGGCGTGAGCATACATGCTGGCGTGAGCATAGCCCATAGACACAATCCAAAGCCTTACAGCTGAAACTTATCATCTGGGATTCTAAGACTTCTTAAAAATTGAACTTAATAAGTTCTTTGAATGCCATTCAGAAGTATAAAAAGCGTACACCTATTAGATTTCTATACTCAAGTATTTGTTAAATAGATGATAGTGAAAAAAAAAACAACAAAACTGTTCATTTTCAACAATTATCGCATTGGAGACTTTCGCTTATAAAAGAGACAGTAACAACATTGATCAAAATAGAATGAAAGGCATATACGGTTTTTAAATAAGTAGCATTATCTCTCTGAAATTATATTACCTTATTGTACTTTTGAGAGACAATTTGCTTATTCTATTAGCCTAAGGGATCATAGGTTATAACACATTATCTCATTACTTATAATTTGAATTGCTTCATCTTCTGGTAGAACTTAGTATAAAGAAGTATAAGCATTGATACTGTAACAGTGTTGGTAGCTACACTTGTGGCCAGCCCAGCATAAGCTATAGAGATGAGATGCATCATTACATTGTACACCTGAAACTAATGTGTGTAACACTGTGTGTCAACTACACTCAAAAAATTTTCTTAAATACAAGCATTAATGGGGTGCCTGGCTGGCTCAGTCAGTGGAGCATGTGACTCTCAATCTCAGAGTTGTGGGTTCAAGCCCAACCCTGAGTATAGAGATTACTTACAAACAAAAATCTTAAAAAAAAAAAAAAGAAAAGAAAAGAAATATAGGCATTATTAATTCTGACTTCAAACCTCAGCATTTCTAGGTGAATACATAGAAGTTATAGATTCAGCTATATAAAAAATTTTTTTTTAAATTTTACCATTTTAAACATAGTCAAAAATCTTTTTTAACCACTAATAACATGTAAAATTTATCTACATGTCAATAATTAGCTCTCAAAGTAAAGTAAAACAAATTCAAAGGAAAACTAACCAAAATGAGTGAATAAGAATTTCCTCCCCTTTCATGATCTGTACTCCACTTTGTCAAAATAAAATCTTTCTGTTGCTTATTTTTCTCTGAGGAGCCTTTGTGTACACTGTAAAAATTACCTATGTGCCAATAACAATTTAGGAAGTGGCTGAGTAACAATGTGCAATTCTCCAATAGAAACGAATCCCTAGAATGTATTAGGTCAGGACAAGGGGTCAGAATTCACTAAAGTTAACATAAAAGGCTCCTAAGAAACAAAGAATAAGCAATGAGTAGACAACAAAAGAATCTTGACAAAAAGGTCTGGTTTCCTTTGAATTTAAGTGCTCTCATTTTACTAATGGCTCTTTCTCTGATTCTGTCAGAGGGGAATTTCGCTCTTTTGAATAACTTATTTTAGTTCTGATAAAAGAGTTCAGATATGGGAAAGACCCACTGGATCACTGAAGGGATCTTCTTCAGTCTCCTAATATGGATTATAATTGTTGAAAGGAGCCAAAAGACCGGTCATTATTACACACATAAATTTTTCCTGTGGTCTCTTTGCTTTTTCAGTACAATAGAAAATATATGTGCCAATTTCCAGCCAATTGGTAGGGGTTTAGATCCATAGAGTTTTCATAATTTCAATGACATTTGAAAGCTGGTAGCCTGTTTAAATTGCTGGGCAACACCAGCAAATATTTAGGAACTCCCTAATCCACTCCAATACAAGATAGTCTCCTGTACTTAATACAGGCCGTGTCAGGGAACTTCAGGCCTCTTCTCAAGCATAAGTCAGGGCACCATCTCTTACTTTTCACTTTGGACAGTGGATTTCTCAACTGAGAAATATATATCACTTTACATATTTGTCCCTTTTGGTGAAGAGTAGGTCTTTAGGCATAAATCATTTATTCATTATTAGACCACTATTAATTGAATACCTGCTATGTGCCAGATACTCTAATGGGTACTGAGGATAAGGCAGTGAACAAAACAGACAAAAATTTCTTCTAATGTTTATTTTTTTATTTTATTTATTTTAATATGAAATTTATTGTCAAATTGGTTTCCATACAACATCCAGTGCTCATCACAACAGGTACCCTCCTCAACGCCCATCACCTACTTTTGAAAGAGAAAAAAAACATACGAGCAGGAGCGGGGGTGGGGCAGAGAGAGACAAGGACAGAGGATCTGAAGCTGGCTCTGTGCTGACAGCAGAGAGTTGGATGCGGGGCTCTAACTCAGCAACCGTGAGATCATGACCTGAGCCGAAGGGACACTTAATCAACTGAGCTACCCAGGCACCCCAAAAGACAAAAATTTATTTTCCGAGCTTCCATTCTATGGAGAGAGAGATATATTAAGTAAACGATTCTATAATGTATCAGATGGTTATATGTGCTATGGAGAAAACTATAGGACAGAAAATGATTCGGGAGTGTGGGGATGGCAGTGGTAGCTATTCTTTTCTTTAAAAGGCAGCTTGACAAGCATTGTTGTGACTTTTCCTTCAGTCACACTAAACTATAAGGCAAAGAGTAGATGTAGACCTAAAAAGGATTAAATTTAAGGTTTAATAAGGGTTTAATAAAGGTTGTAATCTTCCCAAGCATGAAATAAGGAAGAGGAGGTAGAGGAGTTAGGAGTGATTGCAAGAAGGGATTATCATGATTGGCTGTAATATGAAAGCTGGATAAGAAGGGAATAGGGGACAGTAGGTGGAAGGATAGCAAAAAGGTAATAGGATTAATGGGTTACTGACTGATTCCTGTGTAAGTGAGGAGGTGCAGGATTGTCAGAGTCCTTAAGTTCCTAATACTGTCCTGGGACGGAAATCAGAAGCCCCACGGAAATTTGATCCTCCATTTTTATTTTGGAGTATGTGGCTCATCAACACCCCTCTTCAGCCCTTTAGGAATCTAGACTTGGACAAATGGACACTTCATAATGGGTCTTCTCATAAAGAGCCTGAAAGTGCGATCAAAGCCAAACAGACAAGCATCCTTGCTACTCTAGAGGGCTGGGAATTTCTGAGGACTTCCAGATTAGGTTATAGCCTTTTCACAGATTCTCTGTAACTTCCTACTGGACCTGATTTATATTTTTTATGCTGATAGAAATTCTTTATATCATATAGTTTCAGCATTGTAGATGCAAAATTAACTTTTAGTATTTTCCATTGTGATTTTATTATTTACAAAATCTTGATTGACAGGGTTAATGGGACCAAATCTTACAAATAAATCTTAAGCTGATTAACTAAACTCAAGCTTTGTGGTACTACTATATAAAATTTGTGGCTCTTTTCTCACAGATGGGGCTCATGATTACTGCCCACCTCCCCAAAATTATTTGTAATCTTTATTTGAAATGATTATATTAAGATAACTCATTGTTTGTTACACATGTACATTCACATCCAAATTTGAATCTTCTACACATTTAAGTTACATTTGAGAAATATATATTCAATTATATTTAATGCTATTTCCAAAATAAATTTGATAAAGGAAATTACACGCTTATACCTATGGAAAAACATTACACATTTTGTTAAAACGTTTAACATTTAAAAACTCATTTAATTTTACTTTAAAAAAAATTTTTTTAACGTTTATTCATTTTTGAGAGACAGAGTACAAGTAGGGGAGGGACGGAGAGAGAGGGAGACACAGAATCTGAAGTAGGCTCTAGGATCCCAGCTGTCAGCACACAACCCGATGAGGGGCCTGAACTTGAGATCATGACCTTGAAATGCCCAGAGTCCAAGAGACCCCCAAAAACGAACCACCAGAGTCCAGAGTCAAAGCTAAGCAGCAAGGGTCATTTATTGCAGGTTCGAACCTGGACCTGTGCGCACTCGTTGCCGGTGACGCTAAGAGGCCCCGAGAGAGGTTTTTACACCCCTTTTATAGACAGGTACAAATAAGTCATGGGGAAACCAGGGATTTTCCACAGTTACAGAGCTGCAATTGGTTGATGTTTAAAGTTGGACACTTAGCAGTATTCGATTGGTTCCTGCCTTTAGGTCAGACAACAACCGGGGGTACAGGTATCACAATGATTGATCAGGAATACACGGATGTGCCAAGCAACAATGATTGATCAGGAATACACGGGCGCGCCAAGCAATTGTACAGAAGCGGAACAAGCTGGTTAGGCTTGGTTAGGTTTCAGTTTCCCGTAACTTAAGCTTTTAAGTTTCAGTTTTCTCAGGCCTCTCAACCTGACCCGAAGTCGGCCGCTTAACTGACTGAGCCACTCAGGTGCCCCTCGTTTAATTTTACTTTTAAAATAGAATGGAAAGTCTGCTGGTAAAAATATTGATATCTAAGGCAAGTAAGTAAAAGGTCAAAATTTTCAACTATGAAATTGAATAGGGAGGAAGCAAGACTGGGACTACAAGCCATACCTCCCCTTGAGTTAAGTGTATGTGTTATTTGACTCAAAACATTTTTCCATGCTTTGTCAACTAATAGGCAGATGGTGTAGAGCCCTGGAGATCACTGCAAGACTTTTTCACTGAGGGTCATGGGTAGCCATTGAAAAGTTCTGAGGAGTGGAGTGACATGAGATGATTACCAAGATCATTCTATTGCTGTATTGAGGCTAGACTGAAGAAGACCAAAGGGAGAAGCAGAAGCACTGGCGATCTGTCTGCTGCAATAAACTAGATGAAACATTATATGGACTTGGACTACTTTGGATTCTGGATAGGTTGTGAAAATGTAGCCACAAAGATTTGCTGATGAATCAAATCCTTTTAAACTTGATTGGCTGTAAGATGCGAGACAGGGGATGACTGAATTTTTTTAATTTTTAATTTTTAATTTTTATTATGTTTATTTATTGTTGATAGAGAGAGACAGAGCACAAGTTGGGGAGGGGCAGAGAGAGAAGGAGACATAGAATCCAAAGCATCCAAAGCAGGCTCCAGGCTCTGAGCTGTCAGCACAAAGCCCGATGCAGGGCTCGAACTCACAAACCGCGAGATCATGACCTGAGCTGAAGTGGTACGCTCAACCAACTGAGCCACCCAGGAGTCCCGAAATGTTTAGCCTAAGTAACTATTATAAGACTGGAGCTGCCATACACTGAGATGTGGAAGACTGTGGGCAGAGCAGTTTGAAGGGGGATTATCAGGAACTCAGGTCTGGACATAAATACCAAGTTTAAGATGCTCATTAGACTTTCCACATGGAGATATGCAGTAGGCAGTTGGAAGTATGAGTCTGGAGTTCAGGAAAAGGGTTCAAGATAGACATGTAAATTTGGGAGCCAAGGACAGATAAGCCTTGAGACTGGATGTGCTGTTCCTAAGGGTGTTTCAGTAGGGAGAAGGTCCAAGGAGTGAGCATTGGATAATTCCAACATTGAGAAGAAAGAACTAGCAAGAGCTGACTTGCAGATTTAGCAACACAGAGTTAACATATTTTTATTTTTAGTAACAAATTATCCTCTATAGCTGTATGTATTAAATTGCTTCCAAATTCCTATACAAAACCATTTACAAATTTAAGTTCTTTTTTTATGTTTATTTATTTTGAGAGAAAGAGACAGAGTGGGGGAGGGGTAGAGAGAGAGGGAGAAAGAATCCCAACAAGGCTCCACACCCAGCACACAACCCACTTCAGACCTGAGCCAGATAATCAAGAGTCAGACACTTAACCAATTGAGCCACCTAGACACCCTGTAAATTTAAATTCTCTCAGTTATCTGGGGATCCTTGTAAATCCATAGGAGACCAGAAAGATGGGCTTCCTCTTGTTGAATGTGATGCTAGAATGTAAGATGGAAAGTTGAAAATGTCTTTCATCTATATTCATGTGATATATTGATTTAAACTAAAATGGAACTTTTTTATGTTTTTCTAAAAAAAAACCCATAATTACAACTATTTTATGTCACAGAATAGCCTTGTGATATCCTAGTCTTACTGTATTATACTGTTGCTGGTCTTCAGCCACTTTTTTACCAATAATTTAGAAGCAACTTTCTGTATTATCTGTCACACATTCCCTGGAAAATCTCAATACTGGGGAAAAGCAATTATCTTCTCCATGAACAATTACAAATTTCTCCATCTTAACTGTCTCAGATATGTCTTACTAAGACATTTTCCCAGTCAATTTTTTCTCCTGTTCTCCATAAACATTATTTCAAAACTATTCAAAAATATTCAAAATATTTTCCCAGTCAATTTTTTCTCCTGTTCTCCATAAACATTATTTCAAAACTATTCAAAAATATTCAAAACTATTTTACTCTTGTAACTTCTTTCCTGCCTTCCTCTCCCATCTTTAACTTAGACTGAATTTTGAGCTGTATAATAAACTCACCATTCAAAACCTCTATCCAGATATTTTATGGGCACCCTAAATTCATGTTCAAAACTGCACTCATTATCTTCCTCCTCCCCCAAACTTGCTCCCCTCCTACAATTCCCTTTCCAGTAAATGGTGCCTTCCTCCAAATGCTCAAGCCAGAAACACCATATCATCTTTACATCCACTCTAACAGCAAATCTTTGGGAGTCTACCTCCCAAATAAACCCATTCTCCAGATTCTCCATTTTACAACCATTTTAAGTTTCTTTAAAAAACTCAAATCTGTTTTTGTCACTGTCCCCCTCACTACCTCCCCCACCTTTAATTCAAATCTGATTTGTCACAGTCCTTAAAACTTGGCAGGATCAAAGGATAATGTACTTAATGATAATACACTCTGACTTTTGATACTTTGCATTCATGGTGCTTACTGTGTAGTGGGGAAAATAGACATTAACTATTTGCCTGGCTGTATAATTACAATTGTAATGGGTGCTATGTAATATGGTTGTAATGAGAGTGTATAATAGGAAGACCAATCTAGTGGAGGCCTCCTTGAGGAAATGACTGAGCTGAGACCTGAGAGTAGGATGGGAGTAGAGAGAAGAAACCATCGTAGAAGCCCTGGGGGGAGAGGGGGAAGGAAGGGAGGAGAGAGTAATAGGGTACTGGGAAGAACTAAAAGGTCAGTGTGGCTGGAAATACGGGAACTGTTGGTGGGATGGTTGGAGCTGGAGATAGAGAATTCATGTAGGCCTTGTAGCATTTCTTTTTTAAGTTTATTTATTTTGAAAGAGAGCCCGTGTGTGCATGGGGTGGGGGAGGGGGACAGAGAAAGAAGGAAAGACAGAATCCCAAGCAGGCCCTGAGGCCATCAGCACACAGCCCAATGCCTGGGCTCCGATGTGAGATCTGGACCTGAGCCTGTGAGATCATGACCTGCAGCAAAATCAAGAATCGCATGCTTAACCCACTGAGCCACCCAGGTGCCCCCTCTTGTAGTTCATCTAAAAGGTTTTGATATTTATCTTAAAAGTAATGGGCAGTAATTGAAAGGTTTTAAGGGTGTTAACAAAATGAGATTTAGCTTTTTAAAAGATCACTGGAGTGTGGACTATGCGCTTCTCCCTTATATTGGTTCTCAGGAGGAGAGCCAAAAAGTTGACAGCTGAACAAGATTTGCACAGGTCATTCCTGGCTTTTACTTCCTTTGACTTCCCTTAGGCCTTTCCCAGCATAAAGGTCACACCCTAGGTCTATACCTAGATCACACCCTAGTTCCAATCTTTTTCCTACCTAATAAGGGTTTAAACAACAAAAACAAGAACACAAACATCAAATCTAAACCAAGTATACGCTACGGTATTGACTCTTCGGTGTTAAATACACTCTTCTAATACACGTCCACAAAGAAAAAGGAGTTAGTCGCCAAGACTCTCAAAATCTTAAATCACTCTCTTCAAGCAGCTGTCTTTAAAATACTCTTAAGTGCCATTTTAAAACCAATGAGCTCATGTGGGCTCCCACCTCACCTGCTAATACTGAGCATTCACTACGTGCAAGAGATGGGAACTTTGGGGGGAACTGGAGAAAAGTACGAAAACGACGAAAACAATGCAAGCCAAAACTCAGGACCCCCTCCCCCCAAAACAACACAGGTCTAATGCATTAAATTGTTTTAATGATAAACTATTGGGTGGCACTCCTTCTCCTAAACCCCCAGCTCTTTGCACCATACCTGGCATTCAGTAAAGGCTCAACAAACGTGCACTCCCAGGGTGAAAGACCTTGAACCTCGGCGAAAGCCGGACTGCGGAGCTGATACCTCGCGCACTTTACCCGCCGCCGGGCTCCAGGCGTGGCCACGTGACACGCTCAGGCCAATGGGCGGGCCGCCTGCAGCAGGTCTCCCATAAAGGCGCCTGTCGCTGCCGGCTAGTGGCCGCCGCCATTAGGGCGAGAGCTGGCGGCGACGGTCGGTGAAGGACTGCTACCTCGCACCGCTTCATCTTGTGCAAGCTGGAGGGGACGATCAGATAAGGTCTTTTTCACCAAAGGTGACAGAGCCTCTACCTGGAGCATTGCTTTGGGATCCGGGCCCTCGGCGGGACCCTGAGTAGGAAACAACCGTTTTTTTCTCTTCTCCCCTCCCCCATCAACACTGCGACTGGCGAGGCAGTTGGGGAGGCCATACCCGTGCGTGCGTTGCTGCCCAGGTGAGCTGCCAGTTGCTTTTCTTTGGCTTACCAACTGCAAGCTTGTTGCCCCAGTGGACCCTTTTAAAAACTGGGGACCTTCCTCTTAAAAGCTTTGGCATTTTTTGCAAGGAAGGGGTGGGAAGAAGGAGGTTAGGGCGAGGGGGTGACGTTCCGGTTACACAACCGCCTACTCCCAACTCTTGAAAAACATTCCTGGTCTTTGTGCAGCTCTTAGGCCTAGGATTGGTGGGTCTCTGGATGTACTGTAGTTTTGGGTGTCCAGAAGAAAGTACGGAGCTTTAGCTGTTGCTGGCATTTTATTGTTCATCCTGGGTATCATCGTTTGGGACAGGAAGATCCCCAGCCTTGATTTATTCCTTTATTTATTCGTTTAACATTATTAAGCTCTTAACATGCTTAATTAATCCTCTGTTGAGTGCGGCAGGTCAGGCTCACCTAACCTCAAGGCACTGGCTTACGTTAAGAATTCAGATGAAGTATCTACAAGTATCTACGTGGTGCTTTGGGACCCGTGGGAAGGACCCGAGTGGGTAGAAGGGGATGGGGGAGGTATCTGGGTAGAAGTGATAAATGAGCTGGGTCTTGAAAGACAGATAGAAATTAGCCTAAAGAGTGATGGGAGGAGCTCTGGTAAGCAGGGGAAAAATTTCAAAACCATGGACAGGTGTGAGCACAAAGTGGGGGCCGGGGGTCAGTGAAGAAGTGTAAATTTTTGGGTGTGGCTTATGCAGGTTGGGGATTGGGATAGTAGCAACATGAGTCTAATGAGACAGGCAAGGGGGGTTATATATGTGTATATCATGAACAGCAGTGGGTTGAACAGTGTGGTTGTAAATTACTGAACAAAAATCACAACCTCACCTTTGTATCAATTCAGGTGGGAGTAACAAGTGATTGAACAAAAAAAGTGGTTTGGGGGATCGAAAATAGAAATACCCTATGTACTCAGAATATGTAAATTTATATCCCAGAGTCAGGGAGTGTGTAGATGGAGTTAAAAAAAAAAAAAAAAAAAAAAAAAAAAACCCAAAGAGCAAGGGAAGAACGCTGGAGGATATTAATAAGTTAGCAGAAAATGAGATGATGAAGGAGATAACATCCTCTGGATTTCCAGCCTGACTCCATTTGTTCCCATATCACCCAGTTCCTATCTCTGTCAAAGCAGTAATTATCAGTATCCTGTTGTAATTACCTATTTGTAAGTCTCTATAAAGAGACTGTATCCTCAATTCCTAGTTCAGTGCTTGGCACCATTGTAGGTGCTTTATAAGTATGTAATAAAAGAACAAATAGAATCTGGAAAAGAAAATAGTGGTATCCTGGAAACCAGATAAGAATTTCAAGAGAGTCAAGATAGTCTAGTGACAGATATTGCTGAGAGGTCAAGTAAGATGTAACTCAAAAAGAATCCATTTAACAACTAAGTATGGTAAGTATTAGCCTTAGTGTAGGGGGAATTTTAGAGGCATGGCTGGGACAGAATTGAGTGTGAGGTGGGGAGTAAAAACAGTGTCATTTTTTAGGATGCTCCGGTGTGAGGTACAGAAGAGAGAAGATTGAGGCTTCAAGGAGACAATAAGATCGAGAAGAATTTTTAAGGAGACTTGAGAAAGTGTATATGGAGGGTAAGCTAGTATAGAAATGTTGATGATACAAGCAAGAGAGATCAAGGACTGTTGTTATCTCATTATGTAGAGTACCTGGGAACCAAGTTCTAGACAGGGAAGGTGTCCCATTTCTAGAATGAAAGGAGTAGACGAGAAGATTGAATCATTGTGAAGAGTATACATTTTCTAGAAATTATTTGTTTGACTTTAAGTGAAGCCTGATTTTAATTTGAAGAAACCATTTTCTCCCTTGAATTGGAGACTGCTCATTTGATGAGGCAGGATTTGGAGTCCCTATGTGAGCTCACACTGGGTGGATTGCCTTTGACCTTTCTGAGCCCTGGAACCACGTGGTATTCAGAATCCAAACTCTTGAGTTCCTTGCTGTACTGCTTCCCTGCATGTGTAAAATCTACCATGAAGTTCAACCAGAAGTACCACCACACAGCAGAATAACTTATTCTGTGCTATTTATTGAAATGATGGAAGATGTTTTTGAACAATCTTTATTCAAAACCTCAAAGTTCAATTCCATCCAAAATTGAGGCTCAAAATATATTAATTTACATTATTTTGTTTTTCTTTTTTTTTTTTTTTAAACAGTTTGGCTGCTTTTTAAAAAAAAAATTTTTTTTTAACGTTTATTTATTTTTGAGACAGAGAGAGACAGAGCATGAACGGGGGAGGGTCAGAGACAGAGGGAGACACAGAATCCGAAACAGGCTCCAGGCTCTGAGTGGTCAGCACAGAGCCCGACATGGGGCTCGAACTCAGACCGTGAGATCATGACCTAAGCCAAAGTCGAATGCTTAACCGACCGAGCCACCCAGGCACCCAATTATTTTGTTTTTCAATCAGCTCAATTCCTTGAGACTTCAGTAAGCATATAGCGCAATACAATTTAATACTTGCACCACTGAGGTGGTAATAATTGAAGAATTTTGTAAACATTTTTTTCTTGGCAAACTCAAGAAGTTGGTTTTTGCCAAAGAGATCAGACTCTTCCTGATATGTCTGTGCCTACATTGAATTTGAGGTGAACTTGTATGTTTCTTGTAACATTTTGGAAACATGTTTTAGCTTATTTGTGCATTTCAGGAAACCTTTGGCTTGGTTTATAACTTTTGTCAGGAATGACTGGAATATTCACAACCGCTTCAAAGACTTTTGTTTCTTAGAAGTTTAAATTTTTATTCTTGTATGTTGGTAGAGATATAAATTAGAATCTCTCAACGGCAATTAAACATATAGCAATATGTAAAAGTGTTGTCCTAAAAATCATTAATAGAAATATATCCAAAGGCCAGGCCAAAAAAATATATATATCTCTAATAGGTATTGGCAGATGTAAGCAATGATGTATTTATGAGGATATTGATTGCAACATTATATATATTTAATGGGAAGCCATTAAAAATAGAGGGACTGGGGGTACTTGGAGGCTCATTTGGTTAAGCAAGTGACTCGATCTCTGTTCAGGTCATGATCTCATGGTTTGTGAGGTGAAGCCCTACATCAAGCTCTGCACTGATAGTGTGGAACCTGCTTGGGATTCTCTCTCTCCCTCTCTTTCTGCCTCTTCCTCTCTCTCTCTTTCTCAAAATAAATAAACTTAAAAATGGAGCTGCCCTGGGACCATTTCTAATATGAATTAAGTGTAAAAAAGTTTCTAAAAGGATGCACAAGAAACTGCTAACAGTAAGGAGGGGTCCTCGTTGGCTAAGGAACAAGAATGGGAAAGGAAACTTTGTATGCCACGTGGATGTTAAAATTCAAATAAACTCATTTTTTAATGAAGTCTATAAATAGTATATAATCCTTAAGAATTTTCCCAAAACTCAAAAGATTATTTTATAATGAGCTATTAAGTGAACAAAACAGGTCTGATTTTCAGGGCAGCTGGGTGGCTCAGTTGAGTGTCTCTTGATTTCAGCTCAGGTCACGGTCCCAGGATCATAGGATGAAGCCTTGCATTGGGCTCTGTGCTGAGTGTGGGGCCTGCTTGGGATTCTCTCTCTCTGTCCCTCTCCCCTGCTTGCATGTGCTCTTTCTCTAAAATAGAAAATAAAATAAAATAAACATCTGATTTTCAGCCAATTTCTTCATGGAACCATAGAATGATCTGACAAAGTGATACTAATTGTGTGATTATCTTCATCAAAGTAAACCAGAACTTTTCAGAATTTGTTACATTGTCTTTGTGCAATTGTCAGTGGTGGTTGTTATATAACACTGAATTCTTAAGAGATGAATTCTTAAGAGATAAGATTTCATTTGCCTTCACTGTCTTTCCATGGATAAAAAGTGTCTGAAAGCAGAAACAATAATAAAATGACAACTCACCATGAACATTGGAAACAACAGTGAACTTTCACAGAGATAAGAGAGGCTACAGGTTATGTATATTTGGCAGTATACTTGTAACTCCATAGTTTAATCATGTTGGAGTATAAGTAAGTGACACCTTTGAGCTGATTAGAACCTACCATTATATCAAATAAGGTGAAAATCTTTTGGGGGTTTGTGTTGCTGAACTATTATGCTGGCATTTTGTTTTCTATTACTGAGAACATTTTCTAATAAAAATTAATAATAAAATTATTAGGATTAATAATAAAAGGCTTTAGAGAAAGTAGAATCGTGTCAGTTAACAGAAATTTGCCAAATATAAAACACCACAACTCCTTAAAAAAATTTTTTTAATGTTTTATTTTTGAGACAGACACACAGCATGAGCAGGGGAGGGGCAGAGAGAGAGAGGGAGACACAGAATCCAAAGCAGGCTCTAGGCTCTAAGCTGTCAGCATAGAGCCCAACGCGGGGCTTGAACTCACAAACTGTGAGATCATGACCTGAGCTGAAGTCAGACACTTAACTGACTGAGCCACCCAGGTGCCCCCACCACAACTCCTTTAAAAATTTTTTTAGATAAGGGGGTGCCTGGGTTACTCAGTCAAGCGTCTGACTTTGGCTCAGGTCATGATCTCACAGTTTGTCAGTTCGAGCCCCATGTCAGGCTCTGTGCTGACAGCTCAGGGCCTGGAGCCTGCTTTGGGTTCTGTCTCCCTTTCTGTCTCTCTCTCTCTCCCTTTTTCTCCCTCTCTCTCCCTCCCTCCCTATCTTTCAAAAATAAATAAACATTAAAAAACTAAAATTTTTTAATAAGAAATGGAAGATTAAAATACATTTAAAAGAAAGACTGGGGTGGGGCGCCTGGGTGGCGCAGTCGGTTGGGCGTCCGACTTCAGCCAGGTCACGATCTCACAGTCCGTGAGTTCGAGCCCCGCGTCAGGCTCTGGGCTGATGGCTCAGAGCCTGGAGCCTGTTTCCGATTCTGTGTCTCCCTCTCTCTCTGCCCCCCCCCCCCCCCCCCGTTCATGCTCTGTCTCTCTCTGTCCCAAAAATAAATAAATGTTGAAAAAAAAAAAAAAAAAAAAAAGAAAGACTGGGGTAATTACAAAGAATATTTTATAAAGGAAATAATTAACTATTCTTTTGCCCAATGATAAATCAGAGCTCTTGTTCATGATCAGTCCATTTGCAGCCTTCAGCCACAGTGTACCATAAGTTTATTGCTTAAAATTTCTAATATATAGAAAAAATAGACCAAGAACACCTGTATATCTACCAACAATTGTCAATATTTTGCCCTGTTTGCTTGTGTATATAGGTTTTTCTCCCAAATCATTTAGAACCTATTTTAATGTTGTTATTCACATCAAATTTTTTGAGCATACATTTAAACACTTCTCTTACATAATCACTATACTATTCTCATATCTATCATAATGTATTCTCAAACCTGTCAAAATGAACAATTCCATAATTTTCCCTAGTTGTCCCCAAAATATATTTAATAGTTGATCTCAAACCAGTATTTGATCTAGGATGATAAAATTGAGTTCTGTTATGTCTTCAGACATTTTCTTTTATAATCTTTTTATAAAAGATAGACCATTTGTCTTTTTTTATTTGTTTTAGGTCATTTGTCTTATAGAATATTATATATTCTACATTTGTCTGTTTTCTTAATGGTTTTGTTTCATTTTTTTTCTAGCACTGTACCACAGAACTTTCCTGCAGTGATAGCAATGTTTTATAGCTGCATTGTCCCATATAGTAGCCAATAGACTTATAACTTATGGCTATTGAGCATTTGAAATGTGGATGAGTTTTTGACTTAGGAAATTTTGGTTAATTTGAACTTAAATACTTCCATGTGGCTAAAGGTTGTTATATTGGACAGTGCAGCTCTAGCCCTTTAATTTTTTTTTTAAGTTTATTTATTTCATTTTGAGTGGGAGAGAGAGAATCCCAAGCAGGCTCTGCACTGTCAGCGCAGAGCCTGACATGGGGCTCCAAATCACAAACCGTGAGATCCTGACCAGAGCCGAAACAGAGTCAGATGCTCAACCCACTAAGCTACCCAGATGCCCTAACCCTTTAATTTTGTTACATGAAAATTAAATCTAAAAGATTGTTAGATATTTTTGGCAAAATATGTAGATGAACCTACAATGGTAGCTCATTATCACCCAAAGTCCTTTGTTTGCTTTAGAGTTCACTCTTGGTGTTGTACATTCTGAGGGTTTGGGCAAATGTATAATGGCATTTATCCATCATTATGATCTAATATGAAGTCTTTTCACTGCCCTAAAAATCCTCTGTGCTCTCCATCTTTTTCTCCTTCCCTCTCCCCAACTCCTGGTAACCATTGATCTTTTTGCTGTCTCCATAGTTTGCCTTTTACAGAATCTCATAGTTGGAATCATACAGTATGTATGTAGCCTTTTCAGATTGGCTTATTTTGCTTAATATGTATTTAAGATTCCTTCATGTCTTTTCATGGCTTGATGGTTCTTTTATTTTTAGCGCTAAATAACCTTCCGTTTTCTGGATGTTTCCCAGTTTATCCATTCTCCTTCTGCAGGACATCTTGGTTGCTTCCAAGTTTTGGCAAAGTTTTAATAAAGCTGCTATAAACAACTGTGTGCAGGTTTTTGTGTGAAAAGGTGTTTTTAAGGAAAAAATTTAAGGCTGACTAGAGCATATCTACAGACATAAATACTAGCAGAAATTAATTATAAATAACTAATTTGTAAAGGCAAATTACAAATAAGACTTAATTACAAATAAGACTATAGAAAATATAGTCTTAAGAGCAAGAAATATAATTATGTATTGTATAATCTTTAGAGGAAAACTTTCTTAAACCTAATTTAAAAAGGAACCTACAATAGCAGAAATGAAGGAATTGTTAATGAAATAATAGGATTCTGGAAAAGGGGAAAGATCTTCATGGAAAAGGGGAGGCACTTATGAAGTAAGAGGAAATAGAACAGGAAGTAAAAGAAGTCAAGGGAAATTAATTTTTAAAGGGTGTCTCTTCGGGACACCAGGGTGGTTCAGTTGGTTAAGCATCCAACTTCGGCTCAGGTCATGATCTAACGGTTCGGTTCGTGGGTTCGAGCCCCACATCGGGCTCTGCTGATAACTCAGAGCCTGGAGCCTGCTTCAGATTCTGTCTGTCCCCCTCTCTCTCGGCCCCTCCCCCACTAGTGCTCTGTCTTTGTCTTTCAAAAATAAATGTTAAAATTTTTTTTAAATAAAGGGTTTCTCTTATAAACTGAGATCCTTTGCAAAAGGGTATAGTGGAGTTGAGGTTTTGATGAGGGGAACACGTTTGGAAAAGGCATTTTTTTAACTGATAAGAATTCATTAAGTCATTCATTCATCTATTTTTTAAGGCAGATTCCTGAGCAACAAGACTTAAAAGTAAAACATTCTTTAAAAAAATTTTTTTTAATTTAATGTTTATTTTGAGAGAGAGAGACAGAGCATGGGAAGGGGAGGGACAGAGAGACAGGGAGACACAATCTGAAGCAGGCTCCAGGCTCTGAGCTGTCCACAGAGTCCTACACAGGGCCTGAATTCCCAAGTCATGAGATCATGACCTGAGGTAAAGTTGGATGCTTAACAGACTGAGCCACCTAGGTGCCCCAAAAGTAGAACATTCTTGATTTCTTTCCCTATTTCTCCCTATATAAAAAGTCACATCTTCTCTATCTCTAACATAAAACTGAATCTGAACACTTTAATTCAGCCTCTGTAGTCTCTGTCCTAGGCATTAGTCAAACAAGACCTCAGTCTGTCCTATAGCAATACAAACAAAGCAGGAGAGAGGGTTTGGGAGACAGGTAGTAAACCAGTAGATAAACAAGGTAGTGGCAAAACAGTAATAGCTGATGGATTAACATTGCAGACAAGAATGCCTATTTATGGGGTGCCTGGGTGACTCAGTTGGGTAAGTGTCTGACTTTGGATCAGGTCATGATCTCACGGTATGTGAGTTCGAGCCCCGAATCGGGCTGTGTGCTGACACCTTGGAGCCTGGAGCCTACTTTGGATTGTGTCTCTCTCTCTCTCTCTGCCCCTCCCCCACTTATGTTCTGTCTTTCTCAAAAATAAATAAAACAAAATTTTTTTTTTTAAATGCCTATTTAAAATGACGTTGTGAAGGAAAAGCATGGAGAAATACTTGGACCACACATAACAAAGGTTTTGTATTCAGACTATATGAAGAACTAAAAATCAGTAAGATAATAGCAGACAACCAAATAGAAAAATGGGTAGGACACTTCAGCAGGTGATTGACAAAGAAGATATTCATGTGGTCAATAGACATTAAACAGGTTTTTCATATCATGAATCCTCAGTGAAATATAAAAATCACAGTGAGATCCCATCATACGCTCACCAGAATGGCTAAAATGGAACGCACTGATAATTTTTTTTTAATTGAAACAATTTTTTTTGTGTTTTTATTTATTTTTTGAGAAAGAGCACGCAGGGGAGGGGCAGAGAGAGGGAGACAAGCAGGCTCCTCACTGCTTATGCAGAACCAGATGCGGGCTGGAACCCACAAACCATGAGCTCATGACAAGAGTCAAAGAGGCTCAACCAACTGAGACACCCAGGCACCCTGCTAACCCTAAATATTAACAAGGATATGGAATAAGTGGGATTCTCAAACTGCTGCTCCTATAAATTGGTACATTTTTGAAATCTGGTATCTCCTAAAGTTGAATACACAAAACTTATGACCCAACATTTTCACTTCTGAGTTTATACCCAAAATAATGTATGTGCATATTCACCACAAGCATGTTCATAGCATGTACAAAGATGTCAGACACTGTAAGCAACCCAAAAGTTGCAAGATGAGTTGGATTGATTGTATAGTCCAATTCAATCATAATATACTATACAGCAATGAAGATGAACAAATAACAGATAAATCTCATAAACATAATATTGATGAAAGGCCATATGCAGTGTAATACATAGTAAATAATACTACATTTATGTAAAGGTCAAAAGCAGTCACAATTTAATCTATGGGAAAGAAGTTATCTTAGTGGTTATCTGTGTGAAGAAGAGGGTCTAGTAATTGGGACACTCCAAAGATAGGTTAACTTTAAATAATTGCAAAACAGAACCAGTTTCAGTTGTAACACTAGACTATCCCCTTTGTTAATAACATTAATGGTTGTAGTCCATGGGCACCCGGGTGGCTAAGTCAGTTAAGCCTCTGACTTCAGCTCAGGTATGATCTCGTGGTTCACAAGTTCGAGCCCTGTGTCAGGCTCTGCTGACAGCTCAGAGCCTGGAGTCTACTTCACATTTTGTGTCTCCCTCTCTGCCCCTCCCCAGCTTATGCTGTCTCTCACAAAAATAAAAACATTAAAAAAAAAATAAAAAATTTTAAAAAAAGTTCACATTTGTATGACATGAGAAGAGTGTAATGAAGTGAAATAAATTATAAGATTGTTAATCGCCTCCAAGTTAATTCACTTCAGTGTAGTGGTTCTTAATCCTGGCTATACATCACAAGCACCGGGGATATGTAAAGAGTAAACTGATTTGCAAGCCCTGTCTCCAAGGGGCCTGGGCATTTGTCATTGGTATTTTTAAAATGATCCACAACACCTCACATCCATTATAATGGCTGGTAATTAAAAAAATAAAATTAGGGGCACCTGGGTGGCTCAGTTGGTTGAGCGTCCGACTTCGGTTCAGGTCACGATCTCGCACTCCGTGGGTTCGAGCCCCGTGTCGGGCTCTGGGCTGATGGCTCAGAGCCTGGAGCCTGCTTCCGATTCTGTGTCTCCCTCTCTCTGCCCCTCCCCCATTCATGTTCTGTCTCTCTCTGTCTCAAAAATAAATAAACGTTAAAAAAAAAATTTTTTTTTAAATAAAATAAAATTAAATAAAAGCGTGAGGAGGTGGAGAAAATTGGAACCCTGTAGACTGTTGATGGGAATGTAAAATATTGCTGGTGCTATGGAAAACAGTATGGGACTCCTCAAAAAAAACAGTTACCATGTGGTCCAGCAATTCTCACTTCTGCATTTCTGGGGTGTATCCATAAGAAATGAAGGCAGGGTCTTGAAGAGATAACTATACACCCATGTTTACAGCAGTATTCATAATAGCCAAGAGGTGGAAGCTAACCAAGTGTTGATGAAATGAATGGATACACAGAATGTGACATATACAGATAATTAAATATTGAACTTTATAAAATGAAGGAAGTTCTGACATGCTACAATATAGATTAACCTTGAGGACATTATACTAAGACAAATATTATATGATTCCACTTAGATACCTAGAGTAGTTAAATTCGTAGAAACAGGTTGGTGGTTGCCAGGGGCTGGGGTGAAGAGAGAATTATTTAATAGGTATAGAGTTTCAGTTTTGCAAGATGAAAAGGTTCTAAAGATTAGTTGCTCAAAAATGAATATACTTAATACCACTGAACTGTACACTTGAAAATAGTTAAAATGGTAAATTTTATGTATTTTATTATAATTTCTTTTAAAAGATCCAGAAGTGATTAATACGTGGTTGAGAACTAACACTGCTTTAATTTTTTTTTTTACATTTATTTTTGAGGAACAGTGAGACAAAGTGTGAGTGGGGGAGGGGCAGAGAGAGAGGGAGACACAGAATCCAAAGCAGGCTCCAGGTTCTGAGCAAGCAGTCAGCACAGAGCCTGATGCGGGGCTCGAACCCATGAACTGTGAGATCATGACCTGAGCTGAAGTCGAACGCTCAACCGACTGAGCCACCCAGGTGCCCCTAACTAACACTGCTTTAGTGCAAACAAATACACTGGCTAAATCTAACACTGTTCTAAAAAAATGGACAATTTATTTAAACTCGCTTTTTGTTTCATTGATGTACTTCGTAGTACCTTTGCTCTTTTATCCTTAAAGTAATAATGCTGTGTAGGAATTTTAGATATTGTCTTACTGAAATACGAAGTTTTACTTTAGATATAGTAATATGCACTAAAGACTAGCATTTTAATATGTGTCATATTTCTTTCTAATAGGTTTTAAAAGGCACACTTTAGGGGTGCCTGGCTGGTTCACTCTGTTGGAGCATGTGACTCTTGATCTCAGGGTCATGAATTCAAGCCCCACGTGGGCATGGAGCCTACTTAAAAAAAATAAATCACTTAAATTAGCCAGAAAAATCCTTTATTTTGCCTTTCTTCTTTTACTGAATTAATAATTGTAGAGTAACTATAAACATTCCTGTTAATTCTTTTTTACCAGGAACTTACAGACTTTTCCTGTTAAGACCTCAGTTTGTGTTTTAGAAAGGCAGAAGAAATACTGTGAAATTTTAAATACCTTAAATCATCCAAAACTAAGGCATACATAATGAAAGAACTCTTAGTACTTACATAGAAAAAGGTTTGTATTTGTGTAAAAATGGATTCATTTATCATTTGGCTTTTTTTGTCTTAATCATGATGTACTGCAAAATATAATACCACTCTTTAACCCTTTTTAGTTCCTATAGAAACTATATTAAATGTGCTTTGAAAGTAACTTAGTTTTGTATTTGTGTTTTAAGGACGTGTATTTGTAGACAACATTGTACTATCAGTGTTTGACGCAGTTAAGAATGTCTCTGTCAAGTCGACAAACAGCAATTGTTAACCCTCCACCACCAGAATATATAAATACTAAGAAAAATGGGCGATTGACAAATCAACTGCAGTATCTACAAAAAGTTGTCCTGAAGGCTTTATGGAGGCATAATTTTTCCTGGCCTTTTCAGCAGCCTGTCGATGCTGTGAAACTAAAGTTGCCTGTAAGTGTGTCCTATGATTATGTTAGCTATAAAAGAAAAATCCCATAAATCTCTAAAAGAAATAAACTAGTCTTTAATATTATAAAATATCTTTAATAAAGACAATTTATTCCGTACCACTGAAGAATTTCCGAATGAGCATTTTTTTAAATGACAAAGCTCATTTTTCTAAGCATTAATTCTTATTTTAACAGTTTGTAGTAAATTATAGTTAATGCTTTCTTGTTATAGAATGTGTCACTTGACTTTTTTTGAATGTGTCGTTTGACCTTTTGATGCAAGGTTGTCATGAATGTCACCTTCTCCATGAAGTTGCTCTTGACACTTTTGTCTTAGAAGCATCATACATAAGACTTAGAGGCATCATACATAGAATTCAATTTTAGGTCTTCTGTTAGGAATTTTTAGCCATCTGGTAACAGAACGGTTAAGTAATTTGTTAAGTAGTAAACCATGGCACTGGGATTATACTCTGGGTCTGTCATACTTCATAAATTCTAGGTTTTTCTTCATGCCTTTCACTTTTTATTTTCCAGGATAGTTCTACTCTTATGCTCTTGTCTTTGTTAGTCTTATTTGTTGTTTATTTTTTTCTCTGAAGAAAAATGCCATGGCAGTCAGCTTTGTTTCTCATCACAAAAGTTTTGTTTTCTAGATTATAGCCTTTAAAGGTAATCAATTGCTCTTTCTAGTTACACGTATATAGCTTCTTAAATTTCTTTGTGTACCAATAGTTGTATTTGTTCTTACTACTAACATTTAGAATTTTTTCATGAAAACCACAGGATTATTACACCATTATAAAAACCCCAATGGATTTAAATACAATTAAGAAGCGCTTAGAACATAAATATTATATGAAGGCTTCAGAGTGTATAGAAGACTTCAACATAATGTTCTCAAATTGCTATTTATACAACAAGGTATGTAAGGTTTATGTTATACTTGATTATTTTTTTGGTCTTACATATAGAGGATGTGCATAAAAAGTGTGCTGATTTCAGTTTTCATACCTTGATTTGGGGTATTTTACATATTTTTTTTTTATTTAAAAAAATGTTTTTTTAACGTTTATTTATTTTTGAAACAGAGAGAGACAGAGCATGAATGGGGGAGGGTCAGAGAGAGGGAGACACAGAATCTGAAACAGGCTCCAGGCTCTGAGCTGTCAGCACAGAGCCCGACACGGGGCTCGAACTCACGGACCGCGAGATCATGACCTGAGCCGAAGTCGGACGCTTAACCGACTGAGCCACCCAGGCGCCCCTGGGGTATTTTACATATTTTTAAGGATAGGGGTGTTTTTTTTTGCTGGATTTCATAATTTTCATGTATCGATATTTTTTCACGATCTATTTGCCATAATTTTGCCTGAATACCTGTAATGGTTTTTGTTTTCTTTTTTTTCATTTTTTGAAATGTTTATTTATTTATTTGGAAAGAGAGGGAGCATGTGTGTGAATGGGAGGGGGGCAGAGAGGGAGGGAGAAATTCACAAGCTGACTCTACCTTGTCAGTGCAGAGCCCAACGTGGGACTTGATCTCACAGACCATGGGAACATAACCTGAGCCAAAATGCCAATGATAGCTGGTTTCTGTGAATAAAGTATCATTTATGTGTTCTTTACCATACTTCTGCCATTTCAGTTATAAATGATAAACCAATCTAAGTTAAATGTTCATGGTATGGATTCAAACAAATTATGTACATCTAAACTTCATGACATGACAAGTTAACCTAAAGATACTGTGTTCTATTCCAGTAGAAATGTTTGCATTTGTGTTGATGCATTAGCTTGTCTGATACTGTATGTGGACATTTTGACCCTAATTTTCACTTTTGCTTTCATCTGTAAAACTGGATTTGTGTATTAAGCTTTTTCTCCATATAGTATTCCTGTTTCCTAGAACACTGCATCCTTTTTAAACTGTTCCATATCTAAATATTTTAAAACTTGCATCCCATTTACTCAAAATCACTAGTGATGCTGAAATGTAATAGAAATTTGGTTCCCAAACTATCAGTGCCACCTTAAATTTAAGACTCTTAACAAGAACCATATGATCCTTTCAATAGATGCAGAGAAAACATTTGACAAAATACAGCATCCTTTCTTGATAAAAACCATCAAGAAAGTAGGGATAGAAGGAGTATACCTCGAGATCATAAAAGCCATATATGAATAACCCAATGCTAATATCCTCAATGGGGAAAAACTAAGAGCTTTCCCCTAAGGTCAGGAACAAGACAGGGATGTCCACTCTCACCACTGTTATTCAACATAGTATTGGAAGTCTTAGTCTCTGCAATCAGAAAACACAAATAAAAGGCATCCAAATCGGCCAGGAGGAGGTCAAACTTTCACTCTTCGCAGATGACATGATACTCTATATGGAAAACCCAAAAGATTCCACCAAAAACATGCTAGAACTGATCCATGAATTCAGCAAAGTCGCAAGATATAAAATCAACGCACAGAAATCAGTTGCATTCGTATACACCAACAATGAAGCGATAGAAAGAGAAATCAAGGAATCGATCCCATTTAGAGTTGCACCAAAACCCATAAAATACTAGGAATAAATCCAACCAAAGAGATGAAAAATCTATACACTGAAACTATAGAAAGCTTATGAAAGAAATTGAAGAAGTCACAAAAAAATGGAAAAAGATTCCATGCTCCTGGATAGGAAGAACAAATATTGTTAAAATGTCAATACTACCCAAAGCAATCTACATATTCAGTGCAATCCCTATCAAACCAGCATTTTTCACAGAGCTAGAACAAATAATCCTAAAATTTTTATGGAACCAGAAAAGATCCCGAATAGCCAAAGCGATCTTGAAAAAGAAAACCAAAGCAGGAGGCATCACAATCCCAGACTTCAAGCTATACTACAAAGCTGTAATCATCAAGACAGTATGGTACTGGCACAAGAACAGACACTCAGATCAATTGAACAGAATAGAGAACCCAGAATTGGACCCACAAATGTATGGCCAACTAATCTTTGACAAAGCAGGAAAGAATATCCAATGGAATAAAAACAGTCTCTTTAGCAAATGGTGCTGGGATAATTAGACGGCAACATGAAGAAGAATGAAACTAGACCACTTTCTTACACCATACACAAAAATAAACTCAAAATGGATGAAAGACCTCAATGTAAGACAGGAAGCCATCAAAATCCTCAAGGAGAAAGCAGACAAAAACCTCTTTGATCTTGGCCACAGCAACCTCTTACTCAACACATCTCTGGAGGCAAGGGAAACAAAAGCAAAAATGAACTACTGGGACCTCATCAAAATAAAAAGCTTCTGCACAGCAAAGGAAACAATCAGCAAAACTAAAAGGCAACCGACAGAATGGGAGAAGATATTTGCAAATGACATATCAGATAAAGGGTTAGTATCCAAAATCTATAAAGAACTTAACAAACTCAACACCCAAGAAACAAATAATGCGGTGAAGAAATGAGCAAAAGACATGAATAGACACTTCTCCAAGGAAGACATCCAGATGGCCAACCAACACATGAAAAAATGCTCAACATCACTCATCATCAGGGAAATACAAATCAAAACCACAATGAGACACCACCTTACACCTGCCAGAACGGCTAGCATTAACAACTCAGGCAACAACAGATGTTGGCGAGGACACGGAGAAAGAGGATCTCTTTTGCATTGTTGGTGGCAGTGCAAGCTGGTGCAGCCACTCTGGAAAACAATATGGAGGCTCCTCAAAAAACTAAAAATAGAACTACCCTACGACCCAGCAATTGCACTACTAGGCATTTATCCATGGGATACAGGTATGCTGTTTCGAAGGGACACATGCATCCCATGTTTATAGCAGTACTATCAACAATAGCCAAAGTATGGTAAGAGCCCAAATGTCCATCGGTGGATGAATGGATAAAGAAGATGTGGCATATATGTATGTATATATATATATATATATACATATATATATACATATATATATACACACACACACACACACACACACACACATACACACAATGGAGTATTACTCGGCAATCAAAAAGAATGAAATCTTGCCATTTGCAACTACGTGGATGGACCTGGAGGGTATTATGCTAAGTGAAATTAGTCAGAGAAAGACAAAAATCATATGATTTCACTCCTATGAGGACTTTAAGAGACAAAACTGATGAACATAAGGGAAGGGAAATAAAAATATGAAAACAGGGAGGGGGACAAAACATAAGAGAATCTTAAATATGGAGAACAAACTGAGGGTTACTGGAGGGGTTATGGGAGGGGGGATGGGCTAAATGGGTAAGGGGCATTAAGGAATCTACTCCTGAAATTGTTGTTGCACTATATGTTAACTAATTTGGATGTAAATTTTAAAAAATTAAAAATAAAATTAAAAATAAATAAAATAATAAAAATAAAAAATTTAAGACTCTTAGTCAATATGAATTTTTAAAAAAAATCAGAACTAATGGTATTCTGAAAGTGCCATTGGAAACTTCATTTTAATTTAACAATGTCAAGTGTATTTTTACATTTTTAAAAATTTTTTTTTTTCAACGTTTTTTATTTATTTTTGGGACAGAGAGAGACAGAGCATGAACGGGGGAGGGGCAGAGAGAGAGGGAGACACAGAATCGGAAACAGGCTCCAGGCTCCGAGCCATCAGCCCAGAGCCTGACGCGGGGCTCGAACTCAGGGACCGCAAGATCGTGACCTGGCTGAAGTCGGACGCTTAACCGACTGCGCCACCCAGGCGCCCCTACATTTAACATATTAAAATGAAGTTCAGTAATTTTCCTGATATACCTAACTCGAAGTCAGTGTTCTCTGCTTTAGGCTTTTTATCAGTAGTGAGTAAAGCAAGTGGAAGACTTCCAAGCAGGTAGTTAAGATTTAAAAACTGAAAGAAAAAAAAGGGGCGGCTGGATGGCTCAGTCATTTAAGTGACCAACTCTTGATTTTGGCTCAGGTCAGGCTCAGGTCACCCTGGGATTCTGCTGAGGGTGGAGCCTGTTTGGGAATCTTTCTCTCCCTGCCTCTTTGTCCCTCCTAGCTTGCGCCCATGCACACATGCTCTCAGAATAAATTTTAAAAAAAGATTTAAAAACTAAATTAGCTCTGCAGTGTCATTTTATCACTTATAGTTAATTGAAAACAATCACATCAAGTCAAGTCTTGTACTTTGCACAGCCATTAATATATTTTAACTTATTTGTGAGGTAGAAATTTTAATTTCTAAAACCTTTCTGTATTAGTAGGATTGGTTGGATTGTAATCCTCTATTACTCATAAAGGCTACCTGGGTTATTTTTAGAAGTTACATGTTACATTCTAACCTGACTTGTTAGAATTTAAAATATGAGCCGCTGCACTATTTTCTAAACTTAATTTAGAAGCAATAAATACTGTTTAGTAAATACTAAGAGTACTGTGTCACTGTCTTCTCTAAGGTAGCCTGAATTGTTGACCATGTTGTAATCTTATATATTTTCTAGCCTGGAGATGACATTGTTCTTATGGCACAAGCTCTAGAGAAGTTGTTTAGGCAGAAATTATCTCAGATGCCACAAGAAGAACAAATTATAGGTGGTAAGGAAAGAATAAAGAAAGGTAAGACAGAAAAGGTTTATGTTTTCTTTCTTTCTCTGTGTTTTATATTATATGCATGTGTACTTGTGCATGTATAAATATAATGACTAGAACTAAATAAATCCCTCAAAGGAGATAGGCAATCCGAAGTCCTTCTATATCCTATTTATTGGTATAAGGTGTCCATTTAAACAGTAAGGCAAACTTTGAAAACAAGGATGGCTATCATATAAGATTAGAGAGGATTGTCTCGATTTATGGCCTTGGAGTCTGAGATTTCCTATAGCACAGTGCCATTCACATAGTAAGCACCCCATAAATTTATTAGTATTTTTAGTGGATCTTGTATCTGTGCTATACTAATAAGAGGGCAAAACTTTTCAATGTTCCTTGTACCAAAGATCTCATAGCTAAGAATGAAATGTTACTGTTGTGTCTGAGGATTCGCCTATCTTTTAATTCAAAACATGCAAACAAACAAACAAACTTTAGAGGGAAATATTTTACAGCTAATAAACATAATATTTAAATATGGAGTTACAAAACTAATCTTAGGTATTCAGTTGGATTTATTGTAGAGGTTAACCAAAGTTGTCATAGATGAAATGTTGGTTTATTTTTAGATCACTGCAGGTGTACATTTTGGCTAAGTTTCTTAATCACCATTCCATGTTAGTTTCTTCATGTATAATATCAGGAAAATATTTAGCTTTTGTGTTTGTAAAGTATATAGTTAAGTGGCTGGGATATAGGAGACTTATACCACTATAAGATTGTTTTAATTGATAATAATGTGTGCTTTTTTCCTTGTTGTTGATAGATCTTTAAGATGGGTCATGCTTAAAGCTTTACCCAATCCTGTGAGATACTCACTGTTTATTAAAGTTATTATTTGATTCTCACCTTTGGAAAAGGTTGTTCTTAAGTCTGACAGTAAATGGCCTAGGGTTCTGCAAGAGTATATCAGTATGCCATTTAAATTGTTAAAGCAAAGTGATAATTATTGCTGACTTAAATTATCAAGCATGGTAAAAATTATTTATCTTTAGAATGCTTCCCTTAAAAAAAGATTTAATACTTTCTTGGTGGTTAAGTTGTAGCTACTTGTTTCAGATGCTCAGATTATTGCTAAAAGCATAAGATTCCGTCAGACAAAAGTTCTTTGACTTTGTTTTTCTGTCATTATGTATTTGGATGTTTGTCACTTAAAATGCACATATTGTGATGGTTACAAAGATGTATAACCAACCTAACTCTCAGCTTCAATTTACATTTTAGTTAGAAATAAAACTTTAAAAAAAATAAGACATGCATTATAATAGATGTCAGATGAAATTACACATAGTATGTGCTATAGTCCAAAAGAGTAAGAAATTCACACTGGCAAAGCTGGGGAAGGCTTTAGTGGTGACAGAAGCTGAGTTTGGTCTTGATGGATTGGTAGACTTTCCAAATAACTTTTTTTAGGAGTTTTCTACTGCCAGAGTCATGTCATTTTTATGCACAGTGGTAGGGAAATTGTCATATGACAGCCAAATAATGTAGTTATGTGTTGATACATTATGGCAAAGAAGAAATTTAAATTTAGTACATTAAACTGAATTGATAGATGAAATACTTGAGTAACTTTTAGGTGCCACCACACTGGTCAGCGTTCTTGAGATATATCAAACAAAACAAAAACTTTTGCCATCTTGGAGTTTACATTGTAGTAGGAAAAGAGAGGCAAACAAGCATGATGGGTTTAGAGTGGGCCTCATTAAGAAGTTAAGATTTGAACAAAGAAGAACATTCCAGGCAGGGGGATCAGCTAGAGCAAAGGTCTTTAAAAGGATCCTTTCTCTCCCTGTCACTTTGGGCCATTGCCTTCATGAGCTGGATCAGTCTTCATGTGACAATATTTAAGTAATATTTTTCTATTCTCATTTTACTTGATCTTAATCAGTATTTGCTTTAGAAGGCTACTGTCTCTTTCTTGAAATGCCTTTATTCTTTGTGCACACTCTAGTTGTGTGAGCTTACTTCCCATTCTGTAGTCCTCTTGGCATTATCATTCTTTTCTAAATACTGAAAACAAACTTTTTTTTTTGAGACGGAGAGAGTAGGGGAGGGGCAGAGAGAGAAGGAGAAAGAGAATCCCAAGCAGGCTTTGCACTCTTAGTGCATGGGGCTCGACATGGAGCTCAAACTCACAAACCATGAGATCATGTCCTGAGCTGAAATCAAGAGTCAGACGCTTAACTGACTGAACCACCCTGGTGCCCCTATTCTTTTCTATTCGATTTCTAAAGTATTGGGGTTTTCTTTTCAGGGCTTGATATTAGTATCCTTTTTCTAAATTCCATCTGTATGCTATTAATCCTCAAATCTATATCTCTAACACAGTCCTCCCTGAGAAACCAATTATTATCTTCAAGTCACTGGACATTTCCACATGGATGTCTTCCACTTGGATGAGAGATACACATCTTTCATTTACCTTGCTTATAGTTAAACACTGAACTTGTTAGGTTATTCTGTATAACAGAAAATGGTACTAATAAACAGTTATTCAAGCCAGAATAGTAGAAGTTGTTCTTGATTCCTTCCTTCTTTGATTCTTTCTCCCCTTCTGTTCATTAGTAATCATTTGAATTCAATCCTAAGATTGTTTTTGCAATAATACTAACTTGGGCTACAATCTTCTTAGCCCCTGTGATCTCGATTGTTCTGTGTTCTCTACACAATAGCAAAAGTAGTCTTTTATTTTTATTTATTTTTAAGTTTATTTATTTTGAGAGAGAGAGCATGAGCAGGGGAGGAGTAGAGAGGAGGGGAGAGAGAATCATAAACAGCCTCCACCCTCAACACAGAGTCTGATGTGGGGCTTGAACCCATGAGCCACGAGATCATCACCTGAGCTGAAACCAAGAGTCGGACGCTTGACTGATTGAGCCACCCAGGTGCCCTGCAAAGGCAGTCTTTTAAAAATAAACTATACATCAAAAAATAAAAATACATCATTAACCTGCTTAAAACCTCCTCTATAGCTTCTCATATTAAAATGAAGTCTGAATTCCTACCGTGGCCTTTTGGGATTAAATCTTTGCCCATTTCTCTATTCTCATCCTGAACTACTTTCATCTCACTCATTGAAGTTTTCCCTACTGATTGTCTTGGAATACAGTTTTACTGCCACCCCATTCTCTGGCTGGCTACTTCTTTCCAGTAACATCTGAATTGATACCTCTTCAAAGAGACTTCTTTGGCTATCTTCTTTATAGTAGGTCTCTGTCTTTTGTCAGTACTCCCACTTATTTCCTTTCTAGTGCTTAGCATCAATTGTAATCAATTTGATTACTTTTTTTTTCTATTTCTTACACTAGACAATATGGTCAACAAGGACAGAAACTGTCTATCTTGTTCATTATTGTGCCTGAGCACCTAGAATGGTGGCCTGATACATAATAAGCATACAATAAATATCCATTGAGTCCTCTTATGTCCCAAGTACTGTATTAGGCACAAGGGATATTGTAGAGATCAAAACAAAGTTCCTTTCCCCTCACAGAGCTTTTTGTTTTTGTTGAGGAAATTGGTAACATTAAGTAAATGTAAGTATTTCTCATTATACATATCTGTTTAGCTCCTGAGTTCAAAGAGCCACAGTTGGAATATCAAAAGATAGGAGGTTATCTCAGTCTCTTTGGTTCCTAAGTTTTAGTTAGTGAGTAATGAGAAATAAGAGATTGAGGAATACCAGCCCTGTCTTAAAATATATTCAAAAAAATATATTGTTGAGAATTTGGAGGGTCAGGGATATCTATATATTCTATGTCAAATGTGATAAGGGCAAAGAAAAAAATAAGAATAAGAGAATAAGAAAGTGGTGGGAGTGGAAGGAGAAAGATGTTCTATATAGGGTAGCTTGAGAAGGTAACATTTCAGCAAAGGCATGAAGGGAATGTTGGAGTGAGCTGATGAGGCTATCTCCTTACAGGCAGAGCAAATTGTCTGCTTATGCTTACCAAATTTGAGGACAGTAGGCCAGTAGGCTAAGTGAAATTAGTGAAGGGGTGGAGTGATAGGAAGTGCAGTTGGAAGGAGGGCAGAGGTGGGGACATGGGGGAGGAGCATAGGTAGAGAGATGACACAGGTCCCTACAAGGCATTGTAGGGACTTTGGCTTTTATTTGAAAAGAAAAGATTAGAAGTCATTGGGCATTGAACAGAAGTGTCATGATCTTATTTGAATTTAAAATATCACTTCGAGGGCTATTTTGAGAACAGACTACAGGATGTAAAAGCAGAAGAAGGAAGGGCTCATAGGATACTACTGTAGAAATCCAGTTAAGAATTGATGCCTGGGACCAGGGTGATTACCACTTGTAATTGTAATCAGATTCTGGATAAGAAAATAGAGCCAAAAGAGTTTGCTGACGGATGGGGATATTGGGTTTGAACGACCATGGAGTCAAAGATGACTCCAAGGTTTATGGTGCGAGTGATTAGAAGAGTGGAGTTACCGTAGCAGCCCTCTTGGTGTAGTGGGCAGCACATTAGTCTCATAGTCTGAAGAATGGAGTTACCTGGATACAAGGATGGACTTTTGAAATGATAGATTTCAGAGCGATGTGATCCAAATGTCTTAAGGGTTGGTGTTCTCTGGGGACATACAAGGCAGAAGACCATACACAGTGGTTCCTTCGGCAGAGTCATCTGAAGGATATATTGATAAGAAGATTATGTTCATATCTATTGTTTTGTGTTAACCAATGATGGGCTCTGTCATAGTTTTAAGGTTCTTGGATATTTATGCAGAGCATTCTGGAGACCTCACATAGTATTATGTAGTTTGTCTCCAGGATGTCTAAAATTTACTGAAGCTACTCACAGAGCTCTATTAGTGTAAATTTAAGCCAGGCACCTTTCTGAATAAAATTGATAAGTCTTCCATTAATATCAGGTTTGAAGTCTCTAATATTATATCTAAATTGGTCTAACAAATGTTAGCAAGTACCTGTGGGAGGGTTTCAAAGGAGAATGGGAGTTTCCTGTGTTTATATTACTAAAAAGCTGAACTAAGTGAATTAAAATAGAATACTAATAGAAAAATGGTTTTATATTTTACTCATATTTACTCTGGTTCACACTTTACTAGGGATTCAACATAATGTAGCAGTTCCTTCTGGTAAAGAAAAACAATCCCCAAAAGCACTGGACAAAGTATTTAAGCAGCAAGTGATTCCCTCTGTATTTCCTAAGACATCTATTTCTCCTTCAAACATGTCACAAGGTACTCCATTCAACACTGCCTCACAAACAGTGGCCCAAGTAAGTTTACTATGACTTTAAAATGTTTCAGTGTAAGGGATTGTTGTAATGACTAAACCTTTTTTTAAGTTGATCTGAAAATTGGTCTTCAGTATACCACAGTCAATCTTTGTGTACATTTTTTAATAGATCTAGAATGTGAACCAAATTTTAGAGATTTTTAGGTAGAATTTGAACTGGCTTATATGTTTTTATATTAGTATCAGTTGCCCAACTACCTATTTTGTGTGTGTTACGTAACTTCTTTTGAATCCTAACTTGATGGGTTGATAATTTAAAATTGTATACCGTAGCTGATTTCAGGTATTCAGAACTTGTTTTTGCATAACAGTGACTTTTATTGTTTCCCATCTCTCATTGATCTCAAAGGTTTGCATAAGACCATTCTTTGGGATGTAGGAAGAAAATATTTGAGCTATTAATTTACCTGTAGAAAAGAAATTAACTTTTACTAATATTTACTAATATTTAAATATTACTAATATTTAATATTTACTAATTTACTAATATTAATATTTAATATATAGACGACATGGTACTGATAATTTTTTCCTTTTTTTTGTTTTTTTTTTTTTGTTTTTTTTTTAACTGTAGGAGTAACCATCAAAAAAAGTTTGAAAACTGTTGCTGTGAATGTCACTTTAATTACAGTTGTTGTTATTGAATTGTTTCAGGTTACAAGGGGTGTGAAGAGGAAAGCAGATACCACGACTCCTACAACTTCAGTAGTTAACGCAAGTGGTGAATCTTCCCCAACACTTGCAGAAAAAAAATCAGTGAAAATGCCACCTATGAAAGAAAATGTGCTGAAGACTGTTTTGCCAGATTCTCAGCAACTATGTAAAGTCATAAAGAGTGTTGAAGTGACCGAACAATTAAGGCACTGTAGTGAGATTCTTAAAGAAATGCTTGCAAAGAAACACTTGTCCTATGCATGGCCCTTTTATAATCCTGTTGATGTTAATGCTTTGGGGCTCCATAACTACTATGATATTGTGAAAAATCCAATGGATCTTGGAACTATTAAGGTAAATGTTTTCTTAATAGGAAGAACTTCTTAATTATAAAAGTATTCTTGTCATTGTAAATTTTTTTTTCAAGTTAGTTAACATACAGGGTAGTCTTGGCTTCAGGAGTAGAACCTGTGATTCATCTCTTACATATGATATCCAGCGCTCATCCTGAAAAAGTGCCCTCCTTAATGTCCATCACCCATTTAACCCACCACCCCACTCCAGCAGCCCTTAGTTTGTTCTGTGTTTGTAAGTCTTTTATAATTTGAATCCCTCAGTGTTTTTATCTTATTTTTCCTTCCCTTCCCTTATGTCTGTTGTTTCTCATATTCCACATATGAGTGAAATCATATCTTTCTCTGACTTAATTTCGCTTAGCATAATACCCTCCAGTGCCATCCACATTGTTGCAAATGGCAAGATTTCATTCTTTTTCGTCACCAAGTGGTATTCCAGTGTGTGTGTGTGTGTGTGTGTGTGTGTGTGTGTGTGTGTAGAGAGAGAGAGAGAGACCATATCTTCTTAATCCATCAGTTGATGGAAATTTGGGCTTTCTCCATAATTTGGGTATTGTTGATAGTGCTGCTGTAAACATTGTGGGTGCATCTGCCCCTTTGAATCAGCATTTTTGTATCTTTTAGATGAATTCCTAGTAGTACTATTGCTGGGTCATAGGGTAGTTCTATATTTAATTTTTTGAGGAACCTCCACAGTTTTCCAGAGTGGCTGCCCCAGTTTGTATTCCCACCAACAGTGCAAAAGGGTTCCCTTTCTCCACATCCTCACCAATATCTGTTGTGTCCTGAGTTGTTAATTTTAACCATTCTGACTGGTGTGTGGTACTATCGATGAGGTTGAGTGTCTTTTCATGTGTCTATTAGCCATCTGGTTATCTTCTTTGGAAAAGTGTCTATTCATATCTTCTGCCCATTTCTTCACTGGATTATTTGTTTTTTGGCTGTTGAGTTTGGCAAGTTCTTTGTACAATTTGGATACTAACCCTTTATCTGATATGTCATTTGCAAATATCTTCTCCCATTCCATCAGTAGCCTTTTAGTTTTGTTGACTTTCCTTTGCTGTGCACAAGCCTTTTATCTTTATGAGGTCCCAATAGTTCATTTTTGCTTTTATTTTCCTTGCCTCTGGAGACATGTCAAGCAAGAAGTTGCTGTGGGCTAGGTCAGAGAGGTTGCTGCCTGTTTTCTCCTATACGATTTTGATGGTTTCCTGTCTCACATTTAGATCTTTCATCCATTTTGAATTTACTTTTGTGTATGGTTTAAGAAAGTGGTCCAGTTTCATTCTTCTTCATGTTGCTGTCTAATTATCCCAGCACCATTTGCTAAAGAGACTGTCTTGTTTCCACTGGATACTCTTTCCTGCTTTGTCGAAGATTAGTTGGCCATGTATTTGTGGGTCCATTTCTGGGTTCTCTATTCCATTGTTCTGTGTGTCTGTTTTTGTGCCGATACCATACTGTCTTGATGATTCTAGCTTTGTAATACAGGTTAAAGTGTGGGATTGTGATGCCTCCCGATTTGGTTTTCTTTTCAACATTACTTTGGCTATTTGGGATCTTTTGTGGTTCCATACAAATTTTAGGATTGTTTGCTCTAGCTCTGTGAAGAATGTTGGTGTTATTTTGATTGGGATTGCACTGAGTGTGTAGATTGCTTTGGGTAGTATAGACCTTTTAACAATATTTGTTCTTTCTACATCACTGTCTTCCCACATTTTTCTTTATAAACAAAATATTTAGGTGTATTTGAACACATAATGAAGTTATTATAATTTAAGCCCTATAAGTTTGCTTGAGAAGTATCAGAAATATTCCTAAAATATTTTATAACCCCGGCACTTGATAGAACAATTCTCCTAAAAGCTGCTTCTTGATCTTTTCATTTTCTGTTCTCATATGGGCACACGGGTTGAGAAGTCTTACACCATTTACTTCTATTCTGAGGGGTAAGTTTTAAAACCTACTAATGGCACTTTGAGAATTAATTGAGACTTTGTTTTCATATGTGAACCAAATACTAGTCTCTTTGAAAGTCAGAGGAATTGTTTTGGATGTGCCTTGTAAGTACCGTCTTTAAATTTTTTTTTTTTAATGTTTATTTATTCTTGAGACAGAGACAGAGCGTGAACAGGGGAGGGGCGGAGAGAGAGGGAAACACAGAATCTGAAACAGGCTCCAGGCTCTGAGCTGTCAGCACAGAGCCTGACATGGGGCTCAAACCCACGAACTGTGAGATCATGACCTAAGCCGAAGTCGGACGCCTGACTGACTGAGCCACCCAGGCACCCCAGTACCGTTTTTAAATATACACAAAAGCTAGGTTTGTATGGAGCTGACATATCTGAACTCCTCCTCTGACTTCTTGGTTTTATTTTAGCTAATGTTATCCAATCCCCAGTAACTTTGGTCTTATTGGAGGGAAGGAGCAACTTTATACATGTGAGAAAAGTAAGTGTGTGTGTGTGTGTGTGTGTGTGTTTTGTTTTTTAGATGCAACATACGAGTGAAATGATATGGTATTTGTCTGTCTTATTTTGCTTAGCATAATACCTTGTAGGTCCATCCATGTTGTTAGAGATGGCAAGATCTCATCCTTTTTTATGGCTGTGTGTGATATATGTGTGTGTATGTGAGTGTGTGACTGTCTGTGTGACATATTCTTTATCCATTCATCTGTTGATAAACACTGAGGTTGCATCCATACCTTGACTATGTAAATAATAGTGCAATAAACAGAGATGCATATATATTTTTTGATTTAGTGTTTTTGTTTCCTTATATGAATTATTTATATATCTTGGATATTAACCCCTTATCAGATGAATCATTTGCAAGTATCTTCTCCCATTCAGTTGGTTGCATTTTTGTTTTGTTGATGATATCCTTCATTGTGCAAAAGGTTTTTCATCTGATGTACTTTATTTTTGCTTTTGTTTCCCTTGCCTGAGGACACATCCAAAAAAATGTTGCTAAGGCCCATGTCCAAGAGATTACTGCCTATGTTTTCTTCTAGGAGTTTTATGGTTTTATTTAGGTCTTTAATCCGTTTTTGAATTTTTGTGTATGGTGTACGAAAGCGGTTCAATTTTCATTCTTTTGCATGTAGTGGTCCAGTTACCTCAGTACCATTTGAAGAGAGTCTATTCCCTACTGTATATTCTTGACTCCTTTGTCATAGATTGACTATGTAAGTATGGGTTTATTTCTGGGCTCTCTCTATCCTGCTCCACTGATTTATGGGTCTATTTTTGTGTCAATACCACACTATTTTGATTATTATAGCTTGGTAGTATATTTTGAAATCTGGGATTGTGATTCCTCTAGATTTGTTCTTTTTTTTTTTTTTTTTACATATATTTTTGAGAGAGAGATAGTGACAGTGTGAGTGGGGAGGGGCAGAGAGAAAGGGAGAGAGAGAATCCCAAGCAGGCTTTGCACTGTCAGCACAGAGACCAATGCAGGGCTCGAACCCACAAAATCGTGAGATCATGACTTGAGCTGAAACCAAGAGTCTGACACTTAACCAACTGAGCCACCCAGTCTTCCTGGTCCTCTTTCTTAAGATTGCCTTGGCTATTCAAGGTCTTTGTGGTTTAGGATTGTTTGTTCTAGTTCTATGAAAACTATGATTAGCATTTTCATCAGGATTGTATTGAATCTGTGGATTTCTTTGGGTGATATGGATATTTTAACAATATTAATTCTTCAAATTTCTGAGCATGGTTTATCTTTTCATTTGTGAAAAGACATTTCTTTCATCAGTGTCTTATAATTTTCAAAGTAAAGGTCTTTCACTCTCTTGGTGACATTTATTTTTAGGGAATTTGTTTTTGTTTTTGCTTTTTGATGCAGTTATAAATAGGATTGTTTTTCTTAATTTTTCTTTCTGCTACTTCAGTATTAGCATATAGAGGCAGTATGTTTCTGTATATTAATTTTGTTTCCTGCAACTTTACTGAATTCATTTATTCTTATAGTTCTTTGGTGGAGTTTTTAGGGTTTTCTGTATATAGTATCATGTCATATACAAAAAGTGAGTTTTACTTTTTCTGTACCACTTTGAGTGCCTTTTACTTTTTCTTGTCTAGTTACTGTGGTTAGGATTTTCAGTACTATATTGAGTAAAAGTGGTGAGAATGGACATTCTTGTCTTCATGGTCTTAAATGGAAAGCTTTGAGTTTTTCACATTGAGTATGGTGTTAACTGGGTTTTTCATATATGGTCTTTATTATGTTGAGGTATGTTCTCTTTAAGCCCACTTTGTTGAGAGTTTTATCATGAAAAGATGTTGAAGTTTGTCAATTTTTTTCTGCATTTATTGAGATGGCCATATGGTTTTTATCCTTCATTTTGTTCACATGTTTTATAAGATTATTGAATCATCCTTGCATTCCTGGAGTAAATCTCATTTGCTCATGGTGAATGAATTTTGCTAATCTTTCGTTAAGGATTTTTGCATCTATATTCATCAGGGATATTGACCTGTAATTTTTGTTTGTTTGTTTTTGTTTTTGTCTTTCATTTATTTCAGCTTTGATCTTTATTATTTCCTTCCTTTTACCAATTCTGTTCAATTTTTTACGTCTTTTCATTTTTAGGAGAATTTTAGTAAAAACCTTTCATTTAGATGTTCAGGGTTCATTTAAGGAATTTATCTTTTCACCACTTTCCTAGGATCAAACTTGTCTATCCAAGATTACCTGGAAATGCACTGTTTTCCTGCTTTTGTGATTTTGTTTCTGTTTTTTGTTTTTGTTTTTGTTTTTACTTGGAATGTCCTCCTTCCTTATCTCTGCATGTCAAAATTCATTGGATATTTTCAAAGTCAAAAAATACCAAAACAAATATAGCAGAATTTTTACATATGTCAAATTTGGAGGGTGGGTATCTGTTTCTGGTATTGTCTATATTCTTCTGTTATTTGAACTATTTAGTAATGTAGGTGCTCAAATAATTTTTGAACTATGTTGTTTGTGAATCCTGTAATTTTTCCTTAATTTAGGGAAAAATGGACAACCAAGAATATAAAGATGCATATGAATTTGCAGCAGATGTTAGATTAATGTTCATGAATTGCTACAAGTACAATCCTCCAGACCATGAAGTAGTGACAATGGCAAGAACACTCCAGGTAAGTTGATAGGTGTGCTCTGAAAGTGAATTTCTCCTTTTTTTTTTTTAATTTTTTTTTAACATGAAATTTACTGTCAAATTGGTTTCCATACAACACACAGTGCTCACCCCAACAGGTGCCCTCCTCAGTACCCATCACCCGCTGTCCCCTCCCTCCCACCCCCATCAACTCTCAGTTTGTTCTCAGTTTTTAAGTCTGTTATGGTTTGGCTCCCTCCGTCTCTAACCTTTATTTATTCCTTCCCCTCCCCCATGGTCTTCTGTTAAGTTTCTCAGGATCCACATAAGAGTGAAAACATATGGTATCTGTCTTTCTCTGTATGACTTATTTCACTTAGCATAACACTCTCCAGTTCCATCCACGTTGCTAGAAAAGGCCATATTTCATTCTTTCTCATTGCCATGTAGTATTCTATTGTGTATATAAACCACAATTTATTTATCCATTAATCAGTTGATGGACATTTAGGCTCTTTCCATAATTTGGCTATTGTTGAAAGTGATGCTCTAAACATTGGGGTACAAGTGCCTCTATGCATCAGCACTCCTGTATCCCTTGGGTAAATTCCTAGCAGTGCTATTGCTGGGTTATAGCGTAGATCCATTTTTAATTTTCTGAGGAACCTCCACACTTTTTTCCAGAGTGGCTGTACCAGTTTGCATTCCCACCAACAGTGCAAGAGGGTTCCCGTTTCTCCACATCCTCACCAGTATCTATAGTCTCCTGATTTGTTCATTTTGGCCACTCTGACTGGCGTGAGGTGGTATCTCAGTGTGGTTTTGATTTGTATTTCCCTGATGAGGAACGACATTGAGCATCTTTTCATGTGCCTGTTGGCCATCCAGATGTCTTCTTTAGAGAAGTGTCTATTCATGTCTTCTGCCCATTTCTTCACTGGATTATTTGTTTTTCGGGTGTTGAGTTTGGGGAATTCTTTATAGATTTTGTATACTAGCCCTTTGTCCAATATGACATTTGCAAATATCTTTTCCCATTCCGTTGGTTGCCTTTTAGTTTGTTGATTGTTTCCTTTGCAGTGCAGAAGCTTTTTATCTTCATGAGGTCCCAATAGTTCATTTTTGTTTTTAATTCCCTTGCCTTTGGGGATGTGTCAAGTAAATAATTGCTGCAGCTGAGGTCAGAGAAGTTTTTTCCTGCATTCTCCTCTAGGGTTTTGATGGTTTCCTGTCTCACATTCAGGTCCTTTATCCATTTTGAATTTATTTTTGTGAATGGTGTAAGAAAGTGGTCTAGTTTCATTCTTCTGCATGTTGCTGTCCAGTTCTCCCTGCACCATTTGTTAGAGACTGTCTTTTTTCCATTGGATATTCTTTCCTGCTTTGTCAAAGATGAGTTGGCCATACATTTGTGGGTCTAATTCTGGAGTCTCTATTCTATTCCATTGGTCTATGTGTCTGTTTTTGTGCCAATACCATGCTGTCTTGATGATTACAGCTTTGTAGTAGAGGCTAAAGTCTGGGATTGTGGTGCCTCCCGCTTTGGTCTTCTTCAATATTACTTTGTTTATTCGTGGTCTTTTGTGGTTCCATACAAATTTTAGGATTGCTTGTTGTAGCTTCAAGAAGAATGCTGGTGCAATTTTGATTGGGATTGCATTGAATGTGTAGATAGTTTTGTGTAGTATTGACATTTTAACAATATTTATTCTTCCAATCAATGAGCACAGAATGTTTTTCCATTTCTATATATCGTCTTCAATTTCCTTCATAAGCTTTCTAAAATTTTCAGTATACAGATCTTTTACATCTTTGGTTAGGTTTATTCCTAGGTATTTTATGATTCTTGGTGCAATTGTGAATGGGATCAGTTTCTTTGTCTTTCTTTTGCTTCATTATTAGTGTATAAAAATGCAACTGATTTCTGTACATTGATTTTGTATCCTGTGACTTTGCTGAGTTCAGGTATGTTCTAGCAGACTTTTGGTGGAGTCTGTTGGGTTTTCCATGTATAATATCACATCACCTGCAAAATGTGAAAGCTTGACTTCATTTTTGCCAATTTGGTGCCTTTGATTTCCTTTTGTTGTCTGATTGCTGATGCTAGAACTTCCAACACTATGTTAAACAACAGCGGTGAGAGTGGACATCCCCGTCGTGTTCCTGATCTCAGGGGGGAAGCTCTCAGTTTTTCCCCATTGAGGATGATATTAGCTGTGGGCTTTTCATAAATGGCTTTTATGATGTTTAAGTATTTTCCTTCTATCCCAACTTTCTTGAGGGTTTTTATTAAGAAAGAATGCTGAATTTTGTCAAATGCTTTTTCTGTATCGATTGACAGGATCATATGGTTTTCTTTTCTTTTATTAATGTGATGTATCACGTTGATTGATTTGCAAATGTTGAACCAGCCCTGCAGCCCAGGAATGAATCTCACTTGATCATGGTGAATAATTCTTTTTATATGCTGTTGAATTCAATTTGCTAGTGTCTTGTTGAGAATTTTTGCATCCATATTCATCAGGGATATTGGCCTGTAGTTCTCTTTTTTTGCTGGGTCTTTGTCTGGTTTGGGAATCAAAGTAATGCTGGCTTCATAGAATGAGTCTGGAAGTTTTCCTTCCCTTTCTATTTTTTGGAACAGCTTGAGAAGGATAAGTATTACCTCTGCTTTAAATGTCTGGTAGAATTCCCCAGGGAAGCCATCTGGTCTTGGACTCTTATTTGTTGGGAGGTTTTTGATAACCGATTCAGTTTCTTCACTGGTTATGTGTCTGTTCAAATTTTCTATTTCTTCCTGTTTGAGATTTGGAAGTGTGTGGGTGCTTAGGAATTTGTCCATTTCTTCCAGGTTGTCCAGTTTGTTGGCATATAATTTTTCATAGTATTCCTTGATAATTGCTTCTATTTCTGAGGGATTGGTTGTAATAATTCCATTTTCATTCATGATTTTATCTATTTGGGTCCTTTCCCTTTTCTTTTTGAGAAGCCTGGCTAGAGGTTTATCAATTTTGTTTATTTTTTCAAAAACCAATTCTTGATTTCATTCATCTGCTCTACTGTTTTTTTTAGATTCTATATTGTTTATTTCTGCTCTGATCTTTATTATTTCTCTTCTGCTGGGTGTGGGGTGTCTTTGCTGTTCTGCTTCCAGTTCCTTTAGGTGTGCTGTTAGATTTTGTATTTGGGATTTTTCTTGTTTCTTCAGATAGGCCTGGATTGCAATGTATTTTCCTCTCAGGACTGTCTTCGCTGCATCCCAAAGTGCTTGGATTGTTGTTATTTTCATTTTCATTTGTTTCCATCTATTGTTAAGTTTCTTCTCTAATTGCCTGGTTGACCCATTCATTCTTTAGTAGGGTGTTCTTTAACCTCCATGCTTTTGGAGGTTTTCCAGACTTTTTCCTGTGGTTGATTTCAAGTTTCATAGCATTGTGGTCTGAAAGTGTGCATGGTATGATCTCAATTCTTTTATACTTATGAAGGGCTGTTTTGTGACCCAGTATGTGACCTATCTTGGAGAATGTTCCATGTGCACTCGAGAAGAAAGTATATTCTGTTGCTTTGGGATGCAGAGTTCTAAATGTATCTGTCAAGTCCATCTGATCCAATGTATCTCTCAGGGTCCTTGTTTCTTTATTGATCCTGTGTCTAGATGATCTATCCATTGTTGTAAGTGGAGTATTAAAGTCCCCTGGAGTTACCACATTCTCATCAATAAGGTAGCTTATGTTTGTGATTAATTGTTTTATATATTTGGGGGCTCCCGTAATCGGCTGATAGACATTTATATTTGTTAGCTCTTCCTGATGGATAGACCCTGTGATTATTATATAATGCCCTTCTTCATCTCTTGTTACAGCCTTTAATTTAAAGTCTAGTTTGCCTGATATACGTATGGCTACTCCAGCTTTCTTTTGACTTCCAGTAGCATGATAGATAGTTCTCCATCCCCTCACTTTCAATCTGAAGGTGTCCTCAGGTCTAAAATGAGTCTCTTGTAGACAGCAAATAGATGGGTCTTGTTTTTTTATCCATTCTGATACCCTATGTCTTGGTTGGAGCATTTAGTCCATTTACATTCAGTGTTATTTTGAAATATACGGGTTTAGAGTCATTGTGATGTCTGTCGGTTTCATGCTTATAGTGATGTCTCTGATACTTTGTGGTCCTTGCAACATTTCACTCACGGAATCCCCCTTAGGATCTCCTGTAGGGCTGGTTTAGTGGTGATGAATTCCTTCAGTTTTTGTTTGTTTGGGAAGACCTTTATCTCTCCTTCTATTCTGAATGACAGACTTGCTGGATAAAGGATTCTTGGCTGCATATTTTTTCTGTTTATCATATTGAAGATTTCCTGCCATTCCTTTCTGGCCTGACAAATTTCAGTAGATAGGTCTGCCACTAGGCTTATGGTCTCCCTTTATAAGTTAGAGCCTGTTTATCCCTAGCTGCTTTCAGAATTCCCTCTTTATCCTTGTATTTTGTCAGTTTCACTATGATATGTCTTGCAGAAGATCAATTCAAGTTACGTCTAAAGGGAGTTCTCTGTGCCTCTTGGATTTCGATGCCTGTTTCCTTCCCCAGATCAGGGAAGTTATCAGCTATGATTTGTTCAAGTACACCTTCAGCCCCTTTCTCTCTCTCTTCTGGAATTCCTGTGATACCGATATTGTTCCGTTTGATTGCATCACTTAGTTCTGTAATTCTCCCCTCATACTCCTGGATTTTTTTTTTTATCTTTTTCTCAGCTTCCTCTTTTTCCATAATTTTATCGTTTAATTCACATATTCTCTCTTCTGCTTCTTCAATCCATGACATGGCCACCTCCATTTTATTTTGTACCTCATTTATAGCATTTTTTAGCTCCTCATGACTATTTCTTAGTCCCTTGATCTCTGTAGCAATAGATTCTCTGCTATCCTCTATGCTTTTTTCAAGCCTAGTGATTAATGTTATGACTATTAGTCTAAATTCTTGTTACGTTACATTGCCTAAATCATTTTTGATTAGTTTGTTAGCTGTCACTACTTCCTGTAGTTTCTTTTGAGGCGAGTTCTTCTGTTTCATCATTTTGGGTAGTTCCTGGGGTGGCGCCAAACTGCAGGGCACTTCCCCTGTGCTGTCTGGAGTAACTTGTGTTGGTGGGCAGGGCCATAGTCAGACCCGATGTCTGTCCCCAGCCCACCGCTGGGGGCACAGTTAGACTGGTGTGTATCTTATCTTCCCCTCTCCCAGGGGCAGGACTCACTGTGGAGTGGTGTGGCCCCTGTCTGGGCTGCTTGAACACTGCCAGGCACAGTTGTGGTGCTGCTCTGATGGGATCTGGCGTATTAGCCAGGGTGGATCCGCAAGGTGCACAGGGGCAGGGGTAGCAGGCTCAGCTTACTTTGCTGTAGGTGGTCCCCTGCAGGAGAGGCCCTGCAGCACTGGGAGGGAGGCAGACCCGTCGGAGGGATGGATCCGCAGAAGCACAGCATTGGGTGTTTGCGGTGCAAGCAAGTTCTGTGCCGGGATCTGGTTCCCTTTGGGATTTTGGCTGGGGGATGGGCGAGGGAGATGGCGCTGGCGTGCGCCTTTGTTCCCCGCCAAGCTGAGCTCTGTTCTCCGGAGCTCAACAACTCTCCCTCCCATTGTCCTCTAGCCCTCCCACTCTCGGAGCAGAGCTGTTGACTTATAACATTCCAGATGTTAAGTCCTGCTGGCTGTCAGAACACACTCCGTCCGGCCCCTCCGCTTTGCAAGCCAGACTCAGGGGCTCTGCCTTGCCGGGTGGGCTGGCCGCCCCTTCACTGCCCCGGCTCCCTCCGCCAGTCCATGTAGTGCGCACCGCCTCTCTGCCCTTCCGACCCTCTTCCATGGGCCTCTCGTCTATGCTTGGCCCCGGAGAGTCCGTTCTGCTAGCCTTCTGGCAGTTTTCTGGGTTATTTAGGCAGATATGGGTGGAATCTAAGTGATCAGCAGGACAAGGTGAGCCCAGCATCCTCCTACACTGCCATCTTCCGTGTTCCTGAAAGTGAGTTTCTTCTGAACAGTTTGGAAATTTTTGAACCATAACTGAAAAGACAAAGAACACCCTACTTCCCAAAATAAAGCACAATTTATTAAAGTGTAGAGATTGTTTGTTTGTTAAATAAAAAACGTTGAAAAAAAAAAAATTTTAAAAAGGGGCGCCTGGGTGGCGCAGTCGGTTAAGCGTCCGACTTCAGCCAGGTCACGATCTCGCGGTCCGTGAGTTCGAGCCCCGCGTCAGGCTCTGGGCTGATGGCTCGGAGCCTGGAGCCTGTTTCCGATTCTGTGTCTCCCTCTCTCTCTGCCCCTCCCCCGTTCATGCTCTGTCTCTCTCTCTGTCCCAAAAATAAATAAAAAACGTTGAGATTGTTTGTTTGTTTTTGAGGTATAGCATACATTAGCACATCTTTTTATGAGGCTGCTGTGCACATAGAAGATATTGGAGAAATATTAGCGAAGAGGGGATAGTAGATAACTGAGATAGGATTGACTGGAGCCCATGTCTCCCTGAAGGGAAAGCTCGAGGACTGTTGAGGCTGACCCAGTGGGAGGTAGTGGAATGATGGATCAAAACATGGGGCAGAAGATCCTTGAAAGAACATTCTCTACACAACTTGAGAGGTCTGTCTTAGAAGAGACCTAGAAGAGAAGAGAAAAGTTGCTAAGGTTAGCAAGCAAGGAAGCACGAGTCTTATATTTCTTCTTTGGTAAATTCACATTGTGTAAGTTTAAGGTATACAACATAATGACTTGATGTATATATTATATAACAATTACCACAAGGAAAAATAGAATTATCAAAATGTGACACTTTTGTTAAAAGGTGTTATTGCTGCATTAAATTGGAAATACAGAAAATGTTTATAGTCTCATTTTCCATTATAGGATGTCTTTGAAATGCATTTTGCAAAGATCCCAGATGAACCTGTTGAGAGTATGCCTGTATGCTACATCAAAACAGATACCACAGAAGTCCATGATAGAGAAAGCAGAAGTGAAGCTTCCTCTGAAGATGACTCTTCTGGTGATTCTGAAGATGAACGAGTTCAACGTCTTGCAAAACTTCAGGAGCAGGTAGTTGATTGTATTGGTAAAAGTTTTGGTATTTTTGTGAGCTCTTGATGCAGATCTATTATAAAATGCTTTTTGTAGATTAAAAGCTGTTACATTTAGATCACTTAGCAACTGTGGCTTTATTTACTTATTGGCACATTTATAATGTTTAATAGTCTTTCTTACCCAAAGGTCTATATATCTTAAAATTCTGTTATTTATATTCTTAACCCCAATGAATGGATTCTCATTGAAATGATTTATATGATGTAATCCAAGATATTTTATGGATGAGATTTTAACATTGCTACCTTTTGTGATAAAAGGTTAACCTTCTCTGAACTCAAGCCTGAAACAAACAATTAAAAAGTTAAGATTACTGGAAATTTAATTTTCATGGTCTGGTTATAGATGAATACCTAAGTTTATGGGTTGAGCACATGATAGTATTTCTAATTTAGTGTATGCCCTTCAAAATAATGAATTCATGAAATAAAATAAGAACCTGAAGGACATGAATTTCAGCATAGTCCTGACTTTTGAGTGCCTTCATTTTTTTTCTGATGTCTTTACTTAGAGCCGTGAATGTTTATAGAATTTTTTCTTTATCAGCTGAAAGCTGTTCATCAACAGCTACAAGTTCTATCCCAAGTACCTTTCCGTAAGCTAAAGAAAAAGAATAAGTCTAAAAGGGAAAAGAAGAAAGAAAAGGTTAATAACAGAGATGAAAATCCAAGGAAAAAGTTTAAGCAAATGAAATTAAAGGAAAAGTCTAAAAGCAAGTAAGTATCTTTTATTAAAAATGCCTTATTCAAATCATAATATTATCTCAAATAATTTTGATTAAATTTAATTTTTGTTTAGTCAGCCAAAGAAGAGGAAACAGCAGGTGTTGGCTCTGAAACCTGAAGATGATGCTAATGCTAAACCTATGAACTATGATGAGAAAAGGCAGTTAAGCTTGGATATAAACAAACTCCCTGGAGATAAACTTGGGCGGGTTGTTCATATAATACAATCAAGAGAGCCTTCACTGAGAAATTCCAACCCTGATGAGATAGAGATAGACTTTGAAACACTAAAAGCATCAACACTGCGAGAACTAGAAAAGTATGTTGCTGCATGTCTAAGAAAAAGACCACTAAAGCCTCATGGTATGTATTTCTGTGTAGCAGTAGAGGTCAGTCTGGTATTTGTTTTTGTTTTTGGGAATACTCTTTTTTCCTCTTAAATCCTATAGGTAAGAAGATAATGAAGTCCAGAGAAGAATTTCATTCACAGAAAAAACAGGAGTTGGAAAAGCGGTTACTAGAGGTCAATAATCAGTTAAACTGTAGAAAACGTCAACCAAAATGTAGGTGGCAGTCCTTTAAATGTTCCTTTGATGATGTAATTCTGGTAGCCTTGTAACGTACTTCCCTATTTTGTAGCTGAGAAGACGCAGTCATCCAAGGCTGTTGGAAGTGGTTCCCGATTAAGCGAAAGCAGTAGCAGCAGCAGCAGCAGCAGCAGCAGCAGCAGCAGCAGCAGCAGCAGCTCCTCAGAGACTGAAAGCAGTAGCAGTGATTCAGGCTCCTCAGACAGCAGTGATTCTGAATCAGGTTAGCTGTCCCCTTAAGTGTACTTGTGTTTGTGCGGAAATTTTTTCCTTGTACTATTGAGACTTCGATTTTTAGGAAACGTCTGTCACTTACCCAGAACCTATGGTTTGGATGCCACACTTATTATTGAATTGCATGTTGAAAATCTTACTATTTTCTTTAAAAGATGCCGTGTAAAATGAAACTTCATATTACACATATGTGACTTAGAGGTGTGTAACATCGAAAATAAGTTTACTAAAGGTGGGATAGTTTCTTAATATATAACACCAGATCTTAATGCGAGAAAATAACAAATAATAAAATTCCAGTCTTCATTTTTTTATAAAGTGAAGGATTATTTGAGAACATTTACTCTCTGTGATGTATCAGACTACTGTAATGTTGCAGTTATGTCCCGTTGTGACAATATATTCTGACTGAATATATTGAATGATTTCATCATTTTGAATTAAGCCAGTCATCCCAGAAAATGTTTAAAGGAGAATTTTATTCACTTCTGTGTTTTCTTCATTGTAGAATATTATCTTCCATTCATAGAAAAATGTACTTCAAATTGAGATTTCCAGTTATGCTGAAGTACCATATTACCTTGGGTAGATTTTCATCAACTGTATCAAGCTTAACTCATTCATGTTTTGTTTGTGCTGTTTCACTGATGGTCATGTAGTTGACAAGTAATCACTGCCCCAAGGATGCCCAAGTGGCATTCCATCATTATCCACCAGAAGGCATGTTCAGAATATAGAGCACTTTTCTACCCCAAATTTTGCTTTATTTTGAATGAGATGCTTCTTGTTTGTCATGAGATTCAGTTCTCTTCAAAAAAAAAAAAAAAAAAAAATCCTACACAGAATATTGTCACATCAGGGATTCTTACCTTTTGTAAGAACACCCCTCTTATTTCACTGTGGTAGTAAAGTCTTGCTGGCTTGGAGTCCCTTTTGTTTCACTTTTGGTTCTGTTCAGTTTGCGTTTATGTGGTGCTGATTGCTGCATTTTGTTTTTACATTTCTAAAGTATATAGTGGTAAACATTTTTGTTGGATTTGTCATACTAGAAAATTTTTAAATTGATTTAGGGCTGTAATTATACGTTATTTTCTTATATTTGACAATAAAGCATAAAACAATGCTGGAAAAACTAAAGTTGCATTTAGAATTTTAAATTGTAATAATTAGCATTTGTAACTTCATCTAATAAAGCATTTGTGGCCTAATAAGTTACAGCACTTTGTCTTTTATTTGTAAGATAAAGCTGTTTGAGTTATCTAATTATATATTGGCTACTGATCAATAGATGCCTTAAGCATTAGTGGAAAAGTGATATATACAGAGTGCTTCAATAAAATACCTTAATTTCAGTTTCTGATAGATTCTTCCAACACACTGCTTGAAGGAAAGATGTTTATCATCTACTATGTGTTCTTAGAATGGTTCTTATATATGTTTTCCTAACTTTCCAGTGGAATAACTTGGCCTCAGAATTATAATTTTTTTTAACACATTTGTGTTGAATTTTTATTTTATGACTGATGTCCTTGTTTAATGTTATCTTTCTATAACAAGTACTGTTTTTAAAAACATTGTTAAAATCAAAGTAGCACATTGTTATGTTTCAACCTACATTATGAGGGTATATAGGTTTGTGACACTAAGGTCAGTTTTTCTTACATGATAGTATGAATTTGTGAATTTCTTTGAAATTTTTATTGTTTTATAAACATTCAAACTGTGTACTTGGAAACACACTTACATGCATGTTATAAATTGCAAACTCAGTGCTTACCTTAAATGAGCATTAAGTTCTCTCCTGTTTTTTTGTTTTTGTTTTTGCTTTATTTGCTTAACAAAATAAATTAGTAAATGAAGCAATAGGACCTTTGTCTTAAATATTAACTTCACTTGTACCCATTAAAATACCATAAGGCTTTTTACTTCTGGTGTGTAAGCTGAGAACATTTTTTACTTTCTTGACAAAAACTATAAATGAAAGGATTGTAAATTATGAAAAATAATGAAGTCATATCATAGCAATAATAATGCTTAATGCAAAATAGTAAAAAGCATCTGCTATTCTTAATTATGTATATGACATTATCAAAGAGCAGACAACAAATCCCAAATCAAGTCTCAGGGTAGAGGGAAATGGAGCTACTTACTGAGAAAATACAATTTGTGAAAATTAGGAATGTCAGCAAAAACTTTATCTGTTACATAAGTACAAATTAACTGAAAAAATATATAAGATTTTGTAGCTTTTAAATTTATTGTGGTTTGTTCAGAACTTAAACTTAGAGTTAGAATATCTTCATTGCCATAACTCTGGTTAATAAGGCTTTTGATTATTCAAGATAGGAGATAAGAATATATTTTCATTTCAAAACTTTAATAGAGGAAAGTTTTCTGATAGAAAGATATTGATCTTTAGCAATTTTTCTTAACCTTTTTAATACCTGCCTTCTAGAATTTTATAGCAGTTTGGCTATATGCAATTTCCTTAGCAAAATCATAATCTTTTGTAATTTTGGTTATCAAGGATGGAGCTCTAAATTAACTTTTATTAGTTCCTTAATATTGATTCATAGTTCTTTAATTATCCTTATTATGAGCTGCTCTGTCTTTACTGCAGTAGCATTCTGTTTAGATGTGTGAAATGTTTGAATGGTAACATCTGTGAAAAACATTTAAGTGTTGTAAATTGTGTTACAGTTGTTTATTCCACATTATTTAAATGATTATATTTCATGTATTTTCAAACCTTATTTTATGCACTTTTGAAAAATACAGGCTCAATTCTGCTTTATTAAATAAGATTAATTAAATGGCCAAGCTGTGATTTCCAAGGAAAGTTTTATTTAAAAATTCTTTAATTAAAATTTCAAACAAGATATTGAATCAGTTCTAAGGTGGAATTGGAATGAAATCCCAAATCTTTGAAAAATATAAATGAGATATCTTTGGAGTAAAATCAGTACTTGATTGCAGATTTGTTGTGTTTTGGTTTTATCACTTAAATTATTTTCTTGACTGACATCAGTGTATGCAAATTGTCATGTGTAGCTTAGTCAAGAACATTTATTAAACATTGGTAAAAATGTAACCCTTTTCTAAATGATTTTTCATAACCTTCAAAATATCATCAAATATCAGATCAAATATGTAAATGAGATTTGACAGTAAAATGAATTCCAGATGCTTATATCCTATGTTAGCTGGGATTTGCTAGTATGTACACAAAACCTATTGAAAGTTTTCTTCTTCTTCTTTTTCTTTTTTTTTTTTTTTTTCCTACTGATAGTTTTCTAATTCTCCACAGCTTTGGCTATCTTGAGTGCTATAATAGGGAGGAATATAACTAATAGATTCAATTCCATAGATAATATTACTGAGAATCAAATGGGATCATCTCATTGGTGGTAGTACTTTTAATTGAAATCTTAAAGAAAATAACTTAAGGAACTGTCTAAATGTTAGCTCAGATACTTGATTAGTGTGGAATAGAATTATTTTTCAGGGGGGGCAGCTGAGTGGCTCAGTCGGTTAAGCGTCCGACTTCGGCTCAGGTCATGATTTCAGGGTTTGTGGGTTCGAGCCCTGTGTCAAGCTCTGTGCTGACAGCTCAGAGCCTGGAGCCAGCTTTAGATTCTGTGTCTCTCTCTCTCTGCCCCTCCCCTGTTCATGCTCTGTCTCTCTCTGAATCTCTCTCTCTCTCTCAAAAATAAAATAAACATTAAAAACAAAAAAAGGAATATTTTTCAGGAATGTTTATAATTTCAGTTGTTTAATAGTTACACTCAAACTCAGTGGTTATGGCATCAATTCTTCACCTGATTAAGACAAAGTAAATTTGTCACTTCATTCATTAGACTTTTTGCTTTTATTGGCTTCAGTGTAATATTCAGAGGAGGAAAGTTATGAAGCCCTTTAACAGTTTCTTTTTTAAAAACACTTACTTAGTTATGGGTGACTTACAAACAGGACTAAAACAATTTCTCTTTTTAGTTTTACAACCTAGGTTTTCTGTAGAAGTGATGAGGATATGATTTTTTTTTTCATGCAAGGGGAAAAAGGACAAAATGGACTTGGTTCAAGTCCAGATTTTGTTATACCTTTTTTAGGCGGAGAATGGTTTAGTGCATGTAGGAAGTACACAATGACAGTTGGGGAATACTCTTTGGCATTTAAGAGAAATGATTAGTTTATCACTTAAAATTTTAAAACTATGATGACTTTCTCATCAACTATAGTATTTTCAAAGCACTAGAAAGATAAATTCAAAGACCCAGCTTTGATTAAAAACCTATATATATTGAGGTCCACGCTTGAGCCTTGAGTCTTTGAAAAAGAGTGATAAATTTTGTCTTGTGTATTTAAAAATTATCTGTTCAAAAATGGGTCTTGTGTATTTAAAAATTATCTGTTCAAAAATGGGTAAATTTTGTCTTGTGTATTTAAAAATTATCTGTTCAAAAATGGGTCTTCCTGAATAAGCAGGCTGTCTAGAATAGTATTTTCTCAGTATGTTAGATCACCTGCAAAACTTTTAAACTAGTGTCCAAACCTGAATTAAATATAGAATGGGGCTAGATATATGTGATATCTAAGTATCCCAAGTAACTTTAATACGCTGCTATGTTTGAGAACCATTGACCTAGGGGGTTTTTTGTTTCTACCTTTTTAAATTTTTTTTTTTTGTTATAAATGTTTATTTATTTTTGAGAGGGAGGGATAGCACAAATGGGGGAGTGTTGGGGAAAGGGGGACCACAGAATCTGAAGCAGGCCTCAGGCTCTGAGCTGTCAGCCCAAAGCCCAATGCGGGACTCGAACCCACAAACCTGAGCTGAAGTTTGATGCTAAACCAATCGAGCCACTCAGGCGCCCCAGTTTCCACTTTTTGTACTTGGGTTGTGTTTATATATTAAAATAAGTACCAGACACTTCAATGAAAATTGCCAAAGCAGTCTGTAAAGGGAGCACATTTTTTTAGTTCAAAGACAAATTGCTTATTTGGGTTTTTTTGTTTGTTTGGTTGGTTGGTTTTGGTTTTTTAACCAACAGACCATGTCTTAGGTGATAAGTTTGGGCAAATCATTTAACGTCTCTGGACATGCTTTTTTCCTATAAAATAAGGTAACAGAACCAGGTAGTGAATTCCAACTACCTTTTTAAACCCTGTTCTGTGTAACAGAAGTGTGATTTAGTTTTCTAATTCAAAATTCTTCAGTAATTTTTTTCCGCTATATATGGCATAACGTTCTGGTTTTGCATTATGGTATTATATTCATATTCAGCTTATTAAACTTTTCTTAGTCCATACTGTCTTCCTGATAACATTTGCTATATCTGGAGCATTTATCTCAGTGCTTTGATAGGTGATGGATATTAAACCAACTCTTTAATCAAATATTCAATTCCAGCTCTCTTTTATTCTATAATTAAAATTTTTTGCCTTAGTTTAAAATGAAAACTTTTTTTAATGTTTATTTTTGAGAGAGAGACAGAGAGCGAGCAGGGGAGAGGGGGCAGAGAGAGAGACACACACAGAATCCACAGCAGGCTCCAGGCTCTAAGCTGTCAGCACAGAGCCAGACACAGGGGCTCTAACTCAACGAACTGCGAGATTATGACCTGAGTTGAAGTCAGATGCTCAACCGAGCCACCCAGGCGCCCCTAAAATAAAAACTTTTCCATCAGAGTTTTATGTTGAGGTTTTGGGGGAGATGTGAAAATAGAACATATTACATAACATGCATAATATGCATTTGTTTAGTAGTTCACATATATTACCCAATTTGAATCTCTTAAGGTGGGTATGCATATTATCACAGTTCCCTGGAGAAATTAGTTGACAGTATATATGTTGTCACTATAGTGCTCAGTTTCATTAAGATTTGCAAGACCTGAAGAGCTTCTTCACTAACTGAAAGGGGATCTTAAACTCGATAGTGAAAATGTATATGTTTGCCTTTTAACTACAAGGGCCAGGAACTCATAAACAGTTTTATGTTTTATGTTTCTAGAAAGTCAACTATGTAAAAGTAGAATGAGAATCAAAATGCTGAGTTTTAGGCTGTCATTAATTATTCTTCTGTCCATAGTCTAAGACTTTTATGAAACATACTGTATCGGATGGTTTTGACCTTTTTTTATTGCAGTATAACTGACATACAATATTAGTTTCAGGTGTACAACATAGTGATTTGGCATTTGTGTACTTTGCAAAATAATGACTACAGTAAGTCTAGTTACCATTGTAGTTTAAAAAATTTTGATGCCTTTTCCTAGTGTCTTCAGATTCAGAGAATTTTTAAAATTCTGAGCTATTATATCAGAAAACTAAGATAACGCCCTTGAATTTTTTAGTAGAACACTAATATATGTCATATTTTATTATACTTAAGAGTCTATGTAAATTGTAGAATAATGTAGTTTGGGTGCATATTTGAATATTTAAGATAGCTGTGTAGATGTGCATATATTATATGATCATATTAATGAAGTCTGTTTTTTTTGTTCAAAGCTGAAACCATAATTTATCCCCTAAATGTGACAGCTACCTGGATCTATACCCTCAATCTTTCCTGTCTATATTCTTCCCTTCCCTTCCACCTCGCCCCCAACACTTAAATAATACTTAGTGGAGTGACATTAAGATGGTTCGTGTCATTTCAAAACTTGAATTCTTTAAACTAAAGCACGTCATTGAGTGGCATTTAGCAATTTTAACAATGTCCAGCATCAAACATTTTAGGAGAGGAAAGAACAGTAACACATCCAGTGGAAACTGATGGCATTTCAGGAAGCAGAAGGTAATTATTAAAATTAGAACGTTTTAAGTTTGAATAAGATTTGGTATTAACCAGCTTTGGTGCCCTGGAGCCTGAAACAAATAATGCTAAGGTGGCTCATCAATGCCCACCTGGAGAGATGGGTCAAGGCATTAACTGGCAGTTTGGTGCTTTATTGCACTGGCCTAGGCTTATGATTGGGGAGGACAGCGCCAGAAAATATTGTAAGATAAAGAAAGGAACTTATGAGTAGCATGTCAGAGATCTCTTTTTATATCTACTGTACCACCAGTGTCTGCTGTCAAGGTATTTCTAAAGGTAAAGAAGGTACTATAAAAACCATTTGTTACAACATAGTTGAGGCTGCCAAATAACTAGAGAGTAAATAAATAATTGTTTGGGATCTTCCCATAATGCTTAGTAAGCAGAGCAGACTTTACCATGAAATCAAATAGCTTCACTTTTCATAAAAGACTGTATCCTCTCAGATCAGTGATATATCCTTCTCTTATAGTAAGTTCTTAATTATTTTAATTAAGTTCCTTGTGGCTGTATTTATGGCTACTTGGTAAAAGATGATTTTGCTATAATTCATTCTACTTGTTTAAAACCTTATCTGTGTTGTAACTTGTTCCTGTTTAAACTGTCGCTTATTCAAGCTCTTTACTATGCTGTTCTTTTTTGCCTAAATGATCCAAATTGAAATTTGTGAGTGGATATTTATTCAATTATGTGGAAAAGAAAATATCCCCTTTAAAACGCAAGTATCTCTTTAGAATTTTGACTGATTCAAAGGGCAAAAACCTGGTAACTATAAGAATTTCTTGATTTAAGAGGTTGGTATTAAAGACATTTTCCTGAGATGGCCGTTCTATTTTTAATATGAAAACAATTTATAATTTAAATCGTAAGGTTTTAAGCTAACAAATATTGAAATATTTATTTATATACATTTGCAGAAATGTTTCCTAAATTTACTGAAGCAAAACAGAATGATTCTCCTAAAGAACAAGTAAAGGTAAGTTAATTCCTCCTTTTTTACCTTAGAATTTAAAAATGTATGTTATAACTCAACTGGTATAGTAGTAGCTTCTTTAAAATTTGTTTTGATTTTGTTTATAACGAAGAGCTGTCACATTTTCAGTTTGTCAACTAAATACTCAAAGATTTCTTCTTAAAATTGAATACAGGAAGTATTTGGCTACATTTTTCTAATAAGATATAACTGTTCTATAAATCATATTAGAAGAACAAATGATAGAAGTTTTGAGTTAGTCTTGAGAGTAAATACAGAAGAAAGGCCTTGCTTTCCCTATGTGCACACAGTAGGATGTAGGGTGCACACAGTAAGGTGGGATTTCTAAAGGGAGTAGGAAAATGGTAGGCAGGGTTTCTAAAGATAAAGCTTATAATTACCGGCTACTAATTTTAGCACATCTATCATTAGTAGTTGACATGCTTTGACAAGGATAGAAGTAATTTTATCTCTTACTAAACTAATTCAAGTTGTAATTCTCATTAAAGCTTTAATCCTCTATACCTTCCTGAATATAGAATTACAGGTATATACCTTTATTAAATTATAAATTAACATCATCTAACTAGGTTACAGATGTACAACATAAATACGTGTGTTGAGGGAGCTCTCTATTATAATTATATCTTATCTTATATATATTATATAAGAGATATATATAATCATCCTGTTAAGAGGTTGCATGATTAGTGCGATCATCTATTTTCATAACTGAGAAAATGTAGAAGGAATATATATACTATCTGAAGGAGAAAATGCTTAAAATGGCTTTTAAACTACAGGGAAGGGAAAGAAATGGTTAGTACATTGACACAGATTAGGGACTTACTTTTTCTAAACAGAGGTAGTAGTGTGAAGAGAGGCAAAGAAGCACAGAAGTTGTGTTCAGGGAAAAATGGCAGCAGAGGGTATTTGTCAGGGATTAGTTGGCTTGGGGGACATAATAAAGAGGGCTTTGGACACCCAGATGAAGTGGTAATTAATTTGGTAGACAAGAATGAGTTCTCAAAGGTACAGATTGTCTGTTGCCATAGATTTTAGTGGAATCAAAATTATATCAATGAACTTTGAAAGCATCCTCAATACATAGCATATAAAATGCTGTCTTTTTATTTTAATGTTTATGAGGGAGGGAGGGAGGAAAGGAGGCAGCAGAGAGAGAGGGAGACACAGAATCGGAAGCAGGCTCCAGGCTCTGAGCTGTCAGCACAGAGCCTGATGTGAGGCTCGAACTCACAGACTGAGATCATGACCTGGGCCGAAGTTGGATGCTCAACTGACTGAGCCACCCAGGTGCCTCTAGAATGCTCTCTTAATGATCTGTTTGTGGCCAGAATTTTTTCAGTGTCACTCACTGAGGAACAAAATGCCCGTTGATAATAAAAGAGGGAATTTTTTTAGAAATATGAGTAAATGCATATATTTGTGTGTTTCAGAAAGTGATTTTTTATTGATTTAAACCTCAGCATTTGACTTTAACTTTGCAGCTTGGGTCTATATTATTGTTGGAACATTTCTATGGCATTAGTTTTATTCAAGCTAGCATAGGTATTCATACACTTGCCTTATTTACTCACTCTAACCCCTTTATTAGATGGAGAAAGACTGTCTTACTGATCTCTGTACTATCTACAACTCAAAGCTTAGTAGATAAGGTACCTGGGCTTTGGTACTATAACTTAGCTTGTGACTAAATAATTGTGAGATTCTAGGAAAGTTGCTTTTATTATATCTGAGTCCTATTGTAAACTATAAACGGGGATAATAGTTATATTGAACTCATGAGATTATTGTGAGAATTGAAGAGCTTTATATAAAGGGTTTAGCCTGGTGCCTCACACATTGTAAGCATTTAATAAATGTTAGCTATATAATACAGTTGTTACTTACTAAATCAGAATTTTGTTGATAGTCTTACAGGTCAACTATCATGTGATTTTTACCCACCCTTCCCATTATGCCTATAATTCAGTAAGGTAAAGGGGGTAAAAGAAAGCAGATTAGTCTCTAGATTTGGTATAAAAGCTTACAGGAAAGCATTTGGAAATAAGCAGCACTATTTAATAACATATGTAAGTTTGTATGTATTATTAACTAAGATTATAGGCTTTGACTAACTCTACCTAAAACTATAGGATGGCCAAGTCTTTTAATCTTTCCACACCTTATTTTTCTCATCTGTAAGAATGGGATAATTATACCCTATAAGTTTGTATGACTTAAATAATTATATCATAGTTGAAGGTAGTTTTAAATTATATTCTTTTCCTCTCTGTTTCTACTTTTTTAGTTAAACTTCTTGTGTGGTTAAAACTCTGAAAGACAATTGTCTTTATCTTTGTCTTAACAGATACAGTCTTCTGTACAAGATGAAGCCTCTGCAAAAACTACCCTTTTTTGTCAGACTTCATATTCATGTGAAATACCACCAGATCACCATCAGTTAGCATTTAATCATCAAGAATTAGAACATTTACACAGTGTGCAAAACATTTCGTCTTTACAAATTCTGCCTCCCTCAGGTAAGAAATTAACTAGTTAATAACTACTAAATTTCAGGTTAGAAATAATCACTGAAGCACATAGTTAGAAATTATCTGCTTTATTTTTAAAGGTATTCATTACATTTGAATAAGAAAATTATATGTACAGTTCACATGCAATTTACTTTCATATAGATTATATACATTGGCTTGTGGGTCAAATACTAAAACCTTTCACTGCCAGAGCCCATACTACTGAGTTCTGAGCAGATTTGGGAAATGTAGCTCTAATTTCCATGATTCCTATTTGAGTTGGAAAGGTAGGATGGAATAAGGAAAAGATAGAGGTTTTATAGGTAGAGAAATAAATTTTATACATGAGAAGTAGTTTACAGCTAAGGAAACTTAGGACAAAAATACTTGCCTAGTGGTAGTTCCCATTTACCAAAATCATCTTCCAAACCTGGCTAAATTTTTATATTGTTACATTCATTTGACTACAAATATCTTGTCTGTTAGTCTTGTCAGAAGTGGAGTTATTGCCTGTCTCGTCCTGATTCTCCTGCCGTGTATGCCACAAACAATAATTCTCCGATACTGATGAGCCCAGCTTAAGGAGTACCTGAACCTTGAGATAGTATTCAGGTCTAGTCTAGAGTCAGGTGTGAATATTCCTCATCCATGTCGCCTTCCCTCTAGTAGGCTGCCCACCAGTTTCTATTTGGCCTTCCAAGGGCAGGGGTTTCTCCAAAGCAGAAGAAATTTCTAAATTGTTTTACTACAGTACAGATTAGGAGGAAGAGAGAAGTTTTGATCCTCCTTTAGTGCTTCCAGTGAAAGCTCTCTGTTCTGTGTTTGAGTATTTCATTTTGTATGTAACTCAAGTTATAGCTCTTCAGTGTGGAGAAGGGAATGGAGATCAAAATAGAAAATACCTAAAGCAACACTGGAAGGCATCCCAGGAATTAAAGAAAAAAAAAAAACAAAGATCCAAACTATAAAATATTTATATCCATCCTTTTGTGGAAAAAGGTTTTCAAAGTATGCAGGAGCATAACTGAAGATGTGTTAATTCTAGGTCATGAATTATCTTGAATGCAAGTGTTGCATTTGGGTCTTTTATTTTGCACACAACAAGTAGCTTTGTTTTTTGTTTTTTGTTTGTTTTTTTTAACGTTTATTTATTTTTGGGACAGAGAGAGACAGAGCATGAACAGGGGAGGGGCAGAGAGAGAGGGAGACACAGAATCTGAAACAGGCTCCAGGCTCTGAGCCATCAGCCCAGAGCCTGACGCGGGGCTCGAACTCACAGACTGCGAGATCGTGACCTGAGCTGTAGTCGGACGCTTAACCGACTGAGCCACCCAGGCGCCCCTAGCTTTGTTTTTTTTTAACGTTTATTCATTTTTGAGAGACAAAGCACAAGCAGGGGAGGGGCAGAGAGAGGGAGACACAGACACTTAAGCAGGCTTCAGGCTCTAGCTGTCAGCACAGAGCCCAACGCAGGGCTCAAACCCACGAACCGCGAGATCATGACCTGAGCCAAAGTCAGTCACCTAATCGACTGAGCCACCCAGGCGTCCCTCAACAACAAGTAGCTTTAAATAGTAGCCTAACAAAATCAGATTTTATAATCGGAACTGATTGCTGCTTAACTGTTTAGGGGACAGACAGATTTTAAGATGAAGATGCTCTGATGTAGGTGGAACCAAGTAAGGAAGCTGAGTGCTATGTAGTCTAGGAGAGAAATTATACGAGGACCATAACTGAGGCAGTAAGCATGGAAAGATGTGGATAAATTAGAAGAATATTTTTGTGGCACAGCGCATAGGCTTTGTTAGAATGAATGTCTCACCAAGGTATCATCCAATAGTTAGATTGAAAATAAGAGGCAGTGCTCACTTTGGGCATATTTGAGGTACTAGAGTATCTGATTAGAAATATATGACTAGAAGTAGGTTTCTAGAACTAATAGGATATAGCAAGAACTATAATTTATGAATCACCAGCGTATAGAAGCTACTTGAAGCTGTAAGAATGGATGAAAACATCCAGGAAAATGTACAAAGCGAGAAGAGGAAGGTTAAGGACGAAATTCTAGGAAACAAAACTTCCTCAGTAAAAATTTTAAAAAATTAGTTAAAAGACGATGTTATCAAATCACCAGAGTACAAAAGCGCCACAAGAGTATACTACAGTGCATTAAAGTAAGATGAGGAGTGAGGCTTAAAGTTGGCAGTTGAGATTTTTTACTTTCGCAAAAGGTTTTTTAGTGGCCATTGTGATTGAGGTAGAAGCCAGATTTTTGTAAATTGAGAAGTAATCTGAATGTAGCCAGTCTTTCAAGAAGTTTGTTGGAGAGGATAGCTGTAACTTTAACAGGAAAATAGGTGGGAGTTTTGTTTGTTTTGTTTTTTGGGGTTTTGGTGTTTTGTTTTTTGTTTGTTTTCTCAGACTGGGAGAAGTTGTTTTGTTATGTTTGAGTTTTTGAATCAGATTTGAGCATGTTTGAAGGTTGATCAGAAAGAGCCACAGTAGGGAAAGGTTGCTGTTTTCATTATAGCACTTTTGTAGAACAATTGATAGGGATAGCCCTGAAGAAGAAATAGACAATGGAAAACCAAAAGAATGCATTCATGATGGTCTTTTGTTCCTATTTTGAGAAAACACCCTATCTGTGAAAAGTCAGGCTTTCAATATCTAAGTCTTCAGTTGGGGTAAGTTTATTGTATTTTACTTCAATTTGGGCTTATATGTGATTGTGAGTAACATAGTGTGTAAAAGGAATTTTGTATGATGCCACAGATGCTATTCTGTTGCACTAACCAGGTTTTTCAGAACCCAGTGGTTTGCATTTGCTAACTGTAGGTGGCACTATGCCCAAGGGAAACTACAAATGTATACAAGCTAAAATATATATAGAAGTTTACTTTTCTGGAGTTTAATCTCGATGGAAATAAATTTTTGGTTAAGTCTTTTAAACAATAAAGATTTTTTTCACTTAAGTTTTCTTAACAAAAAAAACCTTGAAAAATGTTAGTACAGAAAAGCTTTAAGAAATTGAATCAAGTGTTGTCAGCTTTTCCCAAAATTACTGCCATCATCTCCATATGAACTAGAAGAAGCCTCTTTTTTTTTCCCCTTAAAATAAGTTGAAGCTCTTAGTTATAAAGGATTATTAGTCTTATTCTTATTACTTATCCATTTCCCAGCTTATAAAAATCTTCACTCAGTTGTATTAAGAATTAAAAAAAATACTTACGCTGTCATATCATTGTGAATTAACATGGCAAATGAAAAGCTTAATCAAAGAGTTAGCCATCAAGTAGGAGAAATAAACAATTGGGTATGCGAAATAAAAATAATGTTCCCTAAAAGAATCAAAATGAAATTTAAGGAGGTGAGGAAGGCAAAATTACCTGATCTCTTTGGCAGATGTGTATTTTACAGATTAAGTTATCATTTGAGCTGGATATTGGAGGAAGAAGTAAGACTTATCTATGTATATCTAGGACTGAAAGGCATTTTGGATGGAGAAAACAACATGAATGAAGGTATTTAGGCAATCAATAATTGGATGTGATTAAACCTTTGGTTGGATGAATAGGAATATGGGGAAATGAATTTGGGAAGGTAGACCAGTTCAGATCATAAAGAACCTTGATATCTAGAGACTTTGGACTTAATGGTAATGGTATAGTCATTGGGGAGCCAGTGAAGGTTTTTTGTTTGTTTTTTTTTTTTTTTTTTCGAGCAAAGGGTGTGCTTCAAAGTAATTAATATGCCAATATTATGTAGGCCAGTTGGAGGAATGGGCCATAGGGAACAGAAAGAAAATAGCAATTGTGTTTTTGCAGTAGCAGAAAAAAAAAACAAAGTGATGGAAAGAAGGAAACGGGAAAGGCTAAAAAATTATAAGGGTCAAACAAGCAGGTCTTCAAAAGATGAATATATGCTAGGTTTTAAGAACAAAGGAATATAAGCTTCAGTGACTCAGAGAATATGGGCTAGATACTGGTCTGGGTTGCAGAACATAAGTCTTAGGAAAGATGAGTTCTGTAGTGTTTTGGGTACTAGAGGGTAATCCCCATAAAAATCTTTTTCGGAAAGTTGGACCTTAACATACTTCCTAGGCTTCTGTGATACTATTTTCTTGATCGTCCCATCTCTCAGAATATTCCTTACAGATATCTCTGTATCTGCCTTAAGCCCTTAATATCTTTTTACTTCAGGGCTTTCCAGCCATGTTCCAAAGCCTAGGTTTACTGAGCTAGTGATCCTCTCCACTTTCATAGCAATAGGCTTGGAGCAGCCTTCCCATTTACCCAGATTTTCCATACATTGATCATTTTCTACTTATTATAACATGTAAAAGGTTGAAAGGCAGTGATCTATACATTGTGCCTAAGTGATCTTGGTGTCTGTTACTTCTGGTCTCATTTTTACAAATCAAGCATCGAGGCCCCATGCATGTTTATACACCTCTGCTGACCATCTTTCCTTCAGCATCTCATAGGTATGTCAAGCACAGCATGCCAAAACTGAATTTCCCGATTTTAATCTTTCCTCTTTAATTTTTTAATTTTTTGCTTTAAAAAACACTATGACTGGTGCGCCTGGGTGGCTCTGTGGGTTAAGTGTCCAACTTTTGGTTTCGGTTCAGGTCATGGTCTCCTGGTTTGTGAGTTCAAGCCCCACATCAGGCTCCATGCTGATAGTGCAGAGCCTGCTTGGGATTCTCTGTCTCCCTCTCTCTCTACCCCTCCCCCACCTCAAAAATAAATAAACTTAAAAAGATAAAAATAAATTATGAGAAATAAAAAACACTATTACTTTATTAACTACCAATAGAGCTAGCCTACATGGGGCAGTGGATGCTCTGGGCTCAGGGTACATGTAGGATGTGAGGAGGGGATAATGATTGAGAGTCTCTTTTGAAGGAGAGAGTGTGGTCTGGAGGCCAGGCCCAAGAGCACCTCACATTTGCTTCTAGAAATGGGTAGACCTAATAAAGTAGCCATGGCAAGATATGGCCATTCCACCAGAAAGATGCAGAAATTCTTGGAAATCTAGCTGTCCATCACAGTTGAGGTCTAGTTTTTTCATCATACAGTCTAGGACACCAGGGTCCTTCCAGTTCTTTAGGAAGACTTCCACTTCTGTATTCATGAAGGCTGGGAACTCTTTCTTGGAGAGGTGCAGTTGTTAGCCTCCTTTCCAGCATACTTGTGGGAAACAGCAATCAGAAGCTCAATGCACTGCTCAGTCTCAGTAGGGCTGGATATTTTTGCCATGTCTATGTGAAGCAGGCATGGAGCCTGTGACCAGGCAGTGGCAGCACTGCTCCTTTTTCATTCTTTTTTTTTTAAATTTACATCCAAGTTAGTTAGCATATAGTGCAACAGTGATTTCAGGAGTAGATTCCTTAGTGCCCCTTACCCATTTAGCCCATCCCCCCTCCCACAACCCCTCCAGTAACCCTCAGTTTGTTCTCCATATTTATGAGTCTCTTGCTTTGTCCCCCTCCCTGTTTTTATATTATTTTTGTTTCCCTTCCATTATGTCCATCAGTTTTGTCTCTTAAGGTCCTCATATGAGTGAAGTCATATGATGTTTGTCTTTCTCTGACTAATTTCACTTAGCATAATACCCTCCAGCTCCATCCACGTAGCTGCAAATGGCAAGATTTCATTCTTTTTGATTGCCAAGTAATACTCCATTGTATATATATACCACATTTTCTTTATCTATTCATCCATCAATGGACATTTGGGCTCTTTTCATACTTTGGCTATTGTTGATAGTGCTGCTGTAAACATGGGGGTGCATGTGTCCCTTTGAAAGAGCACACCTGTATCCCTTGGATAAATACCTAGTAGTGCAATTGCTGGGTCATAGGGTAGTTCTATTTTTAGTTTTTTGAGGTACCTCCATAATGTTTTCCAGAGTGGCTGCACCAGCTTGCATTCCCAGCTCCTCTTTCATTCTTAATAACAGCACTGCCACCACCTATTTCAGCAAACTGAGTCATTTAGCATTTAATTCTCTTGACATGCATACTCTTTCTACATCTTAAATAATATGTGGCCTCAAGCACAGAAGGGATGTAGTTATGTACTTAAAGCTATACTCCCTGTTTTTCCCTTCCTTGTTGAACTGAGAAAACATAGGTATGTTAGGCCATGTAGGGACATACAAATTTAAACTTTGTTCTTTCATTCATGCCTCTAGTTTAACAGTTTTTTCTCACCCTTCCATGATCACTCCCACCTCTTAACATTCCTCTCTTTTTCAAGCCTCAACCTCAACTAGTAGGATTTGGCCAGAGAATCAGTCAAGGGATTGACAGATGGTAGAAGGTTAAATGTAAGTTCCTACATTATAGTATGTAAGTGGCCAGGATTTTGTGACCTTGGAATCAGTTAACAGAGATAGTAACTTAGTTGTCATTTGTCTCTTCTGACCTTTTGCTACTTGTTAGGGCCCATAGTAAAGAACTAGGGAGAAGTGAAAGAGAAATGACTCAACTAAGTTTCTGCATTAGGATATTCATGGTTGCATATGCCAGAAAACTCAGTTCGAGATGACATGAATGATGTAAGTAATTTTGTTAGTTATATACAACCACTGGTCCAAAGGTAGGTCAGTCTAGGCATGGTTTGACCAAAGCTTAAGGTATTTTTCTGTAGTTATCTTTACTGGTGATAAGTGAAACATTTGTATGCAAGTTTAACAGCTAATACAATTGCATAGTTTGTTCTTTTTACCTCAGAGTCAAGCCAACCTCTTGCATTTCGTACATGTTATCTTCTCACTAGCTAGTCTAGGTATTTAGTGTCTTAGTTCTTCCATTCTTTGTGTTTTCTTTGTTTTCAATTTGACCACCAAGAAGTATCTTTCCCTAGGATCCCTGCATTGGTGTAGGCCTGCTCTTTACTAAATGACTCACTTGTGTTGGGGTAGGATTACCATGATTGATTTGGCCTAATGAAAACCCATCTTTGGAGCAGAGGTCATTCTGCACACTGGGGGACTGCTATACCATGGGGACAGAAAAAACAGATTTTGGTGGGTGGCCACTGTGTCAGCTATCCTTTATGAAGACAAAACAAGAGGACATAAGTTCCAAGCAAAAAAATGTTTATTTTTCAGTAGAACAATTCCTCAACTAAGAATATTCCAAAGTTAAACAGCATAAACAAATTAATCCTTTTGTTTTCGTAGTTTCTGACCTGGGTTGGGGGGGAGAAGAAGTCAAATTATGGACAAACAAGATGAAATATCTTGATTATACTATTCTAAAAATGTGTGCATCTAGGTGATTGTGAACAACATTTGAATGGCCTAACTATGATGCATCAGTCTGGTGATAATGACACAACGGTGTTAGAATCTGAAGGTCCAGTACCTGTGCAGAAGGTAAGAGTGATGTTACTTTTTTTCCTAACAAATTTGAAGGGATTTAAAATTGAATATAGAAGTGGCACAAGAGGTGTTTTAAGCCTTAACTTGAATGAGATTTTGGATCTCTAAGCCTATTTAATAAAAAAAATTTTTACCTATCTAATAAAATTTAAAAAATTTACTTGTGAGCAGCACCGCCCCCCATCCTATATCATCAGTTCCCATGCTTGTGTTTAAGTTTTATAATGCTGCATTTGCCAGCTATCCAGATTTTAAAGCATGTCATAAAGCTGTCTTTTAGAATTTGTGGTGGGGGATTTCCTAATGGAGTCTTTTTGTGTACTTAATCTCAAACCACACATTGATCATCCTTTCGACAAATATTATAGATGTTTGGGATACATTAAATAGCTCAGCTACTATTCTAGGCATTTGAGTCATTCTCAGAAACTTACTGTAAAGGAGGTGTTTATATACCTTGTCTTTTCCTTCTTTCCCTCCCTCCCTCCCTCTCTCCCTTTCTTTCCTTTATTTTTCCTTGCAAATACGTCAGAGGACAAGTCTTATTATTTCTTTGTTTCAGCACACTTAGGAATATGATTTTACCATAAGGAACACACTGATTTGGTCCTTGTGTTTTCTTAGTATCTTTAATTCTCTTTGATAATGTGCTAATAATTACTATCATCAAAGATTATGTTTAATTTGGGTGTCTTGTTATTGATAAGAACCATTTAAAAAAAGTGTCTTCTGATAATCCAACATTAATTTTTTTATTTTACTGGTTTTTGTTTTATTTAATTTTTCAATTTTTTTAACGTTTATTTATTTTTGAGAGAGAGTAAGCAGGGGAAGGGCAGAGAGGGAGACACAGAATCCAAAGCAGGCTCCACGCTCTGAGCTGTCAGTGCAGAGCCTGACATGGGGCTCGAACTCATGAGCCATGAGATCATGACCTGAGCGAAAGTCAGATGCTTTACCAACTGAGCCACCCAGGTGCCCCCTGGTTTTTGTTTTAATAACAGAAGTGTCACCTATCCCCTTTACGATGGAAAGAATAGTGCTGCAGAGTTTATTTACTTTAAAAATTTTATTTTCGAGAGCGAGAGCAGGAGAGGGGCAGAGAGAGAGGGACGCAGAGGATCTGAAGCAGGCTCTGTGCTGAGAGTGCACAGAGCCCAATGTAGGGCCCAAACCCACAAACCATGAGATCATAACCTAAGCCAAAGGCAGACATTTAACTGATTGAGCCACCCAGGTGCCCCAGTGCTCCAAAATTTCTTAAATATTTGGCTTACTGTAATCTTTATGTTTCTAATTTAACAACCCTGTTTATAATTTTGATTGAGCCAAAATAAAGTTTAAAAACAATAAGAAAATTTCCAAAAGGGCAAAAATAAGCAGCAAAACATCTAGTATATGTCATACAGTTGAAGTTTGTGCCATAGGTGAAAGTGACATAAGACCACTCTGATTATTTCCAATGTCTAGCATGTAGCAGGAACTAAAATGTTGACATGAAAGCTAAAGGAAGAATGGGATTCTGGGGCTTGTTCTCCCACAACAGACTTTCCATTCTTGACATTTCCTACCATTGCTCCCTCACTGTCAGTAGTATTACCTCCTATTGAAAAGAGAGGCTATGGAATTTTGGTGCTAGAAGAGCTCTTTGAGAATTAGTCTATGTGAATAAACTGCAACCCAGATGGTTCAAGCATCCTGCCCAAATAAGAGCTGGGACTAAGACCAAAAGAATTTCAACAAACACTCAGACTCTTGTCTTTTTACTTGGAAGCCCTAGCTTTGCCGTTTTTCTCTTCTGCCTCAGGAAAAGATGTTTCGTTACCAAGACTAACTCATCTCTGTTCTTAATTCTCTTGCATTCAGCAGATTTATTATAGTGGAGGTCTCCTACCATCTCTGTAATCTCTATTATTTTTTTTCTTATTTGTGCCAGTATCATATTGTCTTGATGATTACAGCTTTGTAATACATCTTGAAGTCCAGGATTGTGATGCCTCCAGCTTTGGCTTTCTTTTTCAGGATTGCTTTGGCTATTCGGGGCCTTTTCTGGTTCCATACAAATTTTAGGATTGTTTGTTCCAGCTCTGTAAACAATGCTGGTGTTATTTTGATAGGGGCTGCATTGAATGTGTAGATTGCTTTGGGTAGTAGCATCATTTTAACAATATTTGTCCTTCCAATCCATGAGCATGGAATATTTTTCCTTTTTTGTGTGTCTTAATTTCTTTCATAAGCTTTCTATAGTTTTCAGTGTATAGACTTCTCACCTCTTTGGTTAGGTTTATTCCTAGATATTTTATGGTTTTTGGTGCAGTTGTAAATGAGATAGATTCCTTGACTTCTCTTTTTGTTGCTTCATTATTGCTGTATGGAAATGCAATTGATTTCTGTGCATTGATTTTATATCCTGCAACTTTCCTGAATTCATGGATCATTTCTAGCAGTTTTTTGGTGGAATCGTTTGGGTTTTCCGTATAGAGTATCATGTCGTCTGCGAAGAGTGAAAGTTTGACTCCCTCCTTGCTGATTTGGATGCCTTTTATTCTTTTATTGCTTTATTCCTCTTTGCTATTTGGATGACTTTTATTGCTGAGGCTAGGACTTCCAATACTGTGTTGAATAACAGTGGTGAGAGTGGACATGCCTGTCTTGTTCCTGACCTGGGGGAAAGCTCTCAGTTTTTCCCCATTGAGGATATTAGCGGTGGGTCTTTCATATATGGCTTTTATGATCTCAAGGTATGATCCTTCTATCCCTACTTTCTTGAGGGTTTTTATCAAGATAGGATGCTGTATTTTGCCAAATGCTTTCTCTGCATCTATTGAGGATCAATGTGGTTCTTGTCCTTTCCTTTATTGATATGATGTATCACATTGATTGTTTTACAGATATTGAACCAGCCCTGCATCCCAGGTATAAATCCCACTTGGTCATGGTGAATAATTCTTTTAATGTATTGTTGGATCTGGTTGGCTAGTATCTTGTTGAGGATGTTTGCATCCATATTCATCAGGGAAATTGGTCTGTAGTTCTCCTTTATAGTGGGGTATTTGGTTTTGGAATCAGGGTGATGCTGGCTTTATAGAATGAGTTTTGAAGTTTTCCCTCCATTTCTATTTTTTGGAACAGCTTCAAAAGAACAGGTGTTAACTCTTCTTTAAATGTTCGGTAGAATTCCCCTGGAAAGCCGTCTGGCCCTGGACTCTTGTTTTTTGGGAGATTTTTGATTACTAATTTGGTTTCCTTACTGGTTATGGGTCTGTTCAAATTTTCTATTTCTTCCTGTTTCAGTTTTGGTAGTTTATATGTTTCTAGGAGTTTGTCCATTTCTTCCAGATTGCCCAATTTATTGGCGTATACTTGCTCATGATTCTCTTATTATTTGTATTTCTGCAGTGTTGGTTGTAATCTCTCCTCTTTCATTCTTGATTTTATTTATTTGGGTCCTTTTTCTTTTTGATCAAACTGTCTAGGGGTTTATCAATTCTGTTAATTCTTGCAAAGAAACAGCTCCTGGTTTCATTGATCTGTTCTACTGATTTTTTGGTTTCAATACCATTGATTTCTGCTCTAATATTTATTATTTCCTGTCTTCTGCTAGTTTGGGGTTTTATTTGCTGTTCTTTTTCCAGCTCTTTAAGGTGTAAGGTTAGGTTGTGTCTCTGAGGCCTTTCTTCCTTCTTTAGGAAGGCCTGGATTGTTATATACTTCCCTCTTATGACCACCTTTGCTGTGTCCCAGAGCTTTTGGACTGTGGTGTTATCATTGTCATTGGCTTCCATGTACTTTTCATTCCATTCGTTATTTAGTAGGATCTTCTTTCATCTCCAAGTATTAGTGGTCTTTGCAAATTTTTTCTTGTGGTTGATTTTGAGTTTCATAGCGTTGTGATCTGAAAATATGCACGGTATGATCTTGATATTTTTGTATTTGTTGAGGGCTGATTTGTGTGCTAGTATTATCTATTCTGGATAACATTCCATGTGCACTGCAGAAGAATGAATATTCCACTGCATTAGGATGAAATGTTCTGAATATATCTGTTAAGTCTATCTGGTCCAGTGTGTCATTCAAGACATTGTTTCCTTGTTGATTTTCTGTGTAGATGATCTGTCCATTGCTGTAAATGGGGTGTTGAAGTCCCCTACTATTATGGTATTATTGTAAACAAGTTTCTTTATGTTGGTGATTAATTGATATATATATTGGGGTGCTTTCACATTTGGAGCATAGATGTTTATAATTGTTAGGTCTTCTTGGTGGATAGACCCCTTAATTATGATATAATGCCCTTCTTCATCTCTTGTTACAGTCTTTATTTTATTTAAAGTCTAGTTTGTCTGATATAAGTATGGGTACTCCGGTGACCATTAGCATGATAGATGGTTCTCCATCCCCTTACTTTCAATCTGAAGGTGTCTTTAGGTCTAAAATGGGTCTCTTGTAAACAGCATATAGATGGATCTTGTTTTCTTAACCATTCTGTTACCCTTTGTGTTTTGATTGGACATTTAGTCCATTGACATTTAAAGTGAGTATTGAAAAATATGAATTTATTGCCAATATGTTGCCTGTAGAGTTGGATTTCTGGTGGTATTCTCTGATCCTTTATAGTCTCTGCTGCTTTTGGTCATTTTTTTCTGTTTCATCTTTTCTCCCCTCAGAGAGTCCCCTTTAAAATTTCTTGCAGGTCCAGTTTAGTGGTCATGAACTCCTTTACTTTTTGTTTGTCTGGGAAACTTTTTTATCTTTCCTATTTTGAATGACAGCCTTGCTGGATAAAGAATTCTTGGCTGCATATTTCTCCAATTCAGCACATTGAATATATCCTGCCACTCCTTTCTGGCCTGCCAAGTTTCTGTGGATAGGTCTGCTGCAAACCTTATCTGTCTTCCCTTTTGGTTAAGGACTGTTTTTCCCTTGCTGCTTTCATGATTCTCTCCTTTCCTGAGTATTTTGTGAATTTGACTATGATATGCCTTGTTGATGGTCACTTTTTGTTGAATCTAATGAGAGTTCTCTGTGCTTCCTGGATTTTCATGTCTGTGACTTTCTCCAGGTTAGTAAAGTTTTCTGCTATGATTTGCTCACATAAACCTTCTACCCCCTTTTGTTTCTCTTCATCTTCTGGGACACCTATGATTCAGATGTTACTCCTATTTAATGTGTCACTGAGTTCTCTAATTCTTATATTGTGTTCTTTTGCCTTAGTTTCCCTCTTTTTTTTCTACTTCAGTATTCTCCATATGTTTGTCCTCTATATCACTGATTCTCTGCTCTGCTTCATCCATCCTTGCCACCTGGCATCCATTCAAGATTGCATCTCAGTTATAGCATTTTAAATTTCATCCTGACTAGATGTTACTTTTTATCTCCACAGAAAGGGATTCTGTGTTTTCAACTCAGGTAGTATTATTATCATGATTCTAAATTCTGGTTCAGACATCTTTCTTGTATCTGTGTTAAGGCTCTGGCTGTCATTTCTTCCCGTTCTTTCTTTTGGGGTGAATTCCTTTGTCTTGTCATTTTGGAGGAAGAAATAGAATAAAATAAAAAATTAAAATTAAAAAATTAAAAACAACACAAAAAAATCAAATAAAGGATGCTAGATCCTAGGTGTGTTTTGGTCTGGTTGTTGAAAGACATTTGATAGAATTGAGAAAAAAGGGAAACAAAAAAAGAAAATGTTTGAAAATTTAAAAAAATTAATAAATAGCATAAAATGAAATGATGAAAGTAAAAGAGAATAAAAATTTACAAAAAAGTAAAAAATATAGAAAAAAATTCGTTTTTATAAAAACAGAAAATAAAAATAATTTTTTTCTCTTTGTATTCATGAAAAAGAAAAGAAAAAAAATTGAATAGATGGACCAGTGAACAGAATGGAATACGATTGGAATTACATTCAGTTTTCCCTAGAAGTCAAACTATGAAGCACTCTATAGTCTGTAAACTAAGCAGGCAGAGAGATTTGTGGTATTCTTCTAGGCTGTGGTTGGCACAGTGGGACAGGGCTTGTGTAGCAGGTCCATTCTCCACTAAATGGTGCTGCTTAGTTTACTGGGGTGGATTGTTTTAGTGCATGTATTTTTGTATATGCATGCTTGGGAGAGGTGAAAATGGCATCACCCAGCTACCTTGTCTCTGGTATCAGAATTCTGTGTTCTCCCGACTGGCAGTCAAGCACCTCTCCTTTTTCTCCAGCTTCTATCCACTCCTTGCTTCTACACCATCTGCTACCAAGCCATCAGCCTGCCAGGCAGTACCTCCCTCCCAAGTTTTATCTCAGATAGGGCTGTGTTTCCAAACCCGTCACTTCTGAGAGCCCTGTGGCTTTGACCCACTCAGACACTCTGTGGGACTGTCTCTCTGAGCAATGGCCAGGTTCTGGCCTGCCCCCAGAAGTGGTCACTCAGCCACGCTGCTGCAAATGCCCAGAGCCTGCGGCTGGATGCCAGCCCACCCCCAAAAAAGTTTGTGCAATCGTGTAGTAGCAGTGTTTCAGGGATTATGGTAAATTGCAACACACATCTGGCGCCAAGCTTCACCACCCCCTAACATCCTTATTCCAACACTAGCAAATGTGGCTGTTTGCTGGAGTCCGTGGGCACCTTTGCCTCTGTGGAGGCTGCACAGCCTCTACCAAATGTCTTCTTAGCAGGGGAACCACCTCTCCCCATGTGGCCTGAGGACCCCTCAGACCTTGCTGTCTGCTCCTCAGGATTCATCCTTCCCACCGGCGCTCCACCAGGTATCGAGCTGCAGAATTTCAGACTCTGCACTCCCCTGTTCATAGAGTCTTAGGGGTATCCAAACCCTCTCCTTTCTCCTTTTTTCTTTCTCCCTTTCTTGTTAAGTCACTTATGGGTGTTTGCACTCTTTGTCTTCAGCTGCTTTTGGGGGAGGGGGTGCTTTTCCTATACTCTGCCCTCCTATCTCTGTCCTCTCTCTGCAAGCAAAAACAGCTCCCTACCCTCTGCAACTTCTCTCCCCAAGTTCACCTCTCTGTGCTGCATCTGCCGAGTTCTGTGGTTCAGGTTATGCAAATTGCTGTGTTAATCCTCAGATCAATTTTCTAGGTGTGAAAGATGTTTTGGTGTTGATGTAGCTGCATTTCAGGGGCCAGAGATGCAAAAAACTTCCATGCTGCTCCGCCATCTTGGGCCCCTCCCCCTGAAGACGACATGCTTTAAATCACTTAAGTAGCCAAAGGAATTCTGCAACTCATTTTTAGCTCATTCCATGGGTAAGAACAAAAATAGGGTTCGTGGGCAATTTTGGAAGCACTTGTGAAGGATATCTAGGTGACTCCTGGTGATGTTTGACTCTCTTTAGTACTTCAGGATAGAAATTAAGGGCCTGTGAGTATATATAGTCATAAATTTTCTTATGCTTTATTTGGGACTCTTGACAAGTTCTCCTAGTATTTCATGGAAATCTGTGAAAAGAGTAAGTAAGCATACTTATTAAGGAGAAAATTATCAAAAAATAAATTTCAACAGAGGATGTTTAGGTATTGTATACTTTCCTACCATAGCTAGGCAGGTTAAATCTTTTGTTTTTATTGAGAAATAATTGACATACAACATGTTGGTTTTCTGATGTACAACATAATGATTCAGTATTTGTATATAATGATTAAATATTTGTATTTATTGTGAAATGATCGTCACAGTAAGTCTAGTGCCACACATAGTTACAAATCGTTTTTCTTGTGATGCAAACTTCTAAGATCTATTCTCTTAAAACTTTCAAATATAATACAGTATTATTAAGTATGGTGACCATGCTATACACTACGTCTGCAGGACTTATTTTATAACCAGAAGTTTCTACCTTTTAACCCTCTTCACCCAATTTCCCCACTTGTCACTACCCTCCTCTGACAGCCACCAATTCATTTTATCAAGAGTTTGGTTTTGTTTGTTTTAATTCCACATACAAGTGAAATTAGACAGTATTTATCTTTCTCTATCTGCCTTATTTCACTTAGCACAATACTCTCAAAGTCAACCTATGTCATTACAAATGGCAAGATTTTCTTCTTTTTGTTGCCTGAATAATAGTCCCTTACTTGTAATGTTCCATTATTGTATGTGTACCACATTTTCTTAATCTACTCATCCATTAGTGGACACCTAGATTGCTTTCATGTCTTGGGTATTGTAATGAACACAGGCACAGTTTTTCTAGTCAATATATGGCCTTTTCATTTTGTAGATGGTTTCCTTTGTTTTATAAGAGCATGTGGCTATCCAGTTTTCCCAATGCTATTTACTGAAGGGGTGCCTGGGTGGCTCAGTTGATTGAGCATCTGGCTCTTGATTTTGGCTCAGGTCATGATCTCATGGCTTATGGAATCAAGTCCGGTGTCAGGCTCTGTGATGACAGCATGGAGCCTGCTTGGGATTTTCTCTCTTTCTCTCTGCCCCTCCTGTGCTCATGCATGCACATGCTCTCTTTCTCTCTCTCAAATAAATAAACATTTTTGTTTAAGTGCTTATTTTTGAGAGACAGCATGAACAGTGGAGGGGCAGAGAGGGACAAAGGATCTGAAGCAGGCTCTGCGCTGGCTGCAGAGAGCCTGATGTGTGGCTTGAACCCACAAACTGTGAGATCATGACCTGAGTCAAAGTCAGATGCTTATTAACCAACTGAGCCACCCACGTGCCCCTAAATAAAAAAATTTTTTTAATACCATTTATTGAAGAGATTGTTCTTTGCTCATTCTATACTCTTTACTCCTTTGTTGTACACTAATGGACCAAATTTGTATAATTTCATTTCTGGGCTCTGTTGACCTATGTGTCTGTTTTTACGTCAATACCATAGTGTTGTGATTACAATAGCTTTATAATGTAGTTTGAAATTCAGAAGCATGATACTAATTTTGTTCTTTTTCAAGATTGCTTTGGCTATTTGAAGTCTTTTGTGGTTCCATAAAAATTTAAAGATTGATTTCTGTGAAAAATGCCATTGAAATTTTGATAGGGATTTCACTGAATCTGTAGATTGCCTTGAGTAGTATGGACATTTTAACAATATTAATTCTTTCATTCCAGGAGCTTGGGATATTTTCTCATTTATTTATGTCTTCTTCAATTTCTTTCATCAGTTTATTTCACCATGGTTACAGTTTTCAGTGTATAGGCCTTTGACTTCCTTAGTTTATTCCTAGGTATTTTTTTTCTTTTTTGATATAATTGTAAATGGCATTGTATTCTTAGTGTCTCTGACAGTTTGTTATTAGTGTATAGAAACAGCATAAATTTTCATATAATTTTGTGTCCAGCAACTCTACTGAATTTGTTTAATAGTTCTAACAGGTTTTTGTTGTTGTTGAGTCTATAGGGTTTTCTATATATACTATCATGTAATCTGCAAGTACTGACAGTTTTACTTTGTCCTTTCTGATTTGACTGCCTTGTATTTACCCTGCCAAATTGCTCTTGCTAGGACTTGTAATACCATGTTGAATAGAATTGCCAAGAGTGGGCATCTTTATTTTGTTCTTGATTTTAGAGGAAAAACATTCATCTTTTCACTGTTATATTAGCTGTGGGGCTTGTCAGATACAGCTTTTATTATGTTGAGGCATCTTACTTTGATGCCCACTTTATTGAGAGTTTTTACCATAAACAGGTGTTGAATTTTGTTACATGCCTTTTCTGCATTGAGGTAATCATATGATTTTTATTCTTCATTTAGTTAATCTAGTATATCATATTGATTTGTGGATGTTGAACTATCCTTGCATCCCTGGAATAAATCCTACTTGATTGTGATATATGATGCCTTTAATGTACTGTTGAATTGGGTTTGCTAATATTTTGTTGAGGACTTTTGTATGTATGTATGTTCATGAGGGATATTGGCCTATAATTTTCTTGTGTCCTTATCTGGTTTTGGTATCAGGGTAATGCTGGCCTCATAAAATGAGTTTGAAAGACTTTCCCTTCAGGGCACCTGTGTGACTCAGTCAGTTAAACATCTGACTTCAGCTCAGGACATGATTTCACAGTTAGTGAATTCGAGCCCCATATTGGTCTCTCTGTTGGTACTGAGCCTGCTTTGGATCCTCTGTCTCCTTCTCTCTGTCCCTCACCCCCCCCACACACACATACACAATAAATACACTTTAAAAACAAAAAGACTTCCCCTTTAATTTTGGGGGGGAGCTTGAAAAGGATTAGTATTAATTCTTTAAATGTGAAGCCATCTGGTCTTAGATTTTGTTTGTTTGTTTGAAGGGTTTTGATTACTTAGTGTCCTCACTAGTAATTATTCTGTTCAGATTTTCTGTTTCATCATCATTTAGTCTTGGAGGATTATGTTTTTAGAAATTTATACATTTCTTCCAGGTTGTCCATGTCATTGACATATAATTGCTTATAGTAGACTCTTATCTTCCTTTGTATTGCTGTGGTATAAGTTGTATATCTCTTTCATTTATGATTCTGCTTATTTGAGTCTTCTTTCTCTTGGTGAGTCTAGTCAAAGGTTTGTCTATTTCCTTTATCTTTACAAAAAAAAAATCAGCTTTTAGTTTCACTGATCTTTTCTAATGTCTTTTAGGACTCTTTCTTTTTTTTAAGTTTGTTTATTTTGAGAAAGAGTGAGTGTGAGTGGGAAAGGGGCAGAGAAATATGGAGAGAGAGAAACCCAAGCAGACTCCACACTCAGCACAGAGCCCAACGTGGGGCTTGAACCCACGAACCATGATATCATGACCTGAGCTGAAATCAAGAGTCGGATGCTTAATCCACCCAGCCACCCAGGTGCCCCTAAAAATCTATTTCTACTCTGGTCTTTGTTTCTTCCTTCTGTAAGCCTTGGGCTTTGTTCTTTTTCTGGTTCCTTGAGGTATATACAGTTAGGTTTTGTGAGATCTTTCTTGTTTTTTGTGTGTGCATTTATCACTGTGAACTTTCCTCCTGAACTGCTTTTTCTGCATCCTATACATTTTGGTATATTTCCATTTTCATTTGTCTCAAGATATTTTTTACTTTTTGATTTCTTGTTTGAGCCATTGGTTGTTCAGTAGTAGAATGTTGTTTAATCTCCATATTTGTGAATTTTCCAGTTTTATTCTTGTTATTGATTCCTGGTTTCATAATGTTGTGGTTAAGAATGATGCTCGATAAATTTCAATCTTTTTAAATTTATGCAGACTTGTTTTGTGGCATAGCACATGATCTATACTAGATGATGTGGCACGTTAACTCTTAGAAGGGCCATCTAGACTTGAATTGTCCAATGTCTGATATGGTAGCCACTATCCACATATGGTTATTGAAACCTGGAAGTGTGGCTACTGCAACTGAAGAACTAAGTTTTAATCCTTATTTAATTAAATTTCAAAATTGGTACTCTGTTCACTTTTTGGAACATTTAAGTATGTTTGAAACAGCTTGATTGTGCATATCTACTTTTTCAGCTGTATGTTTCATGAAATGCAGTTGCAAATCAATTGTTTCCAATCAGTTTAGCATTTGAATTGAGATATGCTATAAATATATAATAAACACCAATTTGGACTTACAAAAAATATAAAATTATCTTCAAACTTTTACACTGAGTGTATGTTGAAATAATAATGCTTTGAGTATATTTGGATAAATAGTAAAATTTTACACTTTTTAAACTTGTTAATGTATTAGAATATTTTTAAAAATTTTAATTCCAGTGTAGTTAACATAGTGTTATATTACTTTCAGGTGTGCAAAAAGTGATTTCAACAATTCCATACATTACTCATTGCTCATAATGATAAGTGTACTCTTAATCCCTCTCACTTCTTTCACCTATCCTCCCACCCACCTCTCCTCTAGTAACCATCAATTTGTATTCTACAATTAAGAGTCTGTTTTTTGGTTTGTCTTTTTTGTTTTGTTTCCTAAATTCCACATGAGTGAAATAATATGCTATTTGTCTTTCTCTGAATAGCTAATTTCACTTAGCTAGATGCTAAGTGATCCATCCATGTTGTTGCAACTGGTAAGATTTCGTTTCTTTTTGTGGCTGAGTAATATTCCATTGTGTATATATACTACCTCTTTATCCACTCATCTATCAATGGACATTTGGGTTGCTTCCATAACTTGGCTATTGTAAATAATGCTACAATAAAAATAGGGGTGTATATATCTTTTGGAATCAGTGTTTCATATTCTTTGGATAAATACCCAGTAATGGAATAGGGTAATTCTATTTTTTATTTTTTGAGGACTCTTCATACTGTTTTCCACAGTGGCTGCACCAGTTTGCATGTCCACCAACAACAGTGCACAAGGGTCTGTTTTTTTCCACATCCTTGCCAACACTTGTTTCTTGTGTGTTTGATTATAGCCATTCTGACAGGTGTGAGGTGATCTCATTGTGGTTTTGATTTGCATTTCCCTAATGAGTAATGTTGAGCATCTGTTCATGCATCTTTTGGCCATCTGTCTGTCTTTGGAGAAATGGCCTTTTCATGTCTTCTGCCCATTTTTAAATTGGATTATTTGTGGGTTTTGGTGTTAAGTTCTTTATATATTTTAGATACTGTTTATCCAATATGACATTTGCAAATATCTTCTTCCGTTCAGTAGGTTGTGTTTTAGTTCTTTTTATTGTTTCTTTTGCTGTGCAGAAGCTTTTTATTTTGATGTAGTCCCAATAGTTTATTTTTGCTTTTGTTTCCCTTGCCTCAGGAGACATATCTAGAAAAATGTTGCTATGGCTGATGTTAGAGAAATCACTGCCTCTCCTCTCTTCAAGGATTTTTATGGTTTCAAGACTCACGTCTAAATCTTTAATCCATTTTGAGTTTATCTTTGTGTATAGTCTAAGAAAGTAGTTCACTTTTCCTAACACCGTTTGTTGAAGAGAATGTCTTTTTTCCCAGCGCATATTCTTGCCTCCTTTGTCAAAGATTTGTTTTTGTCAAAGATTAATCATGGGTTTATTTCTGGGCTCTGTATTCTGTTCCATTGATCAATGTGTCTATTTTTGTGCCAGTACCATTCTGTTTTGGTTACTGTAGCTTTGTAGTATATCTTAAAATCTGGGATTGTGATACCTCCAGTTTCATTCTTGTCCAATATTGCTTTGGGAATTTGGGGTCTTTTGTGGTTCTATACAAATTTTAAGATTATTTCTTCTCGCTCTGTGAAAAATGCTATAGATATTTTGATAGGGATTGCATTAAATCAGTAGATTGCTTTGGGTAGTGTGGACATTTTAACAATATTTGTTCTTCCAACCCATGAATATGAAATACCTTTACATTTGTTTGTGTCATCTTCAGTTTATACTTCTTAGAGTACAGGTCTTTCACCTCCTTGGTTAAGTTTATTCTTATGTGTCTTACTGTTTTTTGTGCAATTGTAAATGGGATTGTTTTCTTAATTTCTCTTTCTGCTACTACATTATTAGCATATAGAAATGCAATGGATTGGGGCGCCTGGGTGGCTCGGTCGGTTGAGTGTCCGACTTCGGCTCAGGTCATGATCTCACGGTTCGTGAGTTCGAGCCCCGCATCGGGCTCTGGGCTGACAGCTCAGAGCCTGGAGCCTGTTTCAGATTCTGTGTCTCCCTCTCTCTCTGCCCCTCCCCCGTTCATGCTCTGTCTCTCTCTGTCTCAAAAATAAATAAAACGTTAAAAAAAAATTTTTTTTTTAAATGCAATGGATTTATGTAAGTTTATTTATTTATTTTTTTTGTAACCCTGTGACCTCACTGAATTCATTTATCAGTTCTAGTAGTTTTTTTAGTGGAATGTTTGGGTTTTCTATATATAGTATCATGTAATCTACAAACAGCTAAAGTTTTACTTCTTCCTTACCAATTGGGATGCCTTGTATTTCTTTCTTTTGTGTGATTGCTGTAACTAGGACTTCCCACACTATGTTGAATAAAAGTGGTGAGAGCAGACATCCTTACCTTATTCCTGATCTTAGGGGAAAAGTTTCTATTTCATTTATATCTACTCTAATCTTCATCATTTCCTTCCTTCTGATGATTTTAGGCTTTAAGGCTTTTTCTAGCTCCTGTAGGTGTCAGTTTAGGTTGCTTATTTCAGATGTTTCTTTCATCTTGAAGTAGGCCTGTATTGCTAAAAACTTGCCTCTTAGAAGAGCTTTTGCAGGTGGGGGGGATAGGGTAAGGGGCACTAAGGAAGACACTTGTTGGGATGAGCACTGGGTGTTATACTCGGGAGAATCACTGGAATCTACTCCTGAAATCATTATAGCACTATATGCTAACTAGTATGTATATTAAAAAAAATTTTTACATGTAACAAAAAAATAATTTGTAGAATAAAAAAAAAGAACAGCTTCTCCTGCATCCCAAACATGTTGGACCATTATGTTTTCATTTTCTTTTGTCTCAATGTATTTTTTGATTTCCTCTTTGATTTCTTGGTTGACACATTTGTTGTTTAGTAGCATGATATTTAACTTTCATGTATTTGTGTTGTTTCAGATTTTTTTTCTTGTGGTTGATGGCTAGTTTCATAGTGTTGTAGTCAGAAAAAGATGTATAGTATGACTTCTTTTTGAATTTCTTGAGACTTGTTTTGTGGCCTAACATGAAATCTATACTGGAGAGTGTTGTGTTTCCACTTGAAAAGAATATGTATTCTACTGTTTAATGATGGAATGTTCTGAATATACCTATTAGATCCATCTGGTACTATGTGTCATTCAAAGCCACTGTTTTCTTGTTGATTTTTTGTTTGGGTGATCTATCCATTGGTGTAAGTGGGGTGTTCAAGTCCCCTACTATATTGTAATACTATTGATTATTTCCTTTATGTTATTAGCTGTTTTATGTATTTGGATACTCCCACGTTGGCTGCATAAATATTTACAGTTGTTCTATCTTGTTGGATTTTTCCCTGTATGATTATATAGTGTCCTTCTCTGTCTCTTGTTACAGTCTTTGTTTTAAAATCTGTTTTGTCTAATACAAGTATCGCTCCCCTGGCTCTCCTTTTACTTCCATTTGCATGAGAACTGCTTTTCTGTTTCTACACCTAATGCAAGGTTCAATCCCACAACCCTGGGGAACCCTCCTGAGCTGAAATCAAGAGTCAGACACTCAACTGATTTAGCCACCCAAGCACCCCTGCATGTATCTTTAGTACGAAATGAGTCTCTTGGAGATCGCATATAGATGGGTCTTGCTTTTTTGCATCCACTCCAAAACCCTATGTCTTTTGATTGAAGCATTTGGTCCTTTTATATTCAAAGTAATTATTGATAGGAATGGATTTATTGCTATTTTATTGCTTGTTTTATGTTTGCTTTGTAGTTCTTCCCTGTTCCTGTCTTCTCTTGCTCCCTTCTCTCAAGGTTTGCCAGCTTTCTTTAGTGACAGACTTTGGATTCTCTTCTATTTATTTTTTTGCTTATCTATTACTGGTTTTTGATTTTTGGTTACTATTAGGTTTATATATAACATCTTTTATATATAGCTGTCTATATTAAAATGATGGTCCTTTAAGTTTGGACCCATTCTTCACTCCTGTCCTCCCCACCTATGTTTCAGGTATGTGGTATTATACCTTGCATCCTTTTATTTTGTGACTCCCTTGACTGATTTTTATAGCTATACTTAATTTTACTACTTCTGTGTTTCCTACTTTTCTTATTCCTACTTAGGATGTTTCTTTCCACTCAGAGAATCCTCTTTTAATATTTCTTGTAGGGCTGGTTTTGTGGTGCTGAATTCCTTTAACTTTTGTTTGGGAAACTCTATCTCCTTATATTCTAAATGATAGCCTTGCAGGATAGAGTAATCTCTCTCTCTTTTAAGTATTTATTTATTTTGGGGGAGAGAGAGTGAAAGAAAGACAGCATGTGGGGAGGGGCCGAGAGAGGGAGACAGAATCACAAGCAGGCTCCGCACTGTCAGCGCAGAGCCCGACACAGGCCCTGACCTCATGAACCATGAGATCATCACCTCAACCAAAATCAAGAATCTGATGCTCAATGAGTCACCCCGACACCCCTAGATAGAGTATTCTTGATTGCAGATTGTTTTTTTCTTTCAGCACTTTGAATATATCATGTCTTCTCCCTTCTTGCTTACAAAGTTTCTGCTGAAGAATCAGCTGATAGCCTTGTGGGGTTTTCCCTTGTATGTAACTTTTTTTTTCTCCTGCTGCTTTTAAAACTATAGTTTGCCATTTTAATTTCTACATGTCTTGGAGTAGACCTCCTTGGATTGATTTTTGTTGGGAGCTTTCTGTGCCTCCTGGATCTGGATTTCTGGTTTCTTCCTCAGATTTTGGAAGTTTTCAGTTATTATTTCTTCAAATTTTCTGCCCCCCTTTTGTCCCTTCTTTTTCTGGGATCCCTATAATGTGAACGTTATTACCTTTGATGGTGTTGCTGACTTTCCTAAGTGTCGTTTCATTATTTATTTATTTATATTTTTGTCTCCTTTTCAGCTTGATTGTTTTCCATTACTCTTTCCTCCAGGTCACTAATCTCTTCTTGTGCTTCCTCTAGTCTACTATTTCTTCCACCTATTTTATTTTTAATTTCAGTTTCTGAGTTTCTCATCTCTGATTGGTTCTTTTTTATGTTTTCTATCTCTTTTTTAATGGTCTCACCGAAGTCTCTTCCACTCTTGTCTGAAGTCCAGTGAGTATAAACTATATGTATTTCTATTGGATTGCACTGATCTAGATCATGACACATCTCCCTTAAGAACAGCAGTCACAATCAGTTAATTATTAAGAAAGGAAAGACAAAGGCATGTCAGAGGGTTCCCAACAAATATGGCATTATCTTTCTTTGCCTCTTATTAATAATTTGTATATTTGGTTTATTTTCCCTATAGGACCAAAAATATCTTTATTTACAGTGACTAGTTTACTTATTTTTATATTCCTTGCAGATTCTCATACTCTTAATATACAGTTGACCCTTGGGGCACCTGGGTGGCTCAGTCGGTTAAGCATCCAACATCAGCTCAGGTCATGATCTTGCAGTTCGTGAGTTCGAGCTCTGTGTCAGGCTCTGTGCTAACAGCTCAGAGCCTGGAGTCTGCTTCTGATTCTGTCTGTCTCTCTCTCTCTGCCCCTCCCCCACTCACATTCCGTCTCTGTCTCTCAAAAATGAATAAATGTTAAAAAATATATTTTTTTAAATATACAGTTGACCCTTGAACAACAGAGGTTTTGAACTGTGTGGGTCCCCTTATAGTTTTTGATACAGTTTGATATGGTTTTGATACAGTTTGTACAGGTTTTTGATACAGTATAGTATTGTAAATATATTTTTATCTTCATTGTGATTTTCTCAATAACATTTTCTCTTCTAGCTTACTTTATGGTCAGAATATAGTATGTAATACATATAACATAGAAAATATGTGTTAACTGACTGCTTATGTCACTGGTTAAGGCCTCTAGTCAACAGTAGGCAATTAGTAGTTTTTTGGGGGAGTCAGAAGTTATACATGGACTTTTGACTATGCAGGCATCGGCACCCCTAATCCCCATGTTGTTCAAGGGTCAACTGTATATGTTTTACATTAAATTGAAATAATTGGTAAGTATGCTATTTTAATTTGGTCTTAGATGATTGAGTTTATCTGTTAATCATATTTTCATATTTTTTCTGACATCAGTTACTTTTAACTTAAGTTTAATAAAATTACAGGAAGTTCTTTAGAATCTTACTGTGATCTATTACTATATCAAAAATTATTGTTTTCCTTCCAAAATGTTGACATCTGTAGACACAGACTGAATCAACTATTTGTTTTAGGATATAAAGATCAAGAATGCAGACTCTTGGAAAAGTTTAGGCAAATCAGTCAAAACATCAGGTATACTAAAGTCCTCAGATGAGCTCTTCAACCAATTTAGAAAAGCAGCAATAGAAAAAGAAGTAAAAGCTCGAACACAGGAACTAATTCGGAAACATGTGGAACAAAATACAAAGGAACCAAAAGTATTGCAAGAAAATCAGAGGTCTGTAATTTACTGGATTATAACTTGGGAGATATGGACTTTTTTTTTCCATTTATCAGTTCCTTTTTATTTATTCAAGTATTCATTCATATCTGCATGCATTGACTATGTGTAGCAATCTCCATTCCCTATGATGGACATATAATTTTAAATATATTAAATTTCTTTTTTGTCAAGTGACCATGATTAAGCTATTTAGTAGAATACAGAGCAAATTATAACTGCAAAAATCAAATTTTTATTGATTTTTTTAATTAACAAGTAGTATCTACTTTGAAGAGGATAGAACTTATCAAGTGATTAAACTATCAAAGATACTAATGTAACTAAATTAGAAAGACGTTGTTTTCCAGAAATGTCTTAATGTTTCCATTCTATGTGTAAGAACGTAATACAGTTCTATATAACCTTGGTCACAGTTTCTATGTAAACTTCTCTTTGTTAATATAGATTGTCTTTGTAAAATTTGACATCAAAAGTTAAGCTTAAAAATGGCATTATAACAAAAACCGACATCACAACATGACAAGGGGAATCTAAAACATTGCTTTATATTTATACTTTAATGACATATCTTTGTAATGTAATAAAAACTTTTAAGGAACTTTTGAAACCCACTTTGAGCTATACTGTTTCTTTAAGGGACCTTGGCTGCATTCAACAATCTTTTTCAAATAAAATGCAAAACCAGTGCCTTGGAAAAGAGCAGAAAGAACATCAGCAGTCTTTGGAAACTCAAGATAAATACAAACTCTTGCTTCTCAAAGACCGTAATTTAGCAAGGGAGAAAGAACAAGAGCGGAGGAGGAGAGAAGCAGTAAGTAAATTTTAGTTCATTACATCTAAGGAAAGATTTAACAGAGTACTGTCTTTTACATGTTCAAAGATATATTCAGGGTGATTTTCCGTGACAGTGGAGTTACATCTTTAGTGAGGATCAAGTTTTAAATTCAGAGCCTAAAATAAAAATTTTATACTCAAAGATCTAGAATATAATCATAGAGTATTGTCTTAGAGCTACTAGACTATGTGGTTCAAATACTAGTTCTCCCATTTTCTAGACTTTTGGGCTTGGCAATTTATTCAACCTCTCTGTACCTCAGTCTACTTGTCGGTAATAAATAATACCTATTCTAAAGATGGAATGAATTTACATGTAGTAAACACATAGGAAAGTGCCTGGCACATAAAGTGGTTCATTACTTACAGTTATTACTCTTGAAAAAATCAATAAACTATCTATAAATTGTGGCCTAGAGTTATGCCATCTGCATAACTGCCCCAGGTCAGTGTTTCTTAGTTCAACACTAGAGGAAGAAGTTGACTTCTATTATATGTCAACTATATCTTAATAAGATTGGAAAGAAAAAAAACCTGACTTGCTTAGGAGTCTTAATATACAGAAAATGATGTTTTAAAAACTAGGATTTCTTCTTTCATCCATGGATTATTTTTTCATTTTTATTTTGTTTTGTTTTTTATTTTGAGAGGGGGCAGAGAGAGAGGGGAAGAGAGAAAGAATCCCAAGCAGGCACCATACTGCTGGCTCAGCACAGAGCCTGATGTGGGGCTCAGTCTGCAAACCATGAGATCATGACCTGTGTTGAAATCAAGAGTCGGATGCTTAACCCACAGAGCCACCCAGGTGCCCCTCAGCCATGGATTATTTATTTAGAAGTATATTAGTTTCCAAATATTTGGGAATTATCTGGCTAGTAATTTGTTATTAATTTCTAATTAAATTCCAGTGTAATCAGAGAATATATAATGTATTGGATTCATTGAGACTTTTTTTTTTTTTTAATTTTTATTTTGAGAGAGGGAGCATGAGTGGGGGAGGGGCAGAGGGAGATAGTAAAAATCCCAAGCAGGCTCCGCTCTCAGCTCAGTGCAGAGTCCAACTTAGGGCTCAATCTCATAACCGATGCTTAACTGACTGCACCACTCAGGCGCCCCCATTGAGACTTTTTTAATGGTCCACATTATGGTCTACCTTGGTAAATATTCTGTGTGCACATGAGCAGAATGTATGTTCTGGTGCTGTTGGGTAGCCAAGTTGGTTGAGCATGTTGTTCAAGACTCCTGTATTCTTGCTGATTTTCTGCCTGCTCATTTTACCAAATGTCCAGAGGGGGCATTGGCATCTATGATCGTATGATTTGCAGATTTGTCTTTTTATCTTTGTAATTCTATTTTATTTCACGTATTTTGAAGCTGCATTGTTAGGGACCTAACATTTAGGATTTTTATGGCCTCTTGATTAATTGACCCCCTTTTCATTACAAAATGATGTACTTGATTCCTGATATCATTTACTATGAAATATAACCACTTCAACTTTTGTATTACTAGTGTTGGCATGATTTAAAAAATGTTTTCATCCTTTTATTTTTAACCTACCTGTGTTTTTATATTTAAAGTGAGTTTCATGTAGGCAACATGTATTGAGATCTTTTTTTTTTTAATCCAATCTCTGCCTTTTATAGGAGTGTGTAGATCAACTGCGTTCAATATGATTATTGATATGGTTAAGTTTGAGTGCAACATCTTGTTCTTTTCTGTTTGTCCATTCTTTTTATCTCCTTTTTTTCCTGAATTATTTTAATCAAGCATTTTTATGATCCCATTTTATTTCCTTCATTGACTTATCACTAACACTTTGTTATTTAATGGTTGCTTTAGGATTTTAGTACATACATTAACTTAGCACAGTGTTCCTGTGAGTTATGCTATACCACTTCACATTTGATAGAATAGCTTTACAACAGTGTACTTCCATTTCTACCTTCCCTGCTTTTATGCTAATATTTAAGCCATAAAATAATCTTTTTAAAAGTTTTAAATAAGTTAAAATTTTATGTTTACCTGTGTAGTTACCATTTCCAGTGCTCTTCGTTCATTTAGCTCCAGATTTCCAAATGATACAATTTTCCTTCTTCCTAAAGGACTTTTAACATTTCTTGTAGCATAGGTCAGTTAGTAATGAATTCTTTCAGCTTCTGTGTATCTGAAAATATCTTTATTTGGCCTTTTTATATCAGTAATAGACTTTATATTTTAGAGCATTTTAGATTCACAGCAAAGTTGAGCCTAAAATACAATGAGTTTCCACATACTCCTCCCCTCCTCCCATCAACACAAAACTTTCCACACCATCAGCACCCCACAGTCCATGAACCAACATTGACACATCACTGTCAACCTTGGTTTATCAAGCAAAATCCATAGTTTACTTCAACATTCACTCTTAGTGTTGTACTTCTTATGGGTTTGACAAATGTATGATGACATAGATCAACAATTACAGTACCATCAGAGTAATTTCCCTTTCTGGGGTGCCTGGGTGGCTTAGTCAGTTAAGCATCTGACTTTTGATCTCAGCTCAGGTCTTGATCTCAGGGTTGTGAGCTCGAGCCCTGCATTGGGCTCCACGCTGGGGGTGTAGCCTACTAAAAAAATAAGAGTAATTTCCCTTTCTTAAAAGTCACCTGGGGGTGCTTGGGTAGCTCAGTCGGTGGAGTGTCTGACTTTGGCACAGATCATGATCTCACAGTTCGTGAGTTCAAACCCCACATAGGGCTTGCTGCTGTCAGCATGGAGCCTACACTGGATCCTCTGTCCCCTTCTCTCTCTGCCCCTACCCTACTTGTGCTCTCTCAAAAATAAATAAAACATTTTTTTAAGTCTGTTTTTCTTAAAAAAAAAAATTGCTTGTGTGTGTTCTACTCATGCCTTCCAACCACTGATCTATCTCCATAGTTTTGCCTTTTCCAGAATGTCATATAGTTGGAATCATATAATATGTAGCTGCTTCAGATTGGTTTCTTTCATTTTAGTAATATGAATTTAAGGTTCCTCTATGTCTTTTTGTAGCTTAATAGCTTTTTTTTTTTTTTTTTGGCTGACTAAATACTTCCATTATATGGATGTACCACAGTTTATCCATTCATCTATTGACAGACATATTGGTTGTTTCCAGCTTACAGCATTTACAGTAAACCACTATAAATATTTGTGTGGTTTTTGTGTGGATGTGTTTTAAACTGGCCTTTATTTTTTAAAATATGTTTTTGCTGGATATAGAATTCTAGATGGTTAGTGTTCTTTTCCCATTATTTATTTTTGAGAGAGAGAGAGAGAGATAGAGCATGAGTGGGGGAGGGCCAGAGAGAGATGGAGACTAGAAACTGAAGCAGGCTTCAGGCTCTGAGCTGTCAGATACTTAACCAACTGAGCATGCAGCTCTTGATCTTGAGGTTGTGAGTTCAACCCTAAGTTACGTGTAGAGATTGCTTAAAAAATAAAACCTTTTTTTAAAAAAAGTGGTCTGGGTAAAGATTTTAAGAATTTATTTTGGGGGCGTCTGGGTGGCTCTGTTGGTTAAGCATCCAACTCTTGATTTTGGCTCAGGTCATGATCTCATAGTTGTGAGGTCGAGCCCCACAATTCTCTCTCCCTCCACCCCTCTCCTGCTCACATGCACTCTCTCTCTCAAAAAAAATTCTTTTGTTTCTATGGCATATTTAAAGAAATATTTATAGTTTATGAGTCACATATATTATCCTTTTGGTAGCTAAATCATAATTCTAAATCTTCTCCCACATAGCCAATAAGAATACTGATTCTCATCAAGGAAGTTAACCAATTGATTGCAAATTGGCACATTTATCCATCACTCTGGGCTGTTACTATTTACTGATAAAAAAAATTTTCTTTTAATTTCATAGTTGGTATCATTTCAGATGCCAAAGACTAGTACCACATGGGCATTTATAGAAGGCTTCAAATATAGGAAACATTTATTTCCTTTGTCTTAATTTGCTTTTTGTTTACTTTGTTATTTTTAATGGCTTTTTAGCATTTAATGAAAAACAGTGTGCTAAATGTTACATATGCAATCTGATTCGATCTTCATAAATACCTACATTTGACAATATATAAAATAAACTTGGTTACAAAATTTGTCCTAGGTTACATAGTAAGTGGCACAATCAAGGAAAGCCTGTAACTTTAATGTTAATAGTTTTCTCTAATAGTTAAGATATTGGTTTATTCAGAAAATAATTTTACGTGTCTTAGCACACTATGTTGATTACAGAGGTAGATGAAACAATATAATCTCAGTTCACATTCTTATTAATATTTTGCCTACATTGAGACTTTACTCTCTTAGTTGAAGAGAGAAGTTAAACTTGTTCTCAGTGTTCTTGTAAGTTTTAAAACCTTTACTTATCACATGAGCAATATATTTTTTTTAATGTTTATTTATTTTTGAGAGAGAGACAGAGGGCAAGCAGGACAGGGGCAAAGAGAGAGGTAGACACAGAATCTGAAGCAGGCTCCAGGCTCTGAGCTGTCAGCACAGAGCCCGATGCGGGGCTTGAACTTACAGAGACCACAAGAACATGACCTGAGCTGAAGTCAGATGCTCAACCGACTGAGCCACCCAGGTGCCCCAGATATGGGCAATATTTTAATTTTTTTTTTTTTTTAACGTTTATTTATTTTTGAGACAGAGAGAGACAGAGCATGAACAGGGGAGGAGCAGAGAGAGAGGGAGACACAGAATCTGAAACAGGCTCCAGGCTCTGAGCTGTCAGCACAGAGCCCGACGCGGGGCTCGAACTCACGGACTGTGAGATCATGACCTGAGCCAAAGTCAGACGCTTAACCGACCGAGCCACCCAGGCGCCCCAGATATGGGCAATATTTTAACAAAAATCAGATAGTATTTGAACAGAAATAGAAAACTGCATAAACTCATTATGTTAAATAGTGTTCATTTTGTATAATTTGTTTCAAATGTTGTGTAATCATTTTTATATAGTTATAATGAAGGCATACATTTTTTAAAAGTAACATTGAATTGTTTCCTTCTTTCTACAGATGGCTGGTACCATTGATATGACTCTTCAAAGCGATATTATGACAATGTTTGAAAACAACTTTGATTAAAACTTTTTAAATTAACCGTCAGCTTAAAATGAATGATTTAAAAGATTAAAATGCATATGGTAAAATGATTGCTTTCAAACACCAGGATACCAATCTTATATTGTATTTTTGACTGCTCTAAAATGATTAAACAATTTTCACTATATTTTTTAATAGCTATATGTTCATTTTCTAAATGGTGTAATTTACAGGAAATTTTATAATTTTGAATCCCTAAAAATTGAATAAATTCCCAGATTTTATTTATTTTATAAATAATAGTCTGCTATGTATTATAGGCCTGTATAAGCAATGAAAATCCAAAAGAGATAGCCCCTTGTTTAAAAATGAAAAAAATATATAAAGGTATATAAAAACCAGTTCCTGTTGAGTTTTTAACTTTTATAACAAGTATCTATCTGCCTTCAAAAACATTTAGAACCTCTAACAAATAATACTTGGTTTCTTTGAGCATCAGGTTACGTAAAATTCTCTGCTGATTCTGTATGCAAAGTTGATAATGAAATCTAGCTTAAAGAAAATGTTACCTATGGTTTGGTTGATGTTAAATTTGAGCAAAATAATAGTAAATATGATGTAAGTTTCTATAGGAGCTTATACATTTCTTAATGTGAATATGTGATAGCAATGAATGTTTACATTTTTACTTAACTATATAGTATTTATTTTAAATCTGTAAATTATTTTTGTTTCATCATCCTCAAGTTGCAATTATGTATCAATCATGTGTATCTGCTTCATATATTTTAACATTTTGCACTCTTAAAGTGTAAAATGATTCAGGCAGTATTAAGATACCATCTAAAGTAAAAATTCAAAGTTTGTGTGTATTATTGAGAGAAAGAGGGAAAGTTTTCTTGACTTCACTTGTTTTATAATCAATATAATTTTTTGAAATACTTTACAGCCATTTTTAAAATTACGATCAACTAGTAGCTAAAATGGTGGTGACACCTTCAGGAAACAGCTAGAATTAAAGTGGTAATCATATCCACTCAACTATAGCTATTTTTTAACCAAGAAATTAGTATGTATATATATATACTGAATAGTATGCATTGTTATTTTCCTAAAAGATCATCTGTAGATTAGATATATCTGTGTGTGTGTATTTTTTTTTAAGGAAGATATATCAGATATATGTAGTGATTAGCAGAGAAAATATCGGCTTACTGACTAACTGATCCTTCCTATATTAGGCATTATTTTTTAGTAAAAGACTGTTTCGCTTTTTTTTAACTTCTTGTATGGAGTTTATTTCTGTTAATTTTACGCATGAAATACTGCATGTAACTTATTTGCCTTCAACTCAAGCCTAGTTTTGTGAGGACCCCATTTCTGTCCCCATCTCTTACTACTCTCCAACTTCTAAAACTGTTTCATATTGTTTTCTGGGATTCGGGATCAGTCCCGATATAATCAAGTTTTTGCTTGTTTTTTCCCTCTTCTTGAGTTGTCTGGAAATGTGGTCCCAGGACCAGCTGCATTAGCATCATCTGAGAATGTTTTAGAAATGCAAATTTTCAGACTTCAGAATTACTGAGTCAGAAACTCTGGGTGCAGGGTCCAATAATCCTTAGATGAACGGTGATAATAATACACATTAAAGTTGGAGAACCACTGCTCTGACTGAACCTGGGCTCTCCCTTGCAAGCTCTCATTTAGTCCGTTTCTTCACTAGTGTTTTTCTTACTTTTGGGGTGCCACTTGCAGACCATCTTCCCCCCCACACCCTCGCAGTTCCTCCTTTTTATCCTCTGCTTTAAGTTTGTCATGATCATCAGACTATACCACCCATAGTCATTTACCATCCCTGGTTCACTCCTTGTTTCCCAGAGATTTTAGTCTCTGTCTCAATATTTCTCTCTAATGGACACTTCTCAGTCCCTTGACCTCCCTGCTAATGATCAAAATAGCTAATTAACTTTAACCACTCCTTTGTCATTGCCAATAACTAAAATCTTTCCTTGATCTCAATTTCAAGCACGCTAGTTTCTTACTACTTCCTCATACCTTTTTCTAGCTTACTCCAGATAACCCTTGACTCCAACAATTGTTAGACCTCACCATGACCTTAAAATCCATTAATCCTATAGATTTTCACAGTACCTCTCCCCTTCATACCCTCACTGCTTTCCTTATGCAAGCTTCTGTTCCTTATAATTTACTTTCATGTTGTATTCACTTGGCAAAACTCAAATCCTTATTAAATCTGACTGCCCGCTCTGCACCCATGAAGCTGTTTGTGGTTACAGAAACACATGGAACCATAACCAGTCTCACTTCAAATTCATGAGCATAAACTCGTTAGCCATAATGCTGCCCAGAAATCTTACTACCAATGTAGAGATAGTAAGAAACACTTTCCTCTCCACCCCAACTATTGAGAGATCAAAGATTTTTCAGTCTTCTTTTGCTCATCCAAATATAGACATGTCAGGACGTTGAGGGGGTTGTTTTTACAAAAACATGATCATTTACACATGTTACTTGACAGTTGGGTTTTTCTTAATGCATCATGAGCATCTGTCTAGTTCTTTAAATGGACATAGACTAATTCATTCTTTTTTAAAAGTATGTATTTCATTCCATAGAACAGACATATCATGGGGCGCCTGGGTGGCTTGGTCGGTTAAGTGCCAGACTTCGGCTCAGGTCATGATCTCATGGTTCGTGGGTTCAAGTTCCACGTGGGGCTCTGTGTCGACAGCTCAGCCTGGAGCCTGCTTCAGATTCTGTGTCTCCCTCTCTCTCTACCCCTTCTCGGCTCGCTCTCTCTCTCTCAAAGGTAAATAAACGTTAAAATTTTTTCATTTTTTTTTTTAAAAGAAGAGACATATCATGATTTATATAATCCCCTACTGATTCAGTTGATTCCAGTCTTTTTCTACCATGAACAATGCTGAAGTAAATATACTGTTTATGTAGCCTTGCATAATTGTGCTTCTATTTCTAAAGAGTAGAGTTCTTAAAATGGGATTGCTGGGTTAGAAGTTACAATCAAAGGGAGTAGTTTTTATTTTAATAGGAGGTACCAGATAACTTTTCCAAAAAATGTTAGATCAGGTCACATTCCTAGGAGTTTGAAAGTACTATTTTCCCCATTATTCTCACCAGCATTGGATATTACTGCCTTCATATTCTTTGCTAATCTGAATGAAAAAATTATAATCGGCTTTTTAAATTTCTATTTCCCAGACTACAGGTGGAGTAGATTCTCTTGTATTTGTTAGCCATGTGACTTGCCTAGTAACCAATAATATCCTTTACTCATTCTCCTTTTGGGTTATCTTATCAATGTGTACAAGGCTGCTGCTTCTGCTTCTTCTTCTTCTTTTTTTTAAATGTTGGCCCTCTGGTTTAGAAACATTTTTTCACAATCTACTGCTTGTCTTTTGAGATTTATTGCCTTTTTTTCCATTAAAATTTAAAATTTTATATAGCCGTATGTCTGGATTTTCCTTTATAGTGTCTGGCTATTCTGCCTTGTTTTGGATTGTATCCCCCACGTCAAGATGATAAAATAGTCTTTATTTTGTACTTAAAATCCAGACAATTAAATTTTACACTAAGATTCCAGGTGGATTAAAGACATTTTTATATATAGTAAGAGATAGGGAACCAGATTTCTTTTTTTCTAAATGAACTATCAATTATGCTGCCACAGTTTACTTAGCGAACCTTTGAATGGCAATAGCTCTCACTCTAAGAAATTTATAATCACTTTATCCAATTGGTAAAAGTTGAGTGAAAATAAAAATTAGAATTTTGATTGGGATTAGATTATAATTAAGTTTAGACACCTACCAATTTTGTTTCTAGTATTACAAATATATCCTGCATGAGACCCATTTTTTAAGGCATTGCCAGTCTCAGAGGCAGGGGAAACTCTCTGAGGACCAACCCCCTCCCTGCCACACACACATTTAGTTGGGAGGAGAGCAGTAAGCAACTGAAATGGTAGGGCTCTCTTGAAGTCAGATGCCAGGACCAATGTTGAGGGAATGTTGTCTTCAAGAAGCTGGAGCGGTCCCAGGTTGGCTAGAGACATAAGCAGGATCACCACAAATTAAGGTCAAGAAATTAGTATCAAAGATGAATGATACAAAAAGCAAGCCACAGTGGGTGAGAGTTAGCAGAAACAATGAACAACAAATAGAGTTCATCATCCTCTTTCCAGGACTGCAGTAGACTAGCTATTTGTAAAATGTTTAAAGAAATAAGATTTTTGGAGGAAAATGGGCAGATTTGGAAAAAGATTTGTAGGAAAGAAAGTGTTGAAGTAAACCAAAAGCAAAACTCAATGGATGGGTTAAAACAATTAGACACATAAAGAGAAAATCAGCTAGAAATTATATACAGTAAATGTACCAGGATATAGCACAGACAAGGAGAAAGAAAATGCAAGAGCTATTAAGAGATCTATAGCAGGGATTGGTAGAGTACATCCCAAAGAAATCCATACCTATTTTTCAATGGTCTTAACAATACCATAAGCAGGCAGTCAGAGAAATGGAGTGATCACCAAATAGAAATAATGAGTTATTAGCAACAATGACCACCAAAAAGAGTGGAATTATATCTTCAAATTTTTGAGAGAAAAATAACTGTCAGCTTGAAATGCGAAGAAATTTTGGAGGGCTATGATTTTTCCAGAATTAAACATTCATGTGTTAATTGTGAAGTTTATTTTCTTATTGTGTATGTATATATAGCTTTCCTCGCATCACAACCTTTTGATACTGTCCCTTAGGACACAGTTGTCAGTAACAATGTATCTCAATCATGGCTGCTTCTGTTTACTTATTTATTTATTTTTTTTATTAACAAAGTTTCATAACGTTAGCATCTTGTTTTTGCAATCTCTATGTCTGAACTGTTTGTCACAGGAGAGTGTGTATTGATGAAATTCTAAATTTGGGTGGTTAAAAAAATTTCTTTAGGGAGGGAAGGAAAATCTAAACATTTCACTGCTGAATGCAGGTTTCTTTCAGATTGTATGTAATCTATATACATTGTGTGTATAAAGAATGATCTTAGGTAATTGTGCTGTATCTATTTATCACTAGTCTTTGATTAAATAAAAAAGAAAGTTACCAGCTTGGAATTCTGTACCCAGCAAAACTATCAAAATGAAAGTGAAATAAAAATTTACTACAAAATGTTTTACTCTAAAGCAAATGTATAAAGGATATTCCGTTTTCATGGAAAGTATGGCAGTGTGAGATGCCCTATTCCATCTTGTAATTATGCCACCTGGAACATATGGTCTCTAATATTGATGTGGCAGAGCAAGATAGGATCACACTGGATGTTTTTAAGGGCCAGACTTGGTAGAGACTTAGACTTCTTGCACTCATATCCTTCTGGCCAGAACCCACTTGGGCATACTTGACTACAGAGCAACATATGAATATAAGTAATTCTCTGTCATACACAGGCATTTCACTTAAGAGGAAATTCGTGTAGTTAATAAACATGAAAAGATACTCAGCCTTCTTATGTGTGGCATATGAAAATTTGAGGCCATAAGAAATAACAGTTTTTACCTACTGAATTAGCAAAAATAAGGTCTCTAACATAAAATGTTGGAGAGGATCAATGGGAACTCATATGCTGCTATTGGGGAGTGTAAATAGATACTGCCATTTTATAACCAACAACAGAATGCACTTTTTTTTTTTTTTTTTTTTTAAAGCATCCATGGGATGTTCACCAAGACACTATCTCCTGGGTCATGAAACAAATTTAAAACAATTGAAATTATGTAGAGTATTTTCTTTAATCATAATAGTATCAGATCATAAATCAATAACAGACAATAGGAAAATCACAACACTAAACAATCCACTTACGAATAATTGATGGGTCAAAGACAAAATCTTTTTAAGTTTATTTATTTTGACAGAGAGAGAGAATGCAAGCAAGGGGGGCTTGGAGAGAGAGAGAATCCCCAGCAGGCTCTGTGCCGCCAGTGCAGAGCCTGATGTGGGGATCGAACTCATGAACTGCGAGATCATGACCTGAGCCAAAATCAAGAAGCAGACGCTTAACTGACTGGCCGCCTAGGCACCACCAAGGAGGAAATCTTACAAGAAAATTTTAAAAACACAGAAATGAATGTCAACATACAACATACTAAAATATGTAGGATGCTGTTAAAGAGTACTAAAATTTAGAAGTGCCAAGTGCTTGCATTAGAAACAAGGAAAAGTCTTAAATCAATAATCTTAATTCCCTAACTCAACAACCTAGAAAAAGCACATCCAAAGCAGGATCAGAGCAGAGATTAATGAAATTGAAAAAAACAAACAAACAAAAAAAGCTGCTGGTTGAGGGAGAAAAGGTAAAGTGTTTAAACAGCTAGCAAGACTAACAAAAAGACACAAATTACCAACAGTAAGAAAGTAGTAGTGAATATCACCAAAGATCCTACAACTGTTAAAAAAAAAATAGAAAGGAATACTACCAATAACTACATTTAAAAAATTGAAGTGGACCAATTCTTCAAATCATAAACTACCAAAATTCAAAATGAAATAATCTGAATAGCCCTGTAACATTAATTTCAATTCATAATTTAAAAGCTCCTGAGAAAGAGATCTCCAAGCCTATACAGTTCCACTGGAAAATTATACCAAACATTTAGGGAAGAATTAATGCTAATTTAAGACAGTCTCTTCCAGAAAAATCTATTCCAGAAAACTCTTCTTCCAGAAATTGGTTATATAATTTTTATCAACAGGACAAAAATTTTCTTTTTTAAGATTTTGATTGCAAGTAATCTCTATTCCCAATGTGGGGCTCAAATTTACAACCCCAAGATCAAGAGTCACATGCTGTACTGACTGAGCCAGCCACGTGTCCCATGACAGGACAAATTTTATCATTGGGAAGAAGGAACACTTCCCAATTCATTTTATAAGGCCAGTATTACCCTGATACTAAAACCAAATACAAAAAAAAAAAAAAAAAAAGACTGCAGGCATTATCTCTCATGAATTTAGTTATACACAAACATCTTCAAGAAAATATTAGCAAATTTTGTAAATGCTACAATAGATGAACATAATTATATACCATGAAAAATTGATTTATTCCAGGTATGCAAAGCTGTTTCAACATTTGAAATTAATCAGTGTAATCCAAAATCCAACTTGTTTGGATTCAGCAAGTTTTTCAGGGAAATTTCTTCAATCTGATAGAGTATCCAGAAAAAATCCACAGCTAATGTTATACTTAATGGTGTTAAGTATAAAGAGCATCCAGAAAAAATCTGCAGCTAATGTTGTACTTAAGACTCCATGATTTCCCCCTAATTTGGGAACATGGCAAGAATATCCACTCTGAACCATTCTTATTCAACATAGAATTAGAAATTCCACCCAATGTAATAAAGCAAGAAAAAGAAAAGTCATACAGATTGTCTCAGTTGGGTTTTTTTCAATTTCATTAGCTATACTTTCCCAAAATAATATCAAATAATGGAAGCGATAGTAATCATTCTTATTTACAATTTTAAAGAAAAGTACAGGATTTCACCATAAGCTATGGGGATTTTTTTTTTTGTAATTGTAACATTTAAGCAGTTTCTGAATTAATTTAGCTGAATTTTTGCACATGATTTTCTACATGGTAAATCCCAAGAAATCTACAAAAAACTTACAATAAATGACATAAGCAAGGTCACAGGATACAGTATCAACATACAAAAATAAATCTGATCTCTCTTACTAATGAGCATATGGTAACTTAAAAACAGTAACATTTATAATCACTCCAAAGAAAATGAAATACTTAGGTATATGTTTAACAAAATGTACAGGATCTGTATGCTGAAAATTACAAAATGCTTATGGAAGAAATTGAAGAAAAAATTAAACAGACCTATTGTGTTCATAGATTGGAAGACTCAACACAGGAAAGATTCAGTTCTCGAATTAATCTGTTTTAATGCACATCCTATAAAATCCTAGTGAAGTTTTTCACAGACATAGACAAGCTTATGCTAAAACTCAGAATGGCAAAGGCGCTAGAATGAAGAACATTGACAAAAAAGGTGAGAGGAATAATTCTGTACGATATTAAGACTTATTATAAAGCTACAGTAATCAAGAAAATGTGGTATTAATGGAATAGTTGACCCCAGAGCAAAGAACTCAGAAATAGACCCACACAAATAGGCTCAAGTGATTTTTGACAATGGTGCAATTCAATGGAGAAAAGACAGTCTTTTCAACAAATGGTGCTGGAGCAATTGGATATCCATGGGACTGGGAACTCAACCTAAAACTTGTATCTCATCCAAAAAGTAACACACAATGGATCTTGGATTCAGATGTAAAATAGAAAACTATAAAAATTTTAGAAAAAAAAATCTTTAGGTTCTACGGTTAGGCAAAGAGTTTTTAGACTTGATCCCAAAAGTATGGTCCATAAATGAAAAAACTGATAAACTGGATCTCATCAAAATTAGAAATTTTTCTCTGTGCAAAGGTAAGCTACAGATTAGGAAAATATTTACAAACCACATGTCTGACAAGGAATGGCATATAAGAATACCTATCTATCTATCTATATAGATAGATATAGATATAGATATAGATAGATAGATAGATAGATAGATATATCTCAAAATACAACAGTAAAAAGAACTAATTAGAATGGGCAAAAGACATGAACAAAATTTCACCAAACAGCATATACATATAGCAAACACACATATGAAAGCATGTTCACCATCATTAGTAGCCATCAGTGACATGTAAATTGAAATCACAATGAGCTTTCACTGCACATCTATCAGGAAGGTTAAAATAAAAAATAGTGACTACACAAAATGCTGGCAAGGATGCAGAGAAACTGGATCATTCATACATTTCTTGTGGGAATGTAAAATGGTATCTAGCCACACTAGAAACCAGTTGTCACTTTCTTATAAATAAAACATACAAAGCCTCACCCAGTTTCCCTTTAGCCTTAGACTGTGTGCCGCCATCACCATCATGCTCGGCGCCCACTCTACCCCTTTGCAGTGCAGCAGCAGCCACCCCCCAATGCCAGCCCCTGAGGCCTCCTGTACCCTGCTCTGTCCTCCAGCCTCATGGCCACTTTCCAGTCAATTCCCTGCTGCTCCCAGGAGTTACATGAGACAGATGAGGAGTTTGATGTTCACTGGGCAACATGCTTCAACAAGTCAGATATCGATGCCTGGGAATTGTCATAAAGGGATGAACACACTTCTTGGCTATGATCTGGTTCAAAAACCCAAAATCACTGATGCTACTCTGTGTTAACTGATGCAGATGGTTAAATGATTTTGCTAGTGCAGTTCACATCCTAGAAGTTGTGAAGGACAAAGCAGGACCTCACAAGGAAATCTACCACTATATTATCCAGGAACTTAGACCAAATTTTTTTTTTTATGTTTATTTATTTTTGAGAGAGAGAGAGAGTGTGTGTGTGAGCAGGGGAGGGGCAGAGACAGAGGGAGACAGAATCAGAAGCAGGTTCCAGGCTTGAGCTTGTCAGCACAGAGCCCGATGTGGGACTCGAACTCACAGGCTGTGAGATCATGACCCCAGCAAACTCTACCACCTATAGGACACTGATCATGACCTACTACAGCTGGGGAGAAGAAAACAGAAATAAACCTAATCTGGGACAGGGGCAGGAAATGTATCATGGCTCTAGACCATTAGAGAGACCCTGTCACTGGGGACAGGAAAGATCATTGAGAAGATCTCACCTTGAAATCCAAGATGCTCTGATATCCTAATATCCATAGTGTCTGCCTGTGAGGTTGAATTAGAACAGCAGAGAATGCCCTTTTCCCTCCTGTACTTCCTACCACCACGGTAATAAGCATTCAGTAACAGAAGCAGTCCACTGCTATCAGAGGAGCAAAAGCATGGAGAGAGACCATCTCTCTATCACCAAGCATAAAGAAAGACTTAAAGATGAGCATGTAGCAGATACTGAGAAAAATTCACTGGCAAACCAGTCTCCACCCTAAACACAGGGTAACACTAGAGAAATTTGAAATTTATGGTATTGTTGGGGGTAACCATAGCAACAAATCCAACAAATCCAATCAACATCTGACTAGACTGACAACCTCCATACTAAAAGCATAGCAAAAGAAAACACGTGTTAATTTTCAGGCAAAAAATAGATATCTTTCTCTATAGTCTTACACACAATGTCTTTCAACAAAACTTGAGACATACAAAACATCAAGGAAAACAAAAATCCCACTGGTAAAGGTAAAGCAATCAAAAGAAAGAAAAAGACTAAAGGATGATACATAGCTGAAAATATTTTTAAAAATTTAAATGACTATGATTAACGTATTAAAAGCTCTAGAGGAAAAATGGGCAATGTGTGATCAAATGTGTAATTTCAGGGGTGCCTGAGTGACTCAGTCAGTTGAACATCCAATTCTTGATTTTGGCTCAGGTCATGATCTCACAGTTTGTGCAATCAAGCCCTGAATCAGGCTCTGTGCTGACAGTGCAGAGCCTGCTTGGAATTCTCTCTCTCTCTCTCTCTCTCTCTCTCTCTCTCAATCTCTCTCTCTCTGCCCCTCTCCTGCTCATCCTTGCACATGCTTGCTCTCTCTCTCTCTCTCAAAATAAATAAAACTTAAAAAAAGTTAAAAATGGGTAATTCAAATAGAAAGATAGAAATCCATAAAAAAAAAAATCAAATGGAAATGCTAGACATGAAAAACCTGGTAACAGAAATGAAGATAGTGTTTGATGGGCTTATCAATAGAATCAATACAGCCAAAGAAAGAATTAGTGAACCTAAATACTGATCAAAAGAAATCACCAGAGGGGCACCTGGGTGGCTCGGTCGGTTAAGCATCCGACTTCGGCTCAGGTCATGATCTCATGGTCCATGGGTTCGAGCCCCGCGTCGGGCTCTGTGCTGACAGCTCAGAGCCTGGAGCCTGTTTCAGATTCTGTGTCTCCCTCTCTCTGTGACCCTCCCCCGTTCATGCTCTGTCTCTCTCTGTCTCAAAAATAAATAAACGTTAAAAAAAATTAAAAAAAAAAAAAAAAAAAGAAATCACCAGAACAAAAAAGCAAAGAACACAAAAAGTAAGGTGTGGTGGAAACAACAAAACAGAATGTCCAAAAGCTGTAGGGCAATATTAAACAGTATAACATAAAACCGAAATCTCAGAGAAGAGAGAGATAATGGAATTAGAGAAATATTTGAAAGGACAATAGCTGAGAATTCTTCAAGATTATTATGTATTGGAAAAAGCCTCCAGTTTTTCCTTCTAAGTAGGGGGAAACCCTCAGTTCTTTCTCCTGTGTGCCTCTTTTACTACTCATATAGTAGGGGTTTTCCCGCCACCAAGCAATTCTCTGCAATACCATCTCAGTGTCCTCTGATTTAACTCAATTCTGACACTGTCTACCTGGAGATAGCATCAGATCCCATGAGACTGACCCCCACCTCAGAGGTCCATTGCAAGTAGTATGTCACCAGGTTACTCACAACTTCTATCCAACTTGGCTACAATTCACAGGTTCCCATGAACTCCTTTCACCTTGGATTCAATTATTTGCTAGAGTGGCCCACAGAACTCAGAGAAACACTTCTGTTTACCAGTTTATTAAAGGATATAATTAAGGATAGAGATGAAAAGTCAGATGGAGAGATACATAGGACAAGTTGTGAAAGGGTCCTGAGTTTAGGAACTTCTGTCCCTGTGAAGTTGAGGTACATCATCCTGGTACATGGATGTATTCACCCACCTGGCAGTTTTCTGAGCCCCAGAGAATTGAGATTTTTATGTAGGCTTCCTCACATAGGCATGATCAATTATTAACTCTATTTCCAGCCCCTCTCCCTCTGGAGGAGGCAGGGAGCTGAAAGTCCAAGCTTCTAATAATGGCTTGGCCTTTCTGGTAACCAGTCACCATCCAGGAGCCATCCAGGAGCCCACTCAGAGTCACCTCATTAGAACAAAAGATGTTCCTAGTGCTCTCACCACTATGAGTTTATGAAGGTCTTAGGAGCCCCGTGTCAGGTACAGGTTAAAGAGCAAATATTAGAACAAACGATGCTCCTAATGGTCTCATCACTTAGGAAATTACAAGGGTTTCAGGAGCTCTGTGACAGGAACTAGGGACAGAGACTAGCATATTTTTTTCCCATTATTTCACATAATGAAAGACACAAAACCATAAATTCAAGAAGCTTATAAAATGCTAAACAAGATAAATACCCACCCACCCCTAATCCCACACACTTGGATATATCATATTTAAACTGCTAAAAGCAAAGACAAACAGAAAATACTGAGATACTCAAAGTAAAAAAGGCATTAAATACAGAAGAACAAAGATAAAAACACAGCAGTCCTCTCATCAGAAACTGTGAAGGCCATAAGACAATGAAGGGACATCTTTAAAGTTCTGAAATGAAAATCCTGTCAACCTAAACTTCTATATCCACTGGAAATATTTTCAAAATTGAAGGAGAAATAAATACTTTTCAAATAAACAAAACCTGAAAGAATTTATTGCCAGCAGACCTATTCTACAAGAAAGGTTAAAGTTCTCTGATAGAAGGAAAATGATACCAGAGAGAAACTTGTATCTATATAATGAATGAAGAACACTGAGAATGGCATACATGGAGGTAATTATAAAAATTCATTTTATCATATTTATAAATGTTCCAAAATATAACTATCTAAAGCAAAAACAGTAGGATTGTGTAGAAAGACAGACAAATCCCCCATTATTGATAGATTTCAACATTCTTCTCTCAGCAATTGATGAAACAAGTAGACAGGATATCAGTAAGGATCCTAACAGTCCTGAACAGCATTGCCAACCAATTTACCTAATTAACATGTATACCACACTCCAGGTAACAACAACTTTTCAAATGCAGTTGGAACATTCACCAAAGTAGACCATATTCGGAGACATAAAGCAAACTTTGACAAATTTAAAAGAATAGATAGTTTCCCAGGTAAATTCTTGGACAATACTGGATTGAAACTAGAAATTAACAACAAAAAATATATCCACAAAATCCCCTCAAATATCTGGCAATTAAGCATTTCTAAATAACACATTGTAAAAAGGGTAATCACATGAAGAATTAGAAAATACTTTGAATTTTATAAAAATGAAAACACAACATATTCAAATTTATGGGATGCAGCAGAAGCACTAAGAGGAAATTTTTTTTTTGCGTTAAATGCTTACATTAAAACATAACAGATTTCAAATCAATCATTTAAGCTTCTATCTTAAGAAACTAAAAAGAGAAAAGCAAACTAAACCTAAATCTAGCAGAAGAAAGGAAATTAGAGCAGAAATCAATGAAATTAATAGCAAAAAAAAAAAAAAAAGGAAAATAAAACCAAAAGCTTTCTTCTCTAAAAAAATAATAAAATAAGCCTCTAACCAGACTTACCAAGAAAAACAAAAGACACAAATTATGAATGCCAAGTGTAAAAGGGAGGACATCACAAATCCACAGACATTCAATAGATAATAAGGGCATGAAGAGCGCTATGGCCATAAATTCAACAACTTACATGAAATGGATAAAATTCTTGAGACAAAATAGCAAAGAAGAAACAGATCACTGAATAGTTCTATAACTATTAAACATATTGAAGTATATTTTAAATAAATAAATTGTATTTTAAAATCTTTGAGAAAAAAGAATTAAAAAAACAACTCAAGGCCTAGGTGGTTTTTTTGGATAATTCTACCAAACATTTAAGGAAGAAATAATACTAATTTTATATAAATTCTTCCAGAATATATAAGAAAATAGATAAGAAATATAGATGTAAAAATCATCAACCAAGTATTAAGTTGATTTCAACAAGCTACAAAAAATATATATTTCATGATCAAGTAGGGTTTAATCTGGGAATGAAAGGTTGGTTCAACATTAAAAAATTTTATATGTAATTAACCAAGTCAAAAAGATTAAAGAGGAAAAACTATGATTATCTCAAGAGAAGCAAAAGCCTTTGACAAAATTTTACCTCCATTTATGAAAAACAAAAGAAAGCAAAACAAAAAAAACTCTCCAAAACCAGAAACAGAAAAGAACTTCCTCAACATGATAAATGGCATCTAATTAAATATTTAGCTAATATAATGTTTGACAGTGAAAGACTGAATGCTTTCTGAACCCTAAGATCAGGAATAAGGTAAAGATGTCCGTTCTCACCACTCCTGCTCATTATTGTACTGGACGTCCTAGCCAGTGCAATATGGCAAGAAAAAGAAATAATAGGCAAACATACAGGAAAAGAAGAAATAAAACTGTTTCTATTCACAGATGACATGGTTATCTACATAAAAAATCCCAGTCTTTCAAAAAGGTACTAGAACTAATAAGTGAGTGTAGCAAGGTCTCAGGATCCAAGACAAAAACCAAAAATCTAGTAATAAGCAACTGGAAATTGAAAAAAGTAGCATTTACAATAATATAAAAAAAGAAATACTAAGGTATAAATCTTGCAAAATATATGCAATATTTGCATGTTTTAAATGATAAAAAAACTAATGAAAGAAATCAAAGAAGATCTAAATAAATGGAGTGATATATCATGTTTATGGACTGAATAACATAATATTGTTAAAATATCACTTTTCTCCAAGAAAAGTGTATCAATAGATACAATGCATTTCAATTAACAATTTTTGCCTAAAAATAGTAAATACTAAAAAAAAAAATTTTGGAAAAGGTTAAGTAACTTAAGAGTAGCCAAAACAATTTTTATTTATTTCCCAATGCTTATTTATTTATTTTGAGAGACAGAAAAAGAGAATGAGTGGGGGTAGTGGGGAGAAAGAATATCCTAAGCAGGCCCCACGCTCAGTGTGGAGTCCATTGCAGGGCTCAATCCCACAACCATGAGATCATGACCTGAGCTGAAATCAAGAGTTGGAGGCTTAACTGACTGAGCCAGCCAGGTACCCCCAAAAACAATTTTTATAAAGAAGAACAAAGTTTAAGGACTCATCTGAATTCTAGACTTACTGTACTACTTTCAAAAGTAGTGACAAGTGTGGTACTGGAGAAAATACAGACACACAGCTCAACGAAACAGACTAGCAGCTTAGAAATAGTCCTGCACATCAAGTGATTTTCAACAAAGGCACAAAGGCAATTCAGTAGAGGAAGAACACTCTTTTCAACAAATCGTACCAAAACAATTATACATCCACATGCAACACATAAATGTCAATCCATACTTTGTACCCTATACAAAAATTAACTCAAAATGGATCATAAACCTGGTTCCTCAAAAAAAAATTAAAAACGGAATTACCATATGATCCAGTAATTCCACTAATGGGTATATACCCAAAGACTACAAAAACACCAATTCAAAAAGATATAGGCACCCCTGTGTTATTACAACATTATTTATAACAGCCAAATTATGGAAACAGCCCAAGTGTCCATCCATAGATGAATGGATAAAACAGATGTCTCTCTCTCTCTGTCTCACACAGGAATGTTACTCAGCCATAAGAAATAATGACATCTTGCCATTTGCAACAACATGGATGGATCTAGAGGGTATAATGTCAAGCAAAATAAGTCAATCAGAGAAAGACAAATTCAAATTTTTTTGAATTCATAACATATGAATTCACTCATGTGGAATGTAAGAAACAAAACAAATGAATAAAAAAAGGAGATATATTAAAAAAAACCAGACTCTTAATTATAGAAAGCAAACTGATGATTAGCAAAGAAGAGGTGGGGGGAATGGGTGAAACAGGTGAAGAGGATTAAGAGAACACTTATCATGGTGAGCCCTGAGTAATGTAGAGAGTTGTTGAATCACTATTAGTTTCAGGTGAATTAGTGCATTTGTCAGGTGAATTCACCTGAAACTAATAGAACACCATATGTTAGCTATAGTGCGATTAAAAATGTTTACATAAACAGTAAAAAGTTTTGGAAAAAAATTATTCATAGACCTAAATATAAAAAATAAAGCCATAAAACTTCTAGAAGAAAACAGAGGAGAAAGAAATCCTGTTAACCATGAGTTATGCAAAGATTTCTTACATACAAGACCAAAAGTACCATCTATAAAAGACAAAAAGTGATAAATTGGATGGCATCAAAATTAAGAAATTTTGGGCGGCACCTGGCTGACTCAGTCAGTGGAGTGTACCACTCTTGATATCAGGGTCATGAGTTTGAACCCCACACTGGGTGTGGATCCTACTTTAAAAGAATAAATACATAAACAGAAATTTAAAATACAAATTAAATTCTGCTCTTCAAAAGTCTCCGTTATAAGACTGAAAAGGCATAGACAGTCTGGGAAAATATTTGCAAATCGCATGATGTGTGATAAAGGATTTGTATCCAAAGTACATAGACAAATCGTGAACTCGATAGTAAGAAAACAAACAACACAATCTTTTAAAAACGAGTAAAAGATTTTAACAGACACGTTGTCAAAGAAGAATATATTCGAGTGGCACACAAGTACATAAAGATCCCCACACATTATTAGTCACTAGGGAAATGTAAAATAAAATTTCAATGAGATGCTACACACTTCCTGGAATTACAACAATTGAAAATATTTTTTTTTTTTGACAATACCAATTTCTTGCAAGAATATAACCAAACCATAACTCCCATCCGTAGCTGGTATGAATTCAAAGTTGTACAGTTTGGAAGCCAGTTTGGCAGTTTCTCATGAAGTTAAATGCACGTTTTACCTGACCCAGAAGTCCCACTTCTAAGTACTCACCCACGTGAAAGAAAAACTTAAGTTCACCCAAAAAACTTCACACGAATGTTTACAGTGGTTTTATTCCTAACCACAAAACTGGAAACAACTCAAATGTCCTTTAACTGGGTAATGGATAAACAATATGGCACATCCATTCAATGAAACACTAGCAAGCAATAAAAAAGAAACAATATATGGAGCCGCGTAGTTGCATCTCAGATGCATTATGCTAGGTAAAAGGAGCCAAAGACAAAAAGTTACATATTTCATGATTGCATTTATATAATAGTCTTGCAAAGGAAAACTTACAGGGATGGAAAACAGACCAGGGGTTTCCAGAGGCGTGCCGTTGGAACCGGCGAGGCCTAGCTGGGCTGATAACCACTCTCAACCTTGTTGGAGAACATCAACACCTTCAGAAGAGTGTTAGGAATGAATAAAGTAATAACGTCTGTCATATAGTATGGAAATCGTTCACTGCCTCTCTTGGCCGCGCGCCCCCAGAATTCTCTGATCCAGAAAAAGGCCTAACGAAATGCCAGCAGTTAAGCAGGCAATGGGAGGACTTGAACACGGGTCAAAGTAAGAGCGGAGGATGATTTGGGAAAGTCTCACCTTCTTGTTCCCCACAGTTTGGCAATTTCGAACCAGGGTCTCACTCTGCGGAGGAAGGCCGGGCTCTGCCCTCGCCCAGTCCCGGGCGGAACCCGCAGGGCAGGGGGTCTGCCCCGCGGTGCTCCCGGGCAGGGCGCAGCGGCCCCGAGCGCGCACAGTGAGCGCGGAAGCCCGCGGCCGGGCCACGGGACGCCGGCCGAGCGCAGCCACCACGGGGCCCCGCAGGGAGGCGCGCCGCCGCGCCGGCTGTCTCGCTCCGCAGCCCGAGTGAGCGCCGCCGCTCCTGCGCGTCGGAAGGGCAGCGGGCCCCGCCGCCGGCCCCACCCGATGGCGAGGCTGCGGGACTGCCTGCTCCGCCTGACGGTCACGATCCGGTCCCTGCTCTTCTGGTCCCTGGTCTACTGCTACTGCGGGCTCTGCGCCTCCATCTACCTGCTCAAACTTTTGTGGAGCATCGGCAAGGGACCCGCTCAGACCTTCCGGAGGGTCGCCCGGGAACACCCTCCCGCGTGTTTGAACGACCCCTCTTTGGGTACCCACTGCTACGTGCGGATCAAGGTGAAGGCCGGCGCGGCCCGGCGGTATCGGGAGGGAACGTGACCGCCGCGAGAGCAGAGCGCGCGGGGCTGCTCCTTCCATGACGCCCAGCGTCCCTTAGGGTTCCTGGGTCTCGCCAGAGCGCGCGGCGGAGACAGGGAAGATACCAAGGGGAAGCAAGCGGGGCGAGGTGTGGCGGGACTGGGGTCGGGCGCGCGCGCGCGCGCGCGCGCGTGTGTGTGTGTGTGTGTGTGTGTGTGTGTGTGTGTGTGTGAGTGTGTGTGTGTGAGGTGGGGGGGGGGGAGGGAGTGAGAGGGAGAGAGAGGAACTGAGAATAGGTTATGTGGAGGGTCTCTCATCAGGGTCCTATATATATTACTGTCCCCTCCTGCTCCACCACAGCAACCCAGAATAATTCTGCTCCCTGTAAGGGAAAGCTGTCTCGTGTCACCTTTTTGCCCTTTAGAACTCAGATCAGCTGTAGGGGATTGTTCCTAGGCGCCCTACTGTCTCATGAGGCTGTCTTTGTCCAAATTTTAGAGATTGAAAGAGTAAATAGAGTAAGTCATTGGAAATAGGACTTTTATTCAGAGTAGCGGAATGGAGCGTTCGCAGATGACCTAACCAGTGTGAAACAATAAACAAATGGTATATGTTTGTGGGCAAGAAAGCAGACTTATGAAGTCAGAGACCAAAGGAGTGGAATAAAAAGCAAATGTCAACCATGCATTCAGACTGGAACTGTTCATGCTCGTCCCAAGCCTCCTGGCAGCCCATGGATATTCCATTTCCTGAGGCTCCAGGTGGTGAAGAGATACAGCTTTTCATGATGCACCCTGCAGTCTGACTCACAAGACTTTCAAAACTAGCTTCACATGAGGGGATATTTATGTCACCAAGTGGAGGATTCCTAATAGGAGCTAGAGTGTCCAGCAGCTAGAGTTCAAAAGACCACGGGCACATTTTTCTTACCCTTATTCAGCCTGGGGTTGATATGAGAATAAAAGGAATTAATATATGGGGGGAAAAAACTTTAAAAGACAACAAATAAACAAAAACTTAGAACAGCGCCTAGTACATGGTAAGTGCAATAAAGTATTTGTTCACTAAATCCAATCAAGTGGCCAAGATTCATCACCAATAACAGAAGTTACTGAACTTCTAGAAAGGCATTTTGCAATTGAGGGTAAAGTCAGGTTTGTTATCTGAGGAAGAAAAGCAGTGAGAAAGAATCATCTGGAATTCCTCATAATGCTTTTCCCCTGACTCTGGCCACCCTAAAGAGTTGCCCCAGAGACAGAACCATGGAGTGGAAAAGAACATTGTCCTGCAAGGTAGAAGAAAATGGGGTTCTGCTCACAGCCCTGCTCCCAACCACCTTTATGACCCATGTTCACATCTTTGAACTTCGGTTTCCTAACCTGTCAAAATGATGGGGTTGAATTAATTGACCTTTTAAGATTTCTTCACATCTGAAAACCCCTTTGCTTGGGTTACCTGATATAACACCCAGTCTCTGGGCTCAGCTTTTGGTTCTTGGTTTCTTTCTTCACTTCTTTCTGAGTTTTTGTTTTCTTTTCTTGCTTTTTTCTCCATTTTCCTCTTTTCAGCTTGCCTTATATTTGCTGTATTCCTGTCTCACCCCTATGCTTTTCCTTGGGCAGTCTTGTCTCCCGCATGCAGAGAAAAGTCTTGAGCACTCAGAGCATCCTGCTGTTAGAAATACATTGACATGACATGAGGAGCAGGAGGCAAGGGGAACGGTACATACAACTCTCAACTTAAAATAATAATGTGGGAAGGAGAGAACTAAAAATAAGGAAAGGAGGTGTGAATTATATAACTGATGGCACAGCTCTTGACGGGCAAGCTGAGAAAAGTACATGACTAGGAGGTAAACACGGCAGGAATATAAATTCAGATCAGAATTATTTACATGTCCTGCAGAATTTGAATGAGATGGAATGTGACACATCAGTAAGATGAAAGTCACAAATTGTGACACTGTTCCAGAAGCTTATAACATACAAATTGACCTTGTAAGGAGAACAAGACGGGAAGAGGGAAGGTACTACAAAGAGCAATGTTTAGAAAAGTAAATCTAATTTGCCCTATTAATAAATCATGGGACTTTTTTCCTTTTTGAAATTCAATAATATTTATTTTATTTCTTGATATTAAAAATAATGCAAGTTTTTTCTTTAATGAAATGGAAATACTAAATGCACTTACTTTGACAATCAACACAAGATATCACTAAAATTCCATGCCCTCTATTTTCTACTGCAGGATTCGGGGTTAAGATTTCATTATGTTGCTACTGGTGAAAGAGGCAAACCACTTATGCTGCTGCTTCATGGATTTCCAGAATTCTGGTAAACTTGCCAACCAACTTTTTCATGTGCATTAAGGACTTGTCTTATCACAGTGTCATTGTCTTGTTATGACTTTTCATGGACCTTACTCTATGCCCACTTACCCATTTATCCTTCCCTATGGTTTTCCTTGTATTCTAAAGGAACGTGCATGGTGCTAGCCTTTTTTTTTTTTTTTTTTTTTTTTGAGAACTAAAAGAAGTATGGTTTAGTGTTTCAAATTTCTGAACTAGCTACAAAACAGTTTTTATAGTATTTGCTGCCAGCAAAATACAACATTGGGTAGGAAAAGGAGATTTGAAAGAAACCAAAGGCATAGAGTGCCTGTTTATCTGGAAGCTTCGGGTGAAGCTTGGGGTAAGAGGAAGGTGGAGAGAGAGGAGAGGGCTCATGGAAATTGAGAATGAACTATTTCCCAGCACATAGCAAAAGGCTCATATGAATGCAGGACAAATGAAAGACCTGAATATTTCACATTAGGAAAAAACCTATAACCAAAAATACATAGTTGTTAGTTACCTAGGAGAAAATATTCTGTTCTCCTTTGAACCTGAGTACAGATGAAAACAACATATGATTAAACTTTTAAAAAATGGATATCTTGGGATGCCTGGGTGGCTCAGTCGCTTAAGCGTCTGACTCTTGGTTTCAGCTCAGGTCCTGATCTCACAGTTTGTAGGTTTCAGCCCTGTATCAGGCTCTGCGTTGACAGTGTGGAGTCGGCTTCGGATTCTCTCTCTCTCTCTCTCTCTCTCTCTCTCTGTCCTCTTCTTTCTCTCTCTCAAAAATAAATAAATAAACTTTTTTTTTTTTTTTTTTTTTAATGAATATCTTCCTGTGGGGGCGCCTGGGTGGCTCAGTCGGTTGGGTGTCTGACTTTGGTTCAGGTCATGATCTCGTGGTTCATGAGTTAGAGCCTGCTGACAGCTCAGAGCCTGGAGCCTGCTTTGGATTCTGTGTCTCCCTCTCTCCCTCTCTCTCTGCCCCTCCCCCACTCACGCTCAGTCTCTTTCTCTCTCTCAAAAATAAATAAAAACATTTTTAAAAATTTACAAAAATAAATATCTTTTTAACCAATGCTACATATGGTGGTAAAAGAAAACTGGATTTTTGATAACACAGAGCTATGATTTTGAGACAGTTCACAAACCATAAAAAAATGGATGAAAAATCATCATATTCTCTGAGCTGACGGAAAGGGAGAATATATGGTATCTTTTTAAAGGTCTGGGACAATGCCCTGTCCCCAAATTTCTCCCTTATTATCACTCTTAACACCTAGAATTTCACCATTACATATTCTGCACCTCCTTCGCAGTTTTAAAGACTTTGTGTTATCCAAAGTCCTGATTAAAAATGTACGTGGTTCTGAAAGAGGTCTGACCCTAATATACTTCAGTTAACATTTTATCAGTGAAAGAGAGTTTATTAATAAATACATTGAGAATGCCAGCACACTGGGAAGTATTAGGCATTGAAGAAAAGAATGGGGGATGGCAAGACCCCATTTACCTCATCATTTTTCCAGAGCAAAAAGGCTGTAGATGTCTTTTTCTGAGATATTCCCTTCACAAAGATTTTCCTCCCCTTGGATTTGCCTACATGAATAAACATAAGTCGTTTTCATGTTAAACTTTTATCTGTTCTTCCATCTGGAGACAACTTAATTAGGTGGTAAACAACCCAGTGCAATTTAAGCATATGTATGTGGACTCGTTTAGTGGAGTGCTTGATATGATTGGCTCACAGTAAGATGTAAGTCTGAAGCCTTAGTCAAATCTGCATAAAGTAACATGGGCGGTGAATTCTGGCTTAATCACTTACTTGCTGCAGGATCCTGCACGATCATCTGCAATAATCTAGCAGAGCTGTTGTGAAGATAAAGAAAGGCAAAATATGCAGAAGGCCTTTTACATAGCCCCAGAGAATATTCTGTAAATGTTTCCTTTTCTTCCTTCATTCCCATTCGCTCAATGTGGAGATCCATGTGCCAGCACTAATGTCCTCCATGCATTTATTAATAAAGTCCCTTTTACTGATAAAGTATTAACTAAAGTGCTTTGAGATCATACCTCTTTGAGAGCTAGCTGCATTTTCAATCAGGACTTTGGATGATACAAAATCCTTAATATATTTTTTAATGTTTATTTATTTTTGAGAGACAGAGACAGAGTGTGAGTGGGGGAGGGGCAGAGAGAGAGGGAGACACAGAATATGGAACAGGCTCCGGGCTCTGAGCTGTGAGCACAGAGCCCAATGTGGGGCTCAAACTCGTGAACCAACAAGATCATGACCTAAGCCAAAGCCAGATGCTTAACCAACTGAGCCACCCAGGTGCCATCCCTTTTTTTTTTTAATATTTTTTTTTCAAAATCTTTAAAATTTTAAAGGAGGTGAAGAATATGTGATAGTGGAATTCTAGGTTTAAGAGTGATAGTAAAATAATGGAATATTACTTGGTGATCAAAACGAATGAAATCTTGCCATTGGCAATGATGTGGATGGAGCTAGAGTGTATTATGCTAAGTGAAATAAGTCAGGGAAAGATGAATATCATGATTTCACTAATACATGGAATTTCGGAACCACAACAGATGAACATAAAGGAAGGGAAGGGAAAATAAGATTAAAAAAAGAGAGGGAGACAAACCATAACAGACTCTTAAATACAGAGAACTGAGGGTTGCTGGAGGGGTGTGGGGGAGGATGGGCTAAATAGGTGATGGGCATTGAGTAGGGCACATGTTGGGATGAGCATTGGGTGTTATAAGTAAGTGATGAATCACTAAATTCTACTTCTGAAATCATTATTACACTATATATTAACTAACTTGGATTTAATTTTTAAATAAAAGTGATAGTAATGAAGAAATTTGGGGACAGGCCATTGTCCCAGACCTGTAAAAAGATAATTTTCTGATTCTGGCGATGATGATGATGATGATGATGATGATGATGATGATGATGATGACAGTTAACATTTACTGACCATTTATTGTGTGCCAGGCACTCTTCTAAGTGTTTTGTGTAGATCATCTCATTTAAACCTAAGGCACACCTTGTTTTTGAACTTCAGAGCTAACCTCTACTGCTTGTTCTTGGTATATAGGAATGATAATTATCTGATAATATACACTGGTTTTCATCTTTCAAATTTCACACTTTATAGAAACATTCAAGAGGGTGTTAAAAAGTTAGCTAACAATGTTAGAACACCTCACCTTAACATTTTGGATCATCATTCTAAATAAAATTCATGATCTGTTGGGGTAGGGGTTGATATTTAACTTTTTAGAGAGAAAGATTTAAAAGCTATTCTGTCTCTTCACCCCACACCAACCCCAGTAATTGTCCATGTTCTTTATTCTCCTGGAACTTTACTTCTTACATGTGGAACAGTCAACTATTCCTACATAAAATAAAAATAAACCTACAGCCTCTTGAACCATTTGGTAATTGTTTCAAAGAGCAATTAGCACAGACTCTTAAATACAGAGAAATGAGGGTTGCTGGAGGGGTGGGGGGGGGATGGGCTAAATAGCAAATAGCAGTGATACGCTTTCAATTTAGGACAGTAGATGCATTCTGTCATATTTTAAGAATGATACTTTTTTGTACATATTTCAGAGCATTATCCCATTATTTACTCTTGATAAGAGTTCTTTTGCAAAAGAGAAATGCCTGGTGGTTCTTGTACATGTCCTCTAATCTTCAGTGAGTGGGACAGCCTAGAAGAGGCCTGGCACTGGCCCCTGGACACCAGTCCCATTTGCTCCAGTAAAGTCAAGTCTTGGATGTGTTACTCCAGGAGATTTAAAAACAACAACAATGAACTCCTGATAACTTGGTTACTCAAATAGAGCATATTGAATTTACTGAGTTTGCCCAGCTGTTAATCTGAAAGCTACCCATTTGTTCAGGGAAAGTCCTAAAGCAACTACAAGGACATTGCTGGAAATCAGACACCTCGGTTTGACTACATCATACCCTAAACCAAGACCTCTATGTTGAGTCTTACTTTGTCTTTCCTTCCAATCAAATTACCACTATTACCTATTAGGAATCTAGTCAATTCCATTCAGTACTCCATTCAGAAAAAAGGCAGATTCAGAGTTTAGGACAAAGCTGTTTTGATTAAGCCACTTCAAGTCTCTCTCTCTTGGCGTTCCCTTCTCTTTTTCCCAAAGCCCCTTCTCTGGCATTTCATCTTTTTTTTTTTTTTTTAAGTTTATTTATTTGAGAGAGACAGAGACAGTGCTAGTCAGGGAGGGGCAGGAAGAGAGAGAGAAAATCCTAAGCAAGCTCCAAGCTGCCAAGTGGGGGATCATGACCTGAGCTGAGATCAAGAGTTGGACACTTAACCAATTGAGCCACCCACGCATCCCTATTTACACTTATAAAGGAAATTTACATTGGCTTGAAATGTCAAAGTTTTTTGTTTTGCTGTTTTGGGCTTTTAAAGAAGATAGAGACATGGGGTGTTTGGGTGGCTCAGTCAGTTAAGTGTCCAACTCTTGGTTTTGTCTCAGGTCATGATCACACGGTTTTGTGGGTTTGAGCCCTGCATCAGACTCTGCACTGGCAGCTTGGAGCTTGCTTGGGATTTTCACTCTCTCTTCCTGCCCCTCCCTGACTAGCACTGTCTCTGTCTCTCTCAAATAAATAAACTTAAAAAAAAAAAAAAAAAAGATGAAAATGCCAGAGAAGGGGCTTTGGGAAAAAGAGAAGGGAACGCCAAGAGAGAGAGACTTGAAGTGGCTTAATCAAAACAGCTTTGTCCTAAACTCTGAATCTGCCTTTTTTCTGAATGGAGTACTGAATGGAATTGACTAGATTCCTAATAGGTAATAGTGGTAATTTGATTGGAAGGAAAGACAAAGTAAGACTCAACATAGAGGTCTTGGTTTAGGGTATGATGTAGTCAAACCGAGGTGTCTGATTTCCAGTTCTGGGTTTGAGCCCCACATCGGGCTCTGTGCTGACGGCGTGGATCCTGCTTGGGATTCTCTCTCTCCCTCTTTCTCTGTCCCTCCCCAACTTGCTCTTTCTCTCTCACTTTCTTAAAATAAATAAACTTAAAATAATTTTTAAAATAAGTGTAAATATTATTCCTCTATTAATAAAGTTTTGCCTAAATACACATAAAATTATAAGCTTATCTGTAGATCGAGTAGATCAGAATATTTGATACTGTGAAAACAAAATAATCCTAAATTGGCAATGTGTGTCAGAATGATTTTAAACAGAAAAGCACTATACAAATGCAATATATTATCTGTATTTATCATTATTATCTAAGAATAGCTATTAAGAATTGGTGACATTTAATATCAGATGTTACATGGAAACAATAAAAATTCTGGGTGTTCTTTCTTAAAAGCTGAAGGAAACATCAAACAGATACATCTATGAGACTTTTAGCTAAATTATCCCAAAATAAAATTGTCAGAAGATGGTTTTTCTCCCACTCTCTCTCCACCTCAATTTGCATTGCTTTTAAAAATATTTGGAGCTGATGCAGGCAGTTTCTTTGATTTGTCTTCATCACCAGCTGTATGGAATACATTCGTCATTACTCAAGTGCTGAGGCAAGGGAGGGCTCTTCGTACACACAGCTGAGCAGAGGCTGATGACTGTGGCCTTTTTTCTGTTGTGAAGGGGAAAAGGATATTTTACATCTGAATGTGACTAGCCTGGTAAACCAGGAGCCCTCTTATGTCAAGAGTAATCACTAGGAAAGAGGTTGCCTTTTCAAAAGTGTCTTCTGCTATAACCTAAAGGCCCTAGAAAAAAAATGTGGATGAAAATAGCTAGCTTTATTTGTAATATTTTTAGGAGTTACTGATTTTGTAGTATGTTTCATTTCTGTGTCGGGGGTCGTTTTTGTTTTATATCATATGAATGAAATGCCATCAGTCTATCACTGGGGTGATTTCTTTTTCAGTTTAAAGTGTGAATCAAATATGCTTTATTTATGAATTCTGGGAAGATAACTTTTTTTTTAACTTGCCATTTATTAAGATAGCAGCTGCCCTATTTCTTTTTTTTAAATAAGTGTATTTATTTATTTTGAGAGAGAGAGAAAGAGAGAGAGCGAGCAGGAGAGGGGCAGAGAGAGAGAAATAGAGAATCCCAAGCAGGCTCCACGCTGTCAGCACAGACCGGGATGTGGGGCTTGAACTCATGAACTGTGAGATCATGACCTGAGCCGAAACCAAGAGTCAGAGGCTTAACTGACTGAGCCACACAGGTGGCCCACCAGATGCCCTATTTCTTAGAAATGTTTAAGACATTGTTTGGTTCTGCTCATGGATAACAGCAATGGTTGAATTTATTTGTAAGGCAGTTTAAATTATTAAGAGAATGAAATACACAGGTATTATGTTTGCAAAATCTCTAATGAAATTTTAAATGCAAAATATTGCAGTATTCTACACATTACTTTGAGTCAGATTTCTGCCTTGAAATCTCTAATTAAATAAATTTTGGGGGGTGTCTGGGTGGCTTAGTCAGTTAAGTGTTCAACAGTGGTCTCATGGTTCATGAGTTCAAGCCCTGCATCAGGCTTTCTGCTGTCAGCGTGGAGCCTGTTTTGGATCCTCTGTCCCGCACACACACCCCCCCCGCCCCCCGCTGTGTTCTCTTTCTCAAAAATAAATATTTAAAAAAATTCTTTTTTTTAATGTTTATTTTTGAGAGAGTGTGTGAGCAGGGGAGGGGCAGAGAGAGAGAGAGAATCTGAAGCAGGTTTGGCACTGTCAGCTCAAAGCCCAATGTGGGGCTTGAACCCACGAACTTTGAGATCGTGACTTGAGCCAAAGTCAGATGCTCAACTGACTGAGCCACCCAGGTGCCCCAACTAATTAAATGAATTCTAAATGAAGACACAGATACTTATTCAAACAATGCACATTTTCATGGACACTGAATAGAAATTTCCCAGCAGGAGCTTGGGAACTTTAGTTGTCATTGTCTCACGGTTCAAGCTTTATTGAACAACTGGTATTTCTAGCACTGTCGGGGCTTTCATTCGTTAGTTGTCTCACTTATTCAACACATCTTTACTGAGTGCCTACACTAAATATTCTGAGAGCTGAGGGAGCTCCCAATTGATTGGAAGCACCAGACACCCCCGGTTCATTATAACACACAGGCCCAATATGCTGAAAAGTGTATGTACAAGTGGGATAGTGTGAAGGGGCACCCTACCCGCCTGTAAAGGTGGGGGGCCTGGGAAGTCTCCTGGAAGTGGACATGCTCAGCGTAAGGAGTTCAGTGAAGGGGAAGAGCAAGGATTGTGAGGAGGAGGGGAATGGTGGAGAAGGATGATGTTTCAGACAAAGGAAATCAGGTGAACAAAGTCAAAAGCAAAACGCAACACCGCGTTTATTCACTGCAAGTGCCTTAGCAGTAAGGGCAGTGTACCGTGGACTCAGGCCAGACTACCAGGGTTTGAATCCTGGCTCTGCTATTTGCTAATTCTGTGACCTTTGGGACACAGTTAACCTCTCTGTGTTTTTGTTTCTTTAGCTCTAACGTGGTAATACCTACTTCATAGTTTCGCTTTGAAGATCAACATCACTGTATGTGAAACACTTAGAATTGTGCCTGGCATGTAGTAAGAATGATATAAATGCGAGCTCTTTTTGTTAGCTAGCGAACGACAAAGACTATAAAGTAACCAGGCTGGAAGATTGGGCAGTAGTCAAACCTTACAGGTTTTTGTCTGCCGAAATGACGAGCTTGGGCTGCATGTTATGAGTATGGGTATACCTTGTTTTATAGTGCTTCACAGCTACCATGGTTTTTACAAATTGAAGGTTTGTGGCAACCCTGTGTCATGCAAGTCTGTTAGAGTCACTTTTCCAAAAGCATTTTCTCACTTTGTGTCTCTGTATCACATTTTGGTAATTCTTGCAATATTTCAAACTTTTTCATTGTTATAATCATATTTGTTATGGTGTTCGGTGATCAGTGACTTCTGATGTTACTACTGTGATTGTCTTGGAAGAGCTACAAACCACACCCACATGAGATGGTGAACTTGATACATGTGGTATGTGTTCTGGCTACTTTACCAGTAAGCCACTCCCCCATCTTCCTCCCTCTCCTTGGGTCTCTCTTTCCTGAGACACAACAATATTGAAATGAGGCCAATTAACAACCCTACAAAGGCCTCTAAGTGTTCAAGCGAAGGGAACAGTGGCACATCTCTCACTTTAAATCAAAAGCCAGAAATGATTAAGCTTAGTGAGGAAGGCATGTCATGAGCCAAAATAGGCCAAAAGGTAGGCCTCTTGTGCCAGTTAGCCAAGCTGTGAATACTATGAAAAAGTTCTTGAAATTAAAAGTGCTACTCCAGTGAGCACACAAATGATAAGAAAGCAAAACAGCCTTGTTTTCGGTACGGAGAAAGTTGTAGTGGTCTGGATGGAAGATCAAACCAGCCACAGCATTCCCTTCATTCAAAGCCTAATTCAAAGCAAGGCCCCAATTCTCTTCAATTCCTTGAAGAATGAGAGAGGTGAGGAAGCTGCAGAAGAAAAGTTTGAAGCTAGCAGAGTTTGGTTCATGAGGTTTAAGGAAAGAAGTCATTTCCGTAACAGAAAAGTTCAAGGTAAAGTAGCAAGTGCTGATGTAGAAGCTGCAGCAAGTTATTGAGAAGATTCAGCTCAGATAATTCATGAATGTGGCTACAATAAACAATAGGTTTTCTATGCAGACAGGTAGCCTTCTATTGGTAGAAGATGCCATCTAGGACTTTCTTAGCTAGAGAGAAAAGTCAATGCCTGGCTTCAAAGCTTCAAAGGATAGGCTGACTCTCTTGTTTCTAATATAGCTGGTGACTTAAGAAGTTTAAACCAATGCCCATTGATGATTCTGAAAATCCTATGACCCTTAAGAATTGTAAATCCACTCTGTTTTCTATAAATGGAACAACAAAGTCTGGATAACAGCACATCTGTTTACAACACAGTTTACTGAATATTTTAAACCCACTGTTGAGACCTATTGCTCAGAAAAAAAGGATTTCTTTCAAAATATTACTACTCATTGACAATGCACCAGGAGTCACCCAGGAGTTCTGATGGAGATGTACAACCAGATTAATGTTGTTTGTATGCCTGCTAACACAATATCCATTGTGCTTCCCATGGATCAGGAAGTTACTTAGACTTTGAAGTCTTATTATTTAAGAAATACATTTCATATGGCTATAGTTGCCATAGATAGTGATTCCTCTGATGGGTCTGGGCAAAGTCCATTGAAAACTTTCTGGAATAGTCCCATTCTAGATGCCATTAAAAACATTCATGATTCATGGGAAGAGGTCAAAATGTCAACATGAGCAGGAGTGGAAGAAATTGATTCCCACCCTCATGGATCACTTGGAGGGGCTCAGGACTTCAATGGAGGAAGTAACAGGTGTGGTGGAAACAGCAAGAGAACTAGAATGGGAAGTGGAGCCTGAACATGTGACTGAATGGCTGAAATCTCATGATAAAACTTTCATGGATGAGAAATTTCTTCTTATGGATGAGCATAGGCAGTGGTTTCTTGAGATGGAATCTACTCCTGGTGAAGATGCTGTGAAGATTGTTGAAATGACAATAGAGGATTTAGAATATCACATCAACTTAGTTGATAAAGCAGGCAGGGTTTGAGAAGACTGACTCCAATTTGGAAAGAAGTTCTACTGTGTATAAAATGCTATCAAACAGCATCCCATGCTACAGAGTAATCATTTGTGAAGAGTCAATTGATATGTCAAACGTCACTGCTGTCTTCTTGTAAGAAATTACCACAGCCACCCCAGCCTTCAGCAACCACCACCCTGATAAGTCAGCAGCCATCAATATTGAGGTAAGACCCTCCAGCAAAAAGATTACAACTCACTGAAAATTGAGATGATGGGTAGCACATTTTTAGCAATAACGTATTTTTTCTTTTTCTTTTTCTTTTTGTTTAATTTTAATAACACTTTTAATTTTAATTCCAGTGTAGTTAACACACTGTGTTAGTTCCAGGTGTACAATATAGTGATTCAACAGTTATATACAAGCAATTCTTGCTTTTATTCTTTTTTTAATGTTTATTTATTTTTAATAGAGACAGAGAGAAGGGGAGGGGCAGAGAGAGAAGGAGAGAGAGAGAGACAGAGAAGTGGGGGGAATCCCCAGCAGGCTCCAAGCTGTCAGTGCAGAGCCCAACGCGGGGCTTGATCCCACAAACCATGAGATCATGACCAGAGTCGAAGTTAGATGCTAAACTGACTGAGCCACCCAGGTGACCCACAAACAATACTTTTTAAATTAAGGTATATACATTGTTTCTTAGGCATAACTCTATTGCACACTTAACAGACTACAATGTAAACATAACTTTTATATGCACTGGGAAACCAAAAATTCATTTAACTTACTTTATTGTGATATTTTGCTTTATTGTAGTGGTCTGGAACCAAACCCACAGTATGTCTGATATATACATGTAATAGGGATTCAAGAAAAGATGTTAAATAGGGAAATTACATGGCAGAGTTTGTTTTTACAACCTCCCTCTGGTTTTGTAGAAGATAGAGCTAAGGGGAATGAAATACAGGTAGATCAATCGATAGGTTGCTGCATTAATGGAAGCCTGAATTAAGGTAATGATAGTAGGGATGGATGGGAAAAGTGATTAAATAAATATTTAAAAGGTTAAATCTGCAGAACTTTATTGATTGGGAATGAGATAATCCCTAAAGAGGGAAGAGTTGGGCCTCAGTTACAAAGACATAAAAAAAAATCAATTGAAAATTTTAAGTAAGGCTAATGAGAAAAATAATATCATATGTGTTGACAAATGAGTATCTTTAAGGAAACAAACTGCTTTATTTGTTACAGCCCAGAGACACAATTAATAGCATTGCTATGACCTCACTAAGAAACACACTTTTTATTATTTTAACATTTTCAAATCTGTCTTAATTGGTAATGCTTTTGTAGATTTTCACAAATCATAGATATTCTAATAACAGATCATAGATTCTGTATCCATGTCTGACACTCTTCCTGATGACCTGTTGATGTAAAATACATAATTTGTTTCATTGATCTTACTGCTTTGTGTCCCTTGACATTGAAGTCTCTCTCACTATTAGTTTATAATCTCAGATCCCTGTATACACTTGCCTATTGCACTCCAAAAATCTTTTCTCGCAGTTGGCTTGTGTCAGATAATTCTACACTCTTTCCATGAACAGATATGCATGCAGATCCATTTTTTAAATGCATATTTGAAATTCCACAACATGTGAGTCACTTTGAAAAATTCATGTCTTTTTTTTTTTATCTGTTTGTTATCCAAATGATTTTGCTTATTTGAAGAAAATCTCACTGACCAGGGTGCCTTGGCTGGCTCAGTTGGTAGAGCATGCAACTCTTGAATCTCAGGGTCGTAAGTATGAGCCCCACATTGGGTATGGAGATTACACAAAAATAAAATCTGAAAGAAAGAGAGAGAGAGAGAGAGAGAGAGAGAGAGAGAGAGAAAAGAAAGAAAGAAAGAAAGAGAAAGGAAGGGAAAGAAAGAAAGAACAAAAGAAAACAAAAGAAAGAAAAGAAAAGAAAATCTCACAGATCTCTATATTTCGTTCAATAATGCAGTTCCATGACCAAGAAAAGGGGGGTTACCTGGCCCTGCAGAGGCCTCCAGGACCTGGCAAGAGCACTCTGGCCATTCTAATTGGTCAGTGCCAGTGCCATTTTGGCTGTTAAATGGTTTTTTTGTTTTGTTTTGTCCTTAAAGTTTATTTATTTTGAGAAAGAGAGACAGTGCTCATGCACACAACCAGGGGAGGGGCAGAGAGAGAGAGAGAGAGAGAGAGAGAGAGAGAGAGAGAGAGAATGAATCCCAAGCAGGCTCCCTGCTCTCAGCATAGAGTCTGTCGCAGGGCTCGATTCCACAAACCGTGAGATCATGACTTGAGCCGAAACCAAGAGTCAAATGCTTAACTGACTGAGCCACCCAGGTGCCCCTGTTAAATGTTTTTAATATCACACTTGTTTGTACTCATTCAGGATCTTCTCCACAGAAGAGTTTGGTTTTAGCAAACAAAGGTTTATCTCAAGCAGCTGTTATATTGGATTCTTTTAGTGATAATCTTTTTTAAAAATCTTCAGACTTTTTCATCTATAACTAAATTATGATTACTAAAATGTGGATCCATATTTACAGTGGAGTAAAGTGAATAAAATCTACTTTTTAGGGAAATATATCTTCATCTCATAAATGTTTTTTTTTTAATGAATTACATGGTCCTGCAATACAGAAGCATTTGTAAGTACAGATTCCCTGATAGTTGTCAGCATTATTTAAGAAAAGCTTAGAAATTGATTTCTTGAGTACATATGGAAGTATATTGGTTTTAGGGGCACCTGGGTGACTCAGTCAGTTAAGCGTCTGACTTCAGCTCAGGTTATGATCTTGCAGTCCGTGAGTTCGAGCCCCGTGTCTGTCTCTGTGCTGACCGCTGGCATCCTGGAGCCTGCTTCAATTCTGTATCTCCCTCTCTCTGCCCCTCCTCCACTTGCACTCTCTCTCTCTCTCTCTCAAAAATAAACATTAATTTTTTTTAAAAAGAAGTATATTGGTTTTAATATCAGATATTTTGTAGTTTCTATAAATATTGGCCCTTTGTTATATCCCACTGGATCTGGTAAAAAAAACAAAAAACAAAAAACAATAAATTTTAATAAAAAACAGCAATGTGCCCTTCACAAACATGTCCCTTCCTCTGGCTCACACACAGCTATATAACCTTTCTTTTATTTTTTTTTAATGTTTATTCTTGAGAGAGAGAATGAGCAGGGAGGAAGGGCAGAAGAGGGAGACACAGAGTCTGAAACAGGCTCCAGGCTCTGAGGTGTCCGCACAGAGCCCGATTCAGGGGTTCAAACTCATGAATCATGAGATCATGACCTGAGCCCAAGTCAGACGCTTAACCAACTGAGCCACCCAGGTGCCCCTACATAACCTTTCTTAATATAAAAAGTTTCTTACAGTTGTCCACTTAGAAAAGCTGTAATGTAACTCTTTGGATTAGTTACTGCGGTATTCTTAATGTTTCTTATTTCCTGCAGGTATTCTTGGCGTCACCAACTAAGGGAATTTAAAAGTGAATATCGAGTTGTAGCACTTGATCTGAGAGGCTATGGAGAAACAGATGCTCCCGTTCATCGAGAGAATTATAAATTGGACTGTCTAATTACAGATGTAAAGGATATTTTAGACTCTTTAGGTAGGTCAGTTAAAAAAAAAACACAGTATTAATCCTTTTTAAGGGACTAACAGTCAACAAACTGAATTGGTAACCTCATTTCTTGGGAGGAAGCCTTTTCCATTTACCTGAGCTGTTGTCTGGATCCTGTCACCATGGTTTCGAGTGTACAGCTGAAAATATTTATAGAGGAAATTGAAAATAATACTATTATTTCAATATGGAATGACTATTCAGTCCACCAGCCAAGAATAACTTTAAAATTTGTTTTTAAAAATAGATCTAATGTATGCAATTTATTATTTTCAGAACTAATTATTAGAAATTTGATACTTGTACTCAGAAAATTTATTTCTTCAGAACCCACATCTAACTACTCATTTAAAAATGTTATAAGATACAGAAGCACTTGCACTGTCTTTCTTGTATTGATTAGCTAGTGCCACAATATTACTGTGTAACAAACATCCCAAACGCAGTGGCATATAGCCGTAGGCATTTATTCATATTCTTATGGATATACAAGTCAAGTGTAGGCTGGACCCCTGGGTCTTTGCCTCAAGTTACAGGTCTTGCTGGGACTGGCTTGTCCCTCTGAGTTAGACTGGAGCCCAAGCTAAAGGGGAGTAGCTACCTGGTGGTAGCTCTTTCTCTTCTCCTGGCAATGGCAGAAATGGCAAGAGGATGAGCCCAGCTGCAGAAGCATATTTCAAGTTTCTGCTTGCAGCTTATTGGTCAAAGCAAATCATATGGCTGAGCCCAAAGTCAAGTCATATGCCCACCATACCACAGCAAATCACACGGCTAAGTCTCATATCAAAGGGGTCATAAGGTATACTCCTTTTATGGCAGTGGGGAGAGGGGAGGAGTAAATACTTTTTAACAATAATTGAATCTGCTACACCTCTTTTGACTAAAATCCAGCTGCTACCATGGTATGTTAATGGAGCCAATATAGTGAGAAAGCCATTAAATCAAATTAAAGCTCTTTCTACAGTAATCTAATGAGAGCATAGGTCAGGCCAATATTCTAAGAAGAAAAAAAAAATGAATGAGGTCTGGGGGTGTCAATGCAGTGTTGTCATTTAGTCTGATTACAATAAAATAGACTCAAAGACATTGATTTCTGACAGCCATATTTCATTCATCTTTTGTGATGATTCAGAGTTGGCCTAAATTCATCTTCATGCAATTTTCTAGGCAAATCAATGACATAATCTTGCTTATGACCGAATTATGTGTAATCTTTACCATGGTTTCCCAAACTCAGTTTCGTGGGACAAGAGCTGGGCTAGCTGTTTCTGATTTTTTTTTCATATAGATTCCTGGGAGAGATTCTAAATCTGTAGGTCTAGAATGGAGGTTGGACATCTAAATTTTCTAAAAAGTTACTTAGGTGGTTTGTACATACAGGTTTTGGAAACACCAAACTCAGTATCTGCACTAAGTGCCTAATTACAGTCGGGTTATGGGAAGATTATTTTCAGAAGTGTACCCATTTTACATGAGGTAATAAGGCATCCACCTGTTTCTTTTCAAAGATGTCAACATTTTTTTCTCCGTTACAGGATATAGCAAATGTGTTCTTATTGGCCACGACTGGGGGGGAATGATTGCTTGGCTAATTGCCATCTGTTTTCCCGAAATGGTGATGAAGCTTATTGTTATTAACTTCCCTCATCCAAATGTATTTACAGGTGAGTTTAAATTTTCATTAAAACATCTTTGTTAATGTGACAATTCACTATTGTCACTGACACTTTGGATTAAAAACAGCAAAATTTGAATATCAGTATTTTTTTCATTAAATGACTAAAATATGGTATTAGCACATGACAATGTCAGATACCTTGGCTTTAAATATTCTTCAAGAGCCTGATAAATTGTAGCTTCATATTTGCTAGCATAATTTTATTTTAATTTTTTGAAGGACATTTTACTGCTAACTTCGAGAGGGATAAAGGGAAAAATGCAGTGACACTATTTTGACAGTAATGAATCTTGACAACCTAGACGTAAATTCTCCTCTTGCCTGACTGCTTGGGCTATCAGGAATGACAGCATTCTTTAAAGCTGCAGTTCTCAAATTTTTGGTTTCAGGACTCCTTTATACTGTTAAAAATTATTAAAGACCCATTTAGTTTGTGTTTATATGGGTTACATATATAAATATTTACTATACTAGAAATTAAAAATGGGAAAAAATTTAAAATTCTTTATTAACTCATTAAAAAATAATAAATTCAGTAACTGTTAACATAAATAACATTTTAATGAAAACTAACTACATCTTCCAAAACACAATTTTAGTGAGAAGAATGTCATTGCTTTACATTTTTGCAAACCTCTTTAATTTTTGGCTTAATAGAAGACAGCTGGATTCTCACATCTGCTTCTACATTCAATCTGTTGCAATATGTTGTTTTAATTGAAGTATATGAAGAAATCTGGCCTCACAGATTTGTAATTGGAAAAGGGACGAGTATTTTGATAGCCTTTTCAGATAACTGTGGATTTTCTTCTTTAATACTACACCAAACCCAAAAATTGGTGATTTCTTAAAGGTTAGTAACAATGTAGAATCCAATGTCACATTAATGAGATTTTCGTACTGTTACATTAAAATCCATTAGTCTCTTTAGCACTTTGAATGGATTTTTTTACCCATGCATGATTTTGCATCATCATGCAGTGGACGATATTGGTTCATTGAGTTATGCAGATCTTCCATAAGTTGACGTATTTTGTAATATTATACCAAAGAACCCACATTCATTAATATCACCCCAATTTCATCAAAAAGTCATTGAGTATTGCAAAGCTGTCATGCTCAAAGTAGCAAATAAATGCTTCCAAACTTCTAATTTTCATTTGAAAGCTTGAATTTGGTCATTGGCAACAAATACTGTTGATTGTTTTCCTTCAAGTGACAGGCTCACTTCATTCATTTTCAAGAGACTGTCAGATACTGAAGTCTGACTGATGATAATTTGTTAGTCATCCATTCATGTAAAAATGGTATTCCATAAAAAATGCAGCTAATTCAACTAATCAACGCAAAGAACTGCAGAAATGCTATCCCTCGAGACAACCATTGTATCTGGGTGTTCAACAGAACTGCTTTATGTGTTCTTTGTGTTTCATCTTGGTACCCGAAAGCTGTGTACACAAAAGTTGAAATTTAAAATTAGTGGTTTTTGCTATTTTATCTAGAACATTCCTAAGTGAAAATGGCACTTAAGTTTATGTATTTCTGTATTTGTTTGCTGCAAATGTGTGGTGGTGAAGAATATAATGACTACTCGTATTGTTCAGTGTCACTGTCTTGGTTTGTGCTCAGGCAGCAATGGCTTTATCTACCATTGCTTTGGTACCATGAGCACAAATCTCAACCAGATGAGAAAAGCTAATAATGTCTGAGTAGTGTAATGAATCTTGGGGATTCCCAGAGGTCCACATGGACTATACTTTGAGAACCTCTGCTATAAAGGGAACTCTTAAAATCTTCAGAGTGTTCACAGACCTGTGAACCATTACTAGGCACATTTTTATTTACTTTTGGAAAAAATTATAATCTTGTCCTGTTTACCCTTGTCAAGTTTTCAGGTACTGCTTCAGGAGCTTCAGGTGCTGCTGTTACCCTCAGCAGCCCACTAGGGAACAAAAAACTCAGAACAACATATATCTAGGTTGGAAACATGACTACATAAAAGGGAAAAGGGAACATGACTACTGAAATATTGTACAATATAAATGTAGGAGTTGATTTTTGGATATACCCAATTGTCCTATGTCTGTTGAGGTGACAAGATGGATGCTTAGGCTTCAAATATCAAACTGAGATGCACTAGACTGTCCTTAGTTGCATTAGGTAGCAGAAGTTGTGCTACCTGCTTAAGCCATTGATCGGGACCCTTGAATAAATGTTATTGTGATGTTGCTGTATGGACAAGTTGTAATTGGTCATTTCAGGAAGAATATTCTTGGAATATTTCTGGAACTGTTTTATCAATAATAAGTTCAACCCTAGTCAGGTTAATACAAAGTCTTCAAGAAATATGCCTATATTTTCTGCTTAATTATAGTGATATCTCTTAATGCAGGGCTGAATAAATTTTGTTCAATGATGATTTTACAAAAAGTATAACATAACGATGCTCCACTTACCTGAGAATTATAGTTCTAAAATTTCCAACCATGTTATTAAATATAGTTACAAAATTAGAAATAAGAAAAAATTACCTCTATAGCAAAGAAAATTTTTAAAAAACAGTGCAAAAGAAACAAGTATGCACACTTGATATGTATGATTACACTACTCTCCAGTTTAAAGATTCATTGTCTTCCCAAAGCACTTAAAGTCCATATCCTCTGGCCCTCCTTGACTGGACTTCTGCTTTGCTCTCTGATTCATCTCATGCCACCTCCTTCTCCTCATTCACTACACCATCCACACTGATGTTTTTTCTGCTTCTTGAATGTGCCAAGCGCAGGACCTTTCTGTGCCTTTTTTTTTTTTTTTTCCAATATATGAAATTTATTGTCAAATTGGTTTCCATACAACACCCAGTGCTCATCCCAAAAGGTGCCCTCCTCAATACCCATCCCCCACCCTCCCCTCCCTCCCACCCCCCATCAACCCTCAGTTTGTTCTCAGTTTTTAACAGTCTCTTATGCTTTGGCTCTCTCCCACTCTAACCTCTTTTTTTTTTTTTCATTCCCCTCCCCCTTGGGTTTCTGTTAAGTTTCTCAGGATCCACATAAGAGTGAAACCATATGGTATCTGTCTTTCTCTGTATGGCTCATTTCACTTAGCATCACACTCTCCAGTTCCATCCACGTTGCTACAAAAGGCCAGATTTCATTCTTTCTCATTGCCACGTAGTACTCCATTGTGTATATAAACCACAATTTCTTTATCCATTCATCAGTTGATGGACATTTAGGCTCTTTCCATAATTTGGCTATTGTTGAGAGTGCTGCTATAAACATTGGGGTACAAGTGCCCCTACGCATCAGTACTCCTGTATCCCTTGGGTAAATTCCTAGCAGTGCTATTTCTGGGTCATAGGGTAGGTCTATTTTTAATTTTCTGAGGAACCTCCACACTGCTTTCCAGAGCGGCTGCACCAATTTGCATTCCCACCAACAGTGCAAGAGGGTTCCCGTTTCTCCACATCCTCTCCAGCATCTATAGTCTCCTGATTTGTTCATTTTGGCCACTCTGACTGGCGTGAGGTGATATCTGAGTGTGGTTTTGATTTGTATTTCCCTGATGAGGAGCGACGTTGAGCATCTTTTCATGTGCCTGTTGGCCATCCGGATGTCTTCTTTAGAGAAGTGTCTATTCATGTTTTCTGCCCATTTCTTCACTGGGTTATTTGTTTTTCGGGTGTGGAGTTTGGTGAGCTCCCCATAGACTTTGGATACCAGCCCTTTGTCCGATATGTCATTTGCAAATATCTTTTCCCATTCCGTTGGTTGCCTTCTAGTTCTGTTGGTTGTTTCCTTTGCTGTGCAGAAGCTTTTTATCTTCATAAGGTCCCAGTAATTCATTCCTGCCTTTAATTCCCTTGCCTTTGGGGATGTGTCAAGTAAGAGATTGCTACGGCTGAGGTCAGAGAGGTCTTTTCCTGCTTTCTCCTCTAGGGTTTTGATGGTTTCCTGTCTCACATTCAGGTCCTTTATCCATTTTGAGTTTATTTTTGTGAATGGTGTGAGAAAGTGGTCTAGTTTCAACCTTCTGCATGTTGCTGTCCAGTTCTCCCAGCACCATTTGTTAAAGAGACTGTCTTTTTTCCATTGGATGTTCTTTCCTGCTTTGTCAAAGATGAGTTGGCCATACGTTTGTGGGTCTAGTTCTGGGGTTTCTATTCTATTCCATTGGTCTATGTGTCTGTTTTTGTGCCAATACCATGCTGTCTTGATGATGACAGCTTTGTAGTAGAGGCTAAAGTCTGGGATTGTGATGCCTCCTGCTTTGGCCTTCTTCTTCAAAATTACTTTGGCTATGCGGGGCCTTTTGTGGTTCCATATGAATTTTAGGATTGCTTGTTCTAGTTTCGAGAAGAATGCTGGTGCAATTTTGATTGGGATTGCATTGAATGTGTAGATAGCTTTGGGTTGTATTGACATTTTGACAATATTTATTCTTCCAATCCATGAGCAGGGAATGTCTTTCCATTTCTTTATATCTTCTTCAGTTACCTTCATAAGCTTTCTATAGTTTTCAGCATACAGATCTTTTGCATCTTTGGTTAGATTTATTCCTAGGTATTTTATGCTTCTTGGTGCAATTGTGAATGGGATCAGTTTCTTTATTTGTCTTTCTGTTGCTTCATTGTTAGTGTATAAGAATGCAACTGATTTCTGTACATTGATTTTGTATCCTGCAACTTTGCTGAATTCATGTATCAGTTCTAGCAGACTTTTGGTGGAGTCTATCAGATTTTCCATGTATAATATCATGTCATCTGCAAAAAGCGAAAGCTTTACTTCATCTTTGCCAATTTTGATGCCTTTGATTTCCTTTTGTTGTCTGATTGCTGATGCTAGAACTTCCAACACTATATTAAACAACAGCGGTGAGAGTGGGCATCCCTGTGGTGTTCCTGATCTCAGGGAAAAAGCTCTTATTTTTTCCCCATTGAGGATGATGTTAGCTGTGGGCTTTTCATAAATGGCTTTTATGATCTTTAAGTATGTTTCTTCTATCCCGACTTTCTCCAGGGTTTTTATTAAGAAAGGGTTCTGAATTTTGTCAAATGCCTTTTCTGCATCGATTGACAGGATCATATGGTTCTTATCTTTTCTTTTATTAATGTGATGTATCACGTTGATTGATTTGCGAATGTTGAACCAGCCCTGCATCCCAGGAATGAATCCCACTTGATCATGGTGAATAATCCTTTTTATATGCTGTTGAATTCAATTTGCTAGTATTTTATTGAGAATTTTTGCATCCATATTCATCAGAGATATTGGCCTGTAGTTCTCTTTTTTTACTGGGTCTCTGTCTGGTTTAGGGATCAAAGTAATACTGGCTTCATAGAATGAGTCTGGAAGTTTTCCTTCCCTTTCTATTTCTTGGAATAGCTTGAGAAGGATAGGTATTATCTCTGCTTTAAATGTCTGGTAGAACTCCCCTGGGAAGCCATCTCGTCCTGGACTCCTATTTGTTGGGAGATTTTTGATAACCGATTCAATTTCTTCGCTGGTTATGGGTCTGTTCAAGCTTTCTATTTCCTCCTGATTGAGTTTTGGAAGAGTGTGGGTGTTTAGGAATTTGTCCATTTCTTCCAAGTTGTCCAATTTGTTGGCATATAATTTTTCATAGTATTCCCTGATAATTGTTTGTATCTCTGAGGGATTGGTTGTAATAATTCCATTTTCATTCATGATTTTATCTATTTGGGTCATCTCCCTTTTCTTTTTGAGAAGCCTGGCTAGAGGTTTGTCAATTTTGTTTATTTTTTCAAAAAACCAACTCTTGGTTTCGTTGATCTGCTCTACAGTTTTTTTAGATTCTATATTGTTTATTTCTGCTCTGATCTTTATTATTTCTCTTCTTCTGCTGGGTTTAGGCTGCCTTTGCTGTTCTGCTTCTATTTCCTTTAGGTGTGCTGTTAGATTTTGTATTTGGGATTTTTCTTGTTTCTTGAGATAGGCCTGGATTGCAATGTATTTGCCTCTCAGGACTGCCTTCGCTGTGTCCCAAAGCGTTTGGATTGTTGTATTTTCATTTTCGTTTGTTTCCATATATTTTTTAATTTCTTCTCTAATTGCCTGGTTGACCCACTCATTCTTTAGTAGGGTGTTCTTTAACCTCCACGCTTTTGGAGGTTTTCCAGACTTTTTTTTGTGGTTGATTTCAAGCTTCATAGCATTGTGGTCTGAAAGTATGCATGGTATAATTTCAATTCTTGTAAACTTATGAAGGGCTGTTTTGTGACCCAGTATATGATCTATCTGGGAGAATGTTCCATGTGCACTCAAGAAGAAAGTATATTCTGTTGCTTTGGGATGCAGAGTTCTAAATATATCTGTCAAGTCCATCTGATCCAATGTATCATTCAGGGCCCTTGTTTCTTTATTGACCATGTGTCTAGATGATATATCCATTTCTGTAAGTGGAGTGTTAAAGTCCCCTGCAATTACCACATTCTTATCAATAAGGTTGCTTATGTTTATGAGTAATTGTTTTATAGATTTGGGGGCTCCGGTATTCGGCGCATAGACATTTATAATTGTTAGCTCTTCCTGATGGATAGACCCTGTAATTATTATATAATGCCCTTCTTCATCTCTTGTTACAGCCTTTAATTGAAAGTCTAGTTTGTCTGATATAAGTATGGCTACTCCAGCTTTCTTTTGGCTTCCAGTAGCATGATAAATAGTTCTCCATCCCCTCACTCTCAATCTAAAGGTGTCCTCAGATCTAAAATGAGTCTCTTGTAGACAGCAAATAGATGGGTCTTGTTTTTTTATCCATTCTGATACCCTATGTCTTTTGGTTGGCGCATTTAATCCATTTACATTCAGTGTTATTATACTGAAAGAAAGATACGGGTTTAGAGTCATTGTGATGTCTGTATGTTTTATGCTTGTGGTGATGTCTCTGGTACTTTGTCTCACAGGATTCCCCTTAGGATCTCTTGTAGGGTTGGTTTAGTGGTGACAAATTCCTTCAGTTTTTGTTTGTTTGGGAAGACCTTTATCTCTCCTTCTATTCTAAATGACAGACTTGCTGGATAAAGGATTCTTGGCTGCATATTTTTTCTGTTTAGCACACTGAAGATATCGTGCCAATCCTTTCTGGCCTGCCAAGTTTCAAAAGAGAGATCAGTCACGAGTCTTATAGGTCTCCCTTTATATGTGAGGGCACGTTTATCCCTTGCTGCTTTCAGACTTTTCTCTTTATCCTTGTATTTTGCCAGTTTCACTATGGTATGTAGTGCAGAAGATCGATTCAAGTTACGTCTGAAGGGAGTTCTCTGTGCCTCTTGGATTTCAATGCCTTTTTCCTTCCCCAGTTCAGGGAAGTTCTCAGCTATAATTTCTTCAAGTACCCCTTCAGCACCTTTCCCTCTCTCTTCCTCCTCTGGGATACCAATTATGCGTATATTATTTCTTTTTAGTGTATCACTTAGTTCTCTAATTTTCCCCTCATACTCCTGGATTTTTTTATCTCTCTTGTTCTCAGCTTCCTCTTTTTCCATAACTTTATCTTCTAGTTCACCTATTCTCTCCTCTGCCTCTTCAAGCCTAGCCATCGTGGTTTCCATTTTGTTTTGCATTTTGTTTAAAGCACTTTTCAGCTCCTCGTGACTGTTCCTTAGTCCCTTGATCTCTGTAGCAAGAGATTCTCTGCTGTCCTGTATACTGTTTTCAAGCCCAGCGATTAATTTCATGACTATTATTCTAAATTCACTTTCTGTTATATTATTTAAATCCTTTTTGATCAGTTCATTAGCTGTTGTTATTTCCTGGAGATTCTTCTGAGGGGAATTCTTCCATTTGGTCATTTTGGATAGTCCCTGGAGTGGTGAGGATCTGCAGGGCACTTCCCCTGTGCTGTGGTGTATAACTGGAGTTGGTGGGCGGGGCCGCAGTCTGACCTGATGTCTGCCCCCAGCCCACCGCTGGGGCCACAGTCAGACTGGTGTGTGCCTTCTCTTCCCCTCTCCTAGGGGCGGGATTCACTGTGGGGTGGCGTAGCCCGTCTGGGCTACTTGCACACTGCCAGGCTTGTGGTGCTGGGGATCTGGCGTATTAGCTGGGGTGGGTAGGCAAGGTGCACGGGGGCAGGAGGGGCAGGCTTAGCTCGCTTCTCCTTAGATGATCCACTTCAGGAGGGGCCCTGTGGCAGCGGGAGGGAGTCAGATCCGCCGCCGGAGGTTTGGCTCCGCAGAAGCACAGAGTTGGGTGTTTGTGCTGAGCGAGCAAGTTCCCTGGCAGGAACTGGTTCTCTTTGGGATTTTGGCTGGGGGATGGGCAGGGGAGATGGCGCTGGTGAGCGCCTTTGTTCCCCACCAAACTGAGCTCTGTCGTCCGGGGGCTCAGCAGCTCTCCCTCCCTTTGTCCTCCAGCCTTCCCGCTTTCTGAGCAGAGCTGTTAACTTATGACCTCCCAGACGCTAAGTCACGCTTGCTGTCGGAACACACTCCGTCAGGCCCCTCTGCTTTTGCCAGCCAGACTCGGGGGCTCTGCTTGGCGGGCGAGCCGCCCCTCCGCCCCGGCTCCCTCCCACCAGTCCGTGGAGCGCGCACCGCCTCGCCGCACTTCCTACCCTTTTCCGTGGGCCTCTCATCTGCGCTTGGCTCCGGAGACTCCGTTCTGCTAATCCTCTGGCGGTTTTCTGGGTTATTTAGGCAGGTGTAGGTGGAATCTAAGTGATCAGCAGGACGCGCGGTGAGCCCAGCGTCCTCCTACGCCGCCATCTTCCTATCGAAATCCAACATTTATTTATTATTGAGAGACAGAGAGGCAGACTTTGAGCAGGGAAGAGGCAGAGAGGGAGGGAGACACAGAATCCAAAGCAGGCTTCAGGCTCTGAGCTGTCAGCACAGAGCCCTACTGGGGGCTCAAACTCACAAACCAAGAGATCATGACCTGAGCCAAAGTCGGACGCTTAACCAACTGAGCCACCCAGGTGGCCCCTTGTGCCTGGGTTTTTTTTCCTAGATCTTTGCATGGCTGACTCCCTCTTACCCTTCAGGACTCAGTCCACACTTCGTATACCTAGAGAAGCCTATTATGACCACTCTGCTGAATAATAGTCTCTCCACATCACCCAATAATAATTCTCAATCAGATTACCTTCTTTTAATTTTCTTTTCATTACTGTTGCTATCTAAAGTGATCTTTTTAAATATTCGTTATTTATTGTATAAATTCCTTATTAATGGGAACCTCTTCTGTCTTATTAACTGCTAAACCCCCTCACACACAGTAGATATTAAAATATTCCTTGAATGAAGGAATTTTCTAGATCCATAAATGAATTTATAGGAAACATGTTAGTTTCTGTTGAGGCCAAATTAATAAGGTATTCAAATCCACCTGTAAACAAAATCTTTTAAACAACAGAAAATTACCTCCCCATTTATCTCTAGGGAAAGTGTGAGGTCACTGATAATAACCTTGGAGAAAAGGCAATGTCATTTGGGTTTCCTGTTCCCTTCTGAGTCAAGTCTTTATATAATGAAATTTTCTTTTTATTTAAAGTGCTATAAATTTTCTAAATACTAGAAATGTCCCTAATAAAATATAAGAACATAGAAATTGTTCCAAAGAGAAAAATACAGAAGGCTTACTTGTGGATTCTTTTATGGGATCATCTCAAAGGTGAAATTGCCTTGAAAAGAAGCTCTTTCAATAGTAAGTAATTTATACCCCTTGGATAAGGTCTAACATGGCATTTTAATTTCAGAATATATTTTACGACACCCTGCCCAGCTGTTCAAATCCAGCCATTATTACTTCTTCCAAATACCATGGTTCCCAGAATTTATGTTCTCAATAAATGATTTCAAGGTAAGTCAAACATGGTGATGGATGTTAACTAGATTTATTGTAGTGATCATTTTTGAAATTATACAAATATTTAATCATTATGTTGCATACCTGAAACTAATATAATGTTATGTGTCAATTATACCTCAATAATAAAGTTGAAAAACTGGAGTCCAAGAGGATGACATAGTTAGGAAGTTAAAAATAAAATAAAGATAGACAGCAGCACTAGAAAAAGAAGGAAAGAAAAGAAATAACTGGTCCTGTTTATGTCATTTGTTTAAAATAATCATTTATTGATTGTTATTTGCTGTCCACTGTTAGGCTTTTCCTCTTTTGCAAGAAAAAAAAAAGGCAAGTCAAGCAAATAATGTATTACTCTTAATGAAAAATATTTTAAAGTCCATCCTTCAGAAAGAAAAATAGACAAATGCTAAGATTTAATAAATGCTTCTAAGACCTCATCTTAGGCTTACTTATTTTTACAGTCTCTGTATATTTGAGTGCCTGGTTGTTGCTCAATTTTTGTTGAGAGCCTGTATCCCTATAGGCAAACCTCTTTTTAGAGAACATTCCATGGGGAGACAAGGGAATATGAATACCAGGTGAGAGAATTTGACACGGCAGAAGTCGAGGCCCTTGAGTGCAAACAAAACCCTGAAACAAAGTAAACATGAGGGGTTTGGTGTACCCTATACACCTACAACCAGGAGTCATATATTGTATCTATTTCTTGGAAGTTTATTGAATGCTTTTTGTATACCTAACACGGTATTAGATATTTAAGGAGGCTTAAAAAAGACAATATTGTTTTACCTGGAAAAACTTCTGCAGATAAGGACTTTTTAAAAACATAACTCCAATGCCATTATCAAACCTAACAAGATGAATACTTACTCCTTACTATCATTTAATACCTATTCAAATTTCCTTAACTGTCTCAATTATTTTTTTTTTCCAGTTTTGGACAACTTTATTTGGGGTACAAAAAAATCTGCACAAATTTTAGACTGTGTTAAAATTTCCAACAAGAGATTTGCTAAATGAGAGCTTCATTTGCTATTTAAGTATTAGTCTCTGGTACTATTAATCTTTGAACAGGTTATGGTCAACTGTCTTTGTACACTTTATTTGTTTGAATTAGGAGCCAAACAAGGTCCACACATTATATTTGATTGTTGTAGTTTTTTCAGTGTATAACAGTTCCTTCTTATTTTTTTAACACTTTTTTTTTTCCTGAAGAAATTTGGTCATTTGTCCTGGGGGATGATCCACATTTTGGATTTGGCTGACTACTTCATCATGGTGTTATTTAACTTTTTCTGCTAATTCTTATTTCTCATGCTTCATGGATGCTACTAATCTAGAGGCTTGGTTAAACTGAGTTTTCATTTGACAAGAATACTCATAGGTGGTGCTGTGTATTTCCTAATGCATCACATCAGGGAAGCACATAAGGTCTAGTTGTCTCAGTTTTAGTAACACTAACAGTGACCAGTGGGCTCATGAGTTGTCAGCTTATCTAAACTTCCTAACAACCTGCCACCAAATAATTTTAGCACATCTTGATCATCATTGCCCACATCTGTATTTCATTAGAATCTGCAAAATGGTGATTTTCTATTTCTATCATCTTTTCCTGCTTTTATTGACTGGAATCCTTCCTTAAAGAAGAATGGTCCGCATCTACTGTTTGGTTATTCTGAAATACAGTTCACAGAAAAGAATGGCAGGATAAATGCTTCATTCTTTATCTTTATAAACAACTTCCAGAGCAATGACTCGGTGTCCTAGAAATTTCCAATGATAACCAATGAAGTTTTCTTTTTTGCTATATCATTAGGAGCTCATGAGTTTTAAAAAATATATTTGACATGTATCACTCAATTGCAGTCATTCTTTTTGATGCTCAGATTGTCTCATATTAGGCAAAATGGCATAACAGGCAAGTGGAAACTCCTTCACGTTGGCTCCTATGTCCTTTTGACATAAATCCTTCAGTCAGTAATAGCTTAGTTTCTTAATGTCCTAGGGTCATATTTTATTCCCTGCCCCAGATCTGGAATCAATCATTTATTGAAGGAACTCTGGCTCCTATTAGTCGGAAATGGTCTGGGTGTCAAGGTGATCATTGTTACTGGGTTTTTATTGCTTCTACATCTTTCTGTTGGACAGAATTTATACATACATAATTTTTAGAGAGAAAAAAATAATGTGTTCTTATTCATATTTCCAGGCAAAATTAGGACCACAGAATTTTACTTAACTTTCATATTTTGTAAAAAGCATGTATATGGTTCAAGTCAAAACTCTAATACAAGGCACAGAGAGGTCTTGCTTAGGCCTCTGTTTCCTACCATCTTATTTCCTCCCTCTTCCACAGAAACTATTCTGGTTAATTTTTGTTTCATTTTTTTTTATTGTTTCTTTTTGAAAATATAAGGACATGTGTATATATTTGTCTACTCCTTCTTACACAAAAGGTGGTAACATACTATAAACACTGTTTTCCACCCTTTCTATTTTTTCCCCCACTTAAAGATATGTCATGGGGGTCAGCTACTCTATATTAGCACATAATCATCTCCATCTTCTCTTGGAGTAGTTAGAATGCATAATACACCCTTGTGTGGCTATATCATAGTTTATTCAACTAATGCCCCACTGATGGACATTTTTTATTTCCTGTCTTTTGCTACTGGAAATAATGTTTCAATTAATCACCTTTTGCATAAATCATTTCATATTTTTGCAGATGTGTTTGGGGGTTCGGGGATCTGCATTTTATTTTATTTTTTAATGTTTATTTTTGAGAGAGAGAGGGAGTGGGGGAGAGAGTGGGGGGCAGAAAGAGAGAGAGACAGACAGACAGAGGTTCTTAAGCAGACTCTGTGCTGAGAGCAGAGAAGAGAGCCTGCTGTGGGTCTCAAACTACGAATTAGGTTATCATGACCTGAGCAAAAGTCCTGACGCTTAACCGACTGAGCCACCCAGTCGCTCCCAGGGATCTGCATTTTAAACAAGAATCCTAATGATTCTGATGCAGGTGATTTAGATCTACACGTTGAGAAACAATAGTATAGAGCAGTGTTTTTCAGTTGTGGGTGGGGACCCATTAATGAGTCACGAAATCAGTTTAGTGGCTTGAATTTGAATTTTTTAAAAAATAAAGTAGAACAGAAGTGAATTGAAACTATCAGTACACACTATAATAAGAGTAAGGGATATTTCTTTAAAAATTTTTTTTCATGTTTTTTATTTTTGAGAGAAGGAGAGACAGAGGGTGCGTGGGCAAGGGGCAGAGAGAGAGGGAGACACAGAATCCCAAGCAGGCTCCAGGCTCTGAGCTGTCAGCACAGACTCGGGGCTCAAACTCATGAACCATGAGATCATGACCTGAGCCAAAGTCAGACACTTAACTGACTGAATCACCCAAGCACCCCTCTAGATTCTACTTTTAAATCCTGTTTTCTTTTTTCTTTTTTTAAAAATTTTTAACGTTTATTTAGTTTTGAGAGACAGCACAAGCAGGAGAGGGGCAGAGAGAGAGAGGGAGACACAGAATCCGAAGCAGGCTCCAGATTCTGAGCTGTCAGCACAGAGCCCAATGTGGGGCTCAAACCCCCAAACTGTGACATCACGACCTAAGCCAAAGTTGGATCCTAAACCGACCTAGCCACTCAGGACCTCAAGAGATATTTCTTTAAACTTTTGTTTCAGAAAAGTATGTGTATGAGTCTGAACTGGATCATGACATATAATGTGTTTGTTACTCTGGATTATAGTCCAAAAAAGTTCAAACAATTGTTGGGGGAGTAGATTGTCAGTAAACAGATAAACTACTATTAGCTAGAATATTAGGGAAGACTTTAGGGTAGCATTGGTATCTGAACTTAGCCTTATAGAATGTGAATAGGCACCAAGAACATAGGTTGCTTTTCATAAGCGTAAAGTGTACATGGGGTATTAGAAGGGAAGAATACCAAAAGTAAAGCCAGGAAAGCAAAAATGTATATAGTGTATAAACAGGTCTCCTACCTGGCTAGAGCAGAAATGGGAAGTTGTCACTGACACTAACCATCATTCTCTTTCAAAAGCCAAAGGTTTATTGTTAGGTAACTAAAAAGTTGTAATTATTTTCTTTTCACTTAAATTAGGCTTTGAAACATCTGTTTACCAGTCACAGCACTGGTATTGGAAGAAAAGGATGTCGATTAACAACAGAAGATCTTGAGGCTTATCTTTATGTCTTCTCCCAGCCTGGAGCATTAAATGGTCCAATTAACCATTACCGAAATATCTTCAGGTCAGTATAATTTCTTTTTAGTTAAATAAAATATTCATTCCCTAAAGAGCCAATATTTTATTTATTTATTTTTCCCAAATATTACTTAAATTCCAGCTATTTAGGGGCACCTGGGTGGCTCAGTTGGTTAAGCCTTCGACTCTTGATTTCAGCTCAGGTCATGATCTCAGGGTTTGTGGGATTGAACCCCGCATCAGGCTCTGTGCTGTCCATGCTGGTTGGGATTCTCTCAGTCCTCTTTCTAGTCTTTCTCTGCCTCTTCCCTCAGTTGCATGCTTGTATACACATGTGCACACACCCTCTCTGTCTCTCTCAAAATAAATAAACATTAAAAAAATTCTAGCTAGTTAACATATAGTGCAATATTAGATTCAGGTGTAGAATTTAGTGATTCATCACTTACATACAACACCCAGTGCTCATCATAAGTACCCTTCTAAATACCCATCACCTATTTAACCCATTCCCCCACACACCTTCCCCCCAGTAACCCTCAGTTTGTTCTCTATAGTTAAGCATCTGTTTCTTGGTTTGGCTCTCTTTTCTCCCCCTCTAAGTTCATTTGTTTTATTTCTTAAATTCCACATAAGAGTGAAATCAGATGACATTTGTTTTTCTATGACTGATTTTGCTTAGCTTAATACTCTCGAGCTCCAGCCACATTGTTGCAAATGGCAAGATTTTGTTCTTTTTTATGGCTGAGTAATATTCCATTGTATGTATATATACCACATCTTTATCCATTCAACAGTCAACGTTTGAATGTTCAGTCACTGTTTCAGTTCTTTCCATAATTTGGCTATTGTTGAAATTAATAACAGGTGTTGATGAGGATGTGCAGAAAGGGGAACCCTCTTACACTGTTGGTAGGAATGCAAACTTGGTGCAGCCACTCTGGAAAACAGTATGGAGTTTCCTCAGAAAGTTAAAAATAGAACTACTTTACAATCCACCAATTGCTCTATTAGGTATTTTCCCAAAGGATACAAAAATACTAATTTGAAGGGATACATGCACCCTGATGTTTATAGCAACATTATAAACAACAGCCAATATTTTATTATTATTTTTTTAGCTTATTTGCTTGTTTTGAGAGAGAGACCACAGGCAGGGGAGGAGCAGAGAGGGAGAGAGAGAGAATTCCAAGCAGGCTCCGAGCTGTCAGTGCAGAGCCCAATGTAGGGCTCAATCTCACAAACCATGAGATCATGACCTGAGCTGAAACCAAGAGTTGGATGCTTAACTGGCTGAACCACTCAGGAGCCCCGTCAATATTTTATTTTTAAGATTAAGTTCACAGTTTATCCAAAGACTCAAAAGTGTTCATTTTGTAAGTTACATAGTCTTTTTCTAGGGAAAACTTTAAACATTTGGAAAAGTAGAGAGAAGAATATAATGGAATCCCCCTATAGTTGTCACTTGTTTTATCCATAACTATATCCACTTCTTATTTACCTTTGGATTATTGTGAATAGATGTATGTTTGTAATCATATTTTTAATGATTATTATTCATTCAAGAAATACATATTAAGCACTTTGTATGTTCTAGTCTATGCCAACACTCAGGATATAGTATTGAACAAAATGAGACAAAGGTCCCTGATCACTAGCCAAGTGGGGAAAACAGACATCAACTGTATAACCCCAGTAATGAATATACGGTTATAAACAAACAAAGACCATGATAGAAAGGGATGAGAACTGAGCAAATGATGTTTGAACAGAGAAATAGAGGATGAGTTACATATTGACTGAATAAAGTTGGGGTCAGAGGGATTGGCATTTCAGGAAAAGGAAACAGCATGTACCAAAGCAGTGTGGGAAGATAAGAGAGTTGTGGTTTTAAATAATACAGTGAGGGCCATTGTAGCTAGAGCACAGAAAAAGAAAATAAAATGAGAATGGGTCCAAGAGAAGGCAGTGGCTGGTCTTACAGAGCCATGTAGACCATATTAAGTACTTAAGACCCATGAATGTAAAGCTAGTAAATGAGCATTTCAAGCAGGAAAGAGTAACAATCTAATCTGTATTTGTATACATTCATTCAATGTGAGGAAACTGCAGTGGTCCAGGCTAAAGATGATGGTAGCCTGAAATAGCCTGAAGGCAGTGGAGATGGGGAGAATGGGTAGATTTAAGAGATATTTAAGAGGAAAATTGACAGGGATTGGTGATGGGTTAGATGGGTGGGGGTGGAGGGTCAGGGAAGGAATGAGAAGAAGAGGGGTACCAAGGATGGCTCCTGAATTTTTGGCTTGAACAGCTATATGGATATAGCTCATGCCATTCACTGAGGCAGAAAACACTAGAAGAGAACTGGTTTTGAGGAGAAGGTCATAAACTTTATTGACCTTAAACTAGTTGAGTTTGATGTGGTGTCTTAAATATTCAAATAGGCAGATAGATACAAGGGTTTGGAATTCAAAGGAGAGAATCTGTGATGAAGTTATGTAAAATCTTGGTGTCGCTGATATACACAAACGAAGCTTTTGCTCAGAGTATATTGTCTAGGGAGAAAGTATAGAATGAAAGACAAGATATGGAGATTTGTCTGTTCAGGTTTGGACTCTAGACAGGAGAAAAAGATTTTCCTTGGGAATTAGCAACCACAGCCTGCCTTGAAAAGGTTTAGAGCCTTGAATATATGCTACCTCCATAACACTAGAATCTCAGGGAAATATATTTCAATGTCATCATAAGCTGGTAACACTTCCAAGCAAGCCTGGTAGAAACAAAGACAGAATTTCTCTGGAGGATACATCTCAACTCAGACTTACAATATTCCCACAGGTAGAGTCCCCTGAAGATGAGTTCATAATCCAAATTACAAAAAATACTGATCCACCATTAATGAGTCAGAATACAGTTGCAGTAGAACTCTTACAAATTTCAAATACTACAACAGAGATTATAAAGTATGTTTAAATCATTAGATATGTGAAAGAATAAAAATTATGAGAAAAGAATAAGGAAATATCAAGACAGACTGGAAAAGGCTGAAAAAGAACAAAAGAACTTCTGGAAATGAAAAATATGGCTATTGAAATCTAAAATTCCATAAGTGAGTTAAATAGCAGATCAGACAAGCTAAAAAGAATTATGAATTAGAAGATAGCTCTGAAAAAATTACTTAGAATATAGCTTAGAGAGATAAAGAAGTGAAAATATAAAACGTTATATTTGACATAGAGGGTAAAATTAGAAATCATATATTGGGGTGCCTGGGTGGCTCAGTTGGTTAAGCATCTGACTTTGGTTCATGGTTTGTGAGTTCAAGCCCCACATTAAGCTCTATGCTGACAGTATAGAGCCTGCTTGGGATTCTCTCTCCCTCTCTCTCTCTCTCTCTCTCTCACTCTCTCACTCTCCCCCACTTGTGCTCTCTCTCTTTCTCTCAAACCAAAAAAATTATATAGATAGGTGATAGATAGAATTAGATACACATACATATATATAGATGCTAAGAATTTTTTTCTAGTAAAATAAAATAATGCAAATAGAATGTATTATTTTCAAACCAGTAGAGGGTGACAAGATAACTATCAATTCAAAAGAAGGCAGGAAAGAGAAAAGGGAAGCAAAGTACAGTCAATAGCACAAAATAAGATGTCAAAATCAATTTAAATATGTCAGTAAGCACAATAAATATGAATGTATTAAACTTTCCAGTTAAAAAATAAAATATCAGATTGGATTGAGTCACAAAGCATAAGGACATAAAAAGGTTGATAGTAGGAAGGTAGAAAAAAGTTATAGTGGGTGTTTTATTGGTTGATTAATTGATTTTATTTTTAAGTAATCTTTACATCCAACATGGGGTTTGAACTTACAATGCCAAGATCAAAAGTTGCATGTTCCACTGACTGAGCCAGCCAGGTGCACCTAAAGAAATTGTTATTTTATTTTATTTTATTTTATTTTATTTTATTTTATTTTTTAATGTTTATTTATTTTGGAGAGAGAGTGTGTGTGGGTGGGAGAGGGGCAGAGAGAAAGGGAGAGAGAGAGAACCCCCAGCAGGCTCTATGCTCAGCATGGAGCCTGAAGTGGAGCTTGATCTCATGACCATGAGATCATGACCTAAGCCAAAATCAAGAGTAGAATACTTAATCAACTGTGCCTACCCAGGTGCCCCAAAGGTGTTACTTTAAATAAAACAAAATCAAATTATTTGAATACAAAATCCAAGGGCAGTCAAGAGATTATATGAATGAGTGGAGAAGAGGTAAACCGAAACCTTTTTCTGACTAACAATAACAACAAAAAATTTACAAATATAAATGTAAATATCATCGATAAAACAGATGTTAATTTAAAAGGTATTTATAGGTACCCATTTATCAAGCAAGGCAATGATTGACATTGCAGAGGCTGCAGGTTACATCTCATAGGATATAGCAACATTGTCTCAAGTCCATGTTTTGTCATTTGTTGTTTGTTTTTTACAAACAACATTTGTAAAGAGAATTATAAGAGAAAATAGAACAATATATTTTCATACAAGCTTAAATTTTGAACAGCAGATAAAAATAATAGTTGTTAAATGTTCTTGATTTACCCGTTTATCAAAAATCTAGCTTTGTGATACAAAACAATTAGCTACAAGGAAAAAGAGGAAAATATTCTGATGTTTCTCAAGTTATTTTACTAATATTTGTTCATTAGAGGATCTGCATTCTCAAGAGTAAGCTCTAGAATCCTGCTAATTAGCATGGAGAGAGAAAGAGAAAAAAAGCAGACCTGTGAAGGTCAAAACTTACAATTTTATATAAAGGTGAAAGTTTTAAACTAGATTGCTATAGGTTAAATCTAGTCAGGTCAAGGTCATATGGAATCTTCTGGAAGGTCACTTGACTCCCTCTAATGCTTCTTTATGTTAGGGTAATCGAGCCCAAGTATATAATTTAAAATGGTTATACGATATATAATGACTATACATAAGGTATAGTACATATACTCAGGTATGGAAATCACTGTCATTTATCACCCTTCCCAGGACCATAGACTCATCCAAGGACTCTCCAAAATTTGGAGTTAAGTCATTCACCAGAATGAATGAACTAGGAATTAGATTAGTTATAGGATCTAACCTGCAAAAAGATAATTAAGTCTAAACTTATAACAAAGCACCAAATAATAAAGCAAAACTGACACAAGGGAAAATGACAAATCCATAATCACTATTAGAGATTTTAACCCACCTCTCTCAAAAATTAATCAAGCAGGGAAAAAATAATAATAAAAATGTGAAAGATTTGAACCCAATTAACATCTTTGATCTGATGAACAAATCTAGTATCCTGCATCCAATAATTAGAAAATATATACTATTTTTAAGCACATAGAAATGTTTACAAAGGTTGATTACATACTGGAATAGAGAGTAAATCCTAACCAATACCAAGGGATCAGTGTCATACGGATGTGTTCTCTGAACATAATGCAATTAGAAATTAACAATCACACAAACTTCTAAAAAATTCCATATATTCAGAAATTTTAAAAACTTCTAAATTACTCTTGGCTATGATCCAGGTATTTACCCAAAGAATACAAAAATACTAATTCAAAGGGATACATGTGCCCTGATGTTTATAGCAGTATTATCTACAGTAGCCAAATTATGAAATAGCCCAAGTGTCCATTGATTGATGAGTGGATAAAGAAGATGTGGTATATATATACAAGGGAATATTACTCAACCAAAAAAGAATGAAATCTCACCATTTGCCACGACGTGAATGGAGCTAGAATGCTAAGTGAATTAAGTCAGTCAGAGAAAGACAAATACCATATGATTTCACTCATATGCAGAACTTAAGAAACAAATGAGCAAAGGGGAAAAATAGGGAGAGAGACAAACCAGGAAATAGATTCTTAACTATAGAGAACAAACTGATGGTTACCCAAGGGGAGGTGGGTGGGGAGCTGGGTGAAGTAGATGATGGGGATTAAGGAGAACACTTGTGATGGGCATAGGTGTTGTATGGAAGAGCTGAATCACTATACTGTACACCAGAAAATAATATAATACTATGTGTTAACTGGAATTTAAATAGAAACTTTAAAAAAATTACTCATGGATCAAAAAAGATCATAATGGAGGAGTGCCTGGGTGGCTCAGTTGGTTAAATGTCTGACTCTTGATTTCAGCTCAGGCCATGATCTCACACTTTGTGAGATCAGCTCTGCATTGGGCTCCATGCTGACAGCACAGAGCCTGCTTGGGATTCTCTCTCTGCCCTTTCCCACTTGCACATGTGCACATGTGCACTCTCACTCAAAATAAAGAGACATTAAAAAAAATCATAATGGAAATTAGTAAAAACGTAGAAAAAATAATATCAAAATGCGGAATACAGTTAAAATAATATGTAGGAAGAAATACATTCAGTTTTCCATGCATATATTAGAAAAGAAGATAGAAAAGAAGATTAGTGACCTAAGAGTACAATTTGAGAAGTTAGGAAAAGAACAATATGTAAAAAAAAATAAATTGGAAGGAAAATAATTTAAATTAGATAAAAAGCAGAAATTAATGCAATCAAAAACAAAGACACAATAGAATCAAAAAATCAAAAGCCGATTCTTTGAAGGTTATTAATATAAACTTCTGCCAAGATTGGTTTTTAAAAAGCATGAATAAACAATATTAGGAAGTAGAAAATAGATATAGCTATAAACACAACAGAGATAAAATATAAAACTTAGGTTAACAAATTTAAGAACTTTGACAAAATGGGCAGTTTTTTAGAAAAATATAGCAACCAAAACTAACTCATGAAGAATTAGAAAACCTAAATAGACATAGCCATTAAAGAAATTGAATTATTAATTTAAAGCACATCTACCCACACAAATAGGCTGAAGTGGCTTTACGTGTAAGTTCTAACACAGAACTCCCACTCTAATAGACACTTTTAGACATTATAAAAAGAAGGTATAGGCTTCAGCTCATTATGAAGCTGGTATAACTTTAATACCAAAAGAAGACAAAGATTGTATAAAACTGGAAAATTATAGTTCAAACTACATTATAAATGTAGATCCATAAATTTAAAATAAAATATTTTTGACCTGAATCCAGCATAGATTAAAAATTAAGCCAAAGTTAGCATTAAAATTCATTACTTTAAAAAATAAAATTCATTACTTTAATTAGCCACATTAACAGATTAAAAGGAAAAATATGATTATCCAAATAAAGAATGAGCATTTAATAATATTCAACACATATTTATGCAACAGTTCTTAGTGATCTAGAACTAGAATAGCGGATGTAAGAGTGGAGCTCAGTTAGGCCACTTAGCCTGAATCTCCTGAAGGGATAGTGTAGGAGATTGACTTTTGCTTTACTTAATTATCTGAGAGACAAAAAATAAGGTATTCAAAGTGTTTTGGAGTGGTTATTTGCACCTGGACAGCTGGCAGGCACATAAAAAGATATTCCAGGAGTCAGGACCAAGAGGATAAAAAACCCACATTAAAAGCAGAAAATACTTTTTGATACTGTCCAATAGCTGTATCTGGATGGGAAACTTTGGGGGATCTGGGAAGTCTTTCCTCTATCTGAGAGAATGATATGTTATCCCTTGCTTTTAAAATCACCTTTGCGGATTTATTTTCCCTTTGCCATTACACTTGATATTCTCTGTGTCTGTTAGTATCTTTATATTAATCACAGTATGATTCCATTATGACAACAAAGCAGAAGGGAACTTTGGTCTTAGAAACCTATAGCAAACATCATACTTTATGATGAAACACTAGAAGCATTTTATCTAAAAATAAAGTCTAAAGATAAACTTGCCAACTATAACTGCTTCTATTCACCACTGTTTTGAAGGTTTTAGCCACATAAGAAAAAAAAAAGAAAAGAAAAGTGTAAGTATTAGGAAAGAAACAAACAAAGCCATGATAATTCATAGATAATATGGTTACAATCTAGAAAAAGAATCTACAGAAAAGTTATTTAAACAAAAATAGTTCAGCAAAGTTGATATACATAAATACAATATACAAAAATTATGATCTTATAAATGAACAGTTAGAAAACGTATTTTAAAAATAGATACCCCAGGGCACCTGGGTGGCTCAGTCTGACTCTGGATTTCGGCTCAGATCATGATCTCATGGTTCGTAAAATTGAGCCCTGCATTGGGCTCTGCACTGACAGCACAGCCTGCTTTGGATTCTCCCTCTCCCTCTCTCTGTGCCCCTCCCTCTCTCTCTCTCTTTTTCTCACAGAATAAATAAACATTAAAAAAAAAATAGGTACCCCTACAATAGCAACAACAACAAAATTAGGTGTATAGGAATGACTCTAACAAAAGATCACCTTTATAGATTGTCAAAACTTATTGGAAGTAGTCAAGAATACAGGCTCAGGGCAGTAGATATTTACTAATCAGTAGAGAAGTATTTTAACATTTTAACAATCCATACAGACATGCTGGTATAAACTAGTGAAAATTAGCCCTGGTTTATCATGTTCATGATTGGAAAACTTCAATATCATAAAGTTCTTGATTTCTCACAAACTATTAATTTAATTCAATTTCAATCAAAACTATAGGAAACTTTTTTGAAACTTGAAAAACTGATTCTGAAATTTGTTTGAAAGAGCCTAAGGCTGAGAATGGCCAAGATAGTTTTAAAGGAAAGGATAGATGGATGACTAACCCTATTAAATATTAAGGCTTGTAATGAGGCTATAAAATTAGTAAAATATGGCATTGACTCTGGGATAGACAAATTGACTAACAAAACAGAGAAGAAAGCCCAAAAATGGAACCACGCATATGGGAACCTACTATGACAGAACATTTTGAGTCTGTGGTGAAAGATCCTATACATGTTGGTGGAACAATTAGATATCCATATAGAGTAAAATGAAATTAGATCCCTATCTCTTACTAAACAAGAAATAAACCTCAGGGAAATAAAAAACCTAAACATAAGCAAAACTTTCAAATGTTTGGAAGATAAGAAAATGCTTTCATAACTTCAGGTAGGAAAGATTTCTTAAATAAGACATAAACAGCTTAAACTATGAAGAAGACTGATAAATTTGACTGCATGAAAATAAAAACATTTATATATCAAATGATATCATAGAATGAGAGGCAAGTTTAGATGGGGAAACATTGTTTGCAATACACAGTCATGTGCTAACAATATCTAGAGTTTATAAAGAATGCCTCCGAATCAATAAAAAGGTAGCCCAATCAAAAAATGGGCAAATATATGAAAAGACAATTCACAGAAGAGGAATTTAATGGTCAATAACATTGAAGATGCCAAATCTTACTAGTAGTCAGATATAGAACATAGGTTTCACTACTTGTAATAGAGACGTAAAATAATAGTATCATAAAAAAAGAAATGTATTTCTCTCACAAGTAAAAGTCTAGGTTGGTTTGTTGGCTTTGCTCCATGAAATCATCAAAACTGTCTCTTTGGTCCGAGACCTAGGCACTTTATGTCTTGTTATTCTGCCATCCCTGGGGTGTCGCCCTTGTTCGTGTGATCCAAGATGGTTTACCACCATGGCTGCATTTCAGTCAGTGGGAAGAGGGGAGGGGAAGGCATAGTGTACACAACTTAGAAGTTGCACACATTGTTTCTCATATCTTCACCTTGCTGCAAGAACTCTGGCAAATGTAGGCAGTCTTTATTCTGGGTAGTCCCAGATTTTCCCAGATAGAAAACTAGATTTTCTATCATTGTGGTAGAAAGGAAGAGGTTTTAGGGAGCAGTCTCTACCACATCAGGTAAGTGAAAAGTATTCCACTCTCATTCTATTGAAAATATTTAAACTTTTGAGAAAAGTGTTGGCAGTGATATGGAGCAAAATGAATTCTTACATGCTTCTTTGGAGCATACAATCAGCTCGGAAAACAACCTGACAGTATTGACTAAGGTTGAAGATGTGCTTACTCTCTGAAGAAGCAATTCTGTTTTGGGGAATATACAGTAAGAAAACGCTTTCATATGTGCACAAGGGGATGTACAAGAATAAGTTCAATATTATTTGAATTATCAAAATAATTGGAAATTTTTATTTATTTTTAATTTTTGTAATGCTTATTTATTTTTGACAGAGTGGGGGTGCGCGCGAGTGCGCCCAAGCCTATGAGTGGGGGAGGGGCAGGGAGTGGGAGACAAAGAAACCAAAGCTGACTCTAGGCTCAGAGCTGTCAGCACAGAGCCCAGCTCACGAACTGTAAGATCATGACTTGAGCCAAAGTCAGACACTTAACCAACTGAGCTACCCAGGCGCCCCTTAAATGGCCATTAACAGGAAAATGGATTAATTACGGTATAATCATAAGGTGAAATTCTATATAGGAGTAAAAATTTAGTAGAACTAAATGTATCATTAATAGATAATCTTAAAAATATACTATTAAGGCACAGGTGTGGAAGCATATGTACAGTACTATACCATTTATATAGAGTTCTAGAAATGCAAAACACCTCCATATATTGTTTGTAGAAATCTGTGTACTGTATTTGGGGATATCTGACAAATAGTACCCCCTTTTCCTGACTAATTTCTGAACGAGTTGAGAAATCAAACAAGGGTCAGTAAATGAAAACCAAAACATCACCTTCATTACTGATTAAGGATAGATTGAAGACTATGGCTTAATATGAGAATGGTCTTGCTAATTCCCTATTGCTAGTCTAAACTTTACATCAGTTCACTTGTGGAAGAGTTTGCAGAACAAACTCAACTTTCTCTGCCTCTCAGGTCACTGCCTTCCGTTATCTGGTAGAGAGAGAGGAGAAAGAGATTAAATCTGTCACCCTAAGGACGTGTTATTTGATAGACCCACCTAGTCCAGTACTCTGCACCAACAACTGTCACTCATCGTTCAGGGGTGGGACAAGGATCCAGGAGGGCTTAAGAAATGGGGGAGAGGTTATCTTAAAACATAAAATAAAAGTTGAAAAAAAAAGTTGAAAAACATCACAGGGATGATAATAACTAAATTCAACCCAGTCATTCCTCCTATGGTAGTAGTTCTTTACAATAGCATGTAAAACAGATGGCAGGACCCTACCATTCAGTCAGTCTGAGGTGGGTCCCAAGCGTTATTTCTGCCAAGTTCACAGATGATGTTGATGCTGCTAGTCTGTTGCCCACACTTCGGGAACCACTGCCTTAGGGTGAGGTGAAGAAAAATGGTATCAAAAAAGGTCAGCAGAAATATGTTATCATGTTTGCCATGTTTGGCTTCTTAAGCTAGTGGTGATTGTGTGGGTGTGATTATTTTCCACATTATCTTCTTATAGTAATAAAATATTTCCACACACAAAACTAATGGATGGAATGTATAACATTCTGGACACTGCTGCCTTAATACTTACACATCAGCTGATAACTCAGAGTTTGGAAGAGTAACATGGTAAAATGAGACTTATTTGAAATAGGTATGTTAAGATATATTTTGGTAGGTTGAATGATTAACAGTATAGACCAGAAATTGTTACTACCTGTTAACAGTTTTCAGATTTTTCAAATTGCTTCTGTACTTACTAAGATTAGTCACTTTTAATCAGAAATATTTTATCAAGTGTTTTCCCAATAAGTTCTTCAGCTTAACATACTCTTCTACAATGATGTTTTGCTTTTTATTTATTTATTTTATTTATATTGAGGTATAATTGACCTAAAACATTACATTAATTTTAGGTGTACAATGGTTTGATACTTGTATATATTATGAGATAATCACCAGAAGTCAAAATCTGTATACATAGTTATAAAGTTTTTGTGTGTTGAGAATTTTTAAGATCTACTCTCCCAGCAACTTTTAAATATGCAATGGAGTATTACTAACTATAGTCACCATGCTGTACATACTTCCTTTTATATGTAACATATTTCCTGTGAAGTTTAGCAGTTTGAAACCTCAGGACCAGAGAATGTGCTCTTCTTTTAGTTTTCTGGAAACTTCTCCCTTTTAAGTCCAATTTGATCTGGTAAATAATTTATATTTTTCTTTATTTTTTTTTCTTTTCTAAAAAGTTTTAAAATTTTAAAATTCATTTTATTTATTTGTTTATTTTGTTAATTCAACCATAATTACCATATAGTGTTATTTTAGTTTCAGGTGTAAAATATGGTGACTCAACAATTCTACACATTACTCAGTGATCATCATAATAAGTACACTCTTAATCCCTTTCACCTATTTCACCCATCCCCCCACCTACCTCCCCTCTGGCAACTACCAGTTTGTTCTCTATAGTTAAGAGTTTGTTTGTTTGTTTGTTTGTTTGTTTGTTTGTTTTGATTTGTCTCCTTTTTCCTTTGTTCGTTTTGTTTCTTAAATTTCACATATGAGTGAAGAATTTATATTTTTCTTTGCTTTCTAACTAATTGTCTTTTAAAACTCCTCTTACCTTACTGATTCAATTATGACATGCTCACATATTGTTAAATATGCAGATAACTGTTAGAAACTGTTTTACTTTCGGGTGCGCCTGGGTGGCTCAAGTCGGTTAAGCCTCTGACTCCTGATTTGGGCTCAGGTCATGATCTCACACTTCTTGGGATTGAGCCCCAAGTCGGGCTCTGTGCTAGGAGTGGAGCCTGCTTAAAGATTCTCTCTCTGCCTCTCCCTCCACCCTTATGTGTGCTTGCTCTCTCCCTCTCTCTCTCAAAATAAATAAACTTTAAGATGTTAAAAAAAAAAAAAGAAAGAAAATGTTTTACTTTTGAATATTTTATGAGCCCTAGAATTTGAGTGACTTGCAAGTTTGTATAGCAATCCATGTATCAAAATTATGCATAGAATGAATATATTTTCTATCAGTTTACCCATTCACAAAGAATTTAATTTTTAGGAGCATTATAACCAAACAATGGCCACCTGCATGAGAGTCAAAAGTTAAGTCCTTAGTGGACATATGTGATATCCTGCACATTCAAGCAGCATCCTATTGACCCCAAGTAGCCACAGTCATGATTTTTGATAACTAGCAAAAATGGAAGTCAGTGCTGCAGAGTGTCTAGTAAGATATTCATTTTCATGCTTAGTCAACAGGATTGTAATTAATACCATCCCACCTTTCTGAAAAAGAGTGTAGCAGTAGCTGTCAAAAGCTTTAAAAATATTTATAGTCTTTAGCTCAGGAATTCCACTTCTAGGGATCTAGCTGAAAGAAATTATCTAAAATGCCAAAAAAGATTTGGGCACAGAATGCTCATTATAGCATCACTTAAAACATCATCCCCTTGTTTTAACTAATGATATAATCTAAAAATATTCATTTATAGGAGAATAGTCATTTATGGGTTATTTATGGGTAATTATACCATAAAATAGTATCTTTTATAATTATTTTTGATATAAAACATTATGAAATGAGAAAATTCTCAAGTTATAATGCAATGTGAAATTTGAATATGGATACTGTATATATATTGTGTATATTTATTGCATTTTATTTATAGTATGGTTTCAACTGTATGCATGGAAAATGGCCAAAAGGTTATCTCTTAATGATGGAATTATGCATGATTTTATTCTTTATACTTTACTTAAGAAAATAAACAATAAAACGTTGTTTTAAAAAGAATCTTCTGGGGTGCCTGGGTGGCTCAGTCAGTTGAACATCTGACTATTGATTTTGGCTCAGATCATGGTGACAGAGTTGTGGGGATCAAGCCTCATGTCGGGCTCTGTACTGGGCATGGATGCCACTTGGGATTCTCTCTCTCTCTCCCTCTGCCTCTCTCTCTCTCTCATATATATATATATATATATATATATATATATATATATATATAAAATCTTCTTGCAAAATAAATACAGTACTATTTAATGGTAAAACTCAGTCCATATATATTTTCTGACTTCTCAGTTCCAATTTCATATAAAATGCATTATGTTATCTAAAAAACAATTTTGAATATATTTAAAGTGACATCATTTAAAACTCTTTTATCACACCACTCAAAAATTCTGGTATCCTTTTAAAGCAAATTATTCCTCATAGTGGTGAATTTCATACTTAATTTATATCCTTCATTATAAATTTTGTTAGCCTCATCCAATTAAAAATTTTATTGAGCCCTTTCTTAAATAGCCTTTTAAATTTTTTATTGTATAGATTGATTGCCTAAAGCAGTGTTTCTCAACCATTCATTCTTTCATCATCACCTCCTTAAGGAGCCATTTTAGATGTGTTTTTTTTCCCAATTGCTCCCCACCCTATGAAATTTTAATATTTGTTTATATACTGTGTGTATAACCATGATCTATATATAAAGAAAGTAATATTGTTATCACTCTCCCGAGAACCAAATTTCACCCCATTGGTGACAATATTGCTTCCTGTGAGCATGTATGGCCTAAAGGAATATAATGGAAAAATGTTATTTTAATTTTTACAATGAATCTCAAATCCACGTGTTTTGTTTTTATAGCTGCCTGCCTCTCAAACATCACATGGTGACCACTCCAACACTCCTACTGTGGGGAGAAAAAGATGCATTTATGGAGGCTGAGATGGCTGAAGTCACAAAGATTTATGTTAAAAATTATTTCAGGCTAACTATACTGTCAGATGTCAGTCACTGGCTTCAGCAAGAACAACCTGACATAGTGAACAAATTGATATGGACATTTCTGAAGGAAGAAACAAGAAGAAAAGATTGACTTTTCTATATCTTCTATGAGGGATCTGTAATGAAATCTCTAAATAATTTTTAATAATTGTTCATCAACCTCTTTAAGCTTATTAGGAAAAAATTGTTTTAATATGCTTTATCATAAGTATCCTGACAAATCATATTGAAAAAAATCTGAGAATGTGTGAACTTGTAACATGATATCAATTTTCTTCTGTTGAATTTTGCACAGAAAAGCAGCTGCCTTAAAATGTGTGCAATAGTACAAAAAGGAAGTTGGGGGAAATGGCTCAGTTTTGGTTTCTTGCATTCTTTGCCCTGTTAACATCTGGTGCCTTTTACAAATGTAGATTAAAGATTAGCTATGCCATATTAAAAAAAAAAAAGGTAAACCTGCAATGGTATATAAATTTTCATTTTATTGTTCAAAAGTTCTTTTTACTATTTTCAACCATTAAAAAATTCTATTGTCAAATCTCTTGGATTTATAGTATATTTATTAGTTTGAAGGCAAATATGACTAGAAGAATATGCATTTTGAAAACAGGCCATAATACTACTTATACTGGAAAGACTAATAACAGGTGATGTAGAGATTCTCATGTATACATACATATGTATTAAACATTGCAAAGTAGAAAAGCACATCCAACAAATTACTTGTCTAAATCTTCCAGCTAAATTGGTGAGAGATTTAGACAAAGGATCAAAATGTCCTTTTGCCCCATTAAGGCAACCAGAATTGAATTCAGTATTTCCTATGTGCACTAGAATCTAAGCTCCACAAGGCAGAGTTTTTTACTGTTCTATTAACTGGCATATATCCAGCATCTAGAATAAGGGCCTGGCTCCATTGTAGGCACTCACATATTTGCTTAATGAATAAATAACATATGTGACACATTGCTAGGCACGTGAGGGAAATATAAAAGAAAGATGGCATGGTAACATGGAACTTTCCCTTAAAGAAGCATACACACAACGCAGTTAAATTAAACAAGGATTCAAGAGTAGAAATAAACATTACAAATAAGAATGGGAAGAGTTACAAAATAGAGAATGATACAAGCTCAAGGGAATACTACTCATTCTCTTGGGTTGCTCTCCTTTAGCATGGGAGACAACCAGTAACATCGCCAAATTATGGTTCCATAGAAACTACAACTGTTCCTAAACAAGACTAAGATGGTGGAAAAAAATGTCTTCCTAAGTGTAGTTCTGATAGTGACAGAAGAAAGTGGAATGTCTCTAAGAATTCTCATCATTGTATCCTAAGCAACTTGTATATATTAATAAAAACCCAATTTTCTGTATACATTGTGCTTGTGCCTCATAATAACATTGCAAGGTACAGAGTATTACCAATTTATAGATGTGAAAACAAGGTTGGCCAATGCCCACAGCATAACTGTTGGAACCAGAATCTGACCTAGATTCATCTGGTTATAAAGCCTCTAATCTTTCCAGTAAGATAACAGGCTCTGTATCTACACTGCTCTTTCTGTTTTATTGGTAACCTGCTGTGCTCCAATAAATAGAAACATTTCTCAGAAACCTACAATTTGACTTTTAATCCTGGGAAAAGGAAGTTATGTTAGTAATTAGCAAATATAGGAATATCCTATATAGCACTTTCAGAGTTGCAAATTTTACAAGGTATAGAAGAAAGCCTGGTTCACACCAACTTTGATTATGCTTTCCTCTTGATCCTTTCTGAAGGGCAGCAACAAAGGGAGGAATAGGACTTCATTGGCAGTGTATGTTGACCCAGTAAAATAGTCCTGACTTATTTTACTGAAAACTTGTTACTGACAAATGTGATTTTAGGGTTTGTTGTTGTTACTTAATGTCAGTTTGGAATGCTGACTGGTTCATGTAGACTCATGTTAAGAATATGAATCAAATGTGCCATGGCTAATTCCAGCCTATGATAATGGATATATTCTAATTTTCTATTCATGTGGAAGAGTGCTTGTGACAGATATAAAGGCTCAAGGGCGCCATCAGTTAAACCTCTTAGCATGAAGTGATATTACTGTCTCTGTAGAAATCAATTTGTAGGGAGAGTAAATGAATTTGACTTACCAGCTCCCAAAGCATCTCACAGTAAGTAAACTTTAGTGGTAATGGCATTTAAATGAAAAACTTGTAATTAATATTCATCTATTTAAATTAACATATCCCTAGTAGGTATGTAATATGTCCTTAATATAAATGTCAAAAATTATGTGAAAATAATTTATTAAACATATATGTCAAAAGGAAAACATTTAAAAAAAACAAAAATGATTATACTCTTGATGTGATTCTATTACACCATTTATCATTTTTAACTTTTCTGATTTTAGAGGTAATTCATCCTCATTTCCTATTAACCCACATTATATCTGAGAGTTCTAATTATGTGTGAACAGAAAGAGCACTTGAATGTGGGGAAGGAGTGCGCTCTGAGGGTTGCCCCCAGATCCAATCTACCCACAGCCTGAGACCACTGAGAAGTTGGCCTCAGGGCTCAGCCAAGCTTGGAATTCGAGGTGCAGGTGTGGGAGTCCACCGTGAGTCATGGGATGAGCATGTCGTACCCACCTGCAGTGGCCAACCCCTTCAGGCGGCAGAGGCACCTCAGTTGGTGGCGCTGGGCCTGTCTTATCCTCACTGGGACTGTGCTGGTGCTGGGATGTGAGTCCTGCATCACCTTCCTCTTCAATGGCCTCTGGCCAGTGGCCACACTTTCCACCAAGGGCGGTTCTGCTCAACCAGCCAACACTACTACGAGTTGGGGGAAGAAGCAGGTGCAACCAGTCCTCAAATTCTTGTTTCAGGCAACATTCTGTTTAGTGGGGTTCCTGGTTAAAGTGAAAGGGGAAAATGCAACCAGAGATGAGGCTCTCATCTTTGTTACAGTGCTGCACTCCACTTTCTTTGATCCAATTGCCTGTGTGGTGGCAGGGTTACCCTAGATGGTCTAGGCAAGTCAAAACACACAGACCCCAGTGGCTGGAAAATTCCTAATGCCAACACAGCCTCTGCTTGTAACCTGATAGGACCCCAGTTCCAGGAAGAATACATGGAATGAAATCCTGAAGCTATTCACATCTGAAAGGAAGTGGCCACAGATCCTGATTTTCTTGGAAGGAGTGTGCACCAATTGTACCTGTCTGGTCACTTTTAAACTAGGGGACTTCTCTCTGGGTGTTCCTGTGCAGCCAGTGCTACCTAGGTACCTAAACACACTGGACACAGTGACCTAGATCTAGGAGGGGTTTACAGGTCTACAGACAGGTTTAGGTCTATATATTGACCTTGAGTCAACTCTTCACCAGAGGAGAAGTGGTGTTTATGCCTATTTATATACAAAATAATCAAGAAAAAAAAAAAAACACATCCCTTTTGCTGATATAGTGAGGATCAACATGGCAAATGCTCTGAGTGTCTGTGACAGACCATAGTTATGAAGATTGTAGACTAATGATTTTCACAGGTAACCTTTAACTACCCATGGAAGATAGTTTGGTGGAATTCACAGAAATTAGCCAGAAATTGAAGTGAGATTGGGGTAATATTCATCAGCATCTGGATGAATATACTGCAATTACAGTTGCCTCTAAGGGAGAGAAGATAGGACTTGAAGAGTTTGCAAATTATTTAAAAATCCTAATTTCAGAGCCCTTAGAACAACTTTTTGCCCCCTTTGACAGGAATAATGATGGTAGCATAGAATTCAGAGAATATGTGATAGGACTGACTGCCCTGTGCAATCCTATCAACACTGAAAAGATTCTACAAATGTCATTTAAGCTTTTTGATCTTGATGAGGTTGGTTTCATAACACAGCAGGAGTTAGCTGCTATACTTTGGGCAGCCTTTAGAGTGCCAGATCTTGATGTTTCCAGACTCTTTCAGAAAATAGCTGGACAGAATTCAAAATACATATTATACAAGAACTTTAAGAAATTTGCCTGAAGCATCCAGAATATAACAAGTTACTAAATTCATACTTGGACCTCTCCGCAGCCTATATATATTCATTATCACATCAAGTAGGTTTAATTGCTGTATTCAAATGTTAAAGTCAGCCCTGAAAATTGTGAAGTTACCTTCCAGAGAGAAACTATGATTGAAATAAAATTATCCTTTGAGGAAAAACACAATAGTTTTTTACTTTCAGCACTTAACTGTGCTATGTATAATATGCTTGAGAAATATATATTTCAATTAGATCTTATAGTACCTATGTTGCTTAATATACGTTTGCTTTAATGTGACTGAAGGTGGAGAACAAGAGGTCTATTCATAAGGGGAGCTAAGATGGTAACATAGTAGGAGGACCCTAGGCCTGTCTCATCCCCTGAACACACCTACATAACTATCAAATCATTCTGAATAGCCAAGAAATCAACCTGAGAACTGACAGGACAAACTGCACAACTAGAGGGAGATAAGACACTACACTGAGGAAGGTAGGAAGTGCAGAGACTGGTTTAGGGGAGAAATGGATCAGGAGTGCTACAGAGGGGAGGGGGCTGTGGTCGCAGAGAAAGGCAAATGAGAGTGGAGCACACAGGGGATCACACAAGGAGAGCACTTCCACAAAGTCATTGGCTGGGAAAGTAAGAGGAGTTGATCTTCATGAGTTTTTGTAATCTTTGGGGCTCAAAGACTGGAGTTTTAGAGATCAGGTGGTGTTGGTTAGGATAGAGCCCTGAAGGCACTGCCCTACTGAAGAGAAGACATGTGAGCAATCCTGGGGCAGATGGCCCTGATGTGAGGCTCACCTAAGCACATGGAGAGAGACTATTTGCTTTTCTTGGAACACATCTGTGAGAGGTGGCATTTGCAGAGTTGCCTCTCTGAAGACAAAAGAGCTGGCAGGCACCATTTCCCTCCCCCTCCCCTCAGCATAGGCACAGAAACACCTGCTGAAGGTGCCTAACCCAGACACTGGCTGTTTAGTCTGTTTTGCTCCAAATCCCTTGCCCCTGTGCTCTGTTGTGACTGCCCTTCTCCGTCAAACCTGTATCCATCCCAGAGTGGCAAAACCCTCCCACAGAAGGCCAGTGCAGACCCTCTGCACAGCAATTCCCTAAAGTTTGGAGTTTTAAAAGTCAGCAGACTTGGCTGGGATAGAGCCCAAAAGGCACTGCACTGCTCCAGGAAGTCAAGCAACCTAGAGACAGATTGTGTGAAAACAGTGATCTGAAAAATGCCCGAGGTGGGTGAGGGAAAATTATTCGATCTTCTGGGGGGGTGCTTCCCTAAGAGCAGCAAGCACGGAGACCCCTCTCTGGGGACAAAGGAGCTGCTGGTGCCATTTCCCTCCCCCACCCCTCAGCATAAAACCAACTTCAGTAAGCAGCACAGCATTGACAGTGGCTGCCTAACCTACTTATACTAAGTCCCACCACCCTGCACTCTGCTGGTGCTACTTTTCTTGGTCAGGTGTGCCAAGGACCAGCACAGTGGGCCTCTTTCCTACAAGACCAGCACAACCCCCCCCCCCCACGCCCCCCCCCCCCCCCACACAAGGTCTTATTTAACAAGCAGACCAGAGTACACCTAGTTAAAATACACTACACTCTGCTAAGGTCCAAATGCTGCCATTTGCAGATGACTGACTTGAGGGATAAAGCAGCCAAAACACAGCAGCAGAGTGCACACAGCACACACCAGAAACACTCCCTGAAGTGACAGGACCTGGACACTATATGACCTCTTCTTCATAAAGCCATTACTTTCTGGAGCAGGAAGTATAATAGGCTTTTCTAACTCACAGAAAAAGATACGGACATTGACAAAATGCCAAGATGGAGAAATTTATCTCAAAAGAAAGAACAAGTCATAGCCAGGGATCTAATCGAAACAGATATAAGTAATATGCCTGAGAGAGAATTAAAGCAACAATCATAAGGATACTTGCTGGGCTTGGGAAAGCATGGAAGACATAAGGGACACTCTTACCACAGAGATAAAAGAGTTAAAAAAATCAGAAATGAAAAATATAATAAGGGAGATTTGAAACAGATTGGATGTAATGACCATAAGGATGAAAGAAGCAGAGGAATGAATAAGTGATATAGAAGATAGAATAATGGAAACTAATGAAGCTGAACAAAAGAGAGAAAGAAGAATTATGGGTCATGAGAGTAGAGTTAAGGAACTCAGTGACTCCATCAAACATAATAACATTTGTATTATAGGAGTCCCAGAAGAAGAGAGAGAAAAGGGGGCAGAAGGTTTACTTGAGGAAATAATAGGTGAAAATTTCCCTAATCTGGGGAAGGAAACAGACATCTAATTTCCAGGAGGCACAGAGAACTCCCATCAAAATCAGCAAAAGCAGGGCAACAAGACATACTGCAGTTAAAATTTCAAAATATAGGGATAAAGAAAAAATCCTAATAGCAGCAAGATAAAAGAAGTCCCTAACTTACAAAGGAAGACCAGTAAAGCTAGTTGCAGATCTCTCTACAGAAACTTGGCAAGCCAGAAGGGAGTAGCATAGATATATTCAAAATGCTGAATGGAAAAATAATCATCAGCCAAGAATATTCTATCCAGCAAGTCTATCATTCAGAATAGAAGGAGAGATAAAGAGTTTCCCAGGGTGCCTGGATGGCTCAGTCAGTTAAGCATCTGACTTCAGCTCAGGTCATGATCTCACGGTTTGTGAGTTCAAGCCCCACGTCAAGCTCTGTGCTGACAGCTCGGAGCCTGAAGCCTCCTTTGGATCCTGTATCTCCCTCTCTTTCTGCCCCTCCCCTGCTTGCTCTCTGTCTCCCTCTCTTGAAAATAAATAAACATTTAAAAAAAAAAAAGAGTTTCCCACACAAACAAAAATTAAAGGAGTTTGTGACCACTAAACCATCCCTGCAAGACATATCTAAGGGGATGCTTTGAGTGGGATAGAAAGACCAAAAGTGACAAAAACTAGAAAGGAACAGAGAAAATCTCCAGAAACAATGACAAAACAAGCAATAAAATGGCACTAAATACATATCTACCAATAATTACTCTGAATGTAAATGGACTAAATGCTCCAATCAAAAGACATAGGATATTAGAATGGACAAAAAAACAAGACCCATCTATATGCTGCCCATGAGAGACTCATTTTATTTTTTTTATTTTTTGTAATGTTTATTCACTTTTTGACAGAGAGAGAGAGAATGAGTGGGGGAGGGACAGAGAGAGAGGAAGACACAGAATCTGAAGCAGGCTCCAGGCTCTGAGCTGTCAGCATAGAGTCCAACATGGGGGTCAAACCCACAAACCATGAGATCATGACCTGAGTTGAAGTCAGACGCTTAACTCACTGAGCCACCCAGGAGCCCCAAGAGACTAATGTTTTATTTATTTATTTATTTATTTATTTATTTATTTATTTATTTATGTGTTTAATCATTTTGAGAAAGAGAGAGAGAGAGAATGTGAGCAGGGAAGGGGTAGAGAAGGAGAGAGAGACAGAGAGACAGAAAGAGAGAGAGAGAGAACCCAAGCAGGCTCTGCACTGTCAGCACAGAGCCCAACACAGGGCTTGAACCCATGAATCATGAGATCATGACCTGAGCCATAATCAAGAGTTGGATGCTTAACCGATGGAGCCACCCAGGTGGATGCAAAGAAATTGAATCAGTAATGAAAAATCTCCTAAAAACAAAAGTCCAGGGCTAAATGGCTTCACAGAGGAATTCTCCCAAACATTTAAAGTATTGTTTGGGAGTTTGTTCTCAGTTTGTTCCAAAAAAATAGAAATAGAAAGAAAACTTCCAAACTTGTTCTATGAGCCCAGCATTACCCAGATTCCAAAACAAGACAAAGACTCAAACTAAAAAGAGAACTACAGACCAATATCCCTGATGAACATGGATGCAAAAATTCTCAACAAAATACTGGCAAATTGAATCCAACAGCACATTCAAAGAATCATTCACCATGATCAAGTGGGATTTATTCCTGGTCTGCAAGGTGGTTTAATATTCTCAAATCAATTAATTTGATACACCACATTAGTAAAAAGAAAGGATAAGAACCATATGATCCTCTCAATAGATGCAGAAAAAGCATCTGACAAAGTACAACATTCATTCATAATAAAAACCTTCTACATAGTAGGGATAAAGGGAACATACCTCAACATAAACCCTAGCCTCAGCAATCAGATAACAAAAAGAAGTAAAAGGCATCCAAACCAGCAAGGAAGAAGTCAAACTTTCACCGTTTGCAGATGACATGATACTCTATATAGAAAACCCAAAAGATTCCACCAAAAAATTTCTAGAACTGATCCACAAATTCAGTAAAGTCACAGAATGCAAAATCAACACAGAGAAATCTGTTGCACTTATTTTTTTAAATGTTTATTTATTTATATTTTGAGAGAGAGAGAGAAGGAGAGAGCGAGCAAGTGAACATGAGTTGGGTAGGGGCAGAGAGAGGAGAGAGAATTCCAAGCAGGCTCTATACTATCAGCACAGGGCCTGATGTAGGGCCCAAACTCACAAATCCTGAGCCGAGATCAAGAGTTGGGTGCTTAACCGACTGAGCCACCCAGGTGCCCCAAATCTTTTGGATTTCTATACATCAATAATGAGGTATCAGAAAGAGAAATCAAGGCATCTATCCCATTTACAATTGCACCAAAACCCATAAGATACCTAGAAATAAACTGAACCAAAAAGGTAAAAGTTCTGTACTCTGAAAACTATAAAACGCTTATGAAAGAAATTGAAGATGACACAAAGAAATGGAAAAACATTCCATGCTCATAGATTGGAAGAACAAATCTTGTTAAAATGTCTATACTACCCAAAGCAATCTACACATTTAATGCAATCCCTATCAAAATTACACCAGCATTTTTCACAGAGATAGAACAAACAATCCTAAAATTCATATGGGTCCACAAAAGACCCCGAACAGCAAAAGAAATCTTGAAAATGAAAAGCAAAGCTAGAGGCATCACAATTCCAGACTTCAAGCTGTATTACAAAGCTGTAGCCATCAAGACAGTATGGTACTAGCACAAAAAAGACATATAGACCAAGAGAACAGAATGGAAAACCCAGAAATGAACCCAAACTATATGGTCAGCTAATCTCGACAAAGCAGGAAAAGACTATTCAATGGGAAAAAAAAAGACAGCCTCTTCAACAAATGGTGTTGGGAAAACTGGACCACTTTCTTATACCATAGAGAAAAATAAATTCAGAATGGATTAAAAACATAAATATAAGACAGGAAACCATCACAATCCTAGAGGAGAACACAGGTAGTAACCTCTTTGGTTATACTGGCTATAGCAACTTCTTACCAGATATGTCTCCTGAGGAAACAAAAGCAAAAATGAACTACAAAGATGTCATCAAAATAAAAAGCATCTGCACCATGAAGGAAACAATCAATAAAACTAAAAGGCAACTGATGGAATGGGAGAAGATATTTGCAAATGATGTATCTGATAAAGGGTTAGTCTCCAAAATACATAAAGAACTTATAAAACTGAACACCCAAAAACCAAATAATCCTGTTAGAAAATGAACAAAAGACACGAATAGATGTTTTTCTAAGGAAAACATACAGATGGCTAACAGATACATGAAAAGATGTTCAACATCACTCATCATCATGGAAATACAAATCAAAACCACAATGAGATACCACCTCACACCAGTCAGAATGGCTAAAATCAACAACACAGGAAAAAACAGGTGTTGGCGAGGATGCAGAGAAAGGGGAAGCCTCTTGTACCATTAGTGGGAACGCAAACCGGTGCAGCCTCTCTGGATAACAGTAGGGACGTTCCTCAAAAGGTTAAAAATAGAACTACCCTATGATCCAGCAATTGCACTACCAGGTATTTACCCAAAGGATACAAAAATACTTATTCGAAGGGATACATGACCCAGATGTTTATAGCAGCATTATCAATAATAGCTAAATTATAGAAAGAGCCAAAGTGTTCATTGACTGATGATGGATAAAAAAGAGGTGGTATATATATACATACAATGACATATTACTCAGACATAAAAAAGAATGAAATCTTGCCATTTGCAATGATGCAGATGGAGTTAGTATTATGCTAAACTAGTTAAGTCAGTTAGCGAAAGACAGATACTATATGATTTCACTCATATGTGGAATTTAAGAAACAAAACAGATGAACATAGCGGGGAAAAGAGAAACAAATTAGGAAACAGACTTTTAACTATAGACAACAAACTGAGGGTTATGGAGGGAGGTGGGCAGGGGGATGGGTTAAATAGGCGATAGGAATTATGAGGGCACTGTTATGATGAGTATTGTGTGCTGTATATAAGTGTCCAATCACTAAATTCTACATCTAAAACTAATATTACACTGTATGTTAACTGGAATTTAAATAAAAACTTAAAAAATAAGATAAAAAAGAGAGATCTATTCATAAACATTGTTCACTTTGTTCTAGTTAATGCCTTTATTTTGTTTAGTGCTAAAGTAAGGCCAGAGGAAGTATAGCTTGTCACCTGTCCTTCAGTTTTGCAGAGAAAATATCACATTAAGAGCTTCACTGGCAATAAATAAGTACACTAAATTGTCATTTTTATTCTCTCCAAAAAGTATCTTCTGGATAAATGCCTCTTTGTTCTTTCTCAGAATAGCCTGAATATTTTTTTCAATATACGCAATTTATTGTCAAATTGGTTTCCATACAACACCCAGTGCTCATCCCAAAAGGTGCCCTCCTCAATACCCATCACCCACACTCCCCTCCCTCCCACCCCCCATCAACCCTCAGTTTGTTCTCAGTTTTTAACAGCCTCTTATGCTTTGGCTCTCTCCCACTCTAACCTCTTTTTTTTTTTTTTTCCTTCCCCTCCTCCATGGGTTTCTGTTAAGTTTCTCAGGTTCCGCATAAGTGAAAACATATGGTATCTGTCTTTCTCTGTATGGCTTATTTCACTTAGCATCACACTTTCCAGTTCCATCCACGTTGCTACAAAGGGCCATATTTCATTCTTTCTCATTGCCATGTAGTACTCCATTGTGTACATAAACCACAGTTTCTTTATCCATTCATCAGTTGATGGACATTTAGGCTCTTTCCATAATTTGGCTATTGTTGAGAGTGCTGAGAATAGCCTGAATATTTTATAAGACAAAATAAAAAGAAACATCAGGAAGATATAGTATTGGAAATAACATTGAAAAAATTATCAATGGTATCGCTGCTATTTAAAATTGTTTTTTTCTAGATATGAAAGTGATTATTTAGAATGAGTAAAGAAATTACAACAGACTACAATTTCTGGAAAGCTCACTAATATCACAAACATAAGATATAAACACAAGAATTCTGATAAATTCTATTTTGTCTGAGTCTCATCAAACGGGAAATTTGTGTTTATAATTGCGTAGTCTGCATTATTGAGAATACTCCTCTTATTCTGACTAGGGACTGACAAGAACTGGAGCTTCTACTTAATGTTGTATACCTCCTTACTATCGATATACCTCTAGCACCCTTTGCTGTAAGACATATTCACATTTGATGTGATGTGATGTGGCCTTGGGCCCTATTCCTTCATGTCACTATGCAGGATGATTCAGCAAAGTATTCCTGGAAGCCATTCCTGGACCAGAACAGGGAGCAACAATTTATCTAGATGTGGAAATGGTTGCAAATCAATAAACATCCCTTGCTAGCCCAAACTACTGTACCCTTAACTTAGTTTCACTGAGGCCATTTCCCAAAAATGTAGCCACTCAGTGCCACCATACAGGAGGGGGACATTTGGCTAAGAAGAAAGTCTTGATCAATCGTGGTAAAATTTCTTCGCTAAATTTACAAAAACATACCCCCAAAAGTACAAAAAGTAGACACATTTCTAGGGACCCCACTGGGGCCTTGGAAGGGGCTTGTACAAGTGGGGCCCCTAAAGCTTAAACTTCATTAGGTAGCTTCCTGATATTTTGAGAAGGAAGAAGAGATGGGTGAGGGGAAGGTGAGCAGAAGAGGAAAGCTTAAGGAAAGAGAAAGAAAAAGATAAATATTTTTTTTTTAAAGTTTATTTTGAGAGAGAGAGAGAGAGAGATTGAAGGTGAGGGGCAGAGAGAGGGAGAGACAGAATCCTAAGCAGGCTATGTACTGTTGGCGAGGAGCCCAACATGGGGCTCAAACCAATGAACCGTGAGACCATGACCTGAGCTGAGATAGAGTGTAAGATGCTTAACCCACTGAGCCACCCAGGTGCCCCTAAATATTGGTTTGAGATAATTTCCATGCATTTCTTACTGAAGAAAGGAGATGAGTAAGTGATATTTTATAATCATCACTGTCTTAGTCAGTTCAGGGTGCTGTAACAAAAATACTATGGGTGGCTTAAACAACCAACATTTATTTCTTATAGTTCTAGAAGCTGCAAAGTCCAAGATCAATGGACTGGCACATTTGGTGTCTTATAAGACCTTGCTTCCTGATGTGTAAACAGCTGTCTTCTCACTGTGTCCTCCCATGGTGAAAGGGGCAAGGGAGTTCTCTGGGGTATCTTTTATAATGGAACTAATCTCATACATGAGGGCTCTACCCTTATGACCTGATCACCTCTTAAAGGCTCCAACTCCAAATTCCATCACATTGGGGATCAGATTTCCATGTATGAATTTGGGGAGGACACAAATAGTAGTTCTATAGTAACCACCCAACTTGATATTCCCATCATTATAATGCAAAATACCTTAAATTGAATGCAGTCTGTTAGTAGCAATATTCGTATTATTATGAAACTCTAATAACTTCTATAGGAACATTTGGATAAGTAATTCTGTTAACGTTGTTAGGAACCAAGAGTTTTTCAGTGCAAGAAAAAAAAAAAAGAATGGAATTTAAAAAGAAAGTATCTGAAAATCTCATAATGTTAAATTTGAATCAGATATAGTATAAATTCAGCAATTTCTTTAAATTTAACTTTTTTTTGAGAGAGAGAGAGAGAGAGAGAGAGAGAGAGAGAGAGAGAGAATATGCTTGAGATGGAGAGGGGTAGAGGGAGAGAGAGAATCCCAAGCACCATCAGGCTCAACCCTGATGCAGGGCTTCATCTCATGACCGTGAGATCATGACCTAAGCTATGAAATCAAGAGTCAGATGTTTAACTGACTAAGTCACCCAGGTGCCCCAGCAACTTTTTTTCTTATAAAACTATATTGTTTAGAAACAACATGGTCCTTCAATATTGGTGAGCACACTTAGCACCCAGATTGTGGGCTCTACCTACCATTCCACACTTTGGAGGAACTGTAGTTCTTTGGAGGAATAGCTGGAGTGGGAAATAAACAAGGTATCTGGTATCTGGTTGTGCCAGAAAGCAAGGATACTACCACAGATTAAAGAATGTGTCAAAAGGACATCGGAGCCAATATAAAGGAACTCCCATGGGCCAGATAAAGCAATTTGAGCATCAAAAACAATAATAAATGAATTCATAAAAATTTATAAAAATTTGTAAAATTTATAAAAATCAATGAGTTAATGAAGATAACAAAAATGAACTGAACATATTGGAATTAACAAGGGTACCAACTCCTTACTTTGAAAAATGATAATTTAAATAAGAGAATTAAGCAGTTATCCTGCCCTTACAGTGTGAAATGTCTTTCTGGATACCCAATACTTCTAACTGATGAGGGACAGTTCTTCTTTAAGGAAGATTTCCAGCAAATGTCCAGCAGATAAATTTAGATTATGATAGAATTATAAAATCATTTTGCAATCTTTAGTTGGTTCAACCAAGAATTATCAAAATTATCAGATGAAACCTATGATACATTTTAGCAACATTAAAAGGAGGATAACCAAACATTATATGACTCCTGATATGATACAAAATGAATTACCACTTGTGGTAGGCAGGATTATGCTTGCCCCCACCCTTCTGAAAGATGTCCATGTCCTAATCCCAGAACATGGCAAAGGGGAATTAAGCTTGTAAATAGAATTAAGGTTGCTAATTAGCTCACCTTAAAACAGGGAGATTATCCTGGATTATCCAATTGCACTGCACATAATCAAAAGAGTGCTTAGAAGAGCAAAGGAGTAGGCAGAAGAAAATGTCAGAATAATGCAATGTGAGAAAGACTCAACCTACTGGCTCGGAAAAAGGGGGAAAGGAAGCCAATAGCCAAGGAATATAAGCAGCCTCTAGAAGCTGAAAAACCAAGGAAACGCTCCCTTAGAGCCTCCATAAGAGAATCCAGTCCTGCCTACACCTTGATGTTAGCCCAGTGAGATACATGTGGAACTTCCAACCTACAGAACTGAAGGTAAAAAATTTGTATTGTTTTTAAGCCACTAAATTTTCGGTAATTAAAGCATCAATAGAAAACTAACATACCATCTATTAAATTTATTTTTTGCTAAAAAATTGAACCCGAATTTAATCAAGGCTCTGAAACATATATTTGCAGGAAATGTATGGTATAAATGGACATAGCAAGTGATACTACAAGGACACAAACAGTAAAATTTTAAGTGTGGGATATTCTATAGCTTAGTCTGCCAGGCTTCAGCCACAACATCAATGGCATGAAGATAAAAATGAAAGAGTGAACTGCTCTAGATCAGAAGAGACTCAGGAGACATAAGAACAAAATGCGACCTCTGAATCATTTGAAAACTGATTCTTTATCCAGCTATAAAGGATATTTTTTAGGACAGTTAGGAAAATTTTATAATGGGCTATATAGTAAATGGAATTATTATTAATTTGTAAGGAATAATGTTAGTGGCTATATAATGTGTTTATGTTAGGAAACATCCAATTTTTTTTTTGAGGTGCATATTGAAGTATATAGGAATAAAATTAATGTCTGTGCCTTTACTTTAAAAAATTTTAGAAGGAAGGAAGAAAGGAAGGAAGGAAGGAAAGAAGGAAAAATATTAGAAAGGACCAAAAGGAAAGAAGACTCCATAAAGCATATATGCCCAAATCGTGATAATTGTTGAATCTTGGTAATGGGTAAATTGGTAAATGGGTAAAGTGAAGTAAATTTCTTTACTTTGTATGTTTGCAATGTTTCATATGAAGGGTGCCTGGGTGGCTCAGCTGAACAATCAACTCTTGATACTGGCTCAGGTCATGATCATAGGGTCATGGGATTGAGCCCCTTGTGGGCTCTGCACTGGGTGTGGAGCCTGCTTGGGATTCTCTCTCTCCCTCTGCCCCTCTCCCCCTCTCATATGTGCTCTCTCTCTCCAAAAAATAAAAAAAAAAATTGAAATATTTCACACGAAACATTTTTAAAGAAGGAAAAATAATGCTCCCAAAAAATCACTTTTCTTTCATGAAACTGTAGTCCTTGGAAGAGTCTTTTGCCTTCCAAGGCAATTTTACCTAAAATTTTCACACATGAGAATCATAATTAAGGCCAACCCTAACCAAAATTATGTGTTTAGCTGTGTCTACCTTCAAAGCTCCCATTACTAGTTCCTTAGGATCCTCTTTTCTTCCTAAATGTCTTTCAGGAAAAAAAAAAAAATCAGATAATTTCTCTCACATTAAGGTATAAATAACTTCACAGCCGGAATTAATTAAAATAAAAATAATGCTTTAAAATTCTCCAATGGTGAAATGTCAAGCATCATTGATGAGAGTTTTGCTTTTTATTTTTTATTTTTATTTATTTTTTTTTTATTTTTTATTTTTTTTTAATTTTTTTTAATGTTTATTTATTTTTGAGACAGGGAGAGACAGAGCATGAAAGGGGGAGGGTCAGAGAGAGGGAGACACAGAATTGAAACAGGCTCCGGGCTCTGAGCTGTCAGCACAGGGGCCCGATGCGGGGCTCGAACTCACGGACCGCGAGATCGTGACCTGAGCCGAAGTCGGCGCTCAACCGACTGAGCCACCCAGGCGCCCCGAGTTTTGCTTTTTAAAGGTGGACTTTTTCTTTAATCATTTCATGTAGTCAGTTGCCTAAGGTGTTTTAAGAGAATTAAATTACATGAACCGGAAACCAGTCTGTCATCCTTTTCCAACCACTGAGTTAATAATAAACACAATTGTGCATAATAAAAGTGCTGGAATATTACTTCACTGGCTGGTAAAGGGACATGGTAGAAATTCTGCAGGACTTTGAAGGGAAGAGTTGGGTGCTAGTCTAAGTTTTAACATCTAGGCCACCACTATACTGGCTGTGTGACCTTGCCCTATCTTGTCATGCCTCAACTTCCTCACCTGTCGATTAGGCTCATAGTAGTACCTACCTAAGTGGTGGTTGCAAAGATTGAGTTAATGTATATAAACCAAGTAGAGCAGTTCCCTCACCTAATAAGCATTCAGTAAACATTAGCTATTTTTGTATTTTCTTTGGCATTCCTCATACTACACGTGTAATTAAGAATCCACTAAACAGTTATTCTTTTCATAATTAATGTGTCTGAATATCTGAAAGGGGCATTATTCGGAGAAACGACTACTTTTTGCGCAATCTTATGGTACGAGGTCCATACATTTTCCAAATACTTGGTATTTGTTTAGAAGAGACTCAGGAGACATAAGAACCAAATATAACCACTGAAACGTTGAAAACTGATTTAAACCAAGCAACCATAAAGGATACCTTTGTACAGAGCTCCTGAATGAAGCAGAACTATTGAGCCTTCTTCCTTTGGAGGAAATAATTTTTAAAAATACCAAAAGATTTAAAAATGATACCCATCCAGCTATTTTCTTCAGGGCAAAATATCCAAAATTCTATACCTCACCAATCCATTCACTTCCCCATTCAATTAAAGGCCTTGCCCTTTCAGCCTTACCTCCTCACTTTCTCGTCATAAATATTATGGCTTTATATGCAAAGGGCTGGAATACAACCTGATATTTCCCAGCTAAAGTTCATGAGAGGTTATATGAGCCACTCCTTGGATTAGAAAGGGATGGCGGTCTTTTAGACGTTGTATACACCTTTTCAGGGGATTCATGAATGTTCTAACCTCTTGCTGATTTTACGAAGTTCTTTCCCTACTCCTCACATCCCGTTTTTCTTGCTCAAAACAACAAAGCGAGGGAGGGTGACTCGCTACAGGAAAGGTCTCATCTACCTGTTCTTTCCTGGAAAAAAAAAGCTCTGACATCCCAGGAAGACATAATGTGGAAAAGCGCGCAGGTTCATTTGAACTCGGCTCGCAATGAAACATCTATTAAAATGAATGGCCAGCACCACCCGCAACGCAAAGAGGAAGAGGACAAGGAGTCGCACAGATTGGTTATCCCGGGAGATGGTTTGATCCCTGGGCAATCGGGGCGGGGTGCCCGTCGGCCGAAGTAAACAGAGCTACTACGCCTGCGCACACCCTTACTGGGTCACGTGCAGGCGCCGGCCTCTGAGAATGCCCTAGAGAGCTGTCCGGCCGCTGTAGGGGACCGTGTGCAAACAGACCAGAGGCTTCAACCTTTCCCTGCGGGGCGGATTCGGGTAGGAGAGGAGCGTTGGGTCGGAAACGCCCCTTTCTTCCACAGCCGGGAATTGAGAGCCAATACTGGGCCTGCGGGGCGCCGCCGTACCTTTGTGGGACATGGCCCGCTGTGGGGAGGGGAGCGCGACGCCCGTGGTACTTCTGAGGTCCCCTGGAGTTTGCAGTAAGGGGTTGCAAAAGAAGGGGCCCTGTGAGCGGCGCCGACTGAAGGCGGTGATATCGGAGGAGCTCAGCCAGGATCTGCTCAGGTAGGAGGAGGCGGGAACCCTGGCTGCCTCAGTTGTTAAGGCATCCATCTCCGCCCCAGAAGCTGTGGCTCCTTCTCTGCCTCTCCATCCCTCCTCTACTCGTTCTCCTCGCCTCAGGCTTTTGAGGGACGTGTACCAGTCTCCTCACTACAGAGCCGTTGGCTCGCCCTAAAAAACCAGTCCCGAGCACCTCGGAGACTATGTAACAGATACAAAAAGGAAGCCAAAATTATCATCATAGTTACGTGCGGCACCAGTCTATGCCGAAATAACACGAGCAGGCTTAGTTCTTGAAAGACCTATCGCTAAGGTGGTGTTGGATCCAGGTTTCATGGTCCTGAAACGTACACTTAAAAACAAAATAAAACAAAAAAAACCTTAAACAGTTTAAGAAAAATGATAAAATCCGGTATGAAAATGAATATTTATTTAGATTAAGGAAAAATAGAACAATTAGTGTAGCCTCGGAGGTCACTTTCTTCTGAGCTCTCTTTAAACAGTTTACCAGAAATGCTTACATCAAAATACTTCCCGATTGCAACCCGGCTTCCACTCTCTGCCTAGAACACTCTACAGCTCCCAGCAACTCCCAGCTCCCATGAGGGCCCAAGCAAATGGTGGGTTGTTATGAACCTTAACTCAGGCTTTGGTGAATCCAGGTACTGACATCTCAGTTTATAAAGAAAATGAAGCTTAGGAATGTACCCTGGCCAATTGCCATTTCCACCGAAAGTGATTCCCGAGCTTCAGTGTGCAGCAGAATCACCTGGAGGACTTGTTAAAATTTAGATTTACTAGGTCCCAGACCCTAGTACTCATTCAGTTGGTCTGGGATAGAGCTTTTGCATTTCTAATGAGGTCCCAGGTGATGGTGATGCTGCTGGCTTAGGTTACACTTTAAGAACTACTGAACTAGAGTAAACATAATTACCACTAAATAACCAACTGTTGTGCAGCATTCTACATTTTTTTAAATTTTTTTTTAATTTTTATTAAAAAAAAATTTTTTTTTAACGTTTATTTATTTTTGAGACAGAGAGAGACCGAGCATGAACGGGGGAGGGTCAGAGAGAGGGAAACACAGAATCTGAAACAGGCTCCAGGCTCCTAGCTATCAGCACAGAGCCCGACACGGGGCTTGAACTCACCAACCACGAGATCATGACCTGAGCCGAAGTCGGCCGCCCAACCGACTGAGCCACCCAGGTGCCCCGCATTCTACATTTTAAAAAGTGCTTTCTGTTGCCCACACTTAAGGCTCCAGCAGCTATAAGCTGAGCTTTCTATAAAGTAAAAGAAAATTCCCTTTTAATTTGGGCCTGTCTGCCAAAGATGCTGCTTTGACTCCACCAGTGGGGGATTAATGTAATTGGTGGAAAAATGAAGTTGAAGTTGTTCCGTTTCTAGGGTGAATCTGTAAGGATGAGGCATTCCTTCCCTTTAGTGGCTTTATTCTCCTGGCTTAAGGTGTCAGGAATTTAAGGAAGATAACATGTCTATATAAAGAAAATGAAATTAAGGTATAGCAAGTGAACAATCTATGCTTATCCTAGGAATAATTAAGGATAGGACCCTGAACTCCCAAGTTCCTGTTACAGGCAAATAAAAATAGATGTAGCAGTTCTTTTGTTTGTTTGTTTAATTCTTTTTTTTTTTTTAAGTTTATTTATTTTGAGAGAGAGAGAGCGCGTGCGCATGCGAGAGCACAAGTAGGGGAGGGGCAGAGAGGAGAGACAAAATCCAAGCAGGCTCTATGCCGTCAGCCCTGGATGTTGGATTCCAACTCACAAACTGTGAGGTCATAACCTAAGTCGAGAGATCAAGAGTCAGACACTTAACTGATGGTGCCAACCAGGTGCCCCCCCCCCGACTTTTTAAACGAAAAACTTCATATGTACACCCAGCCACCTTAATTGCTGTGCCAAATTAATCTTTTTCAAGCACAGCAATATAATGGATTTATTCGGCAAATATTAATGAAGTATCTAGCACCCACCATGTACCTAGATTTGTACTAGGTCCTGAAGAATTAAAGATTAATAAGACATGGCTTTGGTGCTGTGCTTACACTCTAGTAAGAGAGATAATAGCCAAACAAAGGTGATGGGGACTGGGGTGAGTTTGGGGAAGGCTTTTTAAGGTGACATTTGAGTGATCTGTTGAGGATCTGTTGTTGTGCAGCAATTTCCTCATCTTCGTTCTCATTTCCCCCTACTTCCTCTTTTTCACAACTAATAAACTCCTCTTCTACACAACTAATAGATGATATTATATATCATCTATTCATAGATGATTCATAGATTCATCATAGATAAATATGAATTTGTCTATGTTTTAAGTCATTTGACTCCCCTTCAACTGTAACACAGAGTTAAACTCTTTGCCTCTTATTTATCTGCAGCTTCATTTGTCACTTCTCAGACCCTCAGTACTCTCTGCTGACCAGTTTGTAACTCCATACTCACACATACCTTAGCAAGGAATGTGGAGCCAAGAACTCTCTGTGACCTTGCCTTGTTCCCCTGACCAACTCTTACTTGATCTTTAAAATGCTTTTTTTTTTTTTTTGTCCTCTGTAAGGTCTTCTTTCATGTCTGTCTTTGAAAAAAATTTACTGGGGTGCCTGGGTGGCTCAGTCGGTTAAGCGCCCGACTTCAACTCAGGTCATGATTTCGCGGTCTGTGAGTTCAAGCCCCACATCAGGCTCTGTGCCGACAGCTCAGAGCCTGGAGCCTGTTTCAGATTCTGTGTCTCCCTCTCTCTCTGACCCTCACCTGTTCATGCTGTGTCGCTCTCTGTCTCAAAAATAAATAAACGTTAAAAAAAAATTTAGAAAAAAATTTATTTATTTGTGTTACTGAATATATCACACTCTGTAGTTTTCAGACCTGTCTTCCCTGCTATTCAATAAAATTCTTGAGTGCACATATGATGTTTTAGTCATTATCTGTCCACAGTGCTTGGTACATAGTACATGTTCAGGAAATTTTTAGTGATCATCAGCAGTCCAAAACGCACTAGATAAGTTAATGCATAGTTGGCAGAGAAATGACATAGGAAGAAGCTGGGCCTTGACATGGTTGAAGCTTTGTTCCAACCTGTCCTTCCTCTAGACTTTGCTATTAGATGAGCCAATAAACCCCCTTTAATGGTTAAGCCAGTCTGAGTCAGATAATTCTGTTACTTTTAACACACAATATATACTTGTAACTGATATGGTTTTATAAAAAAAAAGCACTATATTTTCATATTAACAATTTTTAAACACATTAAATTTTTTAATTTAACAAATACTTATGAGCATATATTATGAAAAAGGCAGATATCCTAGTGATGGTTATATGGCTACTAGCTGCATTGTTTCCTTATTCACTTGAGGATGAGTGTAGGATGGAGAGAAGGTGGGTGGGAGGAAGGAACAAATTGAGTATTTGTACAATTTTTTTAATTAATGTTTGAGAGACAAATACATTTTCGCCTAACTTTATTATTTTTTTAATTAAAAAATTTTTTTTAACATTTATTCATTTTCAAGAGACAGAGAGAGACAGAGTGTGAGTGGGGGGAGGGTCAGAGAGAGAGAGAGAGGGAGACACAGAATCCAAGCAGTCTCCAGGCTCCGAGCTGTCAGCACAGAGCCTGACACGGGGCCGGAACTCAAGAGCCACAAGACCATGACCTGAGCCAAAGTCAGATGCCCAACTGACTGAGCCACCCAGGTGCCCCTATTTTTGCATAACTTTAAAAACCACTTATGAAAATGATATATTGATGAAAATATTGTCTAAAATGCTTCTGTCTGCTCATTGTTTCCAAGGTTCTGAAAGTTGTGCTCTGAAGCATTTGTTTTGTTTAGGGTAAAATACAACAAAATTCAACAAGCAGATACTGAGCTCTACATACTAAATATACAGTTTTTGCCTTTGGGGAGTTTATCGTCTAGTAGAGAGAAAGACACGTACAAATAATGATGCAGTGACAAGTGCTATAATAGAGGTATGCACCAAGTGTGTTGGAATCAGAGGAAGGAGCCATTAACTTGGTCTTGGAGGAATGTGAGTGAGTGTCAGTGGTAACATTCGAAGCTTTCACTGTAATGGATATCTATATCCATTACTTGTACCTCCTATAGTGTACTGGTGTGATTGCCAGTTATATCCTGCAATACAGAAATCCCCTGAGAATACATACCTTGCTGAGCATAATGATACAGTAATAGGAAGTATTAGTATTTAGAGTAGAAATGTATAGTTTTCACAGGGACAAAAGATTATGACAGTATTATGATGCTGATTTCTGTTCTTCCATCACTTGACATGTAATCAGTGGGCTTTACAACAACTATGTCTGTGTGTTAATAAAGGGATTTCAGTGGGTTACTCCAGGAGCCCATTTTAATAATAGGTTAGAGCATGGTTCTATTTGTGTGAGGAAAAAAATGGAAAAGGGCTTAAATGTCACATTCTTGATGGCCAAGCCTGCCTTTTCAGACTTCGTATTTAACAATAGTTGGAACAAAATGTACCAGTGTCTAATCTGGATTGTCTATTGTTATATTTGGTTTGCATGTGTTGTTGACATTTTACTTTCTTTGCTTCTTTTAGTAAGATTTTTAAAAATTGATTCTTTTCAATAGTCAATGACAATACTACTTTGTGTTCTTTTTCTGAAATAAGTCTAAAGTAGGTACATTTTTAAGGAAAATCAACATAAATAGCAGGAGATAAATTTTATTATTACCAGAAAGAATTAAAAAGAAATTTTCTAAAAGTCCTATTGTTTTTGGTATAATTACCTTTGTTTTCACTATAAATTTCAGAAAATTAGATTCAAAGCTAATATTAAACGGTGTTCTTTGGAATGAACTAAGAACAAACTCCTTTTCATGTTAACCTATTTTTATTGTGTTACTTATCTCTGTAATTTTTAGTTTGAGTTATTTTTAAAAGTTATTTTATAAAAATGCGTATGTTATATATTTCTGAGTATCACTAATTAAACTATGGTTTCTTTTTATTCATTACAGGCTCCTAACGGAAGAAATCCATACAGATGTTATTTTCTCCATAGGTTATACTTTGTTCAAAGCACACAAAGCAGTCCTTTTAGCAAGGGTTCCTGACTTCTATTTTCATACTATTGGACAGACATCAGATAATTTAACAAATCATGAGCCTGTTGTTGTAGAGAACTTTGAAACTTCAGAATTTAGAACATTTTTACAGTAAGTGCTTTCTTTATCTTTTTTCTCTTATATTTAAGTCTAATATATAATTGTTTATCTTGTAAACATATTTCATATCTGTTTTATAACCTAAGAAAAATCCATTCATTTAAATTCCAAATTATCTTAGTAATTAGTATTAGTAGAGGCTAAGTATTAGTATTAGAGTATTAGAGCCTTAGTATTAGAAAAGACTAAGTACTAATTTGAGATCGAGCCTGAAAGAGGAGAAATGGTGTGTTCTCTGGTAATTCAAGTGAGTTACTCCTTGCCAGGGTTTTTGGACAGTGGCTCTATTGACATTTTGGGTTGGGTAATTCTCTTGTGGGGGCTGTGCTGTGCAGTTTAGGATGTTTAGCAGCATCCCTGTCCTCTGGCCCCTGGATGCCAGTAGCACCCTTCCTGAGTTCCCTCTATCCCCAAGTTGTGAGAACCAAAATGCCTGCCAGACATCACTGAATGTCCTCTTGAGGGTGGAATTATCCCCCTATTGAGAACCATTGCTATATATTCTTATAATATATAAATTTATATATATTTATATAACCATTTATATATATGTCTATTTGATTTTTTTTAATGTTTATTTTTGAGAGAGAGAGAGGGAGACAGAGTGTGAGAGGGGGAGGGGCAGAGAGAGAGGGAGACTCAGAATCTGAAGCAGGCTCCAGGCTCTGAGCTGTCAGCATAGAGCTCGACACGGGGCTTGAATTCATGAGTTGTGAAATCATGACCTGAGCTGAAGTCAGACACTTAACCAACTGAGCCACCCAAGTTCCCCTACTGACTTCTGTATTATTGGTATGCAAAGCTTTAAATGGATTATGTTTGTAAAAATATGAGATCATAACCTTTTATTCTTTTTTTTTTTTAATGTTTATTTTTGAGAGAGAGAGAGACAGACAGAACGTGAGCAAGGGAGGAGCAGAGAGGGAGATACAGAATCTTAAGCAGGCTCCAGGCTCCAGGCTCTGAGCTGTCAGTGGGGCTTGTACTCATGAACCGCGAAATCATGACCTGAGCCGAACTTGGGTGCTTAACCGACTGAGCCACCCAGGCTCCCCATAACTGTTTATTCTTATGGCTTGTGCATGGTCAAAATTTTTGAAAATAGAATGTCCATTGAACTGATTTGTAATTTTGGGGACTTGTGTTTGCTAAACTTAGAGATTTCATCAGCTAAATAATGGGAGAAATTAGTTTAATCCCCATTCTAATTGAATAGAATTTCATTTTAATGCCTTATTATTTTATGCTCATATGTGTGATTATTTGACATTCATTTTTGCTAAATGTATCCAGGAGAGAAGTATTTTCTAATGTAGTTCCTCAAAATTATATCTCTTAGTCTTCATGACATTTAAATGACATGGACTCTAAGGCTAGAATGCCTGAGTTCAAATTCTCTACTCTGCCATTTGGTAGCTGTGTGCCTCAAACTTAATCCCTCTGTGCCTGGAATTTTCTCAGATGTAAAATGTCTGGGCCGTAATTAGCACCATAAAAATTCACTAAGTTTTTTATGTTTTTAAATCTTAAAGTGTTTGTTTGTATTTCATTTCAGTTTTTTAAATCCTGCCCTCCCATTTCTTCCCTTTTTCTAATATATGGAAGTTGGGTATTGTTCTAAATGATATTTTAGTGGTTTTCTGTCACACCACCCCTCACATATACTTATTCAGCAGGTGTTTATTGTGCCCGGTTATGGGCAGGGCTCTGTGTAAAGGGCTATGTATGTACTGGTTAGTAGGTTCTTGATTTGAGTGCTTAATGATGACAAGTAAATGTGGAACTAAGTTTAAAGCCAATACTGGCAATGACATCATTGTATTGTACTACAAATTTGTCAATTACCAGTTTTTAAGAATATCTTTATTGGGATATAATTCACATACCACAGATATAATCCACCTATTTAAAGTGTAAAATTCGGTGGTTTTAGTATTCACACAGAGTTGTACAGTCATATCCATGATTTAGAGTGTTTTCAACATCCCCAAAAGAAACCCCATAGCCATGAGGTATCACTGTCCATTCCCTCACCCGCCTGCCCGAGGCACCACTAATCTACTTTTTGTGTCTGTGGATTTGCCTATTCTGGACTTCTCACAGATATAGAATCATAAAATTTGTGGGGTTTTGTGACTAGATTATTTCACTAACCATGATGTTTTCAAGTTTCAGCTTAGTTGCATGAATCACTACCTCACTTTTTTTAATTGCCAAATAATACTCCATTGTATGCCTCTACCATGTTTTGTTTATCCATTTATCAGTTGGTGAATACTTATATTCTACTTTGGGACTATTATGACTAATGCTGCAGTGAACATTTGTATGCCAATTTTTGTGTGAACCTGTTTTCATTTCTCTTAGGTATATACCTAGGAGTGGAATTATAGGTCATATGGCAGCCCTGTTTAACTTTTTGAGGAACTGCTAGATTCTTTTCCTAAAGAGGCCGTACTGTTTTACATCGCAACTGGCAATGTGGAGGATTGCAGTTTCTCCACATCCTTGTAACACATATTATCTTCTTTTTTATTATAAACGTCCTAGGGAACATTAAGTGGTACCTCATATTCATTTGTATATCCCTGATGGCTAATGATGTTGGCATATTTGTGTTTGTTTGCCATATTATATGTTCTTTAGAGAACTGTCTGTTCACATCCTTTGTCCATTTTTTTCAACGGGTTATTTGTCTGTATTATTGAATTATAAGCATTCTTTATATATTCTGGCTATTAGGCTCTTATCAGACACATGACTTGCAGACATTTTCTCCCATTGTTTTGGTTTTTTTACTTTCTTCATGGTGTCATCTGCAACACAGAAGTTTTGGATTTTATTTATTTTATTTATTTTTATTTATTTTTTGTTTTGGATTTTAATATAGCCTAGTTTATCTAATTTTTTGTTTGTCACTTGTGCTTTTGGTATGTTATAAATGAGAAACCATTGCCTAATCCAGGGTTACAAAGATTTATTCTTATATTTTCTTCTAAGAATTTTATGGTTTTATGCTTTTAGCTCTTACATTAGTTCTGTGATCCATTTTGAGTTAATTTTTGTGTATAATGTAAAGAAGGGGTCCAAATTCATTCCTTTGTGTGTGGATATCTAGTTCCAGCACCATTTTTAAAGAGACTATTTTTTCCCTAATAGATTGTCTATGTACTCTCGTTGAAAATCACTTGCCCACTGCTATGGACTGAATTGTTTCCCCTCAAATTCATATATTGAAACCCTAACCACCAAGGTGATGGTGTTTGGAGATTGTGCTTTTGGGAGGTAATTGGATTTAGGTGAGGTCATGAAGGTCCCACCTCAAGACTGTAGTAGTGCCCTTAAAAGAAGAGATCCCAGAGAGCTTGTTTTCTCTCTGTACCGTGTGAGAACACAGTAAGAAGGCGACTGTCTACAAGCTATGAGGGGAATTCTTACTGGAATCCAACCATGGTGGCTCCCTCATCTTGCATTTTCAGCCACCAGAACTGTGAGAAATAAATTTGTGTTGTTTAAGTCAATCTGGCTCCTAAACCATAAGCCATTACCATATTTTGTCATGGTAGCCCGAGCTAATAAAACACATGTAAATGTTAGGGTTTATTTCTGGTCTCTTGATTCATTCTATTGGTCTGTATGTCTGTTCTTAATGTCAGTTTGACTTTTGTGAGAAATCGAAGTTGGATTTTTTGTGTTTTTATGTCCTGGATCCTAAGTGTTTTTTGATGCTAGTCTTTATTTGCTGACATACATTTTGCCTGTGATCCAAATCATATTGACTTTAGTGTAGAAAATTCTTTTTGGGTAATTAAATTTTAAGTGTATTTGTGTGATTTGGCTTACTTTTTTTCTTTTTATGCTCTGACATGCTTGAATGATCTGATTTTTTATTATTTCAGTGTTTCTTATATGAAACTCCTATAAGCATAAATGGAAAATTGCCTAACCTTGACTCACCCTGTGTGTAAGAATAGTATGACATAATTTAAACAGATACTTTAAGTGCAGTTTAAAAAATCATTATCATTTTTTAACATAGATCATAGGCTCATCATTGAGTTTCGACTATCAGTTTTAAAATGTATACTTTTTTTGTTCTAGTATGTGGTATAGTGGTATTGTCATAAGAGCAGGCTCTGTAGTCAAGCCAGGTATACCACTTCTAACTGTGTGAACTTTGACTAATCACTTACTGTTAGTTTCCTCATCTGAAAAATGGACATAACAATATCTACCTCAGAGTGTTATTGTGAGGGTTAAATGAGATGCTTATAAAGCACTTAGCATAGTGGTTTGGCATGTAGTAAGCACTGAATATATTTTAATAAGTGTTTATAGTAGTTGGCCCTATGACATGATACATTTCTTATGTGTAAGTTTATTATTTTATTCTTTTTTTAAAAAAATGCATCCAGCATGGGGCCTAAAATCACAATCCCTAGGTCGAGAGTTGCGTGCGCTACTGACTGTGCCAGCCAGGCGCCCCTTGAGTGTATGTTTAAATGAGATGCATGGGATCTGTTAAATTTTTATATATCGAGAAAGGAGGAAAGTACATCAATGTTTTCCTGTATTTATTGTCATTGGAAGTGATAGACAAAAAGATTGAGAGACAGCATGGGTAGAGTGGAGGAGGCACCGGACTTGGCAGCAAAGCAGAGATCTGCCTTTGGGCTGTGCATTATCTTATGTTATGATTTCTTTGAGCCTTAGTTTTCTCATATTTAGAACAAGGAGGTTGGAGTAGATGGCTTTGTGCTTCACAGCACTTCTCAGCCCTCTCTATTTTAAGCACTTAATCACATTTTGTTTTGTATTAGGTTAGTCATATATGTCTGTGGTTATGTAAGCTCCTTGAAATTAGATCATCTCATGGATGTGAACATGCTCAGTGGTATTTTGTATAGTATTTTGCACATAGAAAATGCTTGTGATGTACCCCTTCCATTTTTTTTTTTTTAGCAGATTGCATTGGAATTTCTCTATATTAATTAAAGTGTAAGGAGAGGATTATAATTTAAAATATTGAGATTAGTTTTTTTTAGTAAAACTTCTGAAAAATAATCTTTAAAATTTTTACTTATGAAATTCAGTCCTTATTAGTGACTTTATCGCACATTCTTTCTTTTTAGATAACCAATAAAATTTTTGAAGTATTGTTATGTTGCTACTCATTGTAGAGTCCTTTGGTATTATACACTTTAGAGTGGGAAATGCAGCCTTTGAAATATGGTTTTATATACAGTGGCATCATATGTGGTTCAAACAATTGGCAGTGGAACATAGTTCTTGCTTCATGACCTCATGGTTAAAATTCAACTTAGTGTCATAAAAATCTTTGATTTCCCAAGACTTACCCTGTTATAGTTGTCAGAGTGTATATATGTTTGTGTGTGTGCATGTGTGTGTGAGGAAAAAAAGAGGAAAGACCTTTCTTTTTTCACACTTCCAACTGTTTATTCCATTGTTTTTTTTTTTTTTTTCAAAGAGGCATGACCTTTGAATTTTCAGTTTACCATCAATAACTGGGGGATGCTAAGATAACTTGTCAGTAAGGTAAACACATAGAATAGCACAGAAGAAAACACTGTATTTCCTCTGCAGCTTTTCCAGGTAGTGGTTATTTTCTCTCTCATATTTCTTATACTAGTAGGGCTGGAAGTGGGTGGGATAGGTGTTTTGTTGTATTACCCATATTTAACTATATTTTCTGTATTATTGATGTTCTGACATCTGCGGCCTCACTGGGGAGAGATTACTCCTCCCAGGGTTAGGTAATTCCTGTGAGCACACCAAGTAATCCTGAATCCATTTCAACACCTACCTCCTTTATCTGATTCTTATATTCCAAAAGGCAATATTCCTCTGCCCTAATCTTCCCAGGGCAAAGTATCAGAAAACGAAAGGTCACCCTTATAGCCCAGAGCCCCCCATCCTCCCCACCCCCAATTCCGATTATTCAAACTATCTAATGTTAAGCTCCTTCAGCTGCTTATCTTATGTCACCCATGCCTTCCCTCAGAAAACAAAAGAAAAGGGTTCTGCCTATGCCTTTACATCTCCCTCCTTCAGCCTCCAGACCAACCCTATTGCTTCTCCATGTGGCCATTCCTGGTTGGGGTGTGTCTCTCTCTGCTTGGGGATTATAAATTACAAACTATTTTTTCAATGGCATGCATTTCCTAATCATCTGGCCTCAGCATACCTGAATAAAGCCAATTCCCAGGTGCATTTTAAAGCACTTGAATACTTAATTGCTACCTTTATATCTTTCTCTCTCCCATCTTCCTAAACTGCTTTTCTTTGAATCTCATCTTGGCAGTCTATATCACTAGTCGGTCATCTATAGACACCCCCCCAAGTCAGTCTTCCTCATTTCTTCTTTTTTCTTACTTAAAAAAAATATGTTAATAATTTTTAATTTTAATTCTAGTATATTTAACATACAGTAGTATATAAGTTTCAGGTGTACAATACAGTGATTCAGCAATTCTATACAATACTCAGTGTTCATCATGATAGGTGTACTCTTACTCCCCTTCACATATTTCACCCATTCCTTCACCCACCTCCCCTCTGCTAACCATCTGTTTGTTCTCTATAGTTGAATCTGCTTTTTGGTTTGTCTCTTTTTTGTTTTGTTTCTTAATTTCCACATATGAGTGAAATCATGGTATTTGTCTTTCTCTGGCAGACTTACTTCCCTTAGCATTCTATCTTCTAGATCCATCCATGTCATTGCAGCTGGCAAGATTTCATTCTTTTTTTATGGCTGAGTAATATTTCATTATATATATATACCACATCTTCTTTATCCATTCATTTATTGATGGACACTTGGGTTGCTTCCATAATTTGGCTCTTGTAAATAATGCTACAGTTAACATATGAGTGCATATAATCTTTTCCAATTAGTGTTTTTGTATTCTTTGGGTAAATACCCAGTAGTGGAATTACTGGATCATTTAGTAATTCTATTTTTAATTTTTTGAGGAACCTTGATACTCTTTTCCACAGTGGCTGTACCAGTTTGTGTTCCTACCAACAATGCACGAGGGTTCCTTTTTCTCTATATCCTCGCCAACACTTGTTTCTTGTGTTTTTGATTATAGCCATTCTGACAGTTGTGAGGTGATAGCTAATTAATGGTTTTGATTTGCATTTCCCTGATGATGAGTGCAATTGACTATCTTTTCATATGTTGGTCATCTGTCGGTCTTCTTTGGAAAAATGTCTACTCAGTTCCTCTGCCCATTTTTTGGTTTTAATTTTTTTTTACGTTTATTTATTTTTGAGAGAGAGGGAGGGACAGAGCGTGAGCAGGGGAGGGGCAGAGAGACAGGGAGACATAGAATCTGAAGCAGGCTCCAGGCTCCGAGCTGTCAGCACAGAGTCCAACGTGGGACTCGAACTCACGAACTGCAAGGTCATGACCTGAGCTGAAGTTAGACGGTCAGCTGACTGAGCCACCCAGGCGCCCCTCCTCTGTCCATTTTTTAATGGGATTATTTGTTTTTTTGGTGTTGAGTTTGTGTATACACACACATATACATACATATACATAGTTATACATATATACATATGTATATATGCACTTTTTTTTTTTGAGAGAGAGCGCACAAATAGGGGAGGGGGCAGAGGGAGAGAAACAATTCTTAGCAGGCTCCACACTTGGTGCAGACCCTCATGCAGGGCTTGATCCCGTGACCCTGGGATCACAACCTGAGCTGAAATCAAGAATTGGACATTCAGTTGAGCCACCCACGTGCCCCAATGAGCATGGAATATATTTCCATTTCATTGTGTTATCTTCAGTTTCTTTCATCGATGTTTTATAGTTTTTAGTGTACAGGTCTTTCACCACCTTGGATAAGTTTATTCCTAGGTATTTTATTATTTTGGGTACAATTGTAAATTGGATTGTTTTCTTAATTTCTCTTTCTGCTGCTTCATTATTAGTGTATAGAAATGCAACAGATTTCTGTACACTGATTTTGTATCCTGCTACTTTACTGAATTCATTTATTAGTTAGTAGTTTTTTGGTGGAGCCTTTCGGGTTTTCTATATAGAGTATCATGTCATCTGCAAATATTGAAAGTTTGACTTCTTCCTTGCCAGTTTGGATGCCTTTTCTTTTTGTTGTCTGATAGCTGAGGCTAGGACTTCCAGAACTATGTTAAGTAGCAGTGGTGAGAATGTATATCCCTGTCTTGTTCCTGACCATAGAGGAAAAGCTCTCAGTTTTTTCCCATTGAGGTTGATGTTAGTTGTGAATTTTTCATATATGGCCTTTATTATGTTGAGGTAATGTTCCCTCTGTTCCTACTTTGTTGAGGGTTTTTATTGTGAATGGATGTTGTATTTTTTTAAATGCTTTTTCTGCATCTATTCAAATGATCAAATGTTTTTTATTTTTTCTCATGTTGATGTGATGTATCATGTTGATTGAGTTGCAAGAATAAATCCCTCTTGATCATGATGAATAATTTTTTAATGCATTGTTGAATTTGGTTTGCTTGTATTTTGTTAAGGACTTTTGCGTCTATGTTAATCATATTGACCTATAGTTTTTCTTTTCTTGTGTCTTTATCTGGTTTTTGTATCAGGGTAATGTTAGCCTCATAGAATGAATTTGGAAGTTTTCCTTTCTCTTCTGTTTTTTGGAAATGTTTGAGAAGAACAGGTATTAACTGTTCTTTAAATGTTTGGTAGAATTCCCCTGTAAAGCCATCTGATCCTGGACTTTTGTTTGTGGGGTTTTTTTTTTGATTACTGGTTTAATTTCATAGCTGGTAATTGGTCTGTTCAAATTTTTGGAGTCACCTGATTCAGTTTTGGGTGGTTGTATGTTTCTAGGAATTTATCCATTTCTTCTAGACTGTTCAGTTTGTTGACATATAATTTTTCATAATATTCTCTTAAAAGGTTGTATTTCTTTGGTGTTGGTTGTTATTACTCCTCTTTCATTTGTGATTTTGAGTTCTCTCTCTCTCTTTTTATGAATCTGGCTAGAGGTATCACTTTTGTTGATCTTTTCAGAGAACCAGCTCCAGGTTCCATTGATATATTCTATTGTTTGTTTTTGTTCCTATATCATTTTTTCTGCTCTGATCTTTACTATTTTCTTCTACTGTTTCTGAGTTCTGTTTCTTCTTTTTCTAGCTCCTTTTAGGTGGAAGGTTAGGTTGTTTATTTGAGATTTCTTGCTTCTTGACTGTAGGCCTAAATTGCTATAAAGTTGCCTCTTAGGGCATTTTTGCTGCATCCCAAAGATTTTGGACCATCATGTTTTCATTTGACTTCATTTTATTTCCTCTTTGGTTTCCGGTTAACCCATTCAATTGTTTAGTAGTATGTTATTTAATCTCCGTATATTTGTGTTCTTTCCATATTTTTTCTTATGGTTGATGGTTAGTTTTATAGCATTGTGATTGGAAAAGATACTTGGTATGACTTTGATCTTTTTGAATTTGTTGAGGCTTATTTTGTGACCTAATATATGATCTGTTCTGGAGAATGTTCCATTAGCATTTGAAAAGAGTGTGTATTCTGCTGTTTTAGGATACAATGTTCTGAATATATCTGTTAGATCCATCTGGTCTAATGTGTCATTCAAAGCTACTGTTCCTGTGTTGATTGTGTTTGGATGATCAGCCCATTGATGTAAGTGGGGAATTCAAGTCGCCTACTTTTATTATATTACCATGGATTATTACTTCCTTTATGTTTGTTATTAACTGTGTTATGTATTTGGGTACATAAATATGTACAATTATTATATCTTGTTGGATTGTTCCCTTTGTGATTATATAGTGTTTTTCTTTGTCTCTTGTTACAGTCTTTGTTTTAATGTTTATTTTGTCCATGGTAAGTATTACGCTCCTGGCATTCTTTTCACTTCCATTTGCATGATAAATGCTTTTCCATCCCTTCACTTTCAATCTGCATGTGTCTTTAGGTCTGAAATGAGCCTCTCGTAGACAGCACATAGATGGGTCCTGCTTTTTTAAAAACTTGTTTTTAATTTGAGAGAGAGAGAGAGAGAGAGAGCGAGCATGAGCAGGGGAGAGGGACAAAGGGGCAGAGAGAGAATCCCAAGCAGGTTCCATACTCATCATGGAGCCCAATGTGGAGCTCGATCCTATGACCCTGAGATCATGACCTGAGCCAAAATCAAATCAGATACTTAACCACCTGGTCACCCAGGTGCCCTGGGTCTTGCTTTTTTTATTATTATTATTATTTCCATCACCCTATGTCTTTTGATTGGAGTGTTTAGTCCATTTACATTCAAAGTAATTATTGATAAGCATGGACTTATTGCCATTTTGTTGCTTGTTATGGCTGTTTTTGTAGTTCTTTATGTTTCTTTCTTACTCTCCTCTCATGGTTTGCTGGCTTTCTTTAGTGATATACTTGGATTCCTTTCTCTTTATTTTTTGCATATCTATTACTGGTTTTTGATTTGTGTTTACCATGAGGTTTATATATGGCATCTTACACATATAGCAGTGCACACCCGTTGCATCCTTTTCACACCCATGGCATCCCTCCCTCCCAAGGACAGTCCCAAGAACTGTTTGCCTCCTGACAGCATCTCCACCCTTCCTACCCTTTTGGATGTGGCCTCTTCTCTACATTTAGCTGTGGAGAGTCTGTCCTGCCAGTCTTGAGTTCGTTTCCTGGGTTATTTCCACTGATGTGGGTGTTATTTAGTTATATCATGGGAGAAGGTGAGTTTAGGATCCTCCTACTCCACCATCTTTCCCAGAAGTCAGTCCTCCTCATTTCTCAAAGAAATTCTTGTCAATTTCTCTGGTAATGTAATTCTTGGTTATTACAGTTGTCACACAGGTATTGTTTCCAGTATGTGCCTCTTGATTCTTTTAATTCTTGTCTTCCAATAATCCTGTTCTCTACATGACCTCACTACCATGTCAAATCCTAAGTCGTAATGTTACCAATAACTGCAGCCCTTCGTAATCTTGATTCCAAGCATCTCAACCTCTGACTTCTACCTATCTTTCTAGCTTACTCCTTTAAAACTCCCAACTCTAATGATTTATGGCTTCATCAGGGCCTGCAATGACTTTTACCACACTTTTATTGTCTCTTATCTTCTCATGTCCTCAGTTCTATCCTTACTTAGCTTAAATTTCTTTGTCATTATATCACTTCCTTTACATATAGCCTCTCTTCCCTTGTCCCCTCTGAATTTGTCTTATTTGCAAGTCAAAATCCCAAACCTTAAATCCAGCTCTTTGACTTTTCCACTCCTGCATCCACACACTTGAATGGCTGGAGAAAAACACATGCTAATTGGTCTCACTTTTTTTTTATATATATGTAATTTATTGTCAAATTGGTTTCCATACAACAACGAGTACTCATCCCAACATGTGCCTTCCTCAATTCCCATCACCCACTTTCCCCTCTCCCCCAGCCCCCCCCCCCCCCATCAACCCTCAGTTTGTTCTCAGTATTTAAGGGTCTCTTATGGTTTGCCTCCTTCCCTCTCTGTAACTTTTCCCCCCTCCCCCTCCCCCCTGGTCTTTTGTTGAGTTTCTCAGGATCCACGTATGAGTGAAAACATATGGTATCTGTCTTTCTCTGCCTGACTTATTTCACTTAGCATAACACTCTCCATTTCCATCCATGTTGCTACAAATGGCCAGATTTCATTCTTTCTCATTGCCAAGTAGTACTCCATTGTATATATAAACCACATCTTCTTTATCCATTCATCAGTTGATGGACATTTAGGCTCTTTCCATAATTTGGCTATTGTTGAAAGTGCTGCTGTAAACATTGGGTACAAGTGCCCCTATGCATCAGTACTCCTGTATCCCTTGGATAAATTCCTAGCAGTGCTATTGCTGGGTCATAGGGTAGGTCTATTTTTAATTTTTTGAGGAACCTCCACACTGTTTTCCAGAGCGGCTGCACCAATTTGCATTCCCACCAACACTGCAAGAGGGTTCCCATTTCTCCACATCCTCTCCAGCATCTATAGCCTCCTGATTTGTTCATTTTAGCCATTCTGACAAGCGTGAGGTAGTATCTCAGTGTGGTTTTGATTTGTATTTCCCTGATGAGTGACATTGAGCATCTTTTCATGTGCCTGTTGGCCATCTGGATGTCTTCTTTAGAAGAAAAGTGTCTGTTCATGTCTTCTGCCCATTTCTGCACTGGATTATTTGTTTTTCGGGTGTGGACTTTGGTGAGTTCTTTATAGATTTTGGATACTAGCCCTTTGTCCGATATGTCATTTGCAAATATCTTTTTCTATTCCATCGGTTGCCTTTTAGTTTTGTTTATTGTTTCCTTTGCAGTGCAGAAGCTTTTTATCTTCATGAAGTCCCAATAGTTCATTTTTGTTTTTAATTCCCTTGCCTTTGGAGATGTGTCGAGTAAGAAATTGCTGCAGCTGAGGTCAGAGAGATTTTTTCCTGCTTTCTCCTCTAGGGTTTTGATGGTTTCCTGTCTCACATTCACGTCCTTCATCCATTTTGAGTTTATTTTTGTGAATGGTGCAAGAAAGTGGTCTAGTTTCATTCTTCTGTATGTTGCTGTCCAGTTCTCCCAGCACCATTTGTTAAAGAGACTGTCTTTTTTCCATTAGGTATTCTTTCCTGCTTTGTCAAAGATTAGTTGGCCATGTATTTGTGGGTCCAATTCTGGAGTCTCTATTATATTCCATTGGTCTATGTGTCTGTTTTTGTGCCAATACCATGCTGTCTTGATGATTACAGCTTTGTAGTAGAGGCTAAAGTCTGGGATTGTGATGCCTCCCACTTTGGTTTTCTTCTTCAATATTACTTTGGCTATGGTCTCACTTTAAATCAATGCCTTAAGTAGGCACTTAGTGCTGTCAGTCAGTCATACTGCATGTAGTCATACTTTATTTCCCTAGTCCCATTTGCTCTCCTCCTTTCCTAGGTTATTTCACACCGCCTTTTTTTTTTTTGACCTTCAGTTGCTCTTCCCCCATCTTCCTTCTCACTTGATGAGCTTTCTTCTATTTCACTAAGAAAATCAAAGCAGTTAGAAGAGAACTTTCACGAACTGTTCCCACATCTATTCATTTAGTTGCATTTGTACCATATGTTTTGTCTTCTCTCCTGTTACTATTGAAGAACTTTCAGTGCTTCTATAACCATTCCTTCCACTTGTCTACCAGATCTCACCGTATTTCTTTCCACCTATTGAGGGACATTTCTCCAGCAATTTCACTTTCCCAAAAAGAGTTCCTTTTCTCTTGCATCTTCTCATTGGTATATAAACATGATATTTTATCCCCACCTTAAAAATAACAGAAGCCTTTCTTGACCTCATTTCCTTTCCAACTAATACTTTACCAGTGAGTACTCTAATGCTCTTTTCCCTTTTATATTAAAGCTCAAGAGTTACTTACTACACTGCTCCAATTCCTCTCCTATTCTCAGTCTTTTAAAAAATTGAACTATAATTCACACACCTTAAAATTCACTCTTTTAAACTGTGTAAATTCAGTGGTTTTAGTATATTTACAGTGTTTTGCCACTATCACGTCTCCAATTCCAGAATATTTTCACCATCCTAAAAGGAAATTCCATGCCCCCGGCAATCACACCTCACTCTCTTTTCTCCCAGTTCCTGGCAACCAATAATCTACTTTCTCCCTTTATGGTTTTGCCTATTTTGGGCATTTCATATAAATGGAATCATATAGTACACATCCCTTTATGTCTGGCTTTTTAAACTTGGTGTGATGTTTTCAAGGTTCATTGATGTGGTGTTTATCAGTACCTCATTGGTTTTCGTGGCTCAATATTTCATTGTATGATGGATAAAAGATCATCCAGATCATCCTCAGGTTTGATGATTTGCTAGGAGGGCTCCTAGGACTCAGCACATAGTCATATTCTAGGCTATGATTTATTACAAAAGAAATAAAGAGAAAAGGCACATGATGTGAAGTCCATGGGAAACGAGGTACAAGCTTCCAAGAGTCTTCTTCCAGTGAAGTCACACAGTACATGCTTAATTCCCCTAGCAATGAGTTGTGACAGCACTTCCGAAATGTTGCCAACCAGGGGAGCTCATTAGAAGCTCAGTGCCCATGGTTTTTACTAAGCGTTTGTCATGTAGGCACCCTGTGTCTATTTCGCATCCATATTCCAGACTCCTGGAAGGCAAGCGGGTGTTTAACATAACCCATATTGTTTGTGTAAATAGTTTAAACATAACAAGCCACCCTTATCATTTATAGAATTCCAGGAAAACTCCTAAAATCATGTTCTCAGATACAAGCCAAGGGCTAACCTTATAATTAAATCTTTTAAAAGATAGTAGTCAGGGCTGCTATGTTAAATCTCTTCTATGCATATGGATATACCATATTTTGTTTATCCATTCATGAGTTGATAGACATTTGGGTTGTTTTGACTTTTTGGCTGTTATGAATAATTCCACTCTGAACATTGATGTGCACATGTTTGTGTGAACATGTTTTCATTTCTCTCATGTTATATACCTAGGAGGGAAATTGCTGGATCATATGGTAAACTTTTGAGGAAATGCCAGACTCTTTTCCAAAGAGGCTACACCATTTTACATTCCTACCAGCATGTATGAGGATTCCAATTTCTCTACATTCTTGACCACACTTGTTGTTATCTGTCATTTTGATTATAGCCACCTTAGTAGGTGTGAAAGGTATCTCATTGTGGTTTTGATTTGCATTTCTCTGATGGCTAATGATGTTGAATATCTTTTTTGTGTGCATATTGGCTATTATATATTTTCTTTGGTAAACTCTATTCACATTCTTTTTGTTATATATAATTTTTTAAAGTTTATTTATTTTGAAAGAGACAGAGAGGATGTGTACAAGCTGGGGAGGGACAGAGAGAGAGAATCCCAAGCAGAGCCCGATGTGGGGCTTGAACTCATGAACAGCGAGATCATGACCCGATCTGAAATCAAGAGTCAGATTCTTAAACAACTCAGTCACCCAGGCGTCCTGATCTCTATTCATATTCTTTGCCCATTTGTAAGTTGAATCATTTATCTTTATATTATTGAACATGATTTATATTTTTTAATTCTTTATATATTCTGTATTAATTTTTTGTTTTTTTTTTTTTAATGTTTATTTATTTTGAGAGAGAGAGAGAGCGAGCACACAAGCAGGGGAGGGGCAGAGAGAGAGGGAGAGAGGGAATTCCAAGCAGGCTCTGTGCTGTTAACATGAGGTTCCATCCCATAAACTGTGAGATCACGACCTGAGCCAAAATCAGGAGTTGGCCGCTTAACTCACTGAGCTACCTAGGTGCCCTGTTTTTGTTATATAGTCTCTATGTAAGAATTTTATTCTATATAAAAGAATTTTTAAAATTCTTTATATATTCTAGTTACAAGTTTCTTATCAGGTATGTGATTTGCAAGCATTTTCTCCCATTCTGTGAGTTGTCTTTTAGCTTTGTTCATAGTGTCCTTGAAAGTACAAAAGTTTATAATTTCTGTGATTTTCATTTTGTCTTTTTTTTGTTACTTGTGTTTTTGGGGTTATATGTAAGAAACCATTCCCTAATCCAAGGTCATGAAGATTTATACCTTTGTATACTTTTTAAATTCTTACATTTAGATCTTTCTGAATTAATTTTTGTATGTACTGTGAAGCTCATATCCAGCTTTTTTGCATTTGGATATCCAGTTGTCTCAGCACCGACTTTTGAAGAGCCTAGTCTTTTCCTGTTGGATTTTCTGGACACCTGTAAAGGAAGAACATGTTATTGTGTGTCTCCTTTACTTTTAGTACTCTACTCAGAGAATATGTCACTTCTGACCTTTCTGGTCACCAAATGGGTGGGAGTTTTCCCCCATACCAAACAATTCTGAGATTCTCCAGACACCAGCTGGGTGTCCTACAGATTTAACTCAATTCTCACACTACTTGGAGATATTATTTGATCCCACAAATTAAAGGTTCAGATCCATAAGACTGTCCCCAACCTTTTCAGATGCCAGTTGCAAGTCCAAGTTGTTCCTTCTCTGTGCTTCTGACCAACCAGATGTGAATTGGAGGTTCCCATAAACCCTTTCTCAGGTTCAATTAATTTGCTAGAATAACTCATAGAATGCAGGAAAAGATTATACTTGCTAGATTGCCAATTATCTAAAAAATGATATAACTCAAGAACAGCCAGATGGAAGAGATTCAAAGGGCTAGGATGTGGGAAGGGGTGTGGAGCTCCCATGCCCTCTGTGGGTACACCACTCTCCCAGCACCTCCATGTGTTCAACAACCAAGAGGTTCTCCAAATCCCATCCTTTAGATATGGAGGATTTATTGCATAGACATGATTGATTAAGTTATTGGCCATTGATGATTCTCTCTTGCCAACCAGTACCCATCCGTGGTGACTTTCCAGATGTCACCTAGCTCATTAATGTAAACTCTGCTGTGGTTCAAAGGGCCTGTTATGAATAAGAAAAGCCATCCATTTCACTTTTATTCCTTTTATTTCAGAAGCTAAGAACAAAGCTAAATATTATAACAAAAGATGTCTCTGTGGCTCTTGCATAGGAAATTATAAGGGTTTTAGGAAATATGTGCCCAGAACAGTAGGCAAAGACCAAATATATATTTCATATTATAAATCACAAAATCACAACACTGTTGTCAAAATTTGTTGCATATATATGTAGTTCTGAATAGTCAGTTCTGTTCCACTGATTTATATGTTTATTCTCATGTCATTACCACATAGTATGGATGATTGTAGCTTTGTAGGAAGCTTAGAAATTTGGGAACTTATGAATTGTCCAACTTTGTTCTTTGTCAAGATTGTTTTGACTATTCTGGGTCCCTTGCATTTATGTTTGAATTTTAGGATTGATTTTTTGATTTCTGCAGAAAAGTAGTTGAATTTTGATAGATAATACATTATATCTGTAGATCAATTGAGAGAGTACTGCCATCTCTTTTTAAATGTTTATTTTTAAGAGAGAGAAAGAGCTAGTTGGGAGAGGGGTTGGGGGGGGGTGCACAGAAGATCTGAAGTGGGCTCTGCACTGACTGCAGAGAGCGAGATGCAGGGCTTGAACCCACAAGCCGTGAGAGATCATGACCTGAGCCGAAGTGGGTTGCTTAACCTAACTGAACCACCCAGGTGCCCCAGAGAGTACTGCCATTCTAACAATATTAAATCATCTGGAATGTATTTCCATTTATAAAATTGCTTTCAGCATCATTTTATAGTTTTCAGCATACAAGTCTTATGCTTTTTGGTGAAATATGTCCTTAAGTGTTTTATCTTTTTGATGCTATTATAAATGGTATTATTTTCTAATTTTGTTTTGGATTGTTCATTGTTAGTATCTAAAAATATGGTTGATTATTGCATATTGATTTTGTATCCTGCAACCTTGTAGAACGTGGTTAACAAATAGTTTTTGTAGTGGATTTCCAAGGATTTCTGTATATAAGTTTGCCATTTGTAAATAGAGATAGCTTTACTTGTTCCTTCAATCCAGGTGCCTCTTCTTTTTCTTGCCTAATCCCCTGGCTAGAACCTCCAGTTAAATGTTGAATAGAAGTAATAAGAACAGGCAGGCATTCTTTCTGATTTAGAAGGAAAGCTTTCAGTCTTGTACTATTAAATACAGTGTTAGCTGTGGGTTTTTCATAGATGTTCTTTATCAGGTTGGGGACTTTCCTTCTATTCCTAGTTTTTTTGAGTGTATTATTTTGACAGGGTATTGGATTTTGTCAAATGCTTTTTCTGCATCTATTGAGGTGATCATATGGTGTTTGTCCCGTTGAAATGGTGTCTTAGTCCTGCTAAGAGGACTAAATTTAAAAGGTTTTGTGAGGTCTTTGGGCTGCTGTAACAAAATACTACAGACTGAGTGGCATATAAACAAAAAAAATTTATTTCTCTTAGTTCTAGAGGCTGGAAGTTCAAGGTCAGAGTGCCAGTATGGTAGGATTCTGGTGAAAACCCTATTCTGGGTTGCAGATGCTGACTTCTCACTGTGCTCATGGTGGAAGGAGGAGAGGGATCTTTTTGGAGCTTCTTATATAAGGGTACTAATCCTATTCATGAGGGCTCCACCTAATTACCTCTTAGAGAATTTTGAGGGTATACAAATATTCAGACTATAGCATATGATGTATAATATTGATTTTTATTTGCTTAGCTACCCTTGAATTCCTGAAATAAACCCCATTTGTTTGTAATGTATAATACTTTTTATATGTTGCTAGATTCAGTTTGCTATTACTTTGCTAAGGAATTTTTTCATCTATATTGATAAGGAATATTAGTCTGTGGTTTTCTTATGATGTCTTTGTCTGCTTTTGTATCAGGTAATAATGGCCTCAGAATGAGTTAGAGTGTGTTCTGAGTTACGTTTTTTGGAAAAGTTTGTGAAGGATTGGTGTTAATTCTTTAAGCATTTGGTTAAGTTCACCTGTGGAGCCATCTAGTTCTGGATTTCTCTTTGTGGGAAGTTTTTGATTACTAACTCAGTCTCTCTAGTTGGTATAAGACCTATACCTGAACAGACCATTCAGTTATTCTATTTCTTCTTAAGTCAGGTTTGGTAGTGTGTGCCTTTCTAGGAATTGTCCATTTCATCTGGGTCGTCTAATTTGATGGTATTATATATTCTGAACATTAAAATATTTTATAGACTACTTTTAAAACTTTCTGCTCTTTGAGATTGATCTTTTTTCCAGTTAGCCCAGATAAAAATAGTTATAAAATTATGTCGTCGTTTTATATGAAGGCAGTGCTTGGTAAACTAGCTTTTAAGAATCACTAACATTTTTAGTAATACTTTACATATTCTTTTAGGGTTGTATATTCATCAGACAGAAACATAAGAAACTATGAAGAAGAAATTGTTAGGAAAAAGATAGTGGTGAGGGGAGTGCCACAAAAGAAATGTGACTTCAGCTTTGGAATCTGCACTGACAACGATGGAAGATCATCTGTAGAGTCATCTGATTGTTCTCTTCAGAAGCATGAAGTTCCAGAGGATGTTGATGTTGGAGTACATAATTTAATTTCTACTGGTGAGCTATTTTTTGGTGGATTTTTATAAAAATTGTATAGCTGTGAAAGTAATTATATTCTGATACAGTTGGAGAAAACATATTTCAAAAATCAATTCTACTGATCTCTTTTTTATAGGAGATGAAATAAAGGTAGAATGAAAGTAGATGTAATAAAAGTAACTGAAAGTAAATTTTTTATGGGTAAGTGAAACTCCTAGTTTTCCCAAACAATTGGAGATGGTATTAATCTGAATAAATACACATATAATTCACAATTCTCCTCTTAAACCTCCACGTCACCATCCTTATTCTTATCTATACCAATGAAAGCTTTAGCAGACTATAGAGTCAGTTCTGTTATAACACAATACAGGCACTACTTAAAAACAATATGCAGCATAAAAATCACCATTATATTTTATCATGACAAAAAAATTACTGAAAATTTTGTTGTGCTATGTTTTAAAAAGATAGGAATCTAATAAAAATGATACAGTTTTACACATGTTAAGAAATACATAAATAGTATAGTAAATATGGTGTTTGTCCTTGAAAAATAACTTTAGTTTGTGGAGGTGAGTGTCAGAAGGGTTATAGTTTGTGAACTATTGTGAATTGGCAGAAGGAGGATGTTAAGGGCACAGGAATAGGTACAGATAGATAAAAGTATAAATGATACTGATATAGTAATAGATATTCTAACAGGAACCTTGAAATCTCTGGATCACAAAATTGACTGTTTATTACTTACATAGTGTCTTAGTGCCAGTTCCCAACCCCCAGGCCCCACAAGGTTATGTGACCTGATGTTACCTTGTACATGCAGTGGCATTGCACCACAAGAGAGGAACACCAAAATTAGGAGACTTTCATAGGTTTCTGGCAGATCTGCCCATCCTCCTCTGCATATAGAGTTAGAGATGAAGACGGAGAGATAGAAAGGAGTGATATCTGAGTTGAATCTCAGTGGAAAAAAACAGGAGTTAGCCAGGCTAAAGAGTTTAGGGGAGAAGTACTACAGGCAAAGGAAAAAACATGACCTGCCTATTAGAGGCAGAACGACCCCAGGCACAGAGCAAATTTTGAAGACTGGTAATAGTTTGTTGTAGGACCGGGATGGAAGAGGGGACAAGAATGGTCACAGTAAGAGATGAACCTGGAGATACAAGCAGAAGCCAGATCACTGAAAACCTTATATAAAGGATGACCTTATTTCTTATTGTCCAAATTTGGATACTTTTGAAAGAGTGCAAAGTTATTATTGCAGTTTATAATTACTCTGGGGCAACAGGCATTAACTGGGATTGTCCCAGGCAAATCAAGACTAGTAGTCACTTTCCTTATAAACCATTTTTTTAATGTTTATTTATTTTTGAGAGAAAGAGAGACAGACAGAGTGTGAGCAGGAGAGGTGCAGAGAGAGAGAGGGAGACACAGAATCCCAAGCAGGCTGCAGGATCTGAGCTGTCAGCACAGAGTCTGATATAGGGCTCGAACTCACGGACTGTGAGATCATGACCTGAGCTGAAGTCAGACGCTTAACTGACTGAGCCACCCAGGCGCCCCTCCTTATAAGCCATTTTAGAGAGTTTGGGTGGTACTATTTGGCAGGCTTATGGAGTATAAGCAGAGGAAGATTAGGATAGAGTGGAACGATGACTTCAGCTTGAGGAACATTGAGTTTTGGGTTTCAGTGATTGTGGTTTTTTTTTCTTGGCACCACTTCTGACACCAAAATGTGGGTGTTTTTTTCTCCACACCAACCAATTATCCAGTATCAACTGGGTATCCAACAATTCAATTCTGACACTAAGGGTTATACTGTTATGCAGATAAGAGTCAGGTGCACAGTATGCACCCCGTCAGCCTGCATTGGGCAGCTGTTGCCCTCCAGGATGAGAGAGCTCGGACTAGTCCCCAACCACCTGCATAGTGAGGAGCCAGATGTTGTGGGGCCTGGTAAGCCATTGTAAGACTTTGGCTTTTACTGTAAAAAAAAAAAAAAAAAAAAAAGGACAGAGCCATAAGGTTTTGAACTGGGATGGATCAGGATTTGAATTGCATTTTAAAACATGCCTCTAAATGCTTTGTCAAAAATAGACTGTGGGAGTCAAGAGTGGGAGATGTGTTGGGAAGTTATTGCAGAAATCTAGGTGCGAGGTGATGGTGGCTTGGACTGCAGTGGTAGCTATGGAGATACTGAGTTGTGGTTGGATTCTGGCTGTCTTTTGGTATAGGACCAATAATGACGTTCTGGCTTATAAGTATATAAATTTATAAATTTGTAATTTGGTTAGTGGGAATCTGTCCCCAATGACAGATCCTCAGCAGATGTACTGACTAAAGTTTCTGGATTGATATAGCTATGATATATAGTGTAGTAATTTCTTAAAATGTAAACATGTTTTACATTTCACTCCTCACTTTCTGAATGATGAATCTTTTGAAGTAGAGATACTTTTTAAAATACTTATTTTCTTAAGTGCTGAACAAATCCCATTGCTTCCAGTTGAGAATCTGTTGGTTTAAATGTCATTCTCACCAAAAATTCATGAACAAGAGTAGGAAGGAAATAGGTAGTGAAAAAGGATATCAAAATTGGAAAATTTTCTAGCATCTTAAGAGTTCATAAAGTGGCTTCAATTTTGGTGTATAGTTTTGTATAATATTATGTACATTTAAATATGTACCTACATTAAAAGATATGTTTGTATTTAAATATAAGTTGAAGTTTATATTTCAAAATAAGATATAGATGATTTTTAAATTGTTTTATTTTGAATTTACCAGTTCAGTATTTCAGTTACTGTTGTTCTCTCTTAGTAGCTAATCAAGATAATTATGGGGAGAAACATTAGGTTAATATTAAAACACAAAATTTCTGTATATTTATAATAAACTATTTTTTAGTTTTGTTTTTCTCTTTTAAAGATAATTATGACTTGGATCCTGCATCTGAATTAGGAGAAGATTTATTGAAACTATACGTGAAACATTGTTGCCCAGATATTGATATTTATGTTGATGGAAAAAATTTTAAAGCTCACAGGTAAATAGGCATGTGATTGATTTGGTGTGTTGGTTGTGAAAGTAAAGATTAAAAGGGTGCCTGTCTCTAGCACAGTGGTTTTCAAGCTCTTATTCACAAAAGTAAAAGGGGTTTCATGGTGATGCCGCAGGGGGCCTTTGACAGGGGAGGAAGTTGGACATTAGGCAGGGTATTCTGCCTGAGGCTCACACAGGCATGCATCGCCCCACCCAGATATGTGTGCGTGCTTCAGCCAGAACAGATGTCTGCTTTGCGTTGGACATGAACCTAAGATGTCATTAGGAAAAAATACTCTGTTGCCTAAAATAGGTTTGAAAGCCACTGTCACAGAAAATGTAATTAAATGCAGTTTTTAATTTCACAGGCATTATAGTATTGAGAATGATTACTTCTACATGAATGACATGTATTTTCTCTGGATGCATTTTGGCTCGAAGTCTTTGATTTAGAATAGATATTCTTATGAATAGTGTTGATTAGGAGGTTTAATATTTCAATGTACTTTTTAAAAACCATTATTGTGCTTTACAATTGGGTTGCTTAGACATTCTAGGCTTTTGGATTTCAAATTAAAGCCTACTCTTTTTTGCAAGTAACTAAAATCTGCTGAAAAGAATAACAAATTTTAATAAGAAATACAGATTTTCTTTTGGAATTCAAGGGAAAGAAGTACAGATGGACCTCAAAGGGACTAGAAACAGAACCAGAAAACTGAGGAACCGGTCTCTTTTTTCTCCCTCTCTTTGTGTTTCAAATAGAATGTTGATAAGTTATTCTGGTTCTCCTGAAGAGAAAGAACCAGACTATTAGTAGTGGCAAGAAGCAGTCTTCTAGGTTCAAGGGTTCACATTCTTGATGAAATTAGCAATGGGTTCAGATTATAAGAATCCGCCATGCCGCCAGTAGTGATGTTTGTGCTCTTAAAAATCATATTGGCTTTGCCAGTTAATTGACAGGAGTACATTGCTAAACTCTAGGATTACCAGTTTTTATCAGACTGTTTACCATTCAAAATTTGAACTTTTCTCTTGGGAACATGTATTTTGTAATTATAAGAACTACATATGCACATTTTTTCAAATTTTTATGAAATCTGCATTATACATAGTAAAATGCAGAGTATAATGCAGAATTATATATACTTTTAAATGTTTATTTTGAGAGAGAGAAAGCAAACGTGAGTGGGGGACAAATAGGGGGAAGAGAGAGAGAGAGAGAGAGAGAGAGAGAGGGAAGGAATCCCAAGCAGGCTCCATGCTATCAGCATAGAGCCCAACACAAGCCTCGGACTCACAAACCGTAAGATCATGACCTGGCCCAAAACCAAGAGTCAGATGCTTCATCAACTGAGCCACCCAGGTGCCCCAATACAGACTTATTAATATTTTCCATATCATGTATATATATTTCCCAAATTGTGTGTGTGTGTGTGTGTGTGTGTGTACATGTGTGTGTTTGTGTCTTTCTTTTTGGTGAAGGGAAGCAATGCAATTTTATTTTAAAGATTAATTATGTGTTTAGGTTTTTCTTTTTTTTTTTTAATTTTTTTTTAATGTTTATTTCTAGACAGAGAAAGACAGAGCATGCGTGGGGGAAGGGCAGAGAGAGAGAGAGGGAGACACAGAATCCGAAGCAGGCTCCAGGCTCCAGGCTGTCAGCACAGAGCCCGACGTGGGGCTCGAACTCACAAACCTTGAGATCATGACCTGAGCCGAAGTCAGTCGCTCAACCGACTGAGCCACCCAGGCGCCCCGATGTGTTCAGGTTTTTCTTGAAACCACATGGACATTCTACCAAAGTTTTATTTATAGAGCCCTAAGGTTATTGCTCTCATACAGGGAAAGCAAGACCTTGTGATCATTTGCAATATATCCTCAAACAGTGTTTATATTTGGTCTCTGTGTGCTGCTTGACAGTGAACTATGTTTTAGGAACTGGATCCAGAATATTAGGTTTGTATTCCAGGAGAGTTCTTGCTCACATTTCTGGTTTATTTTGTTCACCAAGCAATAAAAATATATACTCCCTAGAAAGGCAACTTCCTGAGCATATGTTCTAAGAAGATCTGGCTTTAGTTTTCCTACTTTGTTGTTAGCACACTTATGTGAGTTACAGTGGCAAATTCTCAATCTCAAGATTGCCATTCTAGTCCAAACTTGAACAACTCTCTGTTTAGTACATAATAATTGTATCATTCAGTTTAAGGAATATTATGTCAGTAGTTCAGAAGACACATATTCATATCATGTAGTCTAAAGCCCAACATCAGAACTTTCTGAATAACTTCTTGTTCTAGCTAATCAATGTCAGCATTTATCTTAGTGGTGTGACTAAAAATCCATTTGTGATATGGCCGTTTTAATTTTTAATTTATATGTACTGATATATTAAAATATCAGGCAAGTACTCACAAATACCAGGATTTATTATCAGAATTACATTCTCATTAGGTCTTTATAACAGTTTAGTTTGCTAGTTTAATATGTCCAAATTGATGTGGTAATGAGGTAGTTTCTTCTTTTCTTGAGTCCCTGTCTTTCCCTCGTGGTCAAGGTCCTCCCTCAAAAACATCCCTGATATCTGGTTCTTCCAAGATTATCTCTCCAAGTTGCTAGTTGCTCTGTCCAGTCTTTATTTTGATCCCCAGCTTAGTGCCGGGAGCTCTTCATAGCAATGCTTCAAGACAGTCTTATGCCATTCACTTGCTTGGGGTGGCACAATTAAGCCAAAGAAGTCATTTTATAACAGAGTGTTTAAGAGTGTGTGAACTGTGTGTAGAACCTTTCTTTGTGGGTTTGAATTCTAGCTCTACTATCCTTTACCTATGTGAATTTGGGCATTTAACCATTCTGTGCTTCACCATCCTCATCAAACATGGAGTTTCTTAAAGTACTCATCTCACAAGGTGATTATGAGGATTAAATTACTTTAAAGTACTGTATGGGTATTTGCTTATCTCATCCAGGCAATAGGCCTTTGATACAAGCTTTTGTGGAGATGGTAGCAACAGCTTGTATGCACTTTACTTATGTGGGACAAGCAGAGAAACATGGTTTGGATCACTTGCATTTCCCCCCAACCCAAGGAATGGTGGAACAGCAATAGGCCTCCAGGAAAAGTCACATTTACCGTATTCTTCTCCATCTACATAGGTCTTTTGCCCTTTGAAGCATCCTCTTCACTCTTCACACACATTTGTCCTTGTTATTTCCAATACTTCTACTCAAAGGAGAACTGAAGAGAGTTCTTTTTGAGAGGAGGGAGGTTATATATAATAAAAGGAGTACCCATTAGAGTTCATTGATCCTGTTTGTTATGTTACTCCTTTCCTGAATATTGCTTCCTGGGACACTACTACACTTTATCCTCTTTTGTAGACCTCTGTAACATTACTTCCCTGCCCAAATTGCTCTCAATTACTAGATGAATTGTACATTTCTGTCTTCTTGTATTTCCTTCTGTCATCTTCAGCCTACCCCTAAGTTTGTTCCTGATCCAATCTATTGCCGATCTCCTATGTTATGGCATTATTTATTATTGTAGCATTTTCTGAGAAAAGTTGAATGTTACAATTTTTTTTTAAGATTTTATTTTTAAATAATCTCTATACCCATCGTGGGACTCAAATTTACAATCCTAAGATCAAGAGTTGCACCCTCTGGGCACCTGGGTGACTCAGTTGGTTAAGCCCCTGACTTCGCTCAGGTCATGATCTCATGGTTCGTGGGTTCAAGCCCCATGTCAGGCTCTGTGCCGGCAGTTCAGAGCCTGGAGCCTGCTTCAGATTCTGTTTCTGTCTCTGTCTCTCTCTCTCCTTCTGCCCCTCACCTGTTCACGCTCTGTCTCTCTCAAATATAAATAAACATAAAAAAAAAAAAAAAAAAAAAAAGAGTTGCACCTTCTACTGACTGAGCCAGCCAGGCACCCCAAACCTGTTACATTTTTAAGATAGTCTGTTTGTTGCACTTCTGTGTTCCATAATTAAGATTTCCTTGTGCTGCTTTATTGAAAAAGTTTGGCAGTGGGTCCTGATTTTAGCTTTGACACTCTAGATCTGATACCATTTCCAAAATACCTTTCTTCTCAGTGCCTGATATTATACCATTAGACTTTCATTCATTGATTTAAAGTGTTCAATTCTCCCTTTAAAAATTTTTTTCCTGAATATTTAGCAAATTAGCACTGAATCGGGTCAGTGTTCTAGTTTGTGCCATAGGTATGTATTAGTTATATGTTCACATGAAAGCTTTTTCAGAAGTGTGTATTTTAGTTATTCAGAAGTCAGTCTTTCAGTGTTTAGATTCTGACTCCCCCATTTACAGAATGGTTGGGAAGTTACTTAATGTCTTCAAGTCTCAATTTCTTTATCTGTGAAAAGAATAATAACAGTCATTATAGCATAGAATGGCTGTGATGATTGAATCAGGTGATATACACAAAACACTTAGCCCAATAGCTGGCACACTAAGCTTTCAGTAAATGTTAGTTGCTACAAATGTGTATTAGGTACCTGGAAGGGGGACACATTGTTGCCTATTGTACCTTATCTTATAGTGGAGGTTGGCAAACCATGGCTCAGATCTGGTCACTGCTCTCTTTTTATATAAAACAACCAAAGACAAAGAACCATATGCAACAGTAACCTGTAATGCCTGATACTTATATCTGATATTTTTTACCGGTCCCTTTACAGAAAAAGTTTGCCATCCCCTGTCTTGTTCAGATTGCCAGGAGCCTTTAATGAAATAATTATAATAAAATTCCAAATTACCATGCAATAAAATGAGTCACTAACATCTTAATATTAATTACTTTGTTAGTGATAAATGGTCAACCTTGTCCACTTGGGGCGTTTGATGTGCAAACAGTAGAGGGAAAAGAGATAAAATTCCTTGGTGCCACAGGCTTTTGAGGGAGGTTGCAGTAGGGAACCAAAGCGAAAGGCTCTGGGTGCCTGAAAGAAAACAAACCACCTGCAGTAAGCTCCTTAACCACACTTGACTAAAACTGCTCTTCAGATATTCTTTATAGAACGTGCTAGTAGCACAGTGGGCGGACTGTCAGGTGTAAGAGGCTATTCTCTAGTATGCTTCTACTTTTCTGTTCCTATCACTGAGTTTGTGTCTTCCAGGAGTCACTTGGGTTGTTCCCAAATCTACTTAATGCCATTTGAACTTAATTATTTTCATGGCATAACTTAACAAAATAAACCAATGATACATGAAGATGAAAAGAGTTATTGTTCCAGTGAAAACTAAAGTGAATGGAAAGATCCAGGAAAGGAGAGATGCTTTAAAAGTTGCTGTTGAATTTAATATAGGTGAGCAATATAAAATTTGAGGGGAAGTTAGGAAAATCTAAAATGATTCTATACTTGAGTTGCTTCACAGAAGTTTTAGATTTTATTCTTCACTTTTTTTTTTTTTTTTTTTGAAGTTCATTTACTAATTTTGAGAGAGGGGAAGGGGCAGAGAGGGGCTATCTACACTAACAGCACAGAGCCTGACATGGGGCTCAAACTCATGAGCCCACAGATTATGACCTGAGCCAAAATCAAGAGTCGGACACTTAACCGACTGAGCCACCAAAGTGCTCATCATCTTCACCTTAAAGAAGTTTGAATTAGAAATTATGGGTGTGTGTACGTATAGTTTTTGCAAGAAATAAAAGGTTCTAGCCAGTGAACTCACATTAAAGAAAAGAGGGAATGACCTTACAGTGAAAGATTTGTGAATGAATTCATATGTATTTTTTTAAGTAATTGGCAGGTGTTTTATTAAAATGTGGTTTTTGGAAGTGGGAGAGATGTTCTAACTGGTCTTCAGGTACTTTTGTCAGTGATTGGTTGGCTGTAAGCGAGCAAGCAGACAGTTTGGAGAGTTTCAGAGGAGGAAGGATTGTTCAGTGTTAGGGGTAAAGAGTTTTTTTCAGACTGCTAATTTCCTGCAAGAAGTCAGAGTCATTATCAAGTGGTTGGTGGTATTCTCTCCTTGAAGAATATAGAAGTTTTTTAGCTTACTTCTACCGATATAATTTGGAATTTCTGGAGTTGTTTTAACACTCAGTAAAAAGATTTTTTTTATTGTAGTTGACATGTAATATTATATTAATTTCAAGTGCATAACATAGTGACTCAACAACTTATACATTATGCAATGCTCACCATGATGAGTGTAGTTACCACTGTCCCTATACACAGTTATTAGAGTATCATTGTCTGTATTTCCTATGCTATACTTTTTCCATATTTAAGTTACAACAAAATGATTATGATATATACAAGTAATTTTTAAAATCCTCTTAATTTTTTGATTAACCAAACAATTATTAGTCCTAATTTTGTTGGATAATAGGGCATCCATTATACTTTACAAATCATTTTTTTTTCTTTTTTTTTTTTTTCAACGTTTTTTTTTTTAATTTTTATTTTTGGGACAGAGAGAGACAGAGCATGAATGGGGGAGGGGCAGAGAGAGAGGGAGACACAGAATCGGAAACAGGCTCCAGGCTCCGAGCCATCAGCCCAGAGCCTGACGCGGGGCTCGAACTCACGGACCGCGAGATGGTGACCTGGCTGAAGTCGGACGCTTAACCGACTGCGCCACCCAGGCGCCCCTACAAATCATTTTTTAATTTAGGAAAGCCTAATCCTATGGAAGCTGTAGTCAGTGGATGTTAAAATGGATGTCTCAAGAGAAGGCTTTTTTATAGTTTATGTTTTCTAAAATGTTTGCAAAGAAGTGCACTAGGTAATAGTGACAACTCCAGAATGTTTGGATTCACTACCCTGGGCTTAACCTTTATCTAGTTTGGTAGAGTTAAAAGTTTAGAAAGTGTTCTTGGAGCAAGATTACTTAAAAAAAAAAAAAAAAAAAAAAGTTGTAGTCAAAAAAAGTCCTTCTTTAGAGCTTCTCTGAGTAATCCAGGCCACTATTATGCCTGGAGTAGTGAATCTAGTTCAGCTAACATCAGGAAGTATTGAATAGCAAGCAGTGTACTAAAGCAAGAGCAAGGGGGAATTTAGGGCATCTTGACAGAGCCAGAAGCAGCCTTGTCAGTTGAGATTAAATTTAATCAAAAGGAGAAAATGGTTTTCGGCATGTTTTTTGGAAAGTGAAAAATCTGGCAAGGATTTTTAATACACCGTGCCATCTACAGCATTAGTTTTGAAACGGAGGCTTGTATCCTAATTAAGTAGGAATGTTTTCTAAGTTTCTATCCTAAAGTCAGGCCAATTGTGTAAGTCTCAGATGCATTTAATCTTACTTAAATGGAAATGGCATGCTGTGTTAGTTCAAGTCTTCTGAGAAGCAGACATGAGGATTGAGGTTAGACTTGCAAGAAATTTATTAGGTAAATGCACATGAGAGAATGTGGGAAGGAATCCAGAGGTGACTGGAGGAGCTGTTAAACTGTTGTGTTGATCTGAACCTGAGGGAAGGAGAAGGGGAAGGATGGAAGCATGGGTAGGAATGGCTTAGGCTGTGGTGCAGTTCTAGGGAAAGTCGGCAGACTGTTAGAAAGTTCCCAGGCCATCATCACCCATCAGAAAAGGCCCTGTCTCTCTGAAATAGGCCTGTTTTGTGTCCCTGATGTGCTCAGTCATTTGCAGGGAACAGCCTGTGACAAAGTGGCCTTGGCACCCATGTACTACAGAATAGAGTACTCTACTGGAGCCATAGGTTACTTACACAGTCAAAGATCACCATTCTTTTTTTTTTTTCCCCATTTAGTTTTTTTTCATCTTTTTTAAAATTTCATTTTTTATTTTTTAAAATTTACATCCAAATTAGTTAGCATATAGTGAAACAGTGATTTCAGGAGGAGATTCCTTAATGCCCCTTACCCATTTAGCCCATCCCCCCTTTCATAACCTCTCCCGTAACCCTCAGTTTGTTCTCCATATTTATGAGTCTCTTATGTTTTGTCCCCCTCCCTGTTTTTATATTATTTTTGTTTCCCGTCCGTTATGTTCATGTGTTTTGTCTCTTAAAGTCCTCATATGAGTGAAGTCATATCATTTTTGTCTTTCTCTGACTGACTAATTTCACTTAGCATAATACCCTCCAGTTCCATCCATGTAGTTGCAAATGGCAAGATTTCATTCTTTTTGATTGCTGAGTAATACTCCATTGTATATATATACCACATTTTCTTTATCCATTCATCCACCGATGGACATTTTGGCTCTTCATACTTTGGCTATTGTTGATAGTGCTGCTATAAACATGGGGGTGCATGTGTCCCTTCAAAACAGCATACCTGTATCCCATGGATAAATGCCTAGTAGTGCAATTGCTGGGTCGTAGAGTAGTTCTATTTTTAGTTTTTTGAGGAACCTCCATACTGTTTTCCAGAGTGGCTGCACCAGCTTGCATTCCCACCAACAATGCAAAAGAGATCGTCTTTCTCTGCATCCTCGCCAACATCTGTTGTTGCCTGAGTTGTTAATGCTAGCCATTCTGACAGGTGTAAGGTGGTGTCTCATTGTGGTTTTGATTTGTATTTCCCTGATGATGAGTGATGTTGAGCATTTTTTCATGTGTTGGTTGGCCATCTGGATGTCTTCCTTGGAGAAGTGTCTATTCATGTCTTTTGCCCATTTCTTCACTGGATTATTTGTTTTTTGGTGTTGAGTTTGATAAGTTCTTTATAGATTTTGGATACTAACCCTTTATCTGATATGTCATTTGTAAATATCTTCTCCCATTCTGTCGGTTACCTTTTAGTTTTGCTGATTGTTTCCTTCACTGTGCAAAAGCTTTTTATTTTGATGAGGTCCCAGTAGATCATTTTTGCTTTTGTTTCCCTTGCCTCTGGAGATGTGTTGAGTAAGAAGTTGCTGCGGCCAAGATCAAAGAGGTTTTTGCCTGCTTTCTCCTTGAGGATTTTGATGGCTTCCTGTCTTACATTGAGGTCTTTCATCCATTTTGAGTTTATTTTTGTGTATGGTGTAAGAAAGTGGTCCAGGTTCATTCTTCTACATGTCGCTGTCCAGTTTTCCCATCACCACTTGCTGAAGAGACTGTCTTTATTCCATTGGATATTCATTCCTGCTTTGTCAAAGATTAGTTGGCCATACATTTGTGGGTCCATTTCTGGGTTCTCTATTCTGTTCCACTGATCTGAGTGTCTGTTCTTGTGCCAGTATCATACTGTCTTGATGATTACAGCTTTGTAGTATAGTTTGAAGTCTGGGATTGTGATGCCTCCTGCTTTGGTTTTCTTTTTCAAGATTGCTTTGGCTATTCGGGTCTTTTCTGGTTCCATACAAATTTTAGGATTATTTGTTCTAGCTCTGTGAAGAATGCTGGTGTTACTTTGATAGGGATCACATTGAATATGTAGATTGCTTTGGGTAGTATTGACTACACAGTCAAAGATCAATGAGATGCATTCTCGTGACCACCACACATGTAAGTCATGACATGCTATCTGTTTATGCAGGCATTCCTCCTTCTAATGCACTTGGCTTTATTGCACTTGGCAGATAATATATTTTTTACAGATTGAACATTTCTGCATCAAACAAGTCTGTCAGTGCCACTTGCCAACTGCATTTGTTCACTTCATGTCTCTGGGTCACATTTTGGTAATTTTTGCAATATTTCAAAATTTTTTTCACTATTATATTTGTTGTGGTGATCTGTGATCAGTGATCTTTGATGTTATTTTTATTGTGCTGAGTTGGCATGAACTGCACCAATATAACATGGTGAACTTAATCGATATATATTGTGTTTGTTCTTCTATACCAGTCAACCATTCCTTCATCTTTCTCCCTCTCCTTGAGCCTCCCTTTTCCCTGAGACACAAAAGTATTGAAATTAGGCCAATTAATAATCCTACAAGGGCTTCTAAGTATTCAAGTGAAGGGAAGAGTTGCACATCTCTCACTTTAAATCAAAAGCTAGAAATAATTAAGCTTAGTAACGAAGGCATGTTGAAAGCCAAAATAGGCTGAAAACTAGACTTCTTGTGCCAAACACCTAGCCAAGCTGGAGTGCCAAGGAAATGTTCTTGAAGGAAATTAATAGTGCTACTCTAGTGAACACACAAATGATAAGAAAGTGAAACAGCCTTATAGCTCATATGGAGAAAGTTTTAGTGGTTTGGATGAAAGATCAGACCAGCCACAACATTCCCTTAAGCCACAGCCTAATCCAGAGCAAGGCCCTAACTCTTTTCAACTCTGTGAAGGGTGAGAGAGGTGAGAAAGCTGTAGAAGAGAATTTTGAAGATACCAGAGATTGGGTCATGAAGTTTAAGGAAAGAAGCTGTCTCCCTAACGGAAAAGTACAAGCTGAAGCAGCCAATGCTGATGTAGAAGCTGCAGCAAATTATCGAGATCTAGCTCATTCATGAAGGTGACTATACTAAACCACAGATTTTCAATGTAGACAAAATAGCCTATTGAAAAAAGATGCAATCATATTTGTAAATGATATAACTGATAAAGGGTCAGTATCTAAAATCTGTAAAGAACTTAATCAAACTCAGTATCCAAAAACCAATAATCCAGTTAAGCTATGGGAAGAAGGAATGAATAGACATTTCTCTAAAGAAGATATTCAGATGGCTAACAGACACATGAAAAGATGCTCAACATCACTCATGATCAGGGAAATACACATCAAAACTAAAATGAGATAGCACCTCAAACCTGTCGGAATGGCTGAAATTAACAATATAGGAAACAACAGATTTTGGGGAGGATGCAGAGAAAGGGGAATCCTCTTACACTGTTGGTGGGAATGCAAACTGGTGCATCTACTATCTGAAAACAGTATGGAGTTTCCTCAAAAAATTAAAAATAGAACTACCCTATTATGCAGCAATCGCACTACTAGGTATTTACCCAGAGGATACAAAAGTACTGATTTGAAGGGATACGTGCACCCTGATGTTTTAGCAGCATTATCAACAGTAGCCAAATTATGGAAAGAGCCCAAATGTCTGTTGCCTAACGAATGGATAAAGAAGAGATTGTGTGTGTGTGTGTGTGTGTGTGTGTGTGTGTGTGTGTGTGTGTATACACACAGGCTGGAATATTACTCAGCCATAAGAGAATAAAGAATAAAATCTTGCCATTTGGAGCTAGAGTGTATTATACTAAGTGAAATAAGCCAAGAAAAGACAAATACTATATGAATTAACTCATACATGGAATTTAAGAAATGAAACAGATGAACATAGAAGAGGGGAAGAGAGAGGCAAACCAGAAAACAGACTTTTAACTACAGAGAACAAACTGAGGATTACTGAAGGGGAGGGTTAAATGGATGATGGATATTAAGGAGGGCACTTGGGATGACCACTGGGTATTATATGTAACTGATGAATCACTAAATTCTCCTGAAACTAATATTACTAAATTAAATTCTAGTTAACTAACTTGAAGGGGTGCCTGGGTGGCTCAGTCCGTTGAGCATTTGACTCTTTTTTTTAATTTTTAAATTTTTTATTAAATATTTTAAATGGTTATTTATTTTTGAAAGAGGAAGACAGATCATGAGTGGGAGAGGGGCAGAGAGAGACACAGAATCCGAAGCAGGCTCCAGGCTCTAAACTGTCAGCACAGAGCCCGATGTGAGGCTCTAACCCATGAGCTGTGAGATCATGACCTGAGCTGAAGTCAGCCATTTAACCGACTGAGCCACCCAGGCTCCCCAAGCATCTGACTCTGGACACTTGGGTCATGATCCCAGGGTTGTGGAAATGAGCCTCATGTTAGGCTCTGCGCTGAGTGTGGCTCCTTAGGATTTCTGTTTCTCCCTCTCTCATTCTATCTTTCTCTCCCTCCTCCTTACCCCTCTCCCCTGCTCTGTCTCTCTAAAATAATAATAATGAATAAAAACTTGAAACTTAAAAAAAAAAAAAAAAAAGAAGAAGATGCAACCTAGGACTTTCTTAGCTAGAGAGAAGTCAATGCCTGGCTTCAAAACTTCAAAGGACAAGCTTTCTCTCTCTCTCTCTCTCTCTCTCTCTCTCTCTCTCTCTCTCTTTCTCTCTCTCTCTCTCTCTGTCTTTTTAAAATATTTTAATTTATGTTAGAGAGAGACAGAGTGTGAGTGGGGGAGGAGCAGAGAGAGAGGGAGACACAGACTTGGAAGCAGGCTCCAGGCTCTGAGCTGTCAGCACAGAGCCCGACGTGGGGCTCAAATTCAATGAACTGCGATATCATGACCTGAGCCGAAGTTGGACGCTAAACTGGACTGAGCCATCCATGCACCCCCAAACTAATGCTCTTGTTGAGAGCTGCTCAGAAGAAGAGTTTTCTTTCAAAATATTACTACTCATTGACCGTGTACCTGGTCACCCAGGAGCTTTGATGGAGTTGTACAACCAGATAAATGTTTTCATGTTTGCTAACACATCCATCCATTGTGCAACTCATGGATCAAGGAGTCATTTCAACTTTCAAGTCTTATTATCTAAGAAATACATTACAGAAGGCTGTAGTTGCCCTAGATAGTGATTCCTCTGATGGATCTGGGCAAAGTCAATTGAAAACCTCTGGAAAGGATTCACTATCAGCAGCCATCAACATCAAGGCAAGATCCTCCACCAGCAAAAAGATTACAACTCACTGAAAATTCAGATGATAGTTAGCATTTTTTAGCATTGAAGTATTTTTAAATTAAGGTGTACACATTTTTAGACATCATAGCATTATGTATTTTATGTATATTATATATAAAATAAGAACACACTATTGTCATAATATATACTTAATAGACTGTAGTATCATGTAAATACAACTATCATATGTACTAGGAAACCAAAAAATTCATTTGACTTGCTTAATTACAATATTTGCTTTTATTGTGGTGGTCTGTAACCTAACCCTAGATATCTCCTAGGTATGCCTGTATATCTTTTAGGTATAATCAGGTAAAGTAAGTAGATAGAAGGATATAATTCTAATAGCATTCATTAAGAATTATTTAATCACTTAGTATATGCCACTACTGTGTTTTGTGCTGTGATTGAGATTTGTATGCTTTTCAAGTGCATGTGGATCTTAGTGAATGTTTCATATGTACTTGAAAAGAATGTGTCTTCTGCTGCACTGGGGTGAAGGTTTCTATAGATGTCAAATAGGTTGGTAGTGTTGTTCAAGTCTTAGTCTTCCATATCCTAAACTAACTTTTTGTCTACTTGTTCTGGTAGTTACTGAGAAAAATGTCTCTAAGTATGATTTGCCTATTTCTCCCTTCAGTTTTATTGGTTATTGTTGCATGTATTTTGAAGTTATCTTGTTTTTTGATTGAAGTATAATTGACATATAACATTATATTAGTTTCAGGTATATAACATACTGATTCAATATTTGTATGTATTACAAAATGATCACTACAATAATTCTAGTTACCATTCCACTCTAGATTTCTTCTGATTAGTGTTTATGTGGCATATCTTTTCCCATCCTTTCACTTTTAACTTCTCTGTGTCTGTATTTTAAGTGGTTTAAAATTTATTTCTTGTAGACAGCATATAGTTGTGTCTTACTTTCATTATCTGATCTCATAATCTCCTTTTAATTAGATAATTTAGGCCATTTATAGTAATGTTGGGATTTGAGTCTACTATTTACTATTTATTTTCATTTTTTCTTTGTTCTCTTTTTTCTCTTTTCCTTTCTGTTGTATTAATTGAATTAAAAAATTTTTAAAAAGTTACAGTTTATTTTTAGTGTTGACACATTAGCCATGTTTTGTGTATATTGTCTTTGTGTTTATTAGTGTGTGTTTATTAGTGGTTGCTCTATTATTTACCATATGCATTGTTAACTTCCCACCTTTAATGTTCAATTAATATAAAGATGTATGTATTTTTTCCACCTGTCCTTTGTGCTATTCCTGTTATACATTTCACTTTTATATGTATTCTAAACCCTACCATAAATTGTAATTATTTTTTAAAACAATTATCTTTTTGGTAATTTTTTAAATGAGGAAAACGTATTTCATATATACCCACATATTACCATTTCTTGCAATTTTAACCTTTTATTTAAGTCCACGTTTCCATCTCTTAAAATTTTTGTTAGGTTTAAAGAACTGTATTTAAATTTCTTTTAATACAGGTCAGTTGCCAGTGACTTTTATCAGCTTTTGTCTAGAAAAGGTCTTCATTTAGACTTCATTTTTGAAAGATATTTTTGCTGGATACAGAATTATAACTTGGCAATTTTTAATTTCTTCCAGTGCTTATGGATGTAATTTTATTGTTATCTGGCTTGTATTGTTTCTGACAAAAAGCCTGTGATTATGCCTAGTTTTGCTTATTACTGTGTCATGTGCCTTTTTTCTCTGGCTGCTTTAAAAGCTTTTTTCTCTAGAATTAGTTTTCAGCAATTTCATTATGATGTACCTTGTGCTTTTATTTATATTTATCCTGCTTATGATTTATTGAGCTTCTTAGATCTATGGGTTTGTGGTTTCTTGTGAAATTTGGAAAATTTACGAGGATCATTTTTTTTTCAAATTTTGTTACAATCCCCTTCTTTCTCTCCTTTACATGTGGAATTCCAATTAATATGTATGTTAGTCCCATAGCTCACTTAAGCTTTTTTTTTTCCAAATTTTTATTTATTTTTGAGAGAGACAGACAGAAAAGACAGAGTGCAAGAAGGGGAGGGGCAGAGAGAGAGAGAGAGAGAGAGAGAGAGACAGAGAATCCAAAGCAGGCTCCAGGCTCTGGGCTATCAGCACAGAGCCTGACATGGGGCTCAAACTCATGTACTCTGGGATTATGACCTGAGCCTAAGACTGAGCCACCTAGGAGCCCCAAGCTTTTTTTTTTTTTTTTTTTTTTTAGTTTCTTTTCTCCCTAAATTTTATTTGGATAATTTGTATTGCTATGTGCACAGGTACAGTAGTCTTTTCTTTTTCAGTATCTAATTTTCTTTTAAGCCCATGCATGAATTTCTTCATTTCAAATGTCCCATATTTCATCTCTAAAATTTCTGTTTTTTTTCTTGAATCTTCCATTTTTTCTTCATTATGTTCCTTATTAAGAAAATCCTTGAACATATCTATGATAGCTTTTTATTTTTTTTAATGTTTTTTAAGTTTATTTATTTTGAGACAGACTGAGTGTGAGTTGGGGAGGGGCAGAGAGAGAGGGAGACAGAAGCCCAAGCAGGCTCCTTATCAGCATGGAGCCCAATGCGGGGCTCAAGCTCGCAAAACCATGAGATTGTGACCCAAGTCAAAACCCAGAGTCAGAAGCTTAACCAACTGAGCCACCTAAGCACAGCTGTGATAGTTTTTAAAAATGCTTTGTCTGCTAATTCCATCATCTCTTTCATTTCTGGGTCTGTTTCTATTGACTGATTTTTCTTGTGGTTATAGTTAACATTTTGCTGCTTCTTTACATACCTAGTAATTTTTTATTAGATTCTGGATGTTATGTTATTATTTGAATTTTGTTGTCTGTCTTTAAAAAGACAGTTGTTGAAGTTTGTTTTAGCAGGTAATTTAGTTATTGTGGATCCACTTTATGTTTATGAGACTTGTTTTTAAACTTTGTTAGGGTGGATTTAGTGTAGGCTTTGCTCTAAATGTTGCATAGCTCTTTTACTGAGATGCGACCCTTTTGGAAGCTTCGTGCTCCAAGTATTCAGTTCTGACTGGAAGGAACTTGAATGTCTGCCAGTCCTGTGTAAACAGGTGTATACTTCCTGGCTTTTATTCTTTGCCTACTTCATGAGATTTACCCTAAGTATGTTCAGATTATATTCAGACAAAAGCTCAAGGGGATCATTCCTTTAATTTCTGGAGCTCTTTTTCTTATAACTCCCACTTCCATAGTACTGTGCCCCATAAATTCCAGCTGAGTCGTCTTCCTAAAGCTCCTGTATGTTTTTTCAACTCAGTAAGACAACCAGGTTCTGCTTGTGTTTGTCCTCATTGTGCCATGATCTAGGAATTGTTTCCACAAGGAATAAACATCGTAACTGCAGGGCTTACCTCAATTGTTTTCTTTCTCTTAGGGATTAGTCCTGTACTGCCTCTTTTTTCCAGTGTCCTATTTTATTCACTTTTCTACTTGTTAATGTAGAAAAGCTATCTTTCAAAAGTAGAAGCAGAATCTCTGATAGTTTCTTAATACGCTTTGGGTTTGTTTGTTTTTTTTTAACTTTTTAAACGTTTATTCATTTTTGAGAGAGATAGAGAGATGCAGAGTGTGAGTGAGGGAAGGGCAGAGAGAGGGAGACACAGAATCTGAAGCAGCTCCAGGCTCCAAGCTCTCAGCACAGAGCACTCGAACTCACAAACCATGAGAACTGACCTGAGCCGAAGTCAGATGCTTAACCGACTGAGCCACCGAGGCACCCCAATATACTTCGTTTTTTTAGAACAATTTTAAATTTACAAAAAATTGAGTAGAGAGTACAGAGATTTCTCATATGCCCCCACACTCAATTCCCGTATTATCAACATCTTATGTATACATTTAGTATGGTACATTTGTTATAGTTAATGAACCAACATTGAGTTAATAAACTATTATTTAGTTAATAAACTATTAACTAAAGTCCATAGTTTATTCAGAATTATTTAGTTTTTGCCTAATGTCCTTTTTTCCCCTAGGATCCATTCAAGATGCCGTATTACATTTAGTGGTCCTGTCTCCTTAGTCTTCTCTTGGCTGTAACAGTTTCATAGACTTTGCTTGTTTTAATGACTTGGACTGTTTGAGTTCTGGGCAACTATTTTGTAGAAATGTTCTCTGGTACAAAAACAGACACTCAGATCAGTGGAACAGAATAGAGAGCCCAGAAATGGACCCACAAACGTATGGCCAACTAATCTTTTAAAAAAAAAATTTTTTTTAACGTTTATTCATTTTTGAGAGACAAAGAGAGACAGAGCACGAGTAGGGAAGGGGAAGAGAGAAGGAGACACAGAATCTGAAGCAGGCTCCAGGCTCCGACCTGTTAGTACAGAGCCTGACGCGGGGCTCAAACTCATGAACTGTGAGATCATGACCTGAGCCAAAGTCAGATGCTCAACCAACTGAGCCACCCAGGCGCCCCCAACTAATCTTTGACAAAGCAGGAAAGAATATTCAGTGGAATAAAGACAGTCTCTTCAGCAAGTGGTGATGGGAAAACTGGACAGCAACATGCAGAAGAATGAATCTGGACCACTTTCTTATACCATACACAAAAAACAAACTCAAAATGGATGAAAGACCTCAATGTAAGACAGGAAGCCATCAAAATCCTCAAGGAGAAAGCAGGCAAAAACCTCTTTGACCTTGACTGCAACAACTTCTCACTCAACACGTCTCCAGAGGCAAGGGAAACAAAAGCAAAAATGAACTACTGGGACCTCATCAAAATAAAAAGCTTTTGCACAGTGAAGGAAACAATCTGCAAAACTAAAAGGTAACCGACAGAATGGGAGAAGATATTTTTAAACAATGTATCGGATAAAGGGTTAGTATCCAAAATCTATAAAGAACTTAACAAACTCAACACCAAACAACAAATAATCCAGTGAAGAAATGGGCAGAAGACATGAATAAACACATCTCCAAAGAAGACATCCAAATGGTGAACAGATACATGAAAAATGTTCAACATCACTCTTCATCAGGGAAATACAAATTAAAACCACAATAAGATACCACCTCACACCTGTCAGAATGGCTAAAATGAACAACTTAGGCAACAACAGATGTTGGTGAAGATGCGGAGAAAGAGGATCTCTTTTGCACTGCTGGTGGAAATGCAAACTGGTGCAGCCACTCTGGAAAACAGTCTGGAGGTTCCTCAAAAAATTAAAAATAGAACTACCTTATGACCCAGCAGTTGCACTACTAGGTATGTATCCAGGGGATACAGGTGTGCTGTTTTGAAGAGGCACATGCACCCCCATGTTTATAGCAGCACTATGAACAATAGCCAAAGTATGAAGAGCCCAAATGTCCATCGATGGATGAATGGATAAAGAAAATGTGTTATATATATACAATGGAGCATTACTCAGGAATCAAAAAGAATGAAATCTTGCCATTTGCAACTACGTAGATGAAACTGGAGGGTATTCTAAGCAAAATTAGAGAAAGACAAATCTATGACTTCACTCATTTGAGGACTTTAAAATACAAAACAGATGAACATAAGAGAAGGGAAGCAAAAATCACATAAAAACAGGGAGGGGGACAAAACATAAGAGAATCTTAAATATGTAGAACAAATGGAGGGTTACTGGATGGGTTGTGGGAGGGGGGATGGGCTAAATGGATGAGGGGCATTAAGGAATCTACTCCTGAAATCATTGTTGCACTGTATGCTAACTAACTTGGATGTAAACTAAAAAAGTAAATTAAATTAAAAAAATAAAATCCATCCATGTTTTTGTCTTGATAGCTAATTCTTATTTTATCACTGAGTAATATTCTGTTGTAAAGAATGTACCGCAATTTACTTATTTAAAAAAATTTTTTTTTAATGTTTAGTTTTGAGTGAGAGAGAGAGCGAGAGAGAGCGCGCTAGTGGGGAGGGGCAGAGAGAGAGAGCGGGAGACACAGAATCTGAAGCAGGCTCCAGGCTCTGAGCTGTTAGCACAGAGCCTGATCCGGGGCTCGAACTCACAGACCATGAGAGTGTGACCTGAACAGAAGTCAGACACTTAACTGACTGAGCTACCCAGGCGCCCGCAAATGTACCACAATTTATTGATTCACCTGTTGAGGGGCATTATGATTACCTTAGACTTGGTGATTAGGAATAAAGTTGTTGTAAACATTTGTGTGCATGTTTTCGTGTGGTCATAGTTTTCTGATCCACTGGGTAAATACCCATGAGTGTGACCGTCAGATCATATGGTAAGATTATGTTTAGCTTGCTAAGAAACTGCCGAACTTTCTTTCAAAGTGGCTATAGCACCTGCATTTCTGGTAGTTCCTTTTGGTCTTCATCCTCATCAGCAATTGATGTTGTCAAGTGTTTTGGATTTCAGTCGTTCTAATAGGTGTGTACCAGTATCTCATTTTACTCTTTTTAAAAAAAATATTTGTTATTTTGAGTAGGCTCTACACGCAACGTGAGACTCGAACTTAAACCCTGTGTTCAAGAGTTGCACGCTTCACTGAGCCAGCCACGCACCCCTCATTTTACTTTTTATTTCTCTAATGACAGACGATCTTGAGAATCTTTTTATAGGATTATTTACCGTCTCTGTATATCATTGGGAGTTTTTTGTTCATATCTTCTGCTCATTTTTTAAGTCGTTGTTTGTTATCTAATGTTGAATTTTAAGAATTCTTTTATATTTTGGACAGAAGTCCTTTATCTGATATGTGATTTACAAATACTTTCTCCCTGCTGGTGCCTTGCCTTCTTATTCTCTTAACAGTGTCTTTTACAGAGCAAAAGTTTTCCATTTTCTTTTTTGAGTTAAAATTGACATATTGTATTTGTTTCAGGTATTCAACATAATCATTCGATACTTGTATACATGGTGAAGTGGTCACCACAATAAGTCTAATTACCGTCTATCACCATACAAAGTTGCGAAAAGTTTTTTCCCTTGTGATGAGAAGTTTTAAGATTTACTTTTTGGCAACATTCAAATATACTATAAAATATTATTGAGGGACACCTGGGTGGCTAAGTTGGTTGAGCATCCATCTCTTGGATTTCTGCTCAGGTCATGGGGTTGAGCTCCGTGTCAGGCTCTGCACTCAACATGGAGCCTGTTGAGATTCTGTCTCGCTCTTCTTCTAGCCCCTCTCCCACACTCGTGCTCGCTCTCTCTCAAATTAAAATAGTAATAATAGTAATAATAATAATAATAAAATATTCTTGACTGTAGTTGCCATGCTAAAATTTTTAATTTTAATAGAACCCAGCTTACCAGTTTTTTCTTTTATAAGTTGTAATTTGGTGTTGTATCTAAATTCATCACCAAACCCAAAATCTTATGTTTTCTTCTAGAAATTTAGGGTTTTGTATTTTAAATTTATATCTCTGATCGATTTTGAGTTAATTTTTGTATAAGGTACAAGGTCTGTATCTAGGTTTACTTTTTTTGCATGTGGATATCCAATTGTTCCAGCACTATTTGTTGAAAAGACTATCACAATTGAATTGCCATGGTGCTTTTGTCAAAAGTCAGTTGACTATATTTCTGTAGGTCTGTTTTTGGCCTCTGTTCTATTCCACTGGTCTCTGTGTCTCTTCTTTCAACAGTACATTCTGTCTTGAGTACTGTAGCTGTATAGTTACTCTTGAAATCAGGTAGTCTGAGTCCTTCAACTTTGTTCTTCTTTTCCAACATTGTGTTGGCTATTTTGGGTTCTTTGCCTTTCCATATAAGTTTTAGAATCACTTTGTCACTATCTACAAAATAGCTTTCTGAGATTTTGATGAGACTTACCTAAATTTTTAAAATAATAAATTGGTGTTGAATTTTGTCAAATGCTTTTCTGCATCTGTTTTTAATGATCACAGTTTTCTCCTTTATTTTTTTAATGTGCTGAAGTATATATTACTTGATTTTGAAATGTTAAAGCAATCTTGCATTCCTATAATAATTTCAACGTGATGTTTTACTCAATCTGTTTATAGCTAGATAAGTTACCTGGTATTTTGTTGAATATTTTTGCAACTATATTTCTGAGAGAAGTTGCCCTATAATTTTTTCTTTGTTTGTAGTGTCCTTGTTATGTTTAGATCTCAAGATCATGTTAACTTCATAAAATGAGTTAGGAAGTATTTCTTCTTTTTTTTCTATTTATTTATTTTTTAAATTTATTTGGATAAGATTGATATTATATCTTCCTTAAATGTTTGACTTTACTAGACAAGTCATCTTGGCCTGTAATTTTCTGTATTCAGTAGCTTTTATTTTTATTCTTTTTTTTTTACAGTTAAGTTTATTAGGTTAGAATTCACATATAATCAAATGCAGACAGTTTAAAGTCCAATTTAATGAGTTTTTTAAATTTTTTAATTAAAAAATTACTTCTATAGTTATCGTATGGTGTTATATTAGTTTCAGATGTACAATACAGTGATTTGGTAATTCTATACATTACTCAGTGCTCATAATTGATAAGTGTACTTTAATCCCCCTCACCTATTTCACTCTCCCCCTACCCCCACTTCCCTTCTCGTAACATGTGTTTGTTCTTTATAATTTAAGAGTCCACTATTTGGTTTGTCTCTTTTTTACTTTTTTCTTTTTTAAGCCTTAAGAGTTTATTATTTTATTTTATTTTATTATTTTAATTTTTAATTTACATCCAAGTTAGTTAACATATAGTGTAATAATGATTTCAGGAGTAGAATTTAGTGATTTATCACTTACATATAACACCCAGTGCTTATCCCAGCAAGTGTCCTCTTTAGTGCCCCTTGCCCATTTAGTCCATTCCCCCATCCAAAACCCCTCCAGCAACCCTCAGTTCTCTGTATTTAAGAGTCTCTTAAGTTTTGTCCCCCTTCCTGTTTCTATATTATGTTTGCTTCCCTTCCCTTATGTTCATCTGTTTGTATCTTAAATTCCACATAGGAGTGATGTCATATGATATTTGTCTTTCTCTGACTGACTTATTTGGCTTAGCATAATACCATCTAGTTCTGTTCACATTGTTGCAAGTGGCAAGATTTCATTCTTTTTAATCACCAAGTAATATTCCATTGTGTGTGTGTGTGTGTGTGTGTGTGTGTGTGTGTGTGTGTATACACACCACATTTTCTTTATCCATTCATCCGTTGATGGACATTTGGGCTCTTTCCATACTTTGTCTGTTGTCAATAGCACTGCTATAAACAGGGTGCCTGTGCCCCTTTGAGACAGCACTTCTGTATCCTTTGGATATATACCTAGTAGTGCAGTTGCTGGGTCATAGGGGGTAGTTCTATTTTTAATTTTTTGAGGAACCTCCATACTGATTTCCAAATGCAAGCACCAGCTTGCATTTTCACCAGCAGTGCAAAAGAGATCCTCTTTCTCTGCATCCTTGCGAACATCTGTTGTTTCCTGAGTTGTTAATTTTAGCCATTCTGACAGGTGTGAGGTGGTATCTCATTGTGGTTTTATTGTATTTCCTTGATGATGAGTGAGGCTGAGCATCTTCTGTGTGTCTGTTAGCCATCTGGATGTCTTTGGAAAAGTGTCTGTTCATGTCTTCTGCGCAGTTCTTCAATGGATTATTTGTTTTTTGGGTGTTGAATTTGATAAGCTCTTTATAGATTTTGGATACTATTTATCAGATATGTCATTTACAAATATCTTCTTCCATTCTGTAGACTGCCTTTTAGTTTTGCTGATTGTTTCCTTCACTGTGCAGAAGATTTTTATTTTGATGAGGTCCCAATAGTTCATTTTTGCTTTTGTTTCTTTTGCCTCTGGAGACATGTCAAATAAGTTACTGCAGCTGTGGTCAAAGAGGTTGTTGCTTGCTTTAGCCATTCTGACAGGTATAATGTGATATCTCATAGTGGTTTTGATTTGCATTTCTCTGATGATGAGTGCTGTTGAGCATCTTTTCATGTATGTCTGTATGTCTTCTTTGTAGAAATGTCTGTTTATGTCTTCTGCCCATTTTTAACTTGGATTGTTTGCTTTTTTGGTGTTGAATTGTATACGTTCCTTATATATTTTTGATTCTATTTATTGGATATGTCTTTTGCAAATATCTTCTCCCATTCTGTAGGTTGTCTTTTAGTTTTGTCAATTATTTCCTTTGCTTTCTCAAGCTTTTTATCTTGATGTAGTCCCAGTAGTTTGTTTTGCTTTTGTTTACCTTGTGTCAGGAGACATATCTAGAAAAATGTAGCTATGGACAATGTCAGAATCATTGCCTGTGTCGTCTTCTAGGGTTTTTATGTTTTCAGGTCTCACATTAGGTCTTTAATCCATTTTAAGTTCATTTTTGTATATGGTCTGAGAAAGTGATCCAGTTTCATTCTTTTGCTTGTAACTGTCCTATTTCCCCATACCATTTGTTGAAGGGACTTTTTTCCCATTGCATATTCTTACTTCCTTTGTTAAAAATTAATCCATGTGAGATGTTAATCATGGTTTATTTCCAGGCTCTCTGTTCTGTTCCATTGATCTATGTGTCTATTTTGTGTCATTACCTTACTGTTTTGATTACAATAGCTTTAGAGTATATCTTAAAACCCTGGATTGTGATACCTCCAGTTTTCTTCTTTTTCATAATTGCTTTGGCTATTTTGTGGTTCCATACAGATTTTAAGATTATTTGAATTTACTGAAAAATGATGTTGGTATTTTGATAAGGATTACATTAAATCTGCAGATTGCTTTGGGCAGTATAGACTTTTAACAATACTTGTTCTTCCAATACACGAGCATGGAACATCTTTCTATTTGTCCGTGTCATCTTCATTTTCTGTATCACGTTTTGTAATAGAGTACAGGTCTCTCACCTCCTTGGTTAGGTTTATTTCTGGGTATCTTCTTATTTTTGGTGCAATTGTAAATTAATTTCTCTTTCTGCTACTTCTAGTGTATAGAAATGCAACAGATTTCTGTATGTTGATTATGTGTCCTCTGTCCCTGTTGCATTCATTTACCAATTCTAGTAGGGTTTTTTTGGAGTCTTTAGGGTTTGCTATATATATCATGTCATCTGCAAATAGTGACAGTTTTACTTATCCTCATTGATATGGATACCTTTTATTTCTTTTTGATGTCTGATTGCTGTGTCTGACTTTCAATACTGTGTTGAATAAAAAGTGACAAGAATGGACATTCTTGTCTTATTCCTGATCTTAGGGGAAAACTCTCAGCTTTTCACCATTGAATTTGATGATAGCTGTGTGTTTTTTACATTTTTATGTAAATAATAATACCTCTTATTATTTTGAGGTATGTTCCCTTTAAACCTACTTTGTTGAGGGTTTTGTTTTTTTTTTATCATGAATGAATGTTTTACTTTGTCAAATGCTTTTTCTGCATCTCTTGGAATGATGGTATGGTTTTTAACCTTTCTTGTGTTGATGTTTTATGTTGATTGATTTGTGAATATTGAACCACACTTATATTTGCATGTCAGTAATGAATCCCACTTGATTGTGAATGATTTTTTTAAAAATACATGTTGGATCTGGTTTGCTAATATTTTGTTGGTGATTTTGCATCTAAATTCATCAGAGGTATGGACCTGTAGTTTTCTTTTTTTGCGGGCTTTTTAACTGCTTTTGGAGTAAGGGCAGTACTGGCCTCATAGAAAGAATTTGGAAGCTGCTCTTCCTCTTTTATGTTTTGGAATAGTTTGAGGAGAATAGGTATTAACTCTTCTTCTTTGAATGTTTTTTGGACTTCAGTCAGGATCATCTGGTCCTGGATTTCTGTTTGTTGGTAGATTTTTGATTAATGATTTAATTTCATTGCTGGTAATTGGCCTGTTCAAATTTTCTATTTCATCTGATTCAGTTTTGGGTATTTATACATTTCTAGGAATTTATGGATTTCTTATAGATTGTTCAATTTGTTGGCATATAATTTTTCAAAATATTTTCTTATAATCCTTTGTATTTCTGTGGTGTCTGTTACTATTTCTCCTCTTTCATTTCTGATGTTATTTGAGTCCTCTCTCTCCACCTTTTTTTTTTTTTTTTTTTTTTTTTTGTGAATGGTTGAATATTTACCAATTTTGTTGATCTTTTCAAAGATTCACCTTCTGGTTTCATTAATCTGTTCTATTGTTCTTAGTTTCTGTTTTGTTTATTTCTGTTCTAATTTTTATTATTTCTTTCCTGCTACTGGTTTTGAGGGTTTTTTTCTTCCTAGCTCCTTAAGGAGTAAGGTTAGGTTGTTAATTTGAGATTTTTCTTCTTGAGGTAGGCTTATATTACTATAAACTTTATTCTTAAAATGGTTTTTATTGCATCCCAAAGATTTTGGACTGTTGTGTTACTTTCATTTGTCTCCATGTATTTTTTTATTTCCTCTTTGATTTCTTGGTTGACTCCTTCATTGGAAGTAGCACTTTATTTAACTTTCATATATTTGTGTTCTTTCCAGATTTTTTCTTGTGGTTGATTTCTGATATCATAGCGTTGTGGTCAGAAAAGCTCTATGGCTTAATTTCCATCTTTTTGAATTTGTTGAGACTTGTTTTGTGACCTAATGTGATCTGTATATTAATGCTGATCCATACATGAATACTCCATGTGCACTTGAAAAGAATGTGTGTTCTGATACTTTATGATGGAATATTCTAAATATATTTGTTAGATCCATCTCCTCCAATGTGTCATTTAAAGCCACTGTTTACTTAAATGATTTTCTGTTTGGATGATCTACTGATGTAAATCGGTGTTAAAATCCCCTAGTATTGTTGTATTACTGTCAATTACTTCCATTATGTTTGTTATTAACTGCTTTTTGTATTTGGGTGCCTCAGTGTTGGGTGCATTAACATGTACAGTTGCTACATCTTCTTGTTGGATTGTTCCCTTTATGATTATATGGTGTCCTTCTCTGTCTCTTGTTATAGTCTTTGTTTTAAAGTTTATTTTGTCCAATATAAATATTGCTCCCTTGGCTTTCTTTTCACTTCCATTTGCATGATGTTTCTTCACTTTCAATCTGCATGTGTCTTTAGTATGAAATGAGTCTCTTGTAGGCAGCATATAGATGGGTCTTGCTTTTTTATCCATTCCATCACCCTATGTCTTTTTATTGGAACATTTAGTCCATTTACATTAAAGTAACTATTGATATGTATGGACTTACTGCCATTTTGTTACTTGTTACGGTTGTTTTTGTATTTCTTCTCTGTTCCTTTCTTACTCTCTTCTCTCATGGTTTGCTGGCTATCTTTAGTGATATAATTGGATTCCTTTCTCTTTATTTTTTTGCATATCTGTTACTAGTTTTGATTTATGGTTGTCGTTAAGTTTATATGTAACATCTTTTGCATATAGCAGTCTGTATTAAGTTGATGATCGCTTTAAGTTCGAATGCATTCTCTCCCTGCCACCCTTCCCCCCACGTTTTAGGTATATAAGTGTCATACTTTATATCCTTTTATTTTGTGAATCCCTTGACCAATATTTATATATGTACTTTATTTCACTGCTTTTCTGCTTCCTGCTTTTCTTAGTCATACTTATGGTCTTTCCTTTCATTTCAAAAATTCCTTTTAACATTTCTTGTATGGCTAGTTTAGTGGTGATGAATTCCTTTAACTTTTGTTTGTCTGGCAACCTCTTTATCTCTCCTTCAATTCTGAATGATAGCCTTGCTGGATAGAGTTCTTGGCTGCAGGGTTTTTTTCTTTCAGCAGTTTGAATATGTCATGCTACTCCCTTCTGTCCTGGAAAATTTCTGCTGAAAAGTTTGCTCATAGCTTTATGGGATTTCCTTTGTATGTAACTTTTCTTTTCTTTTCTTTTCTTTTCTTTTTTTTTCTTGCTACTTTAAAATTTTTCTCTTTATCATTACTTTTTTCCATTTTAATTGCTATGTGTCTTGGTATGGACTTCTTTGGGTTGATTTTGTTGGTGGCACTCTGTGTCTCCTGGATCTGGATTTCTGTTTGCTTCCCCAGGTTTGGGAAGTTTTCAGCTATTATTTGTTCAAATAAATTTTCTCTCTCTTTTCTCTCCCCTTTTCTCTCTCTTCTTCCTGTGTCCCTGTTATGTGAATGTTATTGTGCTTGATGGTGTTGCTGAGTTCCCTAAGTCTATTTTTAATTCTTTTTTCTCTCCCCTGTTCAGGTTGATTGCTTTCCATTACTCTATCCTCCAGGTCTCAATCCTTTCTGCTTCTTCTAGTCTACAATTTATTCTCTTTAATGTATTTTTACTTTTAGTAATTGTGTTCTTCATCTGTGATTGGTTCTTTTATGTTTCCTATCTCTTTGTTGAGAGGTCCTCCACTCTTTTCTCAAGTCCAGTAAGTATCTTTATGACCATTACTTAAAATTCTCCATTTTATTTACATCTCTTGTAATTTTGTCTTGTTCTTTCATTTGGGACATACTCCTCTTTCTCTTCATTTTTTCTAACTCTCTCTGTGTATGTGTAGTAGGAAAGTCATCTACATCTCATGGTCTTGAAAGTAGTGCCCTTATGAAGAAGAGATTCTATAGTGCTCTGCTTTGCGGTGCCCTATTCATCAGAACCTCGTACTTCAGTGGTGTCTCCTATATGTGTTCATGTGACCTACTGTTGTTGCTGAGCCACTTTTGCCTCAGTCCATTTGGCTCTCTTTACCTGTCATGGGTAGGCGTTGCTCCCTGTGTTCTTAGTGGGCCAGTCTGGGGCCACCTTGGGCTTAACTGAGTCAGACCAGGCATTTGCCAGAGATGCAGTAGCATGGAACTGTAGGGCCCTTTCCCTCTGTTGTCCCCTGAGAAGCTTTTTTTCGGTTATTAGGTCACATTCTCAGACCCAGTATCTGCCCCTAGCCCACTTGTGGGGCTGGAGTTAGACCAGTATGTGTAGTTATTTTCCTCTCTCACTGATGGCAGGAGGCGTTTTGGAGTGGTGCTGGCCCCTTATAGGGGTGCTTGCACATTGCCATGCCTGTGGCACTGCTTTGGATGATCTCCTGTCAAGGGCGTATTGGAGAGGGCATGTTCGCAGGAGAACATGGAGGTGAGATGCTCTTTGTCAGGAAGGTCTGAGCTACTGTACTGCAGGAGGGGACCTGCAGCTGCCCAGGAAAACACCTATGCAGGCTGGGATGAAGGAGATGGGTCCCCAGGAGAATTTGGGGGGTGGGACATACTATTCAAAGCTAGGTGGAGAGTGTACATGTTTCACTGGTTCTCACAGGTGTCCATGTATGTATGCTAGGGGGTGGGGGAGGATAATGGCGCCTACCGGCTCTTTTGTTCTTGGAGAAGTCTCCCAATTATCACTGCCCCTCCAGCATATACTCTGAGCTTAGTAAATAAATCTCCACCTATATACCCCAGGTGTCTTTGAAACTGGTGCTTCTATGCTATATCTCAGCAGGGCTGTTTGTTGTGCTTTCTCTTAAGGGCAGGGATTCTGTGTTCCTGGCTCTTGCAGAGCTAAGGCTAATTTTTAGAGTTCCAGGTGTTAAGTCCCACTGATGATTAGGCCCTTCTGATATTTAAAGCCAAATTTTGTGGGGATTGGCTTCCCTGTGCAGGTTCCTCCTTACCTGGGTGTGTGGTTAGGGGGTCTGCCCCTCTCTGCACTGGTGGTGCCCCTCCCACCACACACAATCCCACTGATCTGTTTGGCTCCTGACAGCATCTCTGCCATTCCTACCCTTTCAACGTGGCCTCTTCTCTACTTTTAGCTGTGGAGAGACTGTTCTGCCAGTCTTTGTATCATTTCTGAGATATTATACTGACGTGGGTATTACCTAGCTGTATCCATGGGATGAGGTAGACATTGAAACCTAGCACATTGCCATCTACCTGGAAGTCCTGATGGGTTGTTACTAATGTATAAACCTGTGGAACTTCTGCAATCAAGATAGAGAATTTTCATCACCTGAAAGTTCTCCCATGTCCGTTTACCTCCCCTCTCCCTAGCTCCACAAATTAAGTTTCATATGCTTATTTGCCACATGTATATCTTCTTTGGTGCATGTGTGTTCATATCTTTTGCTCATTTTTAAATTGGGTTCTTTTCCTATTTTTGTGTGTTTTAATCATAGGTTATTTTACCTGTCTTAGAATTTCATGTAAATGAACTTAGACATACTATGTCCGGTTTCATTTGTTTGGTATAATGTTTTTGAGCTTTATATTTGAATATTATACATATCAGTATTTTATTCAGTTTTTACTGGTGAAAAGTTTTGCAGTATTTTTGGATATGCCACATTAGTTCTTTCTCCTGTTTTTAGATATATTGGTTTCTCGCATTTAGCTTTTACTAAGAAAGGTGGATTTTCTGTGCAAGTCTTTGTGTAAATATATATTTTCATTTCTCTTGGGTAAATTCCTAGGGATAATTTCTAGGTTTATGGTAAGTGAGTGTTAGCTTTTTGTGAAATTGACAAACATTTCTTCAAAGAGGTGGTGCCATTTTACTGCATGCTAGGAAGTGTTCTAGTTGTTCTGCATCTTCACCACCAGTTGACATTTTGTCAGTCTTTTTAATTTTTGCCACTCTAGTAGATGTGTAGTGGTATCACACTGTAGTTTTTATTTGCATTCCCCTAATCTACATAGTAATGTTGATTATCATTTCATAAGCTTATTGGCCATTTGCATATCTTGTGATTTTTCTGGTCATCTTTTGCCCATTTTTTAAAAAAAACTTTTTTTTAAACATTTATTCATTTTTGAGAGACAGAGAGAGAGATGAGTGGGGAAGGGGCAGGGAGAGAGGGAGACACAGAATCTGAAGCAGGCTACAGGCTCTGAGCCATCAGCACAGAGCCTGATGCAGGGCTCAAACCCACGAACTGCGAGATCATGACCTGAGCCGAAGTTGGACGCTTAGCCGACTGAGCCACCCAGGCGCCCCTTAAAGGAACTGATTTGGCACAAATTTTAATATAAGTAAACTATTGAGAAACAGATATGTATCTTTTCCCCCCTTAACAGGAATCATGTCCTGTTCTGACCATAGCTTTTTCAGTCCTAATCTAATGCTCAAAACTTGATGTGCTATCTTGCTATACAACTGAGCATAAACTTGTTTTTTGAAGGAAGATCGTTTCTGTCAATATATTATCTGATCAATTTTTTGTGTATGCCCATTTTTTACCTGGATTATTTATGTGCTTGTATTTAGTTGTGATAGTTCTCTACACACTCTGGATTCAAGTTATTTGGTAGATATATGTTTTACAGGTATTTTCTCTGAATATTTTGCTTATCTTTCCATTTTCCTACAAATGATTTTTAAAGGACTAAAGTTTTTAATTTTGTTAAATTTAAAATTTTTATGTTAAAAAAACTTTTTTTTAAATTCTACATTTATTTATTTTTGAGAGACAGAGTGAGACAGAGCATGAGCAGGGAGGGCCAGAGAGAGGAGACACAGAATCTGAAGCAGCCTCCAGGCTCTGAGTCAGCACAGAGCCTGACACGGGGCTCGAACCCATGAACTATGAGATCATGACCTGAGCTGAAGTCGGACACTCAACCAACTGAGCCACCCAGGCGCCCCTAAAATTTTTATGTTTTTTTAACAAACTGGTTCATGCTTTTTATTGCCCTAAGAAATCTTTGCCTACCCCAGAGTTGCAAAGATTTTCATCTTTTTTCTTCTAGAGATTTTATAGCATTAGCTTTTATATTTAGGTTTTGGTTCATTTTGAGTAGATTTTTGTGTATGGTGTGAGGTTAATTGTCAAGGTTCATTTCTTTCCCTTCAAATCTCCACTTCCAGTACCTTTTGTTGATAACACTGTCTTTCCCCCCATCAAGTTACCTTAACAACTTTGTTGAAAAGCAGTTGGCCATATGTGTGTGGTCGGTTTTTGGATTTTCAGCTCTGTTCCATAATCTGTGTGTCTGTCCCTACATAAATACCATATTATCTTGATTACTGTCACTTTATAGTAAGTCTGAAAATCATGTCTTCCAACTTTTTTTCTCCTTTCTGATGCTTATTTGGCTATTGTAGTTCCTTTGTTTTTCCATATACCTTTTAAATCAACTTATCAGTTGCCACTTAAAAAACTTGATTGAGATTGTGTTGAAATGAAATTAATTTAGGCAAAATGAACGTGTTAACAATTTTGGATCTTCAAATTATGAGCAAAGTTTAGCCCTCTCTTAGGTCTTTTAAAATTTATTTCAGCAGTGTTTTATAGCTTTTAATGTGGAGGTTTTGCACTCTTTTGTTACATTTTTTTCCCTATTTATTTGACCTCTTTTGATACTAGTGTAAATGAAGTCCTTTCCTTCATTTTCTAGTTGTTCACTATTACACCTGATTATCTTTGGATGATTACTAGAAATGTTATCGAATATTTATAGAAATAATTTGACACTCTGGGTGATGTTATTTTAACGAAGACTGAATTTCCTTCTGCTTCTGTCCAGATGTTAGGCTAGATGCAGATCACTTTAATCCAGTTAGGGATTGAGCGGATTCAAAGTGGGACTTCAGTGCTAAAAAGGGCTTTTCTATTTCCTGTTCATTCTTCATTTAGGGTATAGCCCTTCAGAATCCAACTGAAATTTTGAGATCTCCACCAAAGCCTCCCCTCTTTGATTGACCCGAATTTCAGTTTGTATGCCTCCAAGCTTATAAAGATTGCCAAAAGCTATACTCAGCTTCTTACCTCTCAATCATTTTTTTTTTTTTTGGCTTTCATTTGGCAATCACCTCAATGGAAAAAGTTTCCTAAAATACTTAAGTCAGCTCTTTTGTCTTCTTTCTTATAACTTATCTCAAAATCTGTGACCATGGTATCTTTCTGAGGCCTTCAAATCATTCCTGCTGTCTTAAAAAAAATCTATGTGCATGTCTATATCTATATGTGTCTCCCTTTTTTCTTAGCTATTTTCAGGAGTGTTGCTCTGAGACACCCTAGTAAGTCATTGCCAGAAGTATATTTTTCTTCTTGTCCCCTCCACTCTTCCATCTCATTCTCCACTAGAATATAATATTGTTCTCTGTATCTCATTTATTGCTGTATTCCTAGCACTTAGTATATTGCCTAGCACAAAATAGCACAAAAATATCTAGTCAATAGATATTTGTCAAATTAAAGAATGAATAATACATTGACATTTTCTGTGAAAAGATAGAATGGAAATTCAGAAGAAAATATCTTCCCTGTTATTTCTCATAGCTAAGATATAGCTGTTCTTTAGCATAATAAAGTGAGTTCTGAACTTGAATTCAGGACCTTTATAGTTCTAGTGCCTTTTTAATTGATATTCCCTCAAAATGTTAAATAACATCTTTTCTTTATCCATTTGTAAATTATTTATTACTCTCTTATTCATGGAAATAGTTTCAACTGTTATTATAAAGTTAAAGAGTTTTCAAGGGAAAAAATAAAAAAGGTAAAAAGGACATTGGAATTAATGTTCTAATTAACTAATCAAAATATTTAAGTATAAATATAGGTTTGTAATTTTTATGATGGTTATAATTCTTCCAGTGAATACAATCAAGGCAAATAGCTTGTTATCATGTTTTAAGAGGTAAAGATGAAGAATTTCATTAAAAATTACATTTTGCATAGTACATAAATGTCTACCTGTGTTTTTCTCCTTTTCCTTTAGAGCCATTTTAAGTGCCAGATCCAGTTATTTTGCTGCAATGCTGAGTGGCTGCTGGGCTGAAAGCTCCCAAAAGTGTATTACTCTTCAAGGGTAAGCATAATTTTTACAAGGCAGCTTGACTGCAAATAATACTTCATACAAAACACTTCTAATGAATCTGTTTTCTCCATATATTCATTGAAATGTTTCTCATGTTGTGGGATTCAATGAAGTACATCTTCTGAAAATGAGAGATAGTAGGGAACATTTAGTAATAGAGGTAGCATGTTAGTCTTCCCAGACTGTTAAAATAAAATATCACTACTGAGTGGCTTAAACAACAGAAATTTATTTTCTCAGAATTTGGCAAGATCAGAGTACCAGCAAGGTTTGTCTTATGAGAGCTCTTACCTTGGGTTGCAGACAGCTTATTCTCTGTGTGTGCTTAATGGCCTTCCCTTAGTGCATGGGGGCAAGGGGAGGTGAAAAGAAGGTAGAGGGAGAGAGACAGAGAGAGCTCTCTGGTTTCTTCTATTTTAGCACCTCAGGGCAGGGCCCCATCTTATTATCTAACTTAACCTCAATTCCTTATAAGCCCCATCTCCAAATATAGCCACATTGTGGAGTTAGGCCTCAGTATATAAATTTGGGTGCGTGGGGAAACACAAATATTCAGTATGTAAAAGGTAGTTTCTTTTTTATCTTTTAAAGAATAATTTGGATAGGTGTGGATTTCATTGACTTATGAGGCAATGGTGTATCTACACAATTTGTGGCAGTTTATATAAACTGCTAAGATAGTTATTAAGAGATAAACTAGTACCTTAAATGATAAAAAGGACCCTTTGTTTTTTTAGTGTTTATTCATTTTTGAGAGAGAGAAAGACAGAGCGTGTGTGGGGAAGCAGCAGAGAGAGGGAGACATAGAATCCAAAGCAGGCTCCAGGCTATGAGCTGTCAGCACAGAGCCCAATATGGGGCTCTAACCCACAAACTGTGAGATCATGACCTGAGCTGAAGTCAGACACTTAACCGACTAAGCCACCCAGGTGCCCCAAGAAGGACCCTTTTTTGGTCACAGATAATCACTGTGAGATTCTGTAGTGTACAGTATGGGGAAGGGCTTTCTCATCAGGAAAAATGCCTGGGAGTTCTGAGGGAACCTCTCAGCCCTGCATCTTGGCCAGAATCTTGGGTACGGAATAGTGATAGTGGCAATTCCATGAAAATGGATGCATGGAAATTACTGATAAATTCTTAACCATTTATTTGTCACCCTGACCTATAATTTTTGTTCTTCTTGGTTATAATCATCTGGTTCTCTTACTAAGTAGAACAAATCTCCAAATGCCTGTCATTTTGTAATTTTTCACTCTATAAAAAATGGATTTTATATGCCAAGCTAAAGAGTTTATTATCCTGGGTAAAAGGGATGTATAGATAGAGCAGTTGGTGACATTCTGTTATCACTATTGAAAACAGTCTGAAAAGTATATGTATCCTACTGATAAGATCTCTTCCTTTATGATGAATTTAAAATATCTGCTGAATAAATAGTGCTAGTAGAGGCTAGAATCTTTCTAAGTGTGCCAATCCTAGGGATAATTATATTGGTGTAATTTTGGAAAATTTTAGATGTTTTAGACATCATTTTAAAAAACTGTCAATCCACTCTCCTTAGAAATGAATTCAACAGAAATTTAAATGGAGAGAGAACACTAGTTTGACTCAAAATGCAACTTCTGACAGTCATTAAAAAATCACGTGATTCTGTGTAGTGAGAAAAAAGTCAAAAGAAGAGTGTGATTATGGGATCTCATTCTACAGCAAGGGAAAGTAATTTACAGAAAGCACATGTCTGATTTTTTCCTAGAAGAAATCTTAGTTCCTTGTAGGTTTAGTGACAGTTTTTACTATCTGATGTCTATTAGGTAGCTATTTCTTTCTTCCTTTCTCCAAATAGATTTTGTCCTCAGGAGTAATAGTAATGCCATGTTTTTTCTAGGCTTCTTCCACATTTACTATGCACTTTGATTTTTAGAATCACTCTTTGAGAGAGCAGGTGTATTCATATATTGCAGATGAGTAAAAACAAGATCAGTTAAGTTAAATGTCTTCCTGGAGTCACCTGATAAATAAGTGCTTATGCTGAATATAATTTGATAAGTACTTCAGTGTCGATTCCACCACAGTCACTAAAGAGTTTAAAAGTTTCCTGTTGGCATGTATTCTTGAGCTAGTGCATACTTGTCTCCTCCACTGTTTAAATCCTTGATTTTCAAATTTTATCCCATAGAACCCTAAAGTTCTTGGTAGTATGTTAGGAAACACATGGCATGGGATTGGGATCTGAGGGGAAAACTATATAGGAAGGGCTGCCCCTTCAACCAGAACTGCTTTACTTTTATCTCTTTTATATTGTTTAAGATGACCTCTGAGTTTAGCTATAGGAATAAAGGGAGTCCTTAATCAGCCCTCATGAGTGATCAGATTAAACATTCAAAACACACAGGCTTTTATTTTTTTTTATTTTTTTTTTTTTAATTTTTTTTCAACGTTTTTTATTTATTTTTGGACAGAGAGAGACAGAGCATGAACGGGGGAGGGGCAGAGAGAGAGGGAGACACAGAATCGGAAACAGGCTCCAGGCTCCGAGCCATCAGCCCAGAGCCTGACGCGGGGCTCGAACTCACGGACCGCGAGATCGTGACCTGGCTGAAGTCGGACGCTCAACCGACTGCGCCACCCAGGCGCCCCCACACAGGCTTTTAAAGATGCAGTTTATTTAGAGGTTAGTAGGCAAGAAGGAAGTAGTAGCATCAACTGCTGGTCTCTACTCTCTTAACCTATAATTTTCCATCCTTTATTATGATGGATGTGATGGATGAATATCTCCTGTTATAATATGGCCTGACTACCACTGACCAACTTTAGTAGCTTGCTCAAGGGAAAGCCAAATAGAAGTAGCCAAACTTGTTTTAGAGTTCTGTTTGGCTTTCCCTTGAGCAAGCTACTAAAGTTGATGAATGGTAGGCAGAGACAGATATCATATGATTTCACTTATATGTGAAATCTAAAAAGCAGAACAAATGAATAAACAAACAAAAGGCAGAAACAGACCCATAAATACAGAGAACTAATGACTGACAGAGGGGGAGGGTGTGGGTGTGGGCAAAATGGGTGAAAGAGAGTGGGAGATATAGGCTTCCAGTTGTAGAAAGAATAAGCCACAGGAATAAAAGGTACAGCATAGCGAATATAGTCAATGGTATTGTAATAGTGTTGCATGGTGACAGATGGTAGCTACACTTGAGGTGAGCATAGCATAACATACAGAGTGGTTGAATCACCGTGCTGTATTCTTGAAACTTAAGTAACGTTGTGTGTCAACTATACTAAAAAAAATGTCATTGAAATAAAAGTATGTTGTAGTAGTGACAGCAATGATCAGGCTCACTCCCCTTATAGTATTTTCCTCTCTCTTCGGTTGTGGTAAGCAAGGCTCTGTTTCTCACTGGTTCATCTTTCCTATAGCTACTAGGTCAGCAGTGGTGGCTTACTGCTGGAAATCTCACATTGGAAATAAGGATACATTTCTTTTTGGCTCAACTGTTTTGTTTGGTAAAGCAAGGTTTTCTAATACTAAAATGAAGGAAGAAAGTTTCTCCTGACAGATACTGGGTTTTATCCATATCCTTTATTATCATCACACAATATTTTTTGCTTTTCCCTCTTGTACCACGTATCAAATTGACTGTGTCAAATTACCACCTACAATGGTATTAGTATCATAGGATATAAAGCTATAGGAAGGCTAAAGGGAATTTAAGAAAATTGAGGCTAAAAAGGATTTAGAAATTTTGCTTTTTAAAAAACTGCACCTTAAATTTTTTTTTTATATTATAACAATCTACAAAACAAATTCTTTTTTCACATTCACATTAGCTTGTATTGTGTACTTGAGTAGATGTTTGTGTGGGTAATATAGTACAGTAAAAAGATATGGACGTCGGTGTCATTATAGGTAGTCCAGTATCCAGTCCTAACTTGCTACATGACTTTAGGGTCATTGTGTATCTTCCCTGAGTTTCCTAAAGTTGTTGAAAGGATTAAATGAGATATAGTGCTTGGTATGTAATATATAGTGCTTATTAATATTTGTCTTTTCTTTTTTCCCTAGATTAGATTGTTCTCATTTTCTAGAGAGAAATGGGTTCAAGCAAGGTCCATTACCAATACCAGGACAGCAGTGCCTGCTTTTGCTTGATCAGCAGCCTTTTTTGGAACTGTGCCACTGTTGTATGTCTGCAGGATGTTTCCTGCAGTAGATTAGAACGAAATCCTGTCTGTCCTCACAGAAAAGAATTACAGTGTTTTTAGTGAGGTGGTAACTCATAGACCTATAATGCATATAATATTTTTCAAAAGGGATAGCCTTCAGTAAATGGAGGTAGGAATAGTAGAGTCCTGTAATCCTAGTTCTACCTGTGCCCCAGTATTGGGAGGTGGTAGGAAGTTGTCCAGTTTTCATGGACAAAGGTGGAAATTCTCAACATCCTATACTGGACATTGAACCACAGCCAGTATTTATATAACTGCACACATTTCAATTTTTATATAAACAGAAGTCTTCCATTGGTGGCTTGGGGATTTAGAACATAAATCTGGATTTTCTCATCTCCCTTGGGAGATTCCTGGGATTACACTAAATTTTCAGAATGATCTTTCGAAATATAAATTAGATATTTGTATTTCTCTTCTGACTAAAATTGCTCAATGCCATCTCATCACAGTGAGAATGAAACTGAAATCTTTACCGCCAACCTATAAGACCCTGTATGATCTGGCTCCTGGGTTTTTCCAGACCATCCCACCTAAATTAACTACAGCCCAACTCTCCAGTTACCCTCTTTTATATTATCTTGTTATGTTGTTTTCATGGCACTTTTCACTATTAAAAGTACCTTTTTTATATATATTTGTTTACATATTTACTGTCCATGGCCTCCCTCTACAATGAAAGCTTCTTGTATCTTCGAGGTCTAGAATAGAGCCTATTATTCAATAAATAATTGAATGTGAATGAACGAACGAATGAATGAGTCCCTATGTTACCTTAGCCCACAGACACAGGACCCTGAAACTTTAGGAAGCACACATAAAGCACAGAGATTTTAGTAGACTAGATGTATGTTTATTCTCTGATCTTAGAGCTCTGTCCTCTCATAGGTCTTTCTTCCCTAAATATATGTAATGTTTTCATCTCCTAAAAGCTTTTCTGATTACATTTATTTGTTTAAAAAAAATTTTTTTTAATGGTTTTATTTATTTTTGAAGGAGAGAGAGAGAGACAGAGCATGAGCAGGGGGGAGGAGCAGAGAGAGAGGGAGACACAGAATTCGAAGCAGGCTCCAGGCTCTAAGCTGTCAGCACAGAGCCCGATGCGGGGGTCGAACCCATGAACCGTGAGATCATGACCTGAGCCGAAGTCATACACCTAACTGACTGAGCCACCCAGGCACCCCTATTCTGATTACATTTAAATGGGGATAGTGCTTTCAGTCTTTCCATTTAAACTGTGGGCTATTGGGGGCGCCTGGGTGGCGCAGTCGGTTAAGCCTCCGACTTCAGCCAGGTCATGATCTCGCGGTCTGTGAGTTCGAGCCCCGCGTCAGGCTCTGGGCCGATGGCTCGGAGTCTGGAGCCTGTTTCCGATTCTGTGTCTCCCTCTCTCTCTGCCCCTCCCCCGTTCATGCTCTGTCTCTCTCTGTCCCAAAAATAAATAAAAAAAAAACGTTGAAAAAAAAAAAAATTTAAAAAAAAATAAAATAAAATAAACTGTGGGCTATTGAAGTGATTTGTTGTTTTTCTAGGTCATTTGATCATGTTTTTATAAATACTTCTAGTAAAAATACAAACGAGTTACGACACTGTGATGAAAATACAGTTTAGTAAAACATCTGTAAAACTGAGGGAAAATGTTTTCTTGCTGTTTTTATAACCATATATTGATATATAGGCCCAAATGTCTGGATGTTCCTATCTAGTTTAATAAAACTATTGTTTTTCTTTAGTCATTATTATCTTTTGCTTGAAAAGTCAGGTCTGGAAAGAAACTATTATTTAACCATAAATGACCAATCCTCATTAACAGTAAGAAGAATAGCTCTTGAAATTTTGATGGAAAGTGCATGGGATAGTATATATTCTAGTAATTACACTAGTGTTTTAGATTAGCAGACTGCAGATAATGTGGCATGATTATTCTGAGATTAAATCTTGCCATATCCATAGTATGTAAATTAGAAGAGATTTGACTTTTTTTCCTAAGTATTAAAGATGTGGAGTTTTTGAACCAGCATAAACCAGTACTCAGCCATAGTGGGGGGGGCCAGTAAATATGTATTAAACTAATTAATACATATTTAAATTAATTAAATTTATTAAAAAATACTTACATATTTTCAACTTAGTATTCCTCTGAAGGCAATGCTGTAAGTGCCCAAGTAAGCCATTCATTAAACATTCTTCAAACATGTCTTGAGCATATGTTATATAAGACCATAGAATCAAACACCTGAGTCCTACCCTGTGGAACTCTATTTCTTTTCTTCTCTCTTTCCTTCTTTCTTGCTTTTAGCAGATTAGATACTGTAATATCTTAAGATTGTATAATATTATTAAGCTAGCTTAACAATATCAGCACTGTTCCCACCCTGATTTCCACTGCAGAGCTCCAATATTGTGTGGGGGAAGAAAATTCTTCTCATCCTGGGGGTACCGAATCAATGCTGACATTCGGTTGCTACTAGAACTACAAGGATAAATAAGATACAGCCTGCCCTAGCAGGACTCAGTCTAGAAGGAGAAACAAATGTGTAAATAAAGATATCACAAGTCAGTCTGATAAATGTGATGATGGAAGTGTATAGTATAGTGTACTGCTTAAGAGCCCATACTTTGGAGTCAATAGGCCTAGATTTAAATGATAGTGTATCACTAGCCATTTGGCCTTGGGCAAGTTACTTGATTTCAGTTTTTCATTTATAAAACAAGACTAATAATAGTATCTCCTATTGAGTTGTTACGATTATTAAATGAGCCAGTGGCACTCAAAATGCTTATTAGCTCAGTGACTGGTTCATAAGTGCTCAATAAATGTTAGTTATTACTATGTTTACCATTCAGTGATTTTTTTTTTTCCCTTGGAAACATTAAGGAAACAATCAGAGATAAAGAGCCACGTGTCTGGTTTCTGAAAGATGAAGTAAGTAGAGAGGGAGAATATTTTAAACAGAGTATATGGATGTACTAAGGCATAGATGTATAAGGAATTATAAGTAGTTCAGGTGCAGGAAATGAGTAGTTCATTTATCTTGGAACAGCTGCTAGAGAGGGGGAACTAGAGGTCAGATGATAAAGAACACTATACACCAGTCTAAGGAATTTGAACTTTTTTCCTATGGGCAATAGAGAATTGTTGAAGGGTTTTCACTCTAATAGCAGTGTGAGAAATGGGATGCAAAGAGATTATTTCAGGTAGGAAACTTACATGAGAGAGAAGATACAGTCATAGTACAGATAAGAGAAAAAATTTCACCTCTCCCAGAGCAGTCAGAGGAGAAACAGACAGCAGAGGCTAACTTCCAGAAATTTTTGAAGCTATAAGTGATGAGATATAATGAGGGAGAGGATTAAGATGAATCTCATGCTCTAATTTAGGTATCTAGGGGTGCCTGGGTGGCTCAAGTCGGTCGAGCGTCTGACTTCGGCTCAGGTTATGATCTCGCAGTCTGTGAGTTGGAGCCCTGTGTCGGGCTCTGTGCTGACAGCTCAGAGCCTGGAGCCTGCTTCAGATTCTGTGTCTCCCTCTCTCTCTGCCCCTCCCCAACTCATTCTGTCTCTTTCTCTTTCTGTCAAAAATAAATAAACATTGAAAAAATTAAGAAAAAAAATTTAGGTATCTAGATGATAATCTAGATGCTGAGATTTTTGGGCGGGGTTCAAAATAATATGAAAGAGTCAGTAGATTAAGTAAGAAAACATTTTCTTTGTTATTGATAAAAACACTTCAAGTAGTAAAACATGTATTAAGGTAAGAGCCAAAGTTGACTTGCTTACTGTGTCTCCTCTATGACTACCCACCTGAAATAAAGTCTGAAATTGGATAGCAGATGCACTTTTTCCCAATCACATCTTCAGACTCGTTCAGCAGAGAAGAAAGGAAAAAAGAAATTACATTACCTCTCATCTTGGGTTCCTCTGGACCATTGATAAGTGGTTATTGTCCATGAACCAGATGCAAGAAGCCCTGTAACAGTGCTATGAACAAAATAGGAACAGCAAAAAAATAAATAAATAAAGACTGAATCTGGGGTGCTGGGAGAGGTAGGAAAGAGGAAGGAGGCCATGAACTCAGTTTGAGATCTAGTAGTCAGTAGGACGTAAAAGTTACCACTCCAGACTACTTCTTTAAGTCATATCTTTTCTTTTCATCTGTAATAAGGATGTTGGCCAAGCTAGAGGTGCTGGATAGGTATTACAAATTAAGAAATCTGTGCAGCATAACAAGAATCTTTTTAGTGAATAGAGTTGTTCATCAGAGGCTTTAAGAAGACCAGAGGCCATTTGTCAGTGATGCTGAGGAGAGGATTTCCTAATGAGCCAGAGGTTGGACTGGGACCTCTCAGATCCCTTCTAACTCTAAAAGTTCATTAAAGAAGATGCTCAACAAATAATTAGTGATTTGCTAACATACCAATAATATTTTATAACATATAAAAATCTATAACTGTAGTTATACTTCATTTTAAATTAATGGAATAACTGCATGGATGTTATTTGAAGAACATATTCTTCAGATAAAAGTGAGATTAAAACTTTATCTTAGCTAAAATTTTATGAGAAAATAGAGTGTATTGTTGGTATCAGTTACACTTTAATTATTTCTGGATTTGAATTTGGTTTTCTTTTATATTTCAGTATAAACCATGTAGAAATGAATGTTATGATGCATTTTATATATGGAGGAACTTTGGACTTTCCAGAGAAAACTAATGTTGGGTATGTATTATTTTTAAATCATTTTAAGTATAAAAGTATTAATACTTTGTGTTGTCTGCTTTGTTGAGCTTTGTTTTAAAGTGTCAATACAGTAGAAGCTTCACTTTCATTATTTTGCCATGTCATGTGTATTTGGGGAGTATCTAAAAACAGGAGGTCGCCTTATTTAGAAGAAAAGATGATCTAGCAACTCACAGTAATAAGATTAAGAAAAGTCTTTATTTGACTCAGATTTTGTTAGAAAGACCTTATATTTGTTTTGGAAAATAAACGACAGGTTTTTATAAAGTAAAATTGAATATCAAATTTTGAACAATTATCTTACTATTTTGTTTTCAAATTTTAGGATTACTCTTTTAAACAGCAAGAGAAAAGTAAAAAGAAAAACCTTAAAATTACTTTATAGACATCCTAAAGAACAACAATGGTTCTTAAGTGCTGTTTAGTGAAATGCCATGTAAGCGCTGAAACTGTAGTAGAGAGTGAAATCTACCTTGCTCTTACAATTTTTTGGATGTGTTCTTCTTCTATTGCTGTTTTCATACCAAACAAATGAAAGCTGCTTTTTAATTTAAATATTCATTGGTTTTTTAAATTACAAACTGAGTGATTTTGGAGGGAAAATGTCATGAGTCACAGGGATTAAGTATTGAAATTTATCTCCCTGGAAACCTATAGGAAATTTTATCATGCCCTCAAGGCTTGTAGGTTTCCTAAGTACCTAAAGTGAGTGTGGTACGTGGAAATTCTTGCCAAATGAAAGAAGCAGTGGAAACTCGCTGGGGCATTGGATACTGTTTTCAGTCTTAGAGTCATTTGTAGGTATTTTAAGTATGATAAACATCAATTAATTGCCCTCCTCCCAAGTTTTTATTATACAGATTTCTTGCAAAGAGTTTTATAACTTTTACAGCCTTTGAAGCAGCTTCCTGGACTTTGCTGAATATGTCACTGACAATATGAGGGGAATTTGAAACATCTCCAATTTACTTCATGTTATTCTCCACTAACCAAGTCATCTGACAGTACTTTCTAACTTTGACCTGTGTCCTTTTTATTATCCATAAAGGATATCTATTATGTAGGACAGAAAGTTAGAGTTAAAATAATTCAGATTATTATTATTTTTTTAAATAGGCTATTATTAAGACATTACTGTGTATTAGTCCTTAGTTTTTAAATTGGAGAATTAACAGTCTATCTGTTTTTATTTTAGTCAGATACTCAATATGGCTGATATGTATGGACTAGAAGGATTAAAAGAAGTAGCAATCTATATTTTAAGAAGAGATTACTGTAATTTCTTTCAGAAGGTAATTATTGAGTCTCAGAAATCTTTTACCCAGTGCTTACAGTCACCCATTATTATCTACTAGATTTTTAACTCTGATAGTCAATAGTGCTTTGAATCTTAAAAATATTCAGTCAATTTAACTAATGGGAACTCTAGTTGAGAAATAGCTCATATGATATGCTTACAAAAAAAAAAAACAGAAATTAATTCAGATCATTTAAGTAAAATAAAATTGACATGGAGTTTATTGAAAAGATATAGGAGTATCCTTTATAATGCAAAGGTGGAGTGTGCAGCTGGGACTGAGTCAGGGTGGGTGGCTCAGTCAGTTAAGCGTCCAACTCTTAATCTTGGTTCAGATCATGATCTTGTAGTTTGTGAGATCGAGCCCCACATTGGGCTCTGCACTGACATTGCAGAGCTGCCTGGGATACTCTCTCTCTCTGTGTGCCTCTCTGTCCCTCCCTCCCCTGCTTGTGTCCATGCGTTCTCTCTCTCTCTCAAAATAAATAAACAGAGAAAAAAAAACCACATTTATCACAAGTGTTTCATTTGTTCTTTTCCCTGAAAGTACGCTCTTCCTTCCTGTCACTTCTCTTTATAGCATCTACTTGAGATGGAATATATTTCTCTTCTCATCAAGTGGAGTATGAATACTAACTTTTAACTTTAGTTAATATAAACATAAATTTATTGTCTAAAGAAAGATCTCCTACTACACATTTGTACAGATGCCATTTTGTACATTATTCTTAGATTATCTAATGTTTTAACTTACTCTGTGACTATAGGTTATTTTTTATGTACTTAATCATTTTCTAAATTCTCTACAGTGATCATATATTATTACTTTTATAATCAACAAAAAAGCAAATCTTAAAATAGTTGTTTTACATCGATATTCCCTTCTTATTGGGTACTTGAGGCAACAGTATGTATTGTATGCATTTTAATTAGGTAATTTTAATAATTTTAGTAACATGTAAATTTATATTTTTGTGTTGGGTAGGACTTTCCTACCTCTGTATAAGTTGCAGCTGAAGAAGCACCCCATGTACTAAAAGAGAGCCATGAACAGTTGCCTATAGCACCACCTCCACTACCACCCAGAGTTTACTGAGAAACATTAAACTCCTCAGCTACCTTTAATCAATCATTTATTCCAGCCTCTAGAAGTAAGGAAATTAGAAGAAGGAGGGTGGTCTGTGGTATCCTGAACTTTGTAGAAAGTGAATAATTCTGATGAAAGATTTTCCTTCTCTTTCGTCTGCTTCCCTCATCTTCCCAGCCAAGTGAAAGTTAGGAGGGAGATCCAAGCATATCTGAATAAAAATTAAAGATAGAGGGTATCTGCAATGAGGAGATATGTCTTATCCTTCAGATGGACATATGCCACATCTGTAAAACCAGCCCACTTTGGAGCTTCCATTAAAGAATAAAAGAAAATGGTAAGAGATTTCTTGGGAGAGCCTGAATTTCTTGGAATATGCCTCAGAAGCCAGTAAGAGTACCCTCATATGTGGAGATTTCTAAAGGGAGAAGCCAGTACTAGTTTGGCCATTAGGGACAATAGCTGTTGTCATGTGTAGAAAAAAGTAGGGGCTCCTGTCTGGCTCAGTTGGTAGAGTGTGCAACTCGTGATTTCGGTGTTGTGAGTTCAAGCCCCACATTGGGTGTAGAGATTACTTAAAAGTAAAATCTTAAAAAGAAGAAAAGAAAAAAGTATGGGGAGTCCACTCCACACCCGTTACACCTGGTTCGTGGGGAGGGAAGAGGACCTTAGTGGTTCTTTGAAGATTAGAGGTTGCTGGTACAGGGCCAAATGATGCTGTGTCCCACCTAGGGATCACTGCACATCATGAACCACTAGAAGAATCTTTATCCACTGAGGGGCTAGGGTTACATGTAGTCTGCTCCTAAAGAGTCATTGGCAAAGGCCATCAACATCTTTTTTTTTTTTTTTTAATGTTTATTTATTTTTGAGAGAGAGAAACAGAGCATGAGCGGGGGAGGAGCGGAGAGAGAGGGAGGCACAGAATCCGAAACAGGCTCCAGGCTCTGAGCTGTCAGCACAGAGCCTGACGTAGGGCTCGAACTCACAAACTGTGAGATCATGACCTGAGCCGAAGCCAGACGCTTAACCAAATGAGCCACCCAGGTGACCCAAAGGCCATCAACATCTTAATTAGAGCAAACTCAGTGACATCAACCTATTTCCATGCTGTGTCTGGTTATCTATATGGCCATTCATAGCCCTCTTTCACAGGAGTTAGACCTAGAAAATGGAGGAGCAAGAGGAGACCACACCATGCTCTACTCCTGATTCCATATTTCCCCAACTATAAATGTAATCAGTGATGGGGAAGAGAAAGATGTAAAGCCAGATATAAGATAGGTGTCTAAATAGTACTGTGCTGATTTCAATTCCAAAAAATAACCAGAAAATACTGGAATTTGCCTATAATGTCATGAAGGGATGGAAAAAAGGAGAATTTGACACAGCATAGTTGGCAGCATTATCTGGGAAAAAAGTTTTATGTTAGTATCTCCTCTGAACTGAGACTCCTCAATAAATGAATTACATCTAACATTTTATTTATTTTTTATTTTTAAAAAATGTTTTATTTTTATTTTTTATTTTTTATTTTCCTTTTTTGAAAATGATTTATTGTCAAATTGGCTTGCATACAACACCCAGTGCTCATCCCAAGTTCCTTCCTCAATGCCCATCACCTATTTTCCCTCTCCTCCCACCCACCCCCATTCACCCTCAGTTTGTTCTCTGTATTTAAGAGTCTCTTGTGGTTTGCCTCCCTCCCTCTCTGTAACTATATCTTTTTCCCTTTCCCTTCCTCCTTGGTCTTCTGTTAAGTTTCTCAAGATCCACATATGAATGAAAACATATGTGGTTTATATATATAATGGAATACCACTTGGCAATGAGAAAGAATGAAATCATACCATTTGCAGCAACATGGATGGAACTGGAAGGTATTATGCTGAGTGAAATAAGTCAGAGAAGGACTGGTATCATACATTTTCATACATTGTGGGGAATAAGCTTAGAAATTCCCTGGGCTTGCACCAATGGGTTAACAAGGCATAAAGAATTACAAAGCCATAGGATGCTCACACCCAAGTTTGGGTAAACAAGATTAGGTGAATAAAGGTAGAGAAGGGGGGCTAAGGCCCCCAGAATAAAGTAGGGGGCAAAGGCCCCCAGAATAGAGGGGGGGCAAATGTCCCCAATACAAAGGTATATGAGGTAAGCAAGATTAGGTATTCAGGGTGAAAGCACCCCCCCAATTTAGTACTATAGCAGAAAGCTGCTTTCACAGGAAGGAAGGACCAACGTAGGTAAACAGGTAAATAGGGCTATAGACCTCTGCGCTGCAGTGAAGCTGTCCAGAGCAGAGCTGATTAACAAAAGAAAGGTGTCTTGTTAACCCTGAGGTTACTTGCTGTATCTGTCTTATCCCCTACGCTGGCTAAGATAAACAGACATGGTGCTTCCTGTCTGCCATTAACAATCATCTGACCATCCGCCTGGGGCCAGGATTTTGTTTTGTATTAATCCAAACCCCTAACCCCAAATATCTTCAAGACCCCCTTTCCTTCGCGTCCATAAGTTAGTGTTCATAGTTTCATTGCCTCTTTGTGCACATCCATCACCATGTTTGTAAGCCTTCTGATCCTAATACAAATGGGGCAAGGACCCTCATTCGGGGCTCTTGTCTTTTCTTGGACATTAGCCATCTCTCGCTTTTAATCCTGCGTCCGCTCTCTTGTGGGACAAAAGAGAACTTTAGACTTAGAGTCTATACAATACATCTAACATTTTAAAAATAATCTCTTTTATGGATAGTCTTTGGACCATTGCCTCTAGTTTTTAGTATGTTTGTAAGTATACATAGGTTGTATGCAGCTTCTTGCATTTTACTTACAATAATTCACTTGATTTTTAAAACACAGAAGGCATATTTGTTAACATTGTAAAACAACAGAAAATGAAATTTTAAATAGATTATCAATATGATACTTTGTTGAAAACTTTTTTCACTTTATTTTACTTGTTTTAATATATTTTATTGTGGTAACAGATATTTGAGAGAATAATTTTTGCTTTTATTGCTTGATCTTTAAACTTTTGCTTTACATATTTTTATAATATATAACTTTATAAATATATCTTTGAAAGTATAATTTTTAACTTCTAGATCTCAGGGGTATCTGGGTGGCTCAGTCGGTTAAGCATCTGACTTTGGCTCAGGTCATGGTCTTGCCATCCATGAGTTTGAGCCCTGCATACGGCTCTGTGCTGGCAGCTCAGAATCTGGAGTCTGCTTTGAATTCTATGTCTGCCTCTCTCTTTGCCCTCCCCTGCTCATGCTCTGACTCTCCCTCAAAAAGAAATAAACATTTAAAAAAGTTTTAACTTCTAGATCTTAATTATGTAGTTTCTTGCCAGTGACTTACTTGCATGTGATAAGCCTATTATAACACACTGCACAGTAATACAAATTTGGGTAGAAAGTAATGGGTAACTGACCCTGAAACTCCTGACAAGCTTTAGTCATTTCATTAACTTCACAATTTTACCTTTTACACAATTAAAATTTTTGGACTTCATTTATAGAATTACAGTGAACTTTACATTATATATTTTTCATCCCTTCTTTTTTTTTAAGTTTATTTTTCAGAGAGACAGAGACAGAGCAAGCGGGAGAGTGAGAGAGAGAGAGAGAGAGAGAGAGAGAGAGAGAGAATCCCAAGCAGGCTCTGCACTGGTAGTGCAGAGCCTGATGTGGGGCTTGAGCTCACACAACCATGAAATCATGACCTGAGTGGAAACCAAGAGTTGGACTCTTAGCCAACTGAGCCACCTAGATGCCCCTTTTTTGCCACTTCTTTAAAAACATATCTTGGATAGTGATTTAAATATATCTCTTCCCAAATTCTGCAAGCAGATTTTGAAAATGACTAAAGGTCTGTCATCCTGTTACAAAATACTTGGAAATTAGCATTTTTATATAAGTGAAATTCTCAGAGTTAAAGTAACCTTTTAAGCCAGTGGTCAGTAAACCTTTTCTGTAAAAGGCCAGATAGCAAATATTGTAGGCTTTGTGGGCCATACATTCTCTATCACATCTACTCAGCTCTGCTGTTGTGGAACAGAAGCAACTACAGACAACATGTAAAGGAACATCATAGTAGTATTCCAATAAAACTTTATTCACAAAAACAGTGATGGGCTACATTGGCCCACAAGTATAGTTCCCTAGTCTCTGCTTTAAGCAGCAAATTACTTTGTATTTTAATTTTTTTGTGGAAATTATTCTTATACATCAATTGGTGGACTTTGTGTTGTAAAGAGCTGGTTATTCCTAAATTAGATTGCTGGACCTCTTTTTTTTTTTTTTTTTTTTTTTTTTTTGAGCGAGAGTGAGGGAAGAGAGAATCTTTAAATTTTTTACTTTTGTATTTATTTTTATTTTAGAGAGAGCATGCGCTAAGGTGAGGGGCAGAGGGAGAGAGAGAATCTTAAGCTGGGTCCATGCTGACACAGGACTTGAGCACAGCCCTGGGATCATGACCTGAGCTGAAATCAAGAGTTGGATGCTGAACAAACTGAGCTACCCAGGTGCCCCACATTCCTGGACGTTTTAACTCTTGTGTTTACTTTTATAATTTTTTAGACTTCTGAGTGTTTTTATGTTTATACCAGTAGTTTCTTCCCAAGAGTTTGATACTCTTGTCTGAAGTGGTTCAGAAAACCAAATTATTTAACTTGGTAGAATTATCACTGTATCATCTATATAGTGACAGCCATTTTTATTTTATTTTATTTTTTTATTTTATTTCTTTTTTTTGTTATTTTGAGAGAGAGAAAGAGAGTGCACAAGCTGGGGAGGGACAGAGAGAAGGAGAGACAGAATCTCAAGCAGGCTCCACACCATCAGTGCAGAACCCAGTGTGGGGCTCGAACTCACAAACCATGAGATTATGACCTGAGCCGAAATCAAGACTTGGACTCTTAACCAACTGACCATTTTTTATTTTAGAATAGCCTAGAGTACCTCCAGTTATTGCAAAGGGAATAACCAGTTTGTTCATATACAAAGCAAAATATTTACATTCAATTTATTGAACACTAATGTAATACTTTTAGGAGAAGTGTATTAGAAACTCAAATTAATAGCAGTTCATAATTTTAAAAGTTGCAAATCACTAACCTTATTAGAAAGATTACCCTGGGTGTAATTCTAAAGAAGCTTTGCTCTTCTCTGAGAGCAAGGGATCTTCAGAAAGATACACTTAGAGACCACATACACAAATTGGCTGATTGATGATCTTTATTTAGTATATAAAGCCCACACTACAACAAATGAATGTGTACCAAGAGAAGTTGAACTCTATTCACCCTAATAGGCAATAGATATGCTTAGAAAATAATCCAAAACCTGAAAATAAGTGATATGGGCAATATGTAGCAAAGAGGCTTAACACCAAGAGCAATGAGTTGTTGTCACTACTTATATCTACATTTTTTGTTTTAATTACTTCCATATATGAACTTTTAAAATACATTATATAATTATGATCTAATTTCTGTCATTTTGTCTGAGGTCAGAGTAGGACTTCCCATTGCACATGCACTTAGAGTTATATTTATACTTCAGGAAGCAGATTAGATCATATGGTTGCATTGCAGTGTGATGTGCTAGAAATTACACCATTTTAATGTAAAAAATAAGCTAAATGAAATTAAAATAAAACTTGTGTTCATTCTGATAGCTGAGAGAGTTCAAATGCTATTCTATAAAACTAAAGGTTGTTAGTGATACTCTGTTTTACAAGAATAGACTTTTGAATTATGCACATTTATTCTGCAGTTTAGGTATACAAATCAGATCATGTTTATGAACCAAATACTTTTAGCCTCTGAAAGTTGAAAAAAAATACATGTGGTGTTTTCTATTAATTTTAGCCTATTCCCAGAACGTTGGCGTCTGTATTAGAATGCCTGATTATTGCTCATTCAGTTGGAGTGGACAGTCTTTTTGCTGACTGCATGAAGTAAGTGATTTGAAGTAGTGTCAATACTATTAATATAAAGATTTTGTTCTTCTATTCTTGTAATTTTCTGGGAGATTTTGGAATTGGCCTGTTTTCTGGGGTACATTGTAGGGAGCTTAATGCTTAACTAGTTGTAACAATTGAGAAGTATTATTGACTTAGATATTACTCAAGATGCTTGGGATCTATTTTATTTTAGCCTAGCCATGGTTATTTATGTCAAAAGCTATGCATGAAACTTAAAGTAGAATTAAAATATTTGTTTACAGAAAAGGGAGGACAATTAAGTCCATCATAGAGTTCACAAAATTAACGGTAAGAGTTAGTCATCATATATTTATGTACAACTTATATCATTGAAAATAAAAGTGTTATTTGAATACTATAATCCAAAATATTTTCATTTCTCTAACTTGAGATTCTTTTATTTTTTTTAACAGGTGGATTGTAAAGCATTTTGCAAGGTTTTGGTCTGAGAGAAGTTTTGCAAATGTACCTCCTGAGATTCAGAAAAGTTGTCTTAACATGTTGATTCAGTCTTTAGTAAGTATAAACTGAATACCCTTGTTTGTATTTGTCATCAAAAAGTTTATTCAGTTTTGTGTAGGTACTTTCAATGTTTTAAACATAAATGTAGAATTCTATGGTAAAAGCAAGATGAGAGAACCGATTTCAGATAACCCAGAACCAGTTGAGAACCTGTCCTCAAGATTTTGTTCCCCTCTACCAAATTCATTAGTTAGGGTTCAGAGAAGCAGAACCACTATTTTGGTTCATGAACAAAGGGGGCCTGGTGCCACAGATGGAGGTTATGCATTGGTATCAACAACATAGATTTCTATTCTCTAAGGTAGATTTGGTACAGCGCTGAAACTTCTCTGTGGCAACATTCCCCACGAGAACCAGCCATTTACTTGGAGGCCAGTTAATTATATTGGACCACTTCATCATGGAAAAGGCAGTGCTGTGTTCTCATTGGAGTAGACATTTGCTCTAAATACAGATATGCCTTCCTTGCTTCCAGTATTTCTGCTAAAACCACTATCCGTGGTCTTACAGAATGCCTTTTCCATCATCATGGTGTTTCACACAGCATCACTTATGACTAATGAACTCACTTCACAGCAAATCAAGTCTGGCTCATGATTTCACTGGTCTTACCATGTTTTCTGTCATCCTGAAACAACTGGCTTGATAAATACCAGCCATGACCAAGTTACCAGTTACAGAAATGAGGTTCTAGTAGTTATGATATAAACATTAATTCCCCCTTTTTATATGAATATTTGTTTACATAAACCACTGTTTATGTGTACTCCTTCCACTGTCTCATATCTCTGCCATCTAATATAAGACCTGTTAATAATGGTTAATTTTCTATCTCCATATTTAAGTTACAGGATAGCAAAGGGGAGTGGGAATCAGTCTGAAGAACAATAAATATTTCCCAAAGACAAAATAAAGACTTTATATCCTCTTACAGGGAAGGGCTAGCATGTTTGTTGTATACAGGATACTTATACCATGTCAGGCAAAAGCATAACTTTGTTATTGTCTCCATTTGAAATTAAGTATTGTTTAAAGAGATGTGTATGGGTGCCAAGCCCACAGGGGTGGACTGCAGTGATTTTGTAACATTGTCAGCTTGGCTCAGATAAACTGTTTCCCAGAATTTCCCTCTTTGAATGTTTCCACTTGGAGTGGCCACAAGGGACAATTTGGCATGAGATTTGGAGGGTAAAAGTGAAGCAGCAGCCTTTTTTTTTTTTTTTTTTTTATAACACCAGGACTATTGGGGCAGGCACTTTTATCTCATACGTGTTGCTTCTTTACTGGCTCACCTTGTGGACGTGAAACAGCAGCCAGGCCATATCTGCTCCACCATGCCCTGTGTCCTTTTTTGGCTGCTCTTACCTCTGTGCCAGAGATATGTTTACCTCCATGATGAAGAGTACCAGCATCGCCTGAAGGACACCTATTTCATCCAGGTTGTAGGCAGTGAAAACTGAAATGAGTCCATTCTTGTGGATTACAGCTTGTGTTCTTGGTGTTAGTATGTCCTTGCTGTCCTGTCTTCTCATATCAGCTGCCTTCCCTGTGGTCTTCAAACTATATCTTCATTTACAAATACCATTTAACCAGCTCCCACGATTACATAAGGTCAAATCTCTGTAACAAATTCCTTTATATATATACAATTAACTCCTAGTGGTTCTCTTTCTCTGAACCCTAAATGATACGTCACACTGGGTTACATAGAAGATACATCTAAACCTAACTGGGAAAATAAGTGTAGGCCATCAGCTGGTGAAATACTACCAGCAAAAAATAAATCTCAATCTATATTTATGCTAATGAAGGACTTTGTGGCTTAGTTTCTTAATATTTTGCATTTGTTTCTTTGGTCAGTGAATAGCTACTCCCTGTTCATGAAGGCAAACCATGTCCCAGCTATACTTCAGCTTCATAGAAGTAGAAACATCATTTACTACTATTGCTGTTGTTGTTGTTGTTGTTGTTGTTGTTATTATTATTATTTAGTGGGTGTTTTTAGACCTTTATAGTTAAAAAATACTTGGCATTTTTAAAATTTTATGTAAGACAGGTACTCTAACCTCTATTTCACATATGAGAAAAGAGAATCAGAAGTGCTTTATTCAAATTCAAAATGTCAGTAAATGACAAAGCCATATCTTTTTTTGTTGTTAATTTATTTATTTTGAGAGAGAGAGAGTACAAGCAGAGGAGGAGCAGAGAGAGAGGAAGACAGAGAATCTTAAGCAGTCTTCGTGCTGTCAGTGCAGAGATCATGAACTGTGAGTGAGATCATGACCTGAGCTGAAATCAAGAGTCAGACGCTTAACTGACTGAACCACCCAGGCACCCCCAAAAGCCAGATCTTAAAACCAATTGCTGCCATTCTGAAGATAATATGATAGGTGCTCACTGTGGGCAAATTTTTCTTTAAAGAAATGTGGACCTTGACTTTATCATCTCACAAATTGGTGGAAGAATGGGCATTTAAATAACTAAGTATAATACAAGTTAGACTATGATGAGTACTAATATTAAGTTCCTTGTCAGTCTAATTTACCCTGGTAGCCTCAGCCTTAGAGCAGTGCCTGACTCATATTAGCAACTCAGTATATATTTTCAAATAGGTAAATACATGAAAGAATAAGTTAAAATTCAGGTGTGTACATGGGATCACAGAGGTTAAAACAATTGATTCTGATTAGAAGGATGAGAGAAGTAATTTGAGATGAACCTGAAGCTAGAGGAAAATTTCAGAATAAAACAAGTACATTAGGATATTCCTGACAGACTGTTAAATTGTGACCAGAGACCTGGAGACAGACAGTTCCAATATTCTGCTATAACTGGAATGAGAAGAGATAAGTCTGGGGAGAGGCTAAGGCCAGATTGGGAGGGATCTTAACTGTCTTGTTAAGAAGTTTGATTTTGGGGGGCACTGGGTGGCTTAATTGGTTAGTTAAGCATCCAACTTCGGCTCAGGGCATGATCTCACAGTTCCTCAGTTCAAGCCCTGCATGGGGCTCTCTTCTGTCAGTGCAGAGCCCATTTCAGATCCTCTGTCCCCCTCTCTTTCTACCCCTACCCCGCTCATGTGAACACTCTCTCTCTCTCAGAAATAAACATTAAAAAAAAAAAAAGGTTTGATTTTTTAGTAAGTGGTAAGTATGTGAGTTTAATTGAAAAATAAGCCCTTCATATGATGCCTCTCCCTCTGTTACAATATTTTGATTTTATAACTCTAATCAGGTCTTTGTAAGCTTTGTGAATATTTGTTTTTTACTTTCAAGACAGATGAAAAGATGACATCAGAGCAGCTGAACATGCAGTTTAATTGAAATTTTGAAATTATGTCTTTCTTTTTTTAGGTTTTTGTTTTTATTTATTTTGAGAGAGAGAGTACAAGTGGGAAAAGGGAAGAGAGAGAGAGAGGGAGAGACAGAATCACAGGCAGGCTCTGCACCACCAGCACCGAGCCCAATGCAGAGCTTGAACCCACAAACTGTGAGATCATGACCTGAGCCAAAATTGGAGCCACCCAGGTGCCCCTGAAATTATGTCTTTCTTTGTGAATAGTCAGGCTTTCAGAAACAGTAGCTTAATATATTTTTCATATTTTATTATATAAATAAAGTATATTTCGCTTTTGATTAAAAAAATCAGATATTTTTTAATGGTGCTGGGAAAACTGGACAACTACATGCAAAAGAATGGAACTGGACCACTTGCTAACACTATAGACAAAAATAAACTCAAAATGGATTAAAGACCTAAATGTGGAACCTTAAAAATATTAACCATTTTTAACCATAAAAATTACCATTTCCTAAATGGTAACCATAAAAATCCTAGAAGAAAACATAGGCAAATAATATCCCTGACATGGCCATAGCAATATTTTTCTAGATATGTCTCCTCAGGCAAGGAAAACAAAAGCAAAAATAAATTGGGATTCCATCAAAATAAAAGGGGTTTGCACAGTGAGGGAAAGCATCAAAAAAACAAAAAGGCAACCTACTGAATGGAAGAAGGCATTTGCAAATGATACATCCAGTAAGGGGTTAATATCCAAAACACATGAAGAATTTATACAGTTTAATACTAAAAAAAAAAAAAAAAATCCAATTAAAAATGGGGAGAAGACCTGAATAGACATTTTTTCCAAAGCGTATACACAGATGGCCAACAATACATGAAAAGATGCTCAATATCACTAATTACAAGGGAAGCGCAAATCAAAACCACAATGAGAGACCATCTCAGACCAGTCAGAATAGTTATCAAAAAGACAAGAAATAACAAGTGTTGGAGAGGATATTCAGAAAAAGGAACCCTCATGCACTGTTGGTGGGAATGCAAACTGGTGCAGCCACTGTGGAAAACAGTATGGAGGTTCCTCAAAAGATTAAAAATAGAATTACCATATGGTCCAGTAATCCCACCATTGGGTATTTACCTAAAGAAAATGAGAACACTAATTCAAAAAGATACATGCTATTGCTACATTATTTATTAGAGCCAAGATATGGAAGCAACCTAAGTTTCTACTGATAGACAAATGGATGAGGAAGATGTACATACACAGAGAGGAGTATTATACAGCCATACAAAGGATGAAATATTACCATTTGTGACAATATGAATGGACCTAGAGGATATTATGCTAAGTGAAATAAGTCATACTGCAAAAAACAAATACCATATGAATTCACTTATATGTGAAATCTGAAAAAACAAATGCATAAACGAAAAGCAGAATCAAACCTATAAATAGAACAAACTGGGGGGTTGCTAGAAGAAAGGGGTGGGAGGATGGGAACAATGGGTGAAAGGAAGTGGTGGGTACAAACTTCCAGTTATGGAAAGAATAAGTCACAAGAATAAAAGGCCTAGCATAGGGAGTGTAGTCAATGCTATTGTAATAGCACTGTATGTTGACACATGGTAGCTACACTTGCAGTGAGCACAACATATGTTGTACACCTGAAACTAGTGTAACATTATGTGTCAACTAAAAAATTTTTTAAGAAAAATTTTTAATTGTTTCAAATTAAAATTTGAAATATGTTATCCAAAAAGTGAAAGAGCAGCAGTCTTCTTAGTTTTCTTTAGTTCTAATTCAGCTCAACAGCATGTGCCATGGTGGGCACTTAACTGCATCAGTGACATGCCCAACACTGTCATATACGAAGGGAGATAAGAAAGTGCTACATTGAACTATATTTGGAGGATTTTCTTGGTCTTTTATTAATGTGAGGGGATTTGAGTTTTTTGTCCCTTTCTGGGTCTATGCAGCAGTTCAGTAAAATGTGGCTGCTCCCTCCTACCACGTACAACCATTGCTTTTGGTTAGAAGAGAAAGCAGGGTGAAGGCATGAGTACAAGAGAGAAAGGTGTTAGAAAAGTTATAATTTTATAATGTAATTACTTGAACTGTTTCAAAACATTAAATTTTGCTGTGCCAAAATGTTTAAGCCCTTATAAAAGCAAATTATGAAGAGTTTTTAAATTGAGGGAAGTTGAAACAAAAGTAGGGATGGTCAGTAGGGTAAAACAAAGTTGTATATATTATGCTATTTAGTCCTAAGGCCAAAGGATAGCTTAAGACCTATTTGATCAACACAATATCATAAGGATTAAGAAATAATATGACTCATAGTATTTATTCAATATATGGTATTATCCAGGAAGCTGGCTGGAAGAATTTTCAGTTGGATCTATACTTCATATCCTGGTATGCAAGGGATACATTCCAAATAGATCAAAGGTTTGAATGTGGGGGGAAAAAGCCGTTAAAATATTACAGTACACCCTGGGAGAATTGTAACCTTGACAGGAGAGTGGAGATATAAAATTCAGAAGGCTTAAAAAATTGATTACATAAAAACACAAAATTTTATGTAGTAAAAACAACCAAGCAAAGTCAAAAGACAAATGACAGTTTATATCATACTTTTGACTCTAGGTTTCCTAATATAGAGGATTCTCACAAGTTGATTTAAAAATATAGGACAAAATTAGATGGTTCACAAAGACAATACAGATACTTCTTAATTTGATGAATAAATCCTCAACTTCATTTAAGAGAAATGGACATGAAAATGACAGTATCAAACCATTTTCTATCTTTTAGAATGAAAAGAAAAAGGGAATGTGTACTAAGTTAGTAAGGATGTAGGAAAGAAGTACTTTTATTCATTCTTGGGAAGGGTATAAATTAGCACATCTTTTGCTGTGTTTTTCAAACTTTTTTAACTGTAACCGAGAGTGAGAATTTTCTTTTACATTGTAACCCAGTACACTCACACATAGAAAACTAAAACAAGTTTCACGAAAGAATGCTTACCATTATTACATGATGTACTAATATTTCCTGTTTTTCTCTTTTCTCTATTTTTTTGTTTTGTTTTCTAATGCTGATTGTAAGCCACTAAAAATATTTCTGTTGGTTGCTAGGAGAAAAATCCACAGTTTGGAAAACAGTCCTTCATTGAATATATACTGGTGATGTTTAGGATACTTCTGGTGCCCCACCTCATATCCTCTTGGCCAATGTGTGAACGCCAACCATTGCTGCAGCATACAGCTTCATAGGCATGCAGTCTGACAGCATTTTCCGTCAGCCACATCACACTTATTTCTCATTTCTTGTCCTAAGGCTTCACTATCACTCCACACAGGGTACCTATGGCTCAGCAATTCTGATACCTGTGCAAACCTGGAAGTAGAAGGAAGTTAACACCTCAGGGACAAGCCTTGACTAAGGCGAGATTAGAGCCAATGGTTATGTTTCCCTGTTTTGTCCCTTGGGCAGAATAATTCAAGGTGCATTCTTTGTGGCTCTTCAGAGGGTCCCCAGCAAGACTGAGTCCCACTTGCCTGTAATAGTGAATACTATATCAGTGCTTCTCAAACTTTAATATATATACAAAACATTTCAGGATCTTGGTTAAATCTAGATTCTAATTCAGTAAGTCAGAGGTGGAGCTTGAGAGTCTATGTTTCTAACAAGCTCCAATGGATGCTGATGCTGTGGGTCACACTGAGTAGCAAGAAGCTAGAAAACATATCCTTCCATTGGCTTTTCTGCCTTCCCTGTTTCACTCTCATTATGCCTCAGATTCTCTTGGGATCACATCCCAAAATAAACTGTCTGCATACAAGCCTATTTCTCAGGCTCAGGATTTAGGCAGAACCCAGGTTAAGACAAGTAGTTTTGACCCAGCAATTCTGTTTCTGGGAGTTTATCCTATAGATATGTTCACACACATGTATGAAATATTATTTACAAGATCTTTCATTACAACATTGTAACAGCAAAAATTTGGAAACAATGTAAACATAAGTAGAGGATTAAATGACTTACCCATATTGTGGGCTATTATATAGCTATTAAAACAATAACAAGGCTCTTTATATTCTGATAAAAATATTTAAGATGTATGCTAAGTGTAAAGGACAAGATACTGAGAATTATTCACATTAATGCTTCCATTTGAGTAAAATAAAGGTTATTACATATATTTTTTGTTTGTGTATGTATAAAATAACTCTAGAAAGATATAGAAAATTATATTTTTTTAAGTGTATTTACTTAGTGCAGGAGGGGCAGAGAGAGGGAGGGAGGGAGAGAGAATCCCAAGCTGGCTCTGCACTGTCAGTGCAAAGCCTGATGTGGGGCTCAAACTCATGAAGCATGAGATCATGACCTGAGCTGAAACCAAGAGTCAGATGCTTAACCGACTTAGCCACCTAGGGGACCCCAGAAAATAAATATTGGTTTGGAGGAGAGAAAATGAGTGGCTTGGGGACAGGAAAGGGAAGGAGACTTTTCTTAGTACTGCCATTTATATGTTGTTGAAATTTGAAGAATATGTTAACTATTGGATTACAATTTTATGTGTTTTGTCTAGAAATGCATTATTATGTTTTCTTCCTTCTTTGAGCTTCAACCTTCTTTGAACTCTAACATTTAATGTTATATATTCAGATCAGTATGGAATAGATTACATACCACCTATGTTATCATTTAGTCCATATTTTAATAGGTTCCAATCTAAATTATAACTATACTTTATATCTATATTTTTAAGAAAATTATTGTCATATCACATAACATGTGTAATAAGCACTTTGTAGATATCTGCCAAGTTTATTTGAATATCCTACATTTGTCTTCACCACCAGAACAATCATTAGAGTAGAACAAATCGGGCTTAGTGCCTAAAAGCACAGTTACTCAGGATGTTGTCAGAGGGGGAAAGGGTGATGGTACCCCCCCCAAAAGAATTATAGCATTACATGATTGTTTTTACTCTAATAAAGCAAGGGAAACATATAATACATTTTTTAAAAATTCTTGGTTAAGGGGGGGGGGGGGGGGGGGGGGGGGCATGCATGGGTGGCTCAGTCAGTTAAGTACCTGACTCTTGATTTCAGTTCTTGAGACTGAGACCCCTCATTGGGGGCTGTTGGGATTCTGTCTCTCCTTTTTTCTCTCTTCCCCTCCCCACTCACACTTGTGCAAACATGCTCTCTACACCTCTCAAAATAAACATTAAAAATATAAAATGTTAAAAATTTTGTTCAAGGATTAAACAGTTTAGGAATTCACATACGGATTCTCACTCTCTGATGATGCTAAGAGATGAACAAATATTTCAGGGTCTACTATGACCCAGTTCTGTACTAGGCCCTGGGATGCAATGGTGTGCCAAAATAGACATGGTTTCATGCTCAGTAAACATACAGCCCAGTGAGAAAGATGGATATTAATCCAGTAGTTATGTTCATGATAGAATAATTAGAAATGAATTAAGTACTCTAAAAAAAAGGGACAGGTTATCTGGTGGCATATATAAAAGAAATCTAATAAAGGGATAGAGATCAGGGTCAGATAGAGTTTGAGTTGAGATCTGAAACATAGAGAGGGTGTGCAAAGTTTACATCATGCAGCCTATGTTAAGGATGTCAGTCTATCACTTCCAGATTTATCAGTTGTCTATTGCTCTATAACAAACTACCCTAAAATGAAGTGGCTTAAAACTACAATTTATTATTTCTCATAATTTTGTGGGTTGACTGGGTAATTCTTCTGGTTGTTTCCTGAGTTCCATCCTGCAGCTGCTTTCACCTGGTGGCTCAGTTGGAGCTTGGGTTCCCACTCCATGTGGTCTTCCTTACCCAGCTTCTTCATGGCCTTGTGATCCCAGAATTGCAAGTTGCAGGGCTTTTTGAGACCTTGGCTCTGGAACTTGCACAGTACCAATATTTGCGCAAGCAAGTGAAAAGTGCCTAGGTTCAAGGGGTGAGTAAATAAATTCTACCTCTTGATGGATGGAGCTAGAAAGAACTGGTGGCCATGTTTTTCAGTCTACTACAATCCATCAGGTAACTCTTTACACATCAAATAGTTATTTACTAAGCATTGTTTTAAGAACTAGAAGCCAAATATGATAATTTATATGTTGCCATTTTTTCTTTTTCATTGGAGCACATGGTATTTGTGAATTATCATTCCACTTTCCATAGAGATCAGTATTGTGAATATTTTTTTCCTGTGGAATAACAATAAATCATCATTAGGTGAATAAAATATAAAGAGTTTTACCTGATTAGAGTGGAGGAAGAAAATCACTGGAGAATATAAGCAATTTTTAGACTTTCTAAATTTGTAATAAAGAGCATGTATTTTATAGTCAGGAAAGAATTAAGGTTATGTCAGTGTAGCTATACAGTTATGAATGATATCTATAAGCACAAAAACTAATTCAGTAGGGAAAATCTCAGAGAGGTCAAGTTTTTCTTTGTAGTTCTATTATAGGTCTTCTCTCAGGTTTCTTTTAGCTATCTTTTAGAGATGATTTGTTCCCAGTTCAAAATTTGCCTTTTTGGATAATTCAGAATGAGTAAATAAAAAAATATTATATGTCATGACAAAGATATTAGCAACCTGGAGTTTTGTTTTTTTGCAGGAAACATCATAAGAAAACAAAAGTATTTGATTTGTTTAAAAAGTTATTTTATAAATAGTAACTTTTTTCCCAATATTTTTTAAATTATAAGAATGATAAGAATGCTGCTTTTCTTCTGATGGAAAGTGACAGGCTAATCATCAGTTTACCCAGAGTGAAGTGGACAGAAGTAGCCCTGACTATGGCATCTCGGCTGCAAGAAGAATGTATTGCATTTATTATAGAAAACTTCTCCAAGATCATTCACAGTGAAAATTTTTCTCTTCTCTTACAGGTACTATGTCTAAAAGTATTTCCTATATTTAGCCCCATCTTTGTGTTCTGATTATAGTTACGTAAGAGTTTTTAAATGCAGGTTGCCTTTGATTAAATTAGTATGACTTAAATAAATTCCATAACAGATGGCATGCTTGCATAGGATTTACAGCAGTGGTGGACAGGATTTTTGGCTTACAAGATAGTGAAGGCAGTAAGGGGACAGGTTTGAATGCACTGGTAAGACGTAATGTAACTCTGGCCAGCAATAGCCCTCTATCAGCATAAGCCATATTTTAGAAACCAGTCATTAATGTATTGTTTTGTCAGTAATACCATTACAGTCCATGCAAAATTCTGTCTTATTGGGGACCCACTTGCTCTAAATTTAGTTAGTAAATAAAGAACTTTGATTATTTATTTCTAATTCTGTTTTTAGGACTATTTTGGTTCCTAGGAACTGTGTGTGTGTGTGTGTGTGTGTGTGTGTGTGTGTGTGTGTGTCTTTTTTTTTAAAGGAAAGATTTTTATAATGCTTATTATTATAATTACATAATTGTAATATATATTATAAAATATAATTATTATATTATTATCAGAGGAAATAAGATTTCTGGCTGATTTCCAATGGTCAGTTATGATGAATGTTTTGTTGTTAAGCCAGACTTTCACATTTCTTACACATTTTACATGTATTCCTATTAAATATAATTTCTGTGTTTTGTAGTCACAAGCAATGAGCAGCACAGCTGATCTGTTGGACAAAATTTTAAAAGCAATTGAAGAAAACATTACCACTGAGAATAGCTGCTCTCTTCTTATGGCTCTGGACACGTTACTGAACTCTGACAGTACAAAGGAAATGGTATTGAAAGTGATGGAATTCATTTAAATGATATATTTGAATTGCTTTAAGTTTTTAAAATATATGCACATTTTAAATGTTGTAGCATTCATTAAAACTTGGTGATGGGTGGTTGGTTATAGTCCCTAATTTTGTGTCTGTTGGAATTTTTCCTAAATAAAAATTTAATTTCATTTACCTCCAAGAAGACTTACTATAAAAGTTCAAAATTTGGCAGTTTGACTTGCTAATTCTAAACATAGTTTGGTGCTTAACAATATTAATTGGTACGGCGTAACTCTGGTATTTCTCCCATGTTACTATATTAAATTTCTTAAATGTAAAACTTACTGAAAATTTTAAGTAATTTTTTAGAATTTTTAATAATCAGTGTCTTTTATTTTCAGAATATGTTAATTCCTTTTTGCCTTCAGGAAAAAAAAAACATTTAAAATTGGATTGACTAGGAAAAAGCAAAATGAAAATATTTGTTTTTAAATGCAATTAATCAATGATAATAGTAAGCTTATTGCAAATTGTTAACCTTTTGTTTTTGTTCAACAAGAATGATAAAAAAAATTTTATCATATTTATTACTATTGGATAGAGTATTTGACCTTGTAATGTCATAGTTGATTTGAAAAGGCTGTAGAAGGTATTCATGTAAAGGCCATTGGTGTTTTAAAATAATGTTTGTTTGAAAGGATAAGGTTTAGCTTCATGTTCACTATAAAATTCTGTTTTTGAAGAGTAAGCCTTCATAAATAACATGGACCCGACGATTTTAAAAATCTAAGTGATGACATCATTGATCTAGCTTAGGAGTAAGTAGATTCGGAAAGGAATAATGACTGGTTGCTATGACAATGTGGCTCTCACCAGCTGCTGATTTGTTGCTTGAACACAGGGTTTTACGTGCAAGATCCAGGCTCTGCGTGATAAGCTGTGGATCTTCCTGGTTCAGTCTTTCTATGCTGTTCGTCATACAGAAAGCTGGAAGCTGATGAGCACAGATGATCAACAGAAAATCCAAGCAGGTATGGTAGCCTTGAGATTTCTTATTCTTATGATCTTTGTAACAAGAGATATCTTGAGGGGATTCTAGTAAGTAGTAGGATTAACATTGTTTGCTTCTGTTCAGTAATAGCTTGCTAATTGAAACTAGTGATAGTATGTTTAGGCAGTTTTAACAAATCCTGCTTTGCTGTTCTTAGAAGATGACTCATTTCCTTTATATGTGTATGTATATATATGTATGTATATATGTCAGTTTTTAATCCTATTCTGTATTCTGTATTAGCAGCAGTGTTCCAGCCAAATTTGCTTAAAAGCATTCTTATAAAGAGATTAGAAGTATAGGAAAATGTAATTCACATAGAACATATTACCAAACCTACTTTCTCTTCCTTTTTAAATATATTTCGCCATAAAGCTTTTCTGTCTTTTGCATAAGGTATCATTTCTTGTGGTTTTGTATAAATTAGATGGCTTTATTTCACAATTGATTGGTTCAGTGATATGGTGTGTGCTATTGCGGAGTGTCCCTCAGGAGCCGCACAGTGGTCTCTGACATTTAATAGGTACCATTTGAAACGTTAGCATTAAAAAAAAGATGTATATTGCTCAGAATATGTTTGTTTCAAAAATACTAAGAAACAATTTTGAGGGTGTGGAACTAAAAATGGCTTCATGACTATTTTTGGGTTAAAGCAGGTGCCTTAGAAAAAATATTTGCAGATTCAGCAAGTATACTTTTAAAAACATTTTAAGAAACTGTATTTTAGGAAGTGAACATTTTTGTACTATAAAACATGAAAGCCATATGTGATATATTCTTGATAGTGCATAGATATGTTAAATTCTTTAATGGAATAGTCAGAATATGATTTGCTCTGTCTTGCATTATGAGCATAACATGATAGTGTAGCTAGATGTGATCTCAAGAGCACTTTTCAAAGAAATTCCAACAAAATCATGAAACAACGAAAATCTCAAGGTCTTCAGGAATTTGAAATTTTTTCCTTGTGACTATTTGTGTAGTGAATTTTAGATAACAGTTTATTTTTACTACAAAATGCATTCAATGTGAAGAAAAAGATCAGCATTCCATGAGTAGGTGTCATTCAACTCTTTTCTGATTGGTAGTAAACTTTGTTTTTCTTCATTTTAAAGAATTTCATAGTTAAGTTGGGCCTTAAATAATGTTCTTTTTCTTAATTCTACAAAGTGATAATTATAAATACATGGAAATACATACAGAAACATATACATATGTAAAACAAAATTATTGTAATTGTACAAATTGTCAAAAAGAACTTTTCAATCTATTCTATCAATGTAATAATATATTTTTTTTAATCTTCAGCATGTTGAATGGATAGTTACTGCATTGGGAAACCCGATATAAAGGGGTGGTTCTAGGTTGTCTTTTGTTATAACATTTCTTATATTTTAATTGAGTTACTGACCTTTGGGAGAAATCTTATATTAATTTCTTTTTGTATAGGACTGTGCAGAGTCATCTGCTTACTACAAATCAGTTCTTATAATACCATTTATAGGATCCTGCTTTGTCTTATACCACAGATCCTATTGAACACAAATAGAAGATGCATGGTAGTGTTGCAAATAATTTAATATATTTTTTCATCAGCTATTTTAATATCACATAAATTTTGGAGATTATATATATTTTTTCAAACTACGTTTTCAAACCCTGTAACCTTCAAAAGAAAGAAATACATTAGCTGAACTATATTTATAGCTCTCGTCCCATTATTTCTGTATATTTTCCTGACGTCATTCAAATTCTTATTTGCAGAATATAAACATGAGTTCTCCAATAACTCCCATATAATAATCTACAAAATAAATTTTTATGTAATTCTAAAAAGAATGATATGGGTTTGAGGATTCTTTCTTGTTTTATTTTCAACAGAACCTTATTTTTTCCCCTTCTCTTTTTTTCTTCCTTATGATATACCTGCAAAACCAGGAAAAATTTGTAGTTAATTTCAACAGAGTATTTTTACATTTTTTAGGATGGACATTTTCTCATATTTAATGGTTTTTAAAATACCACATTTGCCACAACCTGTAATTTTTTGTAAATTTGTAAAACTAAATGAAACCAATTATCTCTAAAATTTCACAGCTTGAGAAAATTCCTTTTTTTATAAATGTATGAAGTCCTCTCATGAGATTTTACATTTCTTTTTTTTACATTTCTTATTAATTTTAATAACATAAACTCAATGCAGACCAGAAAATAAGACTGAAAATAGGGTTCTTTAAAAAAAAAGTTCTAAAATATAATATGGAATTATTTATGTGTACTAGTTTGTTTTTAAGCCTGTTTTAAGTTACTTTCATTAAAACATAACCTTTTTCTATTTTTATGGTAATAATAGTGTTTCCTATAAAAATAAATTGTTGTTTTTCCTACAGCTGCATTTGACAAAGGTGATGATCGAAGACTTGGCAAAAAGCCTGTTTTCAGTAGCTCTCAGGTAAACTTTAAAAATTTTATAGGTCCAAATGAAAAAAGATGCTAAATAATTTAAATTGTATTAATTTATATTTCATTGATTTTTAAAATGTATTTTTCATAATTATAGTTGTTTCTTGATGAAAATAATTTTGACTTTTTAATCAAGTGAATATTCTATATATTTTTAAATTATGTGAATTTTTGATGTCCAGCTGGCATAGAAAGTGAAATTTTTTTTTCAATATGTGAAATTTATTGTCAAATTGGTTTACATACAACACCCAGTGCTCATCCCAAAAGGTGCCCTCCTCAATACCCATCACCCACCCTCCCCTCCCTCCCACCCCCCATCAACCCTCAGTTTGTTCTCAGTTTTTAAGAGTCTCTTATGCTTTGGCTCTCTCCCACTCTAACCTCTTTTTTTTTTTTTTTCTTCCCCTCCCCCATGGGTTTTTGTTAAGTTTCTCAGGATCCACATAAGAGTGAAAACATATGGTATCTGTCTTAGAAAGTGAAATATTGTCTGTCTTTTTTATTTCCTTGAAAACCTTTTTTGGCAACTAACATATTGGAGCTATTCCAATAGATCAGAAATTGTCTAAAATTCTAGACCTAATTCAATGTCTAATTTTCTAATTAACCTACTTCTTACAAAAGATTTTAGTTGTCCCAGTTTTCTCTATACTAAGATTTTAATTCACATAATACATTTTTGGTGTGAAAAAAGGCACTTAGTATCAAGAGTATAGTTGTGTTTTACTTTAAAAGTTACTTGCTATATTTTTATGAGGTATCTAAAGTAGTCAAACTCCTAGAAATAGGGAGTAGAAGAGTGGTTGCCAGGGGCTTGGGGGTATAAGGAAAATGGCAGTTTTTCAGTGGGTATAGAATTTTAGTTCTACAAGATGAGAAAGTTCTAGAGATTTGTTGTTAATATTACTGTACTTTCCACTTAAAAATGGTTAAGATGCATTTGTTATACACCAATGTTGAAACATTTTTCTTTCCCTAAGCACCAAACACTGCTAGACTCCCCCTTGACCATTCTTAAGTATATTATAGAGTTCCATAGAACATACTTTAGGAAGTGGTACCTTAGGACATTTTTCTCTATGTACTAGTTCCCTGCTATCCCCAGTGGGTGGGTGGTTGGTTTGGTTGGTTTTTTAGGCCCCCAAAGAATTAGCCTACCTGCTTTGCTTTCTCCTGTTCTACTGACTATTACCAACTAGGCTATTGCTCTTTCCTTGTCTTATAGTAAAATAGAACAAAGTCTCATTATTCTTCCTTACCATCGTGACTTTTAGGTTGTCCAAGGATTTATACTGTTAACCACAGTGGGAAGGAAACAGGGTAATATGTTTCCTTAAAAAGGGCAGTGGTATACTGAAATGGGTGCTGGGCATAGAATAAGAGTTAAAATCTTGACTTCACATTTATTATCTCTGCCATATCTGAGTCTTAGTTTGCTTGTCTGTAAAATGGAATAATAAAACCTAGCAGAGTTATTGTGAAAAATAAGTGAAATAATTTATGTGCAATTATTTGGCATGTAGTAAGTGCTCAATAAGTGTGGAATGAATAAATGTGTTTTCCAAAAAGAGGTGAATTCTTCTGGGATAGGAGAAAAGTTAATGAGATAAGACAAAGAGAAAGATTTAAGAGGAGTGCTGGTACCAGAATACTTAAGGTAATGATGTCTGGAATTTACTTCAAAATAGAATGGTAGTAGTTATATATGAAACAAAATTGGCCAAGAGCTGATTATTGTTAAAGTTGGGTAATAGGTACGTGGGGATTCATAATACTATTCTATTTTCTTTTGATTGTGTGTAACCTTTACTATAATAAAAATTTAAACAAAAAGAATAGTACTGGAACCAAAAGGGAGGGTTGCCTTCTTTTTCTCACTTTTGTCAATAGCATGTGGTGACCTTTCCAGTTGGCCATTTGTATACAATAAATCTATGTAAATTTTGCAGATGTAAGTTAGAGAATGCCTAGGTGTGTGTATACTCTGAATCCTCATCATGCTATACTATGTTAATATGAAGTTTCTAAAAGAGTGTGGTTACCCCATGTACTACATAGATCTCACCCATAACATGGTGCTTTAAAATAGATAGATTTAACAGTATAGTAAATTAAGTAGGGTCAGTTTCAAGGGTGAGAAGAAGTCTAAAATCAGAAGTCTACCTAGTTTTAGGTATTAAAAATAGAGGTGGCTCTTTTCTGCCCATAGGTCCTGTCCCCATGCTTTAACAAAAACACCTTTTTGCACCAAAAAAAAAAAACAAATAAAAATAGACAAAGGTTATTTTTTGAGCTAAGATTTGATCAAGAAAACAAAAACTAAGGACCAAACATATTTGAACTTTATAAATATTACATAGAATCTTAGAATACTACACTGAATAGGACCAGTCTCCAACCCTCTCTAGAATTAAATATTAATAATATGAGGCTCAATGATGTTAATGACTTCTTAAATATCCTAAGTCAGTTACAGGTAAAGCTATGACAAGAGTCCAATGATTCTTTTATTAGTACTACACCTAGCTTTTCCCTAAACTTAGTTAGGTGATTTATTGTGTGTGTGTGTGTGTGTGTGTGTGTGTGTGTGTGTGTGTGTGTATTTACATACATACATACATGTATGTATATGTTATCTTTATCTTGGACACATTTGGAATAGTTAGTCCTTGAACTGTATATCAATATATGCTCAGATTTAACAATATGCTTCACATTTTTAAAAAATGTTTATTTGGAGAGAGAGAGAGAGCGTGCATGCAGGCGGGGGCGAGGGAGAGGGAGAGACAGAGAATCAGAAGCAGACTCTGCACTGTCAGCGCAGAGCCCACTGCACAGGGCTTAAGCCCACGAACCATGAAATCATGACCTGAACTGAAAGCAGGAGATGGATGCTTAACCAACCGAGCCACCCAAGCGCCCCTAACAACATGTATCACATTTTTCTGAGTATTCAGTATGTTATGAACATAGTGCTAAGGGATACAAAGATGAAGACAACACAGGCTCTTCCTCAGACCTGTGCAATTTCATACAGCTTTTCAAGGCGGGGGAGGGCATATTTAATAAAGAGTAGCAACTATAATCTTAAAATTTTATTTCCAGTTCCTACCAATTTTTTAAATGTTGTTATTCCTTCCATAGCAAGGTTGATTCTAACCAAAATGATGTAGGTGCCTTGTCTTCAGTGTTTTGTCTTGCTGTTTTCCTCTTTTTACCTACTTCACCTGTCTTTAGGATCCCTTTTCTTCCACTTTGTCCATATAGCCAGAGCTGTATTACTATCTTGTTTCTTCCAAAAGCCAAACTTTTCATATGTACTGTCTTGTTTCCCAGGGGCTTCCAAACCCCAACCCCCCAAAGATTAAGTCTTTAGTGATAAAATTTCTGGCATTTGGGATAGGATTGAAGAGAGTTTTTGTGAAAACCTTTATCATGGCCCTCAAATTATACCATATAGATGACTGCCGGCTTAAAGCAGTTAATCATGAACTCAAGTCCTACTTCCGTCCTTATCAGCATTTGACCTTGGTAAATCACATACCTGCCTTAATCCCCAATTTCCTGTCTAAGAAACGGAGTTAACAACAGGAGCTCTCTCACAGGAGTGTTGTAAGTATTAAGTGAGATGACCTATGAAAAGGATTTTAGCATACAGCCTGGAAGTGGACCCTCAAAAAATGTTGGACATTGTTATCATTGACCAAAGGCATCGTGACACCTTTCAGTATTAATCTCTACTATAGTATAACTTCACAAAGTTAAATAGTATGCCTTTTTAAAATAACATTGCCTTTTAATTTTTTTATGCTGTATTTCACATTTGATTAAGGTAATGTGACCAAAGACACATTCAAATGATCAAAGATAATTCAAATTTTGAACTGTCTTATATCATAATGTGATTTTTACTTTTTTCTCTTTGAAAAACTGGCTTATTGAAACAAAGTATTATAAGTCAAAGACATCAGTCAAGTTATAAAGTATTTTTTCTTCTTTGTAGCAAAGGAGACAAGCTTCTGACTCTGATGTTATAAGTAACAAATCGTGGAGAGGAAATACCAAGAAGGAGTGTTGGAGTTATCCCTCTAGTAAGCAAAAGATGAAATCTGATGGATTAGGAGCATCTGGACATTCAAGTTCTAACAGAAATACTATAAATAAAACTTTGAAGCATGATGATTTAAAGGAAAAGGGTGGTACAAAAACAGCATCCAAGGTTACAAAAGAACTTAAAACTGGGGGAAAAAATGTTTCTGGAAAGCCCAAAGCTATAATAAAGTCCCAAACAGAAAACGGTGATAATGCAAAGTCAGCAAACATGTCGCCTAGACAAGCTGTGGAAAGATCAGCAACAGTGGCAGCAAATGGACAGAAAAATTCATTAAATGGGAAAGGAGTAAGAAATCAGGAAGGGCACATTACCGGCGCCAGACCCAAGGTACTCACTGGAAACTTAAATGCGCAAGCCAAAGCAAAGCCTCTGAAGAAAGTGACAGGAAAGGATTCTCCATGCCTCAGCATCACAGGGCCCTCCAGCAGATCTACAAATTCAAGTATGGAATTATTGAATTCCACTGAATGTCTGGATGAACCAAAAGAAAATGGATCAGTAGGAGAAGAGAAGGCTTCTAGTGAGAAACTGTCCTGTTGTGAATCTCCAGGACAGACCATGAAAAACAGTGTGGAAAGTATCAAAACTTCTACTGTAGGTGGGTTTTAGTACCCTCACTTTTAATAGCTCCTGACAGTTAAAGTTCCTACAAAAAATGATTCTGTGTTTGGATGTTTATTTAGTTTGAAATGCCAAAAAACACTTATTTATGTGTGTTCATGCAAACTGAGAAACCATACTTCATCCCACATTAACATTTAATTTTGGATATAGTGTCTGACCACTGAATTTATGCATGACTTTTACATATTCAGTTCTCTGTTTCATGACTCACTGTTTCTTAATTTACAGCAGTAAAATCTCGACCTGTTTCAAAAGTTACCAATGGAACTTCAAATAAAAAAAGCATTCACGAAGAAACTAGTATAAATAACAGGTAAGTCTCCCTTCATTATTTTACCTATACGTTACGTTAGCTTTTTCTAAGTTAATTGTATACTGACTTCTAGCTAAATATTTTAAAAATATCTTTTCGGGGCACTTGGGTGGCTCAGTCAGTTAAGCATCTGACTCTTGATTTCACTCAGGTCATGATCTCAAGGTCCATGAATTCAAGCCCCTCATTGGGATCTGCACTGCCAGATTGTCTCTCTCTCTCTCTCTCTGCCCCTCCCCTGCTCACACACTGTCTCTAAAAATAAATAAATAAACATTAAAAATATTTTTGAAATATATCTTTTCTTTTTTGTTAGAAAATTTAATGTATTTATACAATGATATTTTAAAACTATTTCTTAAAAGGAAATAGTATATTTACACAGAATGACTATGGATGCAAAATGATAGATTACACTTGTGGCACTTGATTATGCATTGCTTTATCATACTTGACCCACAAGCTTATGAACTTAAAGACTTATGAACATATGATTTTTCGATTTTTAGAACAAAAGATATATTTTTTAATTTGAGAAAAAATATATTTCATATATGGGTCTTTTGAAAGTTCATGTGTTGGGGGCATCTGTGTGGCTCAGTCAGTTAAGCATCCAACTCTTGATTTTGGCTCAGGTCATGACCTCACAGTTCATGGGTTGCAGCCCTGCATCAGGCTCTGCACTAACAGTGCAAAACAAACCCTGCTTGAGATTCTCTCTCTCTTTCTCTATCTCTCTGCCCTTCCCCTGCTCATGAGCTCTCTATCTCTCTCTCAAAATAAATACATAAACTTAAAAAAATAATAAAATAAAAAATAAAAGTTCATGTGTTGGAAGAGTGCAATACTGAATGCAAATCATTTTTCTTAGTGCGCTAAAGAAGGTCACTAACAAAGGATACAGTGATCCAGTACCACAGGCAATTTTAAAGAAAAGAGGAAATGGCAGTGGATGTACTACAGCTCAACAGAGAATAAAAAATGCCTCATCTAATCTTGCTAAAACTCAAGGTAAAGCTGAAATAGTCCTGGGTATTACTTCTGTGTTTAAATTGAATAAGCAGAACTCTGATTTGGAACTTTCACAACAAATAAACAAAATATAACATAGTTTCACTCATTTTATATTTGTGTCATACTATAAAGATGAGATTTTACACTTTACTTTTTGACAAGTATTTTGGTATTACCAGGGTGTGGGTTTGGTTTTTATTGTCTTTTATGAGAAATAATTAAGGGAGTCACTGGTTTATCTGTACTTTTGGTCCTTTTATATATTATGCCCAGGTTTCTTCAGTTTCATTGTTAACTGTAGGAATTCCATGTGCAAAACAGGCACTAATAAGCCCTTTAAATAGTAATGGTACAGTCTTGAAAGCTGTGATATGTAGGGAAGAAGAATTTTCCCTCCTGTTGCCTATTGTTTTGCTATGTTCTAAGAAAGAAAGGATACTGATCAGATTGTATGATTTGCTAAGCTAATAACTGATTTTAAAAATTAATTTGTTTTGGGGTGCCTTGGTGGCTCAGTTGGTTGAGCACCCTGCTCTTGATATCAACTTAGGTCGTGATCTCGGGGTTGTGAGTTCAAGCCCTGCACTGGGCTCTGCGGTGGGCATGAAACCTACTTTAAAAAAAAAATTAAGGGACGCCTGGGTGGCTCAGTCGGTTAAACGTCCGACTTCAGCTCAGGTCATGATCTTGCGGTCCGTGAGTTCGAGCCCCGCGTCGGGCTCTGTGCTGACAGCTCAGATCCTGGAGCCTGTTTCAGATTCTGTGTCTCCCTCTCTCTCTGACCCTCCCCCATTCATGCTCTGTCTCTCTCTGTCTCAAAAATAAATAAACATTAAAAAAAAATTAATTTGCTTTATGTATTAAGCATTCATGTAGATAAGAGCTCGTAAAAGCCTAAAAACAATTTTGAGCTAGATAATTAATACTGAAAGTAAATTTAAAAATAAACTGGAGATGGGAATGCAAGCTGGTGCAGCAACTCTGGAAAACAGTATGGAGGTTCCTCAAAAAACTAAAAGTAGAACTACACTACGACCCAGCAATTGCACTACTAGGCATTTATCCATGGGATACAGGTGTGCTATTTCGAAGGGACACATGCACCCCCATGTTTATAGCAGCACTATCAACAATAGCCAAAGTATGGAAAGAGCCCAAATATCCATCAGTGGATGGATAAAGAAAAAGAATGAAATCTTGCTGTTTGCAACTACGTGGATGGAACTGGAGGGTATTACGCTAAGTGAAATTAGTCAGAGAAAGACGAAAATCATATGACTTCACTAATATGAGGACTTTAAGAGACAAAACAGATGAACATAAGGGAAGGGAAACAAAAATAATATAAAAATAGGGAGGGGGACAACAGAAGAGACTCATAAATATGGAGAACAAACTGAGGGTTACAGGAGGGATTCTGGGAGGGGGGGTGGGCTAAATGGGTAAAGGGCACTAAGGAATCTACTCCTGAAATCATTGTTGCACTATCTGCTAACTAATTTGGATGTAAACTTAAAAAAATAAAAAATAAATAAATAAATAAATAAATAAATAAATAAATAAATAAATAAAAATGCATTTGAGCTGCCTAAATAAATAAATAAATAAATAAACAAACAAACAAACAAACCAGAGAAAAATTATTCATGTTCTAGTAATAACTAAAAATTACACATTTAAAAAGATTTGGCAGTTCTGTTTGGTAGATTTAAATGTTGAGAATGTCATCACTAGGACTTAACCAGTGTAAACAAATGGATCTCCAAATTAACCCTTTCTCTCCAGTTACCAATTTTAGTTGCCACTGCACAGCTAAGTTGTTAACCCAAATGATCTATAATAATCACGATCGTGCTATGAGAAATAAATTAATTTTGTTTGTATTTGATGGAAAAAACTGCAGTAACTTAAACATTTCTATTTTATATTTAGCTTGATTCTTCTTTCAGCTGTGTGGAACACAAGTCTTTTTTTCCCCAAAAAACTTAAAGGGGAAGACCCTTCCTGATCTTTTAATATAAGAAAATCAAGTTTTTCCACCCTCATATATTTATGCAAGTCCAGTTCTGACATGAGGATCAAAGCTCTTGAGGAAGAGAGATCCTATTTAAATAATTTTGCTAAGAGGCTGGACTATTCCTCCTGTATTTGTAATAAAAAATATTTTATTTTTTATTTTATCATGTTACTCCTAATCTTTTATTGTCCATTATCATAGATATTTCATCATTTTCATTGTTAATTTTATTTTTTCTAAAGTAATTTAAAAACAAGTATTGCATTCTATTCACAAATTGAAAGTGTATTATATATTTTTAATTTTTTTTTTCTTAGGATCTCAAGGAGAGTCACCAACTTCAGTAAAATCTTCAGTCTCTTCAAGGCAGTCTGATGAAAATTTGACAAAATTGGACCACAGTACAACTACAGATAAACAAACACCTAAGAAAAAAATTGTCAAGCAAGGACACACACCTTTGCCTAAGGTTAATGCAAAAATAGTGGCAATGCCTAAAAACTTAAATCAGTCTAAGAAAGGTGAAGCTTTGAATAATAAAGATGCAAAACAGAAAATGCTTCCTGGACAGATTACATTGAAAACTCAGCCTTCTTCTCAAAGACCTTTAAAAAATGAAACATGTGTTGTCCAAAAAAGCATGCTTCATGATGTACATGATAGTAAAAACAAGGACAATATTTCTGAACAGAAGCCTCATGAACCGCTAATTAATCTCGCATTAGAAATCAGCAGTACAGAAGCATTCCAGTCATCATGCATACCTGACCCACAAAAGCCATTAAACAATCAAGGGAAAGAGAAATTAGAATGCCAAAGTATTTCAGATTTGGAAAAATCAAAATGTGAACCAGAATCAAAACAGATATGTTCAGATAAAAGTGAAACAAAATTTTCCAGCAAAGAAACACATCAGCACAAGACAGCTAAAATATATTGTCATTCTGATGGGAGTGATAATGTAGATCCAAAATTTTATAACACCACTGCCCTAAAATCCACGATTTCAGATCCCAGTGTAAACTCCCTGAACTCTCATCCAGTTTGTGATTTAGACTCTGCAGATGCAGAGCAAAGGCCTTCAGTATCAGATAGAGAGAAGCAAGAAGTGAGAAAAGATACAAACAAAAAATTAAACATTAAATGTGACAAAGATGTTTTACCGTGTGTTCCTGAAAGGACAAATGGTACCTTAAATTCTGTCCAAGATGACAGGAAATCTAAAATTCTTGTTGAAGAACAGACAGTTCCTAGTCACTTGTCTGATGACTCTGCTATGAGTGAAATCAAACATGCTACAGCAGACTCAGATATTTCCTCCAAGTCTGTTTTGGAACAAATATCAGGAAAAACTTCTCCTAAAGATATGGAAACAACAGAAACTCCAGAGAGCCATGAAACTCCAGAAGTTCCATTCATGAGTCATTGGAATTTGAGTACCAGTGGTATGCATCAGAGAGAGAGTCCTGAATCTGACACTGGCAGTGCTACCACATCCTCTGATGACATAAAGCCCAGATCTGAAGACTATGATGCTGGAGGGTCTCAGGATGATGACGGGTCCAATGACAGAGGTATTTCTAAATGTGGCACAATGCTGTGCCATGATTTTCTTGGGAGAAGTAGCAGTGATACCAGTACTCCTGAAGAATTAAAAATATACGATAGTAACTTAAGAATTGAAGTGAAAATGAAAAAGCAAAGTAGTAATGATCTTTTCCAAATTAATTCAACAAGCGATGATGAGATTCCTAGGAAAAGGCCAGAAATTTGGTCTAGATCTACAGTAGTCTACCCTAGGGAAAAAGAAAATGTTCTACGAGGCAGTGTCCAGTTTGCTCAGGAAGTAGATCAGGTTTCTTCCTCGGCAGATGAAACAGAAGATGAAAGATCCGAAGCTGAAAATGTTGGGGAAAATTTCTCTACATCTAACTCAGCTCCTCAGCAGTTTCAGGGAATAATTAATTTAGCTTTTGAAGATGCAACAGAAAATGAAAGTCACGAGTTTTCTGCAACTAAAAATTTTAAAAGATCCGTTTTACTTTCAGTAGATGAATGTGAAGAACTAGGATCTGATGAAGGGGAAGTCCATACTCCTTTTCAGCCTTCTATAGATTCTCTGTCACCTGATGTTTTTGATGGCATTTCTCATGAACATCATGGAAGGACCTGCTATTCCAGGTACTCACAAGGAAGTGAGGGTAGTATTTCAGAATGTAAACAAGATAAAGGCAATAGTGTATATAAAAACGAAAGCTCTCTCTTGGGTCGCAGTAGTACTGACTCATTGAGAAGAGATAAACAGAGTACTTCAGCCACAGGAAAAAAGTACACAGTAGATGTCCTGTCCAAAGGAGGTAGACAGCTTCTTCCAGAAGATAGAAAGGTAAATTGCAAAAGCGATGTGGATAATGACTTTCAGCAACGCAGCAAACTCTCAGATAGTGATATAAAATCTCAAGAAAGACCATGTCATTTGGAGCTTCATCAAAGAGAACCCAATTCTGACATACCAAAGAACAGCTCTACAAAATTTCTGGACTCCTGTCGGAGTCAACTTCTGCCTCAGGAAGGTCAAGTAAAAGAGAACCATTCTACAGCTACCAAAAGAGCTAATATTGCTTTATCTGCAGGTAATGTACAGAAATAGAAATGCTAAATACATAAGAAAATGAGTTTATAGAATTTTAACTTGGATGTAGCCCTGAGTGTTGTATTTTATTTAGACAGAGTAATTACTTAAGCAACAGATTCAAATTTCAAGTGAAAACCTACATTTCTTAATAATATGAAATTAGCTAGTTACTCTTTATTGTTCACTTAAAATCTTAGTGTGGAATTAAGATCTAGTAAAAATTTGATTATTAGAACTAATCTATTAAGAGATTTTACATGAAAGAATAAAGAGAAAAACTTAGTTTGCTATTATTGAGTTATTTATGTCTAATTTAACATAGAATTCTTGACTATTAGAAATTTTATTATACATTGAATATGATTTATGGACTATGCTAGTATATATCTAAGAGGGCTGTGCAATAATTATAGTAATATGTAACTAAAAGCACTGAACTATTTTAACTAGATTAATTATTATAATTTATATACATTTTACAGAGATTAAGACTTTCAGGATCACTATACTTCTAAAAGTTTCAAGTAAAAAGATAAATTTCCTAAAAGAGATTATATTTAGAAGCAATGATAATATATGAAAAAAGCCCAGGCTTATTTCATATGTATAGATGATTTCCTGTCTAATTGTTTTGTGTGTTTGTCTTATTATAGTAATTTGAACTAATGACTCACATTTAAAATATGCAATAGTGGCTGACAGAGTAGCTATTATATATCAGAACTAAGAAAAATACTGATCAATAGCCCTTGTTCAGCAAAATCATAACAATAGGGAGGGAACTCTTTAAAGTTGTACTTTTTTGTTTGTCCTTGCTTGCATCCTCCTTTGCATGTGCAATATACAAATAAGGCTTTAGATAAAATGTATTTATTCCCCTTTTGGAACTGACTTACCTTAAAAGTCACCATCAAATTACCATGTCTTTTTTTCTCTTTATGTTTCTATTGTAGTGAATTAGACACATGTGCACATTCTATGTTTATGTTTAAGTAATTTTTGTTGTTTTTTTTGTATCACAAGTTTCAAATTAAAGTATGGAGAATTATTGTTAGTTGCCTATGTTGATTTTGCTGCTAAACATCCTTCAATTGTTTTATTTTTTTTTTAATTTAGAAAAAGAAATGCCTCAGTAATCCTGTCAATTTTGTATAAATGTTATTTTTCCCATTCTATGTTTTTTTGGACTATAACTATTATATTGTTTTAATATTGTTCTACAAAATCTGAGGGGTACCAACATGTGCAATTTTTACATTGTATAGTATTATGAATTATTTCAGGATACATAGATGATTGTGACACACTGGCACAAACCTACATGTATGACCATCGGCCTTCAAAAACCCTCTCTCCAATATATGAGATGGATGTAGTAGAAGCATTTGAGCAGAAAATGGAATCAGAAACACATGTTACAGACATGGATTTTGAAGATGATCAGCACTTTGCAGAACAAGATTGGACACTCTTAAAGCAACTGCTGTCTGAACAGGATTCAAACTTAAATATTACGAATTCTGTTCCTGAAGACTTAAATTTAGCACAGTATCTAATCAATCAGACATTACTTTTAGCACGAGACAGCTCAAAACCTCAGGGTAAAGCACATGTTGACACTTTGAACAGATGGAGTGAACTAACCTCTCCACTTGATTCCTCAGCAAGTATCACCATGGCTAGTTTTTCCTCTGAAGATTGTTCACCCCAAGGGGAATGGACAATTCTAGAACTGGAAACTCAGCATTAAGAGTATTAACACTTTGGAAAATTTTTAACAATGCCCCCCCTTTATTTTTTATGCTTATATCCTAATAATAATTGCATTAGCCAGAGATAGACTGTCCTTAATAATGAAGGAGTCTTTCTAATTTATTAAGGTAACATAGTTTGTTTATTAATATGATATCACATGTAGAAAAAAGATGGTTTTCTAAAATTTTTGAGCATGTTTTATTAATTATTAGAGAAATTAGTGGACTTACAGCGAGCCCTTCAGTTGTCCTTTCCTAACTGATCATTTGTTCACTTGTTTATAATTCAAGAATTTAAAATGTGAATGCACAAGTAGATCAGTCCATTTACTTTTTGCTCTGCATATGGTAACAGTAATTTAACAATAAAAAACCTATTGTGCTTGTGTTCAATTTATGTAGAGTTAATCAGTGAGTAACATTCAAACTCAGGTTTGTGTGATTGACCCTGACAGGTGAATATTATTAGAAAAACCCTTCATTTTCCCAACAGTGCAGATCCAGGAAATTGTGAAATACATGTACCTCAAATTTCAATCACATTGTTACTAAAACCGAGAAATGGAATCCCTTGTAACTCTTTTTGAGGTATATCCAAAAAGAGATATCTGCCCTCGTTCAAAAGAGGTGGGAAAACTGTCCATTTGTTTTACCTAGATAGACTTTCTTTATAGTTAATCGCTCTTCATTTTCCATTCCACTTGGAGATATTTTGGGACTGTCCCAGCAATAAACGTGCACTAAATATTAATTTTAAAATGGGTACATGAGGGAGACGCCTGCTTGGCTCAGTCGGTTTAGCGTCTGACTCTTGATTTCAGCTCAGGTCATGATCTCACAGTTTGTGAAGCCTTTGTTGGGATCTGTGCATGAGTGAAGAGCCTGCTTGGGATTCTGTCTCTCCCCCTCTGCCCCTCCCCCACTCTGTCTCTCTCTTCTCTCTCAAAATAAATAAACTTAAGGGCGCCTGGGTGGCTCAGTTGGTTAAGCGGCCGACTTCGGCTCAGGTCATGATCTTGCGGTCCGTGAGTTCGAGCCCCGCGTCGGGCTCTGTGCTGACAGCTCAGAGCCTGGAGCCTGTTTCAGATTCTGTGACTCCCTCTCTCTCTGACCCTCCCCCGTTCATACTCTGTCTCTCTCTGTCTCAAAAATAAATAAACGTTAAAAAAATTTTTTTTTAATAAATAAACTTAAAAAAAAATAAAACAGGTACACGAGGCAATTGAGTACTGAGTTAAACTGCATGTGTGTGTATATGGGCACATACACGCATGTATGTTTTCTCCACGTGTCTATATATTCTAGATTCTTACTTCCTTGATTAGATTGTCTTTCAGTCTGTAATTCTGGTAGCAAGACAAAGATAAAAATATCTTCTACAAGATGGTACTGGAGAATGAACACTTGGATACCTACTTGATATTAGTAGACACTGCCTTTAGGATGATGAAATTTAGTGGAGTTAACTTCTCTCAAAGCTATGTAACTAACTCATAATTTCTCTAAAATATGTCAAAAGTAGGAAAAACTTAGTTTTTGTTTCTAATTCCTTTTCTAAATAATGGTTTTCAACAAATTATTAAACATAGAGTGAATATATTGAATATCAACAATCATATGAATGCACAGTCATTTGTTATTCTTATATAATAACATGACTATGTTAACGTTAGCCACTAACCTGTTATACCATAAATTTGCTATGCCTTTTAAAACTACAAGTTCTGCAGGTGGCACTCATTCATTCCAACAGTCAAGAAATAGGCATTGGTTCTATGCACTGAGGTACAAAGATAAATAGGGGTCGATTCCTGCTCCCCACCCAAAAAAAGAGAGTTCAGTTTCTAGTGAGGAGAAAAACCATGTAAGAGAAAGGTTAAAATATAGTAGTATTATAAGAACGTTGTATTTTCAAGCTGGATGAGAATTTAGAGATTAGTCTAATCCCTTCAGATTCCAAAAAGGACTCTGAAGTCCAGAGGAATTAAAAGATTGCCCAAGGTCCCACAGCTGATTTGTGGCTACAATCTAATATTCCTTAATTTTAATTTGATGTTATTTCTGCCACACAACATAGTCATTTGATTTTTATCATAAAGCCTGAGAGGATGTATATCTATACGTAGTTTGTATTTCTACAAATAGAGGATGTATATCTATACGAAGTTTGTACTTCTTTACGTATACATAAAGAAGTAATGTATGATAGAGTCAGAAACCATGCAAATTCCCAAGACATTATGTTATTTTCCTTTTCTCCAAATGAGAAATTACTTTTATGTGTTATTTTTAATAAATACCTCAGAAGTTCAACAATTTATAAATGAAACTTCTCAGTTATAAGGTCTTTAAAACTTTGTTCTTAAACTACTAGACATTAAAAAGCCATTCAATTTCATGTAACATCTGCAAATAGGTAATAGGGAAGGCATTTTGCTTAAGTAGTGACCTCTTAGGTAATTTCAGGACATGTGTGTTTTCTTATCATGCTCTTTTGTGTATGATATCTCTACCAGTCTGTTTACTGTGGGACTCTTCGGGCTAGTACTTCATGATTTAACAAACACAAAGCGAAAAATGATGCTAACATTTATTTAGCTCCTATTATATGTTAGATACCGTGCTAAGTGTTTTAAATATGCACTAACACATTTAATTCTCACAGCAGTTCTATGAGATTTGTCTTATCATCTTTATTTTTCACATGAAGAAACTAATATAGAGTCCTTACTCTGGATTAACTACCCTAATGGAAGAAACTAAAAGAGAAATAATACACTATACTATTGTTTGGTAAGATAACAGTTGTATATGGTCAGAGTTGTGTGAGCCTAGAGGGAGAAGCCATGAACACAACAGCTTGTGAGGAAGAGATTAGAGAAAGCTTCTTAGAGCAACTAATATTCCGTGACTCCTTCAGAATTTCTATAAAGGGCTTAGTGACTGCAATCTAGTTGGAAGTGTAGGCCAGGGGACTTAGCTTGAAGCTGCACTTGTATAGAAAGTACTTTGCTTGTACTTAGATTGTATGTTATATATTGATAAAAATAGGTATGTTCTTAAAGGATGCCTTTGTACATAGTTGGAAATTGCAAAAAGTCCCAATTGTCCATGCCAAAAACAAGAAAATCTTATTTTTATTTTGATTTGGCTTGCTTTGGAGGACTGGTAAAGATTATGTAAACAATTTAAAGCCCCTTTATACCATCTCTTGGAGCAATCAAGTAACCAGATGCTGGCTTTCAAGGATGAGTAAGAATTTGCTTGGTGATAGGGCATTCTGGACACAACAGTGCATTAAGGAATGGTGACCATGATGTGTGTTGAGGATGGGGAGGAAGAGTGGTAGGAAAGGCTGAGCTGGAGTTAGATTCTTAAAGTTATTAAAAAACTATGCTATTGTGTTTGATTAGTCCAAACCCTGGATTTAGTAGACATTATGTCTCCTTCCATGGTGCATTCCTTTATTTACTTATTTTTCTAACAACGATTTCTTTTTTTTTTTTTTTCCTTCAAGTTTATTTATTTTGAGAGAGAGAGACAGAGAAAGAGAGAATCCCAACCAGGCTTAGCACTGTCAGCTTGGATCCAGATGTGGGGCTCTAACGCATGAAGAGTGAAATCATGACCTGAACTGAAATCAAGAGTCAGACGCTTAACCACTGAGCCACCCAGGCATCCCGTTTTATTTATTTTTGACTCTAAATAGAAAAGCTTTCCATGTTTTGAAGAAATAACCACCTACAATCACAATGGGTAGTTATCAACGTTTTTTAAGGAGTTAGGCAACAAAGCCAGGTGTGTTTCAGAAAGATAACTGTCAGCACTAGTGAAGACGGCCTGGTTTGGAGAAGCGCCCAAATCCCAGGTTGCAATTAAAATAGTTTTGTCAACCTTAGAAATGGGGAACGGAGGAGGATTTGGTAACAAAGACATTACAGATTGTGGCTATAGAACTTGGTAGATAATTAAGATGGTGGGAGAATATGGAAAGGAATTTTATAATTGCTATCAAAAATAGCATTTATTCCACACATATTTGAGGGCCTACGATATTCCGAGAACTATGCTAGTGCTGAGGATAAAAAGATGAATAGCATAGTATCTGTCCTAGAGCATCTCAGTTTAGTGAGGGAGAGATTGAACAAAAATTATGAAATTGTAATGTTAAATGTCATAATAAGGTTCTGTATAAAGTGTAGTCAGTGCATAAAGGAAAGGGAAATAATGGGAAGATAATTGGATAGGCTCCTGTACTATTTTAGGATTAGTGGGAGTTCACAAGGCAAAAGAAGAGGCATACTCTTGGCAGAAAGAGTTGAGAGGCAATGGGAAATTCTGGTTGTTCCATATGGCTGGAGAGAAGGGAACAGATGGTAAGGACACGGGATAAAGTTGGATGGGGATGTAGAGTCCAGGGAGTAACACAATCAGATTTGCACTTTAGAAAGATCACTCTGGAAGCAGTATGTAGAATGGAAGGGAGCAGGTGACAAGGCAGGAAGACCAGTGATGAGTATTACAGTAACCAAGGCTTGAACGAGAGGAATGGCTGTGGAGATAGAGAGGTGTGGACATATTTGAGAGATATAAGATGTGGGTTGGAAAAACTTAGTGACTGACATGGGGATGAGAGGAGGGAGTCATCTTAAAAGACTCAGGTCTCTGACTGGGGTGCCTGGGTAGTTGATGATGTCATTAGCCAAAAACTGAAGTAATCTTAGGATGAGTTTAATTTTGGACATACTGAGTTTGATCTGCCTGTGGGACATTCAAAGGGCTGAGGACAAAACACTGTGGAATAGAAAAAAGAAAAGCCTGAGAAGGAGACTGAAAAGGAATATTCTGAAGTAAAAGAATTAGGAAGCTAAGGTGAGGAGGGGAGAGTGGTGAATGTATAATCTCACTACTAACCAGAGAAGGGCAAATCAAGGAAATCATTCTATTTTTACTGATCAAACTGAAAAGATTTTTTAAAAAATTCAGTGTTAGCAAGAGAATGATAAATTTGGGATAATCGTATGTTGCTACAGAAATATAAATTACCTTTCCTGTAAGTAATTAGGCGATCTGTATCATGAATGTTTATAACTTCCTATCTGAACCTAGTCCTTTCCCTTTTAGGGCTCTCCCATTAAGAATAAGAACCTGAGGGGCGCCTGGGTGGCTCAGTTGGTTGAGCGTCCACCTTCGGCTCAGGTCATGATCTCCTGGTCTGTGAGTTCAAGCCCTGCATTGGGCTCTGTGCTGACAGCTCAGAGCCTGGAGCCTGCTTCTGATTCTGTGTCTCTCTGCCCCTCCACCACTTGTGCTCTCTCTCAAAAACTAAATAAACATAAAAAAAAATTTTTTTTAAAGAATAAGAATCTGAGACCTAGATACAATAGTGAAAATTGAAAACTAGCTAAATGTTAACAGTAGTGGAAGGCTAAATAAATTATGGTACATCTATAACACATTATGCAATGATTACAACTGTTTGCAAAACATCTGTTTAATGCCAAGGGAAGATGCTCAAAAGAAAAAAACCCAGGATATATATTTGTAATATCCCAGTTTTCCATACTTACAGGTATATGGAAAAAGGGACTGGAAGGAAATAAATAAAAATGTTAATGGTGGTTACGGTTAAGTGATACTGATTATTTTTACCTTTTAACTCATATATTTTCCATGTGTTCTACAAAGCACAGAAAAATAAGTAGGTTTGTTTGTTTGTTTTGGGGTGAGTAATAGTAGTTAACAGTGTTGCTGTTTGCGATGTCAAGGTGCACACCTAGACTAGTTCATTATATTTGGACATTATGATTTTACTGGTAGCTTTTGTCCGTTGGTGTTTTTTAGAGTAGAAGGAAGGGCAGAAATGTGAGCAGAAGGTAAAGAAGTAAAACTTATTCTTTCAAGGAAGCTGACTAAAATGAAGACAGTGGTAGTTTGTTTTTAAGATAGAAGTAACTTAAGCACTTTGAAACTAAGAAGCTGGAAATAATGAATTAGGACCATCAAGGAAGAGGCAGGAGGCAGTGGGATCAAGCACAAAGAGTGCTGACACAGGGCACTTCAAAGAACCTCGGGTATTTAATATAACTGAAGCATTGAATTCATGTGGTACAGCAGTGGAAAATAAAGCTGGAAAAGTACAGGCAAGCCAAAACACGAAGAACCCTGTAAGCCATGCTAAGGACTATAAGCAAGCCAGTTAGGCAAAAATATTTAAATTTTGTTTAAAAGGCAAATACATTATAGGACCTTTATTAAGATTACTTTAGCTGTATAGTGTGAAAATATTTTGGGGCAAGAAGAGACTGGAGAAAGGAAGACCTGTAAGGGGGTCATTGGAACAATTAAAGAAAAAAAATGAGGCCCAAGCTTAGGAAGTAATAGCAAGGATAGAAATGAGAGGATGGATTTGAGAGATAACTGGAGGCAGAATGAACAAAATGTGGTTGCCAAGTGAGAGTAAAGACTTGGGAAAAGGGATAAAACTGATTCCCTCCCCATATTCCATAATTCTAACAAGTAAAATAATGGAAGGCTGATGGTTCCTGATTAGAAAAAAGATAATGTCAGGGGCGCCTGGGTGGCCCAGTCAGTTAAGCATCTGACTTTGGCTCAGGTCTTGATCTCATTGTTCGTGAGTTCAAGCCCCACGTCAGGCTCTGTGCTGACAGCTCAGAGCCTGGAGCCGGCTTTAGATTCTGTCTCCCTCTCTGCCTTCCCCCATTCAGGTTCTGTTTCTGTCTCAAATAAACACACACACATACAAAAAAATGTTCAATTTTGACATGTTGCATTTGAGATACAACTGAGACACAATATAATGTCTTTGAAAATTCAGAAACCCAACAAACTATGACCTTTCTACTCCTACCCCATCTTCTGCTAGTTTGGGGGGGAATTTGGGCAGGTGGAAGTGGGAACTTGGTTTGGCTTAGTTTAATGATCTATTGCAGGAGCTATTTTCAATTTAGAATTACTTATACACTCTTCTCCAGTGATATTTATATTATTTTCATATTGTAAATTTTTTTTTATTTTTTTAATGTTTATTTTTTAGAGAGAGAGAGAGAGAGAGAGCAGGGGACGGGCACAGAGAGAGGGGAGACAGAGAATCCAAAGCAGACTCCAGGCTCCGGGCTGTCAGCACAGAGCCCGATGCAGGGCTCAAACCCACGGACTGTGAGATCATGACCTGAGCTGAAGTTGGACGCTTACCCGACTGAGCCACCAAGAATTTACTGTAAATTCTTATACCAAGAGTACTTTGAATCTGGCTTAGTTAGATATGAGAAGTATACATTTCTATCATGTTAATAAGGCATGAGTTACTTCTAGTGTCCATGATCCATTTTTCATAGAGTGGTTCCTTAACCACTTCCAAATTTAGCCAACATTAGCATAAGAATTTTAATTCTGAGAATTTCAATTCAATTCTGATTCTACATTTATATATATATATATATATATATATATATATATATATTTTTTTTTTTATGTCCCAACAAATTAAGTAATTTCCAAGTCAGAAAAATACTAAGAAAAATACCTTCACACAATGACATATTTTTCCCTAAAAGAGTTTTCATATAAAATGTACTGAAGTTTATCCCTTTTCTTCCCATTTAAGCTCAATTTTAGCCTGGCAAGAGAATTATATAAAAAATTGAAATAGAAATATACCTACATTTTTTTAATGTTTATTTATTTATTTTTGAGAGAGAACACAAGCAGGAAGAGGCAGAGAGGGAGACACAGAATCTTAAGCAGGCTCCGAGCTGTCAGTACAGAGCCGACAAGGGGCTCAAACCCACGAAGTGTGAGATCATGACCTGAGTTGAAATCAGATGCTCAACCAACTGAGCCACCCACACACCCTGAATTTATATCTACATTTAAACTATTACGTGTTTAGGAAAGAAGATCCCTAACATCCTTACAAAATTATCCTTTTACTTACATCCATGCAACTCTCAAAACATCCATAATCTACTTTAAAGTCAAGAAGGTAAATAAAGTACTTTCTTATAGTTTCTGATTTAGAGTGAATTATAAAGAACAATACTCAAGTTTAAGAAGTTAGAAAAACAATTTCAAATAGAATCCAAAAGAAAGGAATTAATACAAACAATAGTGGAACTTAATTAGAAATCAGAGAGGGGTGCCTGGGTAGTTCAGTCGGTTAAGTGCCTGACTCTTGATTTTGGCGCAGGCATGATCTCACAGTTTGTGAGATTGAGCCCAGCATCAGGCTCCATGCCAACAGAGCTGAGCCTCTTGGGATTTCTCTCTCCCTCTCTCTCTCTGCCCCTCCCCAGCTCACACATGCATGCTCTCTCTCTTCTCTCAAAATAAACTTAAAAAGAAATCAGAGAAAGAGTTGAAACTGACAACTCTAAGAGCTGATTCTTTAAAAACACACACTAGCTTAATGGAGAGAAAAGCATAAATACACAATATTAGAGATGAAATGACATAAAATGATAAAGCACTGTTTTGTACAACTACATACAAAAGAGTTGAAAACCTGGATGAAATGGACAACTTCTAGAGAAATCTAAATTACCAAAATAGGCTTAAAAAGAGAAAATATATGCCTTGGAAGAAACTGAGGAAACATTCAGAATCTTTCATTTTGGAATATGGAGAAAAAAGAAAAGCCCTCAGATGCAATTAAAGAAGCCACCGTAGTGTGATCACCAAAAGCTGACTAAAGATAGCATAAATCAGAAAATTATGGAATAGTATCACACTTATAATAATGAATGCAAAATTCCTAAAAGGTTCAGAAATATAGAATATGTGGAAATTTATTTAAGTAATGCAAGATGATTTAATGTTGGGAAACCTATTTGTATAGTACATCCATATTAATAGATTAAATATAGAAAAATAATATCATTGTCTCCATAGGTACCAATAATTTGAAACAATGAAACCAAAAGAGTACTATAAGAAAACATACATAGGGTTTTCATATAATCTTTTCTTTTTTAAACAACAACTTTTTTTTTTTTTTTTTTAAGAGAGAGCATGTAAGCAGGGGAGAGGAGCAGAGGGAGAGAGAATCTTAAGCAGGCTCCACTCATCTTGGAACCTGACATGGGGCTCAATCCCACAACCCTGGGATCATGACCTGAACCTAAATCAAGAGTCAGATGCTTAACTGACTGAGCCACTGAGGCACCCTTAATATAACCTAAAATAAGAAAGCACATGAACCTCAAAAATATGAAACTCTGAAAAAATTTAAGATTGATAATTTGGCTATTTAAAATTTAGAACTAGGGGCGCCTGAGTGGCTCAGTCGGTTAAGCGCCCAACTTCGGCTCAGGTCATGATCTCACAGTTTGTGAGTTCGAGTCCCATGTCAAGCTCTGTGCTTACAGCTCAGAGCCTGGAGCCTGCTTCAGATTCTGTGTCTCCCCCTCTCTCTGACCCTCTCCTGCTCGCTCTCTCAAAAATAAATACACATTAAAAAATAAATAAAATTTAGAACTAATATATGCCCAAAATACTACAGACAGAATGAAAAGCAAAACATAAAAGTGGGGGGAAATTTTTTCATTTTAACAAAAATTAAAATGCAAACAGCTGGTAAACAATGAAAAGATGTTTGGGCACCTGGGTGGCTCAGTTGGTTAAGGCTCTGACTTTGGCCTCATGACCTGAGGGTCATGATCTCACTCACAGTTTGTGGGTTTGAGCCGCACATCAGGCTCTGTGCTAACAGTGGAGAGCCTGCTTCAGATTCTCTCCCTCTCTCTCTCAGCCCCTCCCCTGCTTGTGCATGCATGTGCTCTTATCTCAAAAATAAATGAATAAACTTTAAAAAAAAAAAAAAGGTATTTAACCAGACTCATGATTGAGAAGCATATAGAGAGCCACCTGGATGGTTCATTAGGTTAAGCGTCTGATTCTTGATTTCAGCTCAGGTCATGATCTCATGGTCATGTGATCGAGCCCCACGTTGGGCTCTGTGCTGGGTGTAAAGCTTGCTTAACATTCTCTCTCCTTCTCCCTCTGCCCCTCTCCTGAACTCACTCACTCTCTCTCTCTCTCTCAAAAATAAACAAATAAATGAAAGCACTAGAAAACCATAAAAGGTTTTTGAAAATATAGATTCAGTAACATATTTAATAAGTGAGAATATTATAAGTAAAATAAGTGAATATCCACTAACCCGTTTTAATTACAAATTACAAATGAAAACAAATTAGATGCTTAAAAAATTACTGGAACTAATTGGATTCAATTAACCAATTGAAATATATGAAAGTAGAAAAATAATTCCAAGTATTACTATACTATACAAGTTTAAATTATTGGTCAAATCAGATAACTGCTTGGAATTCAATTTCAACTTAATTTTGAAAATCAAGCTAGAATTCTGGGAAGATTACGTTAAATTCAATTCAAGAACAGTGTGTGGGATGATTGTGCTTTTCATAGTCAATGAGATAAGAAAATCTAAAAATTACTAAGGAGGAAATGAAAATATTTTGGGCTGTCATATGTAGCACAAATACCTGAGTCAATTTATATTACCACACAGATTTATTTGTACCATGTCATTGTCAAGCAGCTATTATTACCATCAGAGATATAACACCCTTATTTGCCTTTTAAATTTTTAAATTTATTTAGAAGCAGGAAAAAATCATAAGTTCATTGGTTAGTTTCATCTTCCATAAATTGTTGCTTAAAAATTACTGATCATTTCAAAACTTACTTGAACATAATGTTGACGTGACATCTTAGAAACAACAATTCAGTCAGTAGATTCTAAAATTAGTAATACTACTAAATGAAAAATATTACATGTGTAAGAATTCTCAGGGAAAAAAATGTCAGTTTTACCAAGTACATTTTTGTAAAGATGTGACTGACTAGTTACCTGAGTCATCTGTGGGAGTGATGCTTCATTTGTATTTGAAAATAATCTCATTTTCATGTTTCAGTTCCCTTTATTTTAATCACCAATAATATTATATCTTTATTCATATTTCAACTGTTTACCCTAAATGAAAAGTTGAGGTATATATAGTTTCTTCCTTTACATAATTTATATTCCAAATATTTCATAATAGAAAACTAGAGAAGCAATTAGGAGTCATATTTGCAGGAAATTTGACCAAGATTTATATTCTTAATATATAAATACCTTATATATCAATCAGAAGAATGCCTAGCAGAAAACTAGGCAAAAGGTACAAACAAAATTAATTAAAGAAAATAGAAAGGATCAATAAAAATACAGTGAATGATAAAATTTTTTATATAGTAGTAAAGAGGTACAAAACAAAACATGTTCATCTGCCTAATTGATAAACAAAATTATGAAACCTATGATATCTAGAGTACAGTGACATCGGCATTACATTCATGTATTGTTGGTGTAAGTGTAAATTGGTGCAGACTTTCTGGAAAGCACTTTGGCAGTAGGAATATGAGCCATAAAAATCTTTATAATCATTGACTTGGTAATCTCATTTCTAGAAACTTAATGAATAATCAGAAATAGTTGAAAACATACACGTACTCATATGTGTATATTTTTAAAGTCTTGACATAAAGGAATAAATGTTATTTTATTTCAGTATATAGGGATATTAAACCACTAATAAATATTTTATAAGAACATCTGATTTGCAAAATGCTCACAGTAAAATGAAGGAGATATTAATGTGTGTGTGTGTATATATATGTATATATAGTATAATCTATTTATGATAAAGACTGCTATGATAGTCTCTTGTGTCAGTTCAGCTAGGCTCTAGTACTGAGTAATTTAATCAAACACTAACCTAGGTGCTGCTGTGAGGTATTTTGTAAATGTATTTATCCTCTATAATCACTTGACCAAGTATAGGAGATTATCCTTGATAATGTGACTGGGCCGCATCCATCAGTTGAAGACCTTACAAGCACAAACTGAAGTTTTCTGGAGAAGAAGAAATTCTGCCTCAAGACTGAAGCATCAACTCATGTCTGAGTTCCCAACCTGATGTACAAATTTCAGACTTGGCAGCCCCCACAATCCTGTGGGTTGATTCCTTAAAATAAATCTCTTACTATGTATCTCCAATTGGTTCTCTGTCTCTGGACAACCTGACTGGTGCAACTACTAATATCCTACCCTAGTATCTATTCTCCTTTTCTTTCCTTGTAGAACCCTGAATTTATAGCTGGGAACTTGGCTACTCGGAATAAATACTACATTTCCCTGCCTTACTTGCAGCTAATTATAACCTTGTGACCAGGTTCTGACCAATGAAATAGAAGTAACAGTGTTGAGTAGCACTTTCTAAAAGTTTATCTAAAGAGGTTGGGTTTTCCTTCTCTTCTTCCCTGTCAAGCTGCCTGGAGCATAAATGTGCCATAAGGGTGAGTGCCACACCCTGGTGATAGCAGAATGGAAAGCTACCAGGAATCTGGGTCCCTAAATACCTCATGAAACCACTGTATCAACCCTGGACTACCTACAGACCAACCCTGGACTGCTATTACATGAGGGAGGAGGATTTTGTATATTAAACTTAGCATTTTCAACTACTATTAACTGAATGTTCTCTTCTATGCAGTCAGACCTAATCCTATTTATCATACATATGAATATATAACTAAAGATAACTATACCAATATATTGGTAGTAGTTAGCTCTGGATTTGGGAATGTGTTCTTGTTATACTCTTTTTTTCTGCTTTTTACATTAGGAATGTATTGGGGTGCCTGTCTGGCTCAGTACATAGAGAATGCAAGTCTTGATCTTGGGGTCATGAGTTTGAGCCCCACATTGGATGTAGCATTTACTTAAGAAAAATAAAATTGAAATTAAAATATATTAATTACTGGTATACTAAAATTTTTTAATAAAACTTAAAATGGTGGGAATTATTTTTCCTAACAATTTTGATCATAATTGTAGCTATTGTAATTGACACATAAGGTACACATATGTGTAATTGACACATAATTGACACATAAGATGAATCTCATTTTGTGTCTTTAAAAGATAGATGATAAGGGGGCACCTGGGTGGCTCAGTGAGTTAGGTGTCTGACTTTGGCTCAGTTTGTGATCTCACAGTCATGGTTTTGAGCCCTGTATTGGGTTCTGCACTGACAGCTTGGAGCCTGCTTCGAATTCTCTGTCTCCCCCTCTCTCGTTTTCTCTCTGCCCCTCCCCTGCTTATGCTCTCTCTCTCTCTCCCTGTCTCTCAAATCAACATTAAAAAAAAAAAAAAGATGATAGGGGAACACCTGGGTGGTTCAGTCAGTTAAGTGTCTGACTCTTGATTTCAGCTCAGGTCATGATCTCAGCACAGAGCTTGCTTGGGATTCTCTCTCTCTCCATCTCCCATGGTCCCACCACTGCACACTACCCACCCCCCCCCTTCTCTTAAAATAAATAAACTTAAAAAAAAAAAAGACAGATGATAGGGACTTCAGGGGAGATGTCAGAGTAGGAGGATCCTAAGCTCACTTTGTCCCATGGATACAACTAGATAACACCCATGTCAGTGTAATTACCCAGAAAATGACCCAAAGACTGGCAGAACCAACTCTCCACAGCCAAATGTAAAGAAGAGGCCACATCAAAGAGGGCAGGAAGGGCAGAGACTCAATCAGGAGCTGAACGGTCGGGTGGAACTATAAGTGGGAGGGAGGGACATAGCAGGTGTGGAGAAGGGAGAAGACCAGATCTCCACACCAGGCACCCCAGTCATGGAGAACCCACATGGAGAAGACAAATTCCCATAACATTTGGCTTTGAAAAACAGAGGGCCTAAGAATCAGTGGGGCTTAACATCTGGAACTTGAAAAATCAGCAGGCTGGGCTCTGGGAGAGCTAGGAGGGTGGAGTCCCCACCTTTAAAGAGACAACACAGCAAAGAGCCACATGGAGATACAGCATAGAAGCAGTAGTTAAAACCTGATGTAGGGGCTCCTGGGTGTCAGTCACTTAAGTGTCCAACTTGTGGTTTCAGCTCAGGTCATGATCTCACAGTTCGTGGGTTTGAGCCGTGCACTGGGCTCTGTGCTGACAGTGCAGAGCCTGCTTGTGATTCTCTCTCTCTCTCTCTCTCTCTCTCTCTCTCTCCCTCCCTCCCTCCCTCCCTCTCTGCCCCTCCTGCATCTCTCTCTCAAAATAAATATAATTTAAAAAACAAAACAAAACACTTGAGGTATACAGGAAGATTCATTTACTAATCACTGAGCATGTGGTGGAGGGGCAGGGATCTTTGGGAACTTTCCCCAAGAACAAAAGAACTAGTAGGTGCCATTTCCCTCCCCTGCCCCACAGCCTAAATACAAAAACACCTTCAGGAACCAGCACGGAGCCATCACTCTCCACCTAGCTTGCTAACAGCACCCCTTTGCACTTCTGCAGGTCTACTCCCTCCAACCTGGCCAGCCTCAGAGAAGTAGTCCCAAGCAGATGCAGGTCCCTTGTGGACCTTGCTGGCACAGTGCACCCTACGTTCATGTGGTCCTACAGACCTGCCCCCTTCAATATGTCCTTGGCAAGAGACCATCCAAAGTGGTGTCACGGGTCTGGCAGTGTATAAGCAGTCCCAACAGGGGCCAGTACCACTCCAAAGTGACTCCTGTCCCAGAGAGAGGGGAAGATAACTACATATACCAGTCCAACTGCAGCCCCAGCAGTGTACTGGGGGTAGACCTCAGGTCTGACTGCAGGCCCTGCCCACCTAAAAAAGCTTCACAGGGGACAACACAGGGAAATCACCCTGAAGTTCCATGCTACTGCATCTAGGCAAATACCTAGTCTGACTCAACTCAAGCCCAAGATGGCCCCAGACTGGCCCAATGACAACACAGGAACCAAACCCTGCCCACAACAGGCACAGAGAACCAAGGCAGATGACTGGACTGAAGGCACAAGCAGCATGGCAATAACAGCAGGGCACGTGCAACACACATAGAAGACACCTCTGAAGCAGCAGATTCTGGTGAACAGGAGATACTGCACTGCAGAGCACTACAGGACCTCTTCTTCATAAACCCAGTATCTTCAAGAACAGGAGACATAGTTGGCTTTCCTGACACATATAAGCAGACACAGAGAATTAGACAAAATGAGAAGACAGAGGAACATGTCTCAAATGAAAGAACAGGACAAAATCACAGCAAGAGACCTAAATGAAACAGAGATGAGTAATATATCTGATGGAGACTTCAGTGAGACCATTAACAAAGAGAGAAAACATAAAACAAACCAATCAGAGATGAAGTACTCAATAAAGGAAATAAACAATAAACTAGATGGAATAAATAGACTAGAGGAAGCACAAGAACAGATCAGTAAACTGGAGGACAGAGTAATGAAAGCAATCAGGCTGAAAAGGAGAGAAGGGAAAATAATAATAATAATAATAATAAATGAAATGAGACTTAGGGAACTCAGTAACACCATCAAGCATACTAACATTCTCATTATAGGGATCCCAGAAGAAGAAAAGAGAAAAAGGGGTGGAAAATTTATTTGAAGAAATAATGGCTGAAAACTTCCCAAATGTGAGGGAGGAACCAGAAATCCAGATCCAGGAGGTACAAAGAACCCTGAACAAAATCAACCGAGAAGGCCCACACCAACACATAGTAATGAAAATGGTTAAAAGTGGTTATAAAGAGAGAATTTTAAAAGCAGCAAGAGAAATGAAAACAGTTACATACAAGGAAAACAAAGGCAAAAATAAACTATTGGAACTACATCAAAATAAAAACCTTCTGCACAGCAAAGGAAATAATCAACAAAACTAAGACAACCTATTTAATAGGAGAAGATATTTGAAAATGACATGTCTGATATGTATACAAAATATATAAAGACTTACAAAACTCAATGCCAAAAAAAACCAAAACAATTCAAAGTAGGCAGAAGACATGAACAGACATTTCTACAAAGACATACAGATGACCAACAGACACATGAAAAGATGCTCAACAGTACTCATCATCAAGGAAATGCAAATCAAAACCACAATGAGCTATCAACGCCATACCTGTCAGAATGGATAAAATAAAATAAAAAACATCAGCAACACGTGTTGGCAAGGATGTGGGGGAAAAGGAATCCTCATGCACTGTAGGTGGGAATGCAAACTGGTGCAGCCACTATGGAAAACATTACAGAAGTTCCTCAAAAACTTAAAAATAGAAATATCACATGATCCAGTGATTTCACTACTGGGTATTTACCCAGAGAAAACAAAAACACTAATTTGAAAAGATATATGGACCCCTATGTTTGTTACAGCATTATTTACAAGAGCCAAGTTATGGAAGCAGTCCAAGTATTGATCAATAGATGAATGGAAAAAGATATGGTGTGTGTGTGTGTGTGTGTGTGTGTGTGACTATACACACACACAGTGGAATATTACTCAGCCATAAAAAAAGAAATCTTGCCATTTGCAGCAACATGGATGGATCTAGTAAAGGGTATAATGCTAAATGAAATAAATCAGTCAGAGAAAAACACCATATGATTTCACTCAAATGTGGAATTTAAGAAACAAAATAAATGTACAAAAAAAAAAGAGACAAACCAACCAAAAAGCAGGCCCTTAACTAAAGAGAACAAATTGATGTCTACCAGAGGAGAGGTGGGTAGGGGGAGAATGAGTGAAATAGGTGAAGGGTATTTAGAGTACACTTATCATGATGAGCACTGAGTAATGTATAGAATTGTTGAATCACTATATTGTACACCTGAAAGCAATATAACAGTATATATTAACTACACTGGATTTAAATTAAAAAAAAGATAAATAGGTAAAACATAGATGAGTCTTTAATATTATTAAAAGTTTTTGCACACCAAGTCAAATGAGTTTAAAAGCACAGAACTAACTAAAAAAGGACTCATTCATTTCAACTTATCCTCCTCCAGTCTGGATAGTTTATTCTCTAGGAGTTCTGTAAAGCTGTCTCCCTGGATCTCCCTTCATGTTCAACATGAGGATTCCTTCACTTCTTTCCTCATTAAACTCCCCATTAACTATGTCCCACATCTTCCTCTTTGTTTTATATTCTAGTTTTGGTGGAGTACTTCCTCCAAAGGGATCCATGAGAGGCACAATTTTTAAGAACTTGAAAGCCAGAAAACACCTTTATTCTACCCATGCACTTAGAAGATAGCTTAACTGAATATAACATTCTTGAATGGGAATAATTTTATTTCCAATTTTTGAATATGTTATTTCCAGTGTTGTTGTTAAGTCTGATGCTATTCTGATTCTTGTTTTTTTGTTTGTTTGTTTTTATTTTTGTAAGTAGTCTGAAGAATTTTAGGACTTTCTCTTTGTCCTTGATATTATAAAATAGTATGACCATGTACCTGACATGGGTATATTTTCATCCATTGTCCTACACATGTGGGAGGCCCTTTCAGTTTGGAAACTCATGTCCTTCCATGGTAGAAAATTTTCTTAGATTATTGATTCAATGATTTTGTCCTCCTCTGTTTTCTCTGTTCTGTCTTTTTGAAACTCCTGTTATTAGATATGGGAACACTAATACCTTTTCCCTCAAATTAATCTCTTTGTCCTTTAGTTCTTGAGGAATTTCCTTAACTTTGTCTCCCAGTGCTTCCATTCAGCTTTGAATTTTCATTATTGCTATTTTATTTTTTATTTTGTTCATTGAAATTTTTCTTAATAGTATTTTCTTCTTGTTCCTTGGATGCAGTATTTTCCTCATCTGAGGGTATAAATTATTTTTTTTACAGTTTCATACTCTGCACAGTGAGTTTCTCCCAATTTGCTTTTTTTCTATTTGTTTTAGTGTCTATTTTTAGAGACTGAAATTAGAGGCATTCTTTGGCTTTTTCCTCATATTTTAGGGACTCAAATATTTTTTGGAAATTATATGCAAGTGAGTTGGGCTTGTTGATGGTAGTCTTCTTGGCAGAATAATCTGATTGGGCCCATTTTTTATGAAACACCACTGTCAGCATCTTGAGGTCTTTTCATCTAATCTATTTAGATTCCTCATATAATAAAAATCTTCCTATCTCCTGCCTGGAAGAAATGACCTTGATACCAACATTCTAAGAGCAATTATGGTACATTATGGAAGAGGGTATCACTTTCTGTGTGTATGTATTCTCTTATCCTCCCGTTTTTAGCAAAATCCGCTTTCAGTTGCACCTGTAGTCCCCCCGTCAAAGACTATCAGACTACCCTCTCCAGAGAAATAACCTCTGATTTGCTGAAGTCAGGGAGGAGGAGTCACCTGGCTATGAGTAGGGCATCTTGGATTCTGAATGCTTCTTAAACAGGCTTTCAAGGGGCGCCTGGGTGGCTCAGTCGGTTAAGCGTCCGACTTCGGCTCACGTCCGACTTCGGCTCAGGTCATTATCTCACAACTCGTGAGTTCGAGCCCCGCGTCGGGCTCTGTGCTGACAGCTCAGAGCCTGGAGCCTGTTTCAGATTCTGTGTCTCCCTCTCTCTCTCTGGCCCTCCCCCGTTCATGCTCTGTCTCTCTCTGTCTCAAAAGTAAATAAACATTAAAAAAAAACAACAACAACAGGCTTTCAATAATTCTGCCCCTTAGTCACACCTCTGATACACCAGAAACTCTGAAACAAATTTCTAAGCCTCTGGGAGTTCTGAGTTGCTTTCTGACTCCCCCCACTGCTGAGTTAGGCTTTACCTTTCTTTATTAGGTTAATCTTGGATTTATTAGGTTAATTGTCACTCCTTCTTTTGCTTCCAGCTTCCAAAATTGTTTTATGACCTCTACCATTCTCTTTTTTATTTCATGGTGTATACTTTTTATTTTTCTTTAAATATCTTTTTTTTCTTTAAATATCTTCAACATCATTTATAAGATTAAATTTGTTAATTTTCTCATTTTGTTTTAGATTTTTATGTTTTAACTGTCCTTCTTTTGTGTCTTTTTTTCTACAAATCAGATTTCATTTGCTTTTCTCTAATGTTTAGAAAATTAGTATTCTAACTCCCCCATGCAGTTAACACTATTTTCCCTAAAACATATTTTACCTTATATTTCTCCAGTCCACAAGAATCCAATGTGTAATGACATCTTTTGAGTTTCCACTATTGGAAATGAGAAATTAGCACACCTCTCTCTCCACCACTTTCCTCTTACCTTATGTCCTTTGTTTACTCCTCTCTCTGATACTGTTTAGATGTTTTGAGTGTTTGGATCCAGATTATCATTCAGAATTTTTACATGATATGTCTTCCCTTTTAAGAGTAATTTTGACTTTTGTTTTAGCCCAGTTCTCCAGAAAATAGAACCTAAGGTAAAGCTTGTGGAACTCATGTTTTATCAGAGGGTTCAATCCTAGGGAAGCAACAGTGAGGAAGAAAGTAAAGTAAAAAGGGAAGGAGGGAAGCAAATACAAGGAGGCAAGCTATGCTCAGCTTCATGAGAAATAGTTGCTTGCTTGGTCACACAGGACACCTTTGGAGAGGCTAATGGTGCTTCTGAATCTTAGAACAATAAGGGGGAAGAAGGGTGAAAATTTATGTGCTTGCTCTTCCCTATTTTCTCTTCATTGCACCATAGGAGTTAATTCCTCCGTACTTACAGACTGTGACCTGGGCACCTATTGGCAGCTACTGGAGAAGCCAGGGCCTCCCTCCATGGATCTCATTGGGCCAATACAGCTCCCACTGTAGCATATATGATGGAGCCCATGCCAAAAATAGCCTTCCTGCCTGGGAAAGCTGATCCAGCTGGTGGTGTCAGAAGACAAAATCCAGTTGGAGGAATCAGGAGTTATTATTGTAGGAATGGCAAGAGACTTTGAATGGGCTGCTTGGGCTGGGAAGCTGAGCAAATACTGAAACCAGGGAAACAAAGGGTCAAAAGGATCTGAAGAGGTGCATAAATTAATGCATTACATCTGTGTTTAGTTTTTGTGACTATATTAATAAGTCTTTATATGTATGTCTTCATTTAACCCATTTGAGTGCTCATTGCCTGTCCTTACCTCTCAGTTAGTTGAAAATAGCTTGGAATAATTATCTCCTATAATTTAGTATGGCAGCACAGAAGTCTGAAGTGAACATGGTTTTCTTGTGCTTTCTAGGAAACATCTTTTATTTCCTTCACAGATCTTTGTAGATTTTTTTTCTGGAGCCTTGTAATTTAAAAACATTCTCAGGCTTGTCTAGATGTAGGTCTTTGTCATTTATTTTTGCCAAAAACATGGCTATTTCTTTCTGTCTGCATCTATGGGCTTTTTATTCTCATCAGGAAAGTGTCCTTCCCATCATATATTTGATTTTCTTCCACTTGTTTTAGTCTCTTCTTCATGAATACCAATTGTCTTTTCTGTTTCCCTAATTTTATCTGTTCCACCTACCTCTTATCTTTATCTGTTCACCAGGAGTGTCTCAAGTAACCCTCATTATTTATTCAATATTCTTTTTTTTTTTAATTTTTTTTTTAACGTTTATTTATTTTTGAGACAGAGAGAGACAGAGCATGAACGGGGGAGGGTCATAGAGAGGGAGACACAGAATCTGAAACAGGCTCCGGGCTCTGTGCTGACAGCACAGAGCCCGACGCGGGGCTCGAACTCACGGACCGCGAGATCATGACCTGAGCTGAAGTCGGCCGCTCAACCCACTGAGCCACCCAGGCGCCCCTATTCAATATTCTTGCAGAGTCAAGTCTTTCTTCATTGCCAGTGGGGATTTTAATTCTGTGGTTGCGTTATTTTTGTATAATTCCCTGTCCTTTATTTTATTCATAACATTCTCTTGAGTTTCCATTTAATCCTGTTTATATCTTTCTTCTCACACTTTATGGATGCATGTTTTTAGAACACACATGGCTTTTTGTACTCTATTAAGGATGCAAATAGTCTCTGGAAGCTTTCTTTTGGATAATGCAGTAGATCATTTTTATGCTTTTCCTTTCAGTCTTTATGGTGCCATTTCCTTTCCCTTGTTCTGAAATATTTTTTCATAGGTTCCATGTTGATTTTTTCTCTTCTTTTACTCACTTTTCTTTTCTTTTTTTTTTTTTTTTAACATTTATTTATTTTCGAGACAGAGAGACAGAACATGAATGGGGGAGGGGCAGAGAGAGAGGGAGACACAGAATCGGAAGCAGGCTCCAGGCTCTGAGCCATCAGCCCAGAGCCCAACGCGGGGCTCGAACTCACGGACCGTGAGATCGTGACCTGAGCTGAAGTCGGACGCTCAACCGACTGAGCCACCCAGGCGCCCCCTTTTACTCACTTTTCTGTAAGACTCCTCAGACTTAAGTGTTTATCAACAGATAGAATTGTATGTTTCTTTTGGTCCTGTTCCCTTTCCACTTGTATATGTGTCAGATCTTATTTCAATTTCTATGTCTACTAATCATTGACCTATTGAACTTTCCCTGTACTGGCTGTTCTTATACTATTGTCTAATTTTCTGTTAGAAGATTTTGAAATGACAGAGTACATAAAAAACTACAAAATTCTCAGTTTGCACTGCTCTTGGGTCGTCTCTCTGCTCCTCCCTACAATGCTATATATTGGGACAATACACTTCCCAACATGCAGCTTGCTCCCTCCTTCCTGCTCAACTGTTTCCTTCTAGCTCTCTATGGATGTAGTACAAGAGAGAGATAGTAGAGGTAAAGGGAAGAAGAAATAAAGAGGTAATTAATATAACTCTGGCTATTTCCTAAGGCAAGGGGAATAAAAGCAAAAATAAACAATTGGGATTACATTAAACTAAAAAAATTTGGTGCAGTGAAAGAAACTACCAACAAAACAAAAAGGCAACCTACTGAATGGGAGAAGGTATTCGCAAATGATATATCTGACAAGGGGTTAATATCCAAAATATACATTGGGTCACCTGGGTGGCTCAGTCGGTTAAGCGTCTGACTTCAGCCCAGGTCATGATCTTGCAGTCTGTTGAGTTAGAGCCCAATGTCGGGCTCTGTGCTGACAGCTCAGAGCCTGGAGCCTGCTTTGGATTCTCTGTCCCACCTCTCTCTGCCCCTTTCCCACTCGTGCTCTGTCTCTCAAAAATAAATAAATGTTAAAAAAACATCCAAAATATATAAAGAACCTATACAACTTAACACCAAAACAAAACAAAACAAAAAAAAAACCCTAATTAAAAAATGAGCAGAAGAGCTGAATAGTCATTTTTCCACAAAAGATGTACAGGTGGCTAACAGACACATGAAATGCTGTTCAGTAGCACTTGCCATCAGGGAAATGAAAATCAAAACCACAATGAGTTATTCCCTCACACCAGTCAGAATGGCTAGTATCAAAAAGACAAGAAATAGAAAATGTTGGCAAGGATGTGGAGAAAAGGAAACCCTTATCCCCTGTTGGTGGGAATGTAAATTGGTACAGACACAATGGGAAAAAGTATGGGGGGTTCCTCAAAAAGATTAAAATAACAATCACATGAGTCAGTAATTCTAATGGTGGGTATTTACCAGAAGAAAATGAAAACACTAATTCAAAAAGATACATGCACCCCTAAGTTTATTGCAGTATTATTTATAATAGCCAAGATATGGAACCACCCTAATTGTCCATCAAGAGAGACAAATGTCCACCATATATATATATATATATATATATATATATATATATATATATGAATATTACTCAGCCATAAAAAGAGTGAAATCTTGCCATTCACAATAACATGGATGGACCTAGAATATATTATGCTAGGTGAAATAAGTCAGACAGAAATAGATAAATAGCATAAAATTTCACTTATATGTGGAATCTAAAAAACAAATGAACAAACAAAAAGCCAGACTCAGAAACTCATAAATACAGGGAACAAACTCAAAGTGGTGGTTACCAGAGGAGAGAGGGTTGTGGGGATGGGTGAAATAGGTGAAGAAGAGTAAGACGTACAGGCTCCTAGTTATAAAATAAGTAAGTCACGGGGATGGGAAGTACAGCAATAGGAAATATAGTCAGTAATATCATAATAGCTTTGTATGGTGACAGATGATAATTATACTTATTGTGGTGAGCATTTCATAATGTATATAATTGTCGAATCACTATGTTGTAAACCTGAAATTAATATAATATTGCATTGTCAACTATACCTCAATTTAAAAAAAAGAGCTCTGGCTGCCTCAAAAAGCAGTGCATACCTGGTAAAAGTGGTAACCACAAAATTTATAATTGGCACATACACTTGATCTGATGCAGGGACAGAGATAGATATTATGTATTTTTTAAATCCCTTTTTATATGATAAAACTTGATTATGCTTTGAAGGGTAGGAATTTCTTTATCCAGTTCAAAATGCCTTAAATTCAGGAATTTTTATGTTCTCAGACGTAGTTTTTGCTGCTGTGTTGAATTTTCCTCTAGGTTGCTTTTATATTACGACTGAGAACTGAAGGCAATTTCCCTTGCCTAAAAATAAGAATCTGTCGAAGTGTCTAAACTTTGAGGAATTAACCATTAAATTACAGCTACACTCAATAATCACATTAAACCAACAGTAGCTACAACACAAGGGATTATCACTGACAGTTGAGAGCTCAGGAGAGATTTAAATCAGAGGATGAATAGAACCAGTGTGGTAGGAGTGCAAAAATTCTTTCTTAATGTCTGAATAAAGAACTGAATATATTTTCCTTTATCTAAACCATATACATACATGCCCAAACCTATTTTTAAAAAGCTTTTAAAGCCAAACAACCAGCTACTTTTATTTAAAAATGTTTTTGTAATGTTTATTTATTTTTGAGAGAGAGAGACAGAGTGCAAGCAGGGGAAGAACAGAGAGAGGGAGACACAGAATCCGAAGCAGGCTTCAGGCAATAAACTGTTTACATCCAGTCATTTAAAAATAGGAATTTATGGGGCACCTGGGTGGCGCAGTCGGTTAAGCGTACGACTTCAGCCAGGTCACGATCTCGCGGTCTGTGAGTTCGAGCCCCGCGTCAGGCTCTGGGCTGATGGCTCGGAGCCTGGAGCCTGTTTCCGATTCTGTGTCTCCCTCTCTCTCTGACCCTCCCCCGTTCATGCTCTGTCTCTCTCTGTCCCAAAAATAAATAAAAAAACGTTGGAAAAAAAAAATTAAAAAAAAATAAAAAAATAAAAAAAATAAAAATAGGAATTTATATACATGGTGAGTTTTGAGAATATAGTACTGTATCAGTTCCTGTATCAACGACAATTGGGGAAAGGCTAGATTTGAAAACAGCCACTTTTCTTTCATCAGATTTCCTCTACGTTCCCTTAGTCTTTGTGTATGTGTGTGTTTCCTTTTGACAGTTTAGAACATCAAGGTCAGAATGTCAGGAATGAAGCAGATAACAAAAAGAACATCCAGTAGAGCCTCAAAAGAAAATGCTTGTTCAATATTTGCAACTGACTAAAAGGGAAAAATATTGAAGTACATTGACTATCATAGATCTATCAAAGCATTCAAGCCACTAAGTAGATTAGAAGGTTTGCTGCTGCTTATGAAACTGAGACATCTCACAAAAAACATTAAGCTATTCTTTGCACTGTCTCATAACAGCTTGTCATTCTACAACTAATGTGGAAATATGGCATTGCAAGGTTTATGAAATATATATATTTTTATTGATTCTATGCTTTCAAGTTCAAGCTTACATTTTCCATTCAGGAATAAATAATTTACAGAATTAATTTTTCATTATAACTTTCTCACAGCTGCTGAATTAGGGATGTTCTGAAACTAAACATGAATGTAAATTGAACATATTTCTGTGTAGGAATTCTAGGGAGTAGTGAATCATAGAGTTGAGCTGTTATAAAACTGCCAAATATATCTGTGTAGTCAGTTTCAATATATTTGGACCTGAATTGTGTAGATGACCTTTAAAAGCACAACTCAAACAGGCTTATTTATTCTGTTAATAAATGAATCACAGTAATACATAAGACTCCCAAATGAAAACTTGTTAGCAGGGTTAGCTGCTGAACATTTATTTCAAGTAAACACCTCTCAGACAAATTAGCCTGAACCAGAAGACCAAAGCTTGAAATAAATTAGTTCAAGCCTAACAGTAATAAGGCTAAGAATCTTAATAAAAATAGAAGACCCTTTGGTACTGTTCATTATATGGCTACTAACATTCAATGAAGTCTGATATGTTACCACTGAGACACAAACTAGAAGGTGCTTTATATGTCAGGGTGAATGATACTTCAACATTTAACTAGATTTATTAGTGCTTATTAGGTACCAGACATTGTTCTAGGTGCTAGGGATTTATCAGCAAACAGACAAAAGTCCATGCTCTTGTGGAGTTTACATTCTAGTGAGAGAAGAAAGGCTATAAACAAACAAACAAAAAAAACATAATATGTAATATGTTAGAAGGTAGCAAATGACATGAAAAACAAACAAACAAACCCAGCAGGTTAAGAGAGATCAGGAGTGATTCTAATTTTAAATGAGGAAGTCAAGGTGGGCTTTATTGGGAAGACGACAGTTGAGCTAAGTAAGATTTGAAGGAGGGGAAACAGAGAGTGAACTATGAATATATCTGGTTCAAAAGCCCTGAAGCAGAAGCATGCCTAGATATGAGGACAGGAAGGTCTGAAACAGAATGTATCTGGGACAGAAAAAGTAAGTTAGAAAAATAGTAGTAGAAGGGGTTTAGATAGGTAATAGGGTAACTGGCTGACTTAGGCCATTGTCAGTCATCAGAAGGACTTAAGCTTTAATTCTGACTTCTATTTTAATAAGATTACCCTGGCTGCTATGTTGAAAAAGGACTGTAAGGGGCAAGGCATAAATAGGAAGATCTGTTAGGAGGTGATAGCAATAATCCAGGTGATTGGTGATGGTGGTTCAGACTAGGGAGGTGGTGAGGATATGGATATATTTTGAAGGTTCAGGCCACAAGATATCCTGATGGATGAGGTGAGGCATATAACAAGCAAGGTATTTATATTTAACAACATGAAAGTGTGAGTTATTAGCTGTGATGGGGAAGACTAGGGGTGGTATAGGTTTGCAGAGGGAAATTAGTTCAGCTTTAGAAGTGTGAAATTTAAGATGTCTTTTAGTGGAAATATTAAATAGGAAGCTCCTTATACCAGCTGGAGTCCAGGGGAAAGGCTAAAGCTGAAGATACAAATTTGGGATTTGTCAGCATATGGATTATATCTAAAGCCATGAATTGATGAGATCACCAAGGGAGTGAATATAGCCAGAGAAGAAAAGAGGTCTAAGGACTGTATTGGGGGTTCTCCTGCAAGGTTGGGTATTGAAGAAAAAAAAAGTGGTGAGGTACAGGAAAACCATGGTATGGGGTAAGAAGTATTTCCAAGAGGAGAAAGGGGTCAACTGTGACAAATGGTTAAGTAAAATTGGTATTGAAAATTGCTGGATTTAACAATGACCATGACAAGAGCAATTTCTTTGGCATGGTGGAAATGAAAAAGGCAGCCTCCTTATAGTAAATGTAAGAAAGAATTAGAGAAGAGGTATTAGAAACAGAAATTATAGACAATCCTTTTGAGTTTTACTATAAAAGAGAGTAGAAGAATGGATGGTTAGCTAGAATGCAAAGAGGGAACAAAAGATTTTAAGATGGGAGAAATAATGACATATTTATTTCCTAATGGGAATGGTCCAGTACAGACTAGAAAACTGATGTTGTAAGAGAGACAGGAGAAAATTGTTGGAACTATGTTCTTGAGTAAACAAGAAGAGATGAGATCTAGTGTCCATCTGCAGGGTTGACCTTATTTAAGAGCATGCACAGTTAATCTACCAAGACTGGGAGGAAAACAAAATCTGTGGGTAGAGATGATGATTGATGGGTAGATGTGCTCATGAGCCTCAGTGGAAAGTTCACTTTTGGATGCTTTGATTTCTCTCATTTAAATAGTAAGGAAGACCTTCAGCTGAAAGTAGGGATGAGGAAAAGGTGCTAGAGAATTAAGGAAAGGAGAAGGTATGAAACAGTTATGCAGGAGAGTGGGAGAAGGAATGGACTGGGCAGATACTGTACAGCTGCCAGATGACACTAAAGGAACATTTGAATAACGATAGCATGTTAAACATATTGAGTGCTTGTTTTAGGCACTGCTTTAGAAGGCTTACATATATTGATCTATGAACTAGCACAATTATTATTCTTAGTTTAAGATAAGAAAACCGAGAGGGGTGCCTGGGTGGTTCACTTGGTTAAGCATCCAACTTCGGCTCAGGTCATGATCTCTCAGTCCGTGAGTTCGAGCCCCACATAGGGCTCTATGCTGACAGCTTGGAGCCTGAAGGCTGCTTCAGATCCTGTGTCTCCCTCTTTCTCTGCCCCTCCCCTTCTCTCTCTGTCCCTCCCCCACTCACACTGTCTCTTTCTCTCAAAAATGAATACATGTTAAAAGACATTTAAAAAAGAGATTGGTAAGGAAAATTTAAAAAAAGAAAAAAAATAAGAAAACCAAGAAGCTGTCACTTATCTGTGTTCACATAGCTAAGTTAATGGTGGAGGCATGATAGGAAGCCAGGCTATTTGACTCCAGACACTAGGCTATTTTTCTTCACAATCAAATATTTGTTGATTGAAAAGATGAAGGATAAATTAAAGGAAGGAAGGATGAACTATCAACGCTATCTCCACAGTCTGTGGCTTTTTGCTAACTCATTTTTATACTTATGTAACCTAAATGACGTTTTCCAGATCTTATAACTGGATCTTTGTGCAGAGAAGGAACTGTAGTAGTAGGGATGTGGCCCAGACATCTGATAGATTTAGGTTTGAATTTCAGCTCTTTTTTTACTAGCTATATCACTTTGGCCAACTAAATCACTCTGAGCCCTAGCTCCCTCATCTTTAAAATGAGAATAACGTATACTTTATAGCATTTATGGAGAAGATTAATAGAATCATGTATGCAAAGTATCTGGTATAGTACTTGGTACAATGCAGGTTTTCAGTAAGATTAGTTTGCTTTTCCCTCTCTGTTCTGGTCAGTTGCCCAGAACTTCAGTATCCTCCCAGAATGGACCCTTCTTTGCACTTGCCAGTTTCACTACCAGAACTAGAGTCTCTGCTCTCATTCCAGCTAAATCTCCTTGTGGTATTACATGTAGAAAGGGAAGGCTATCCTGCACTCTTACTTGTTGGGAGCCTCGGCAGTTTACTCTTGGATGTCTCTCCTACCCCTTTACAATCAGCCAGCTAGAAACATGAGGGCCTTCCAAGAAGGGTCCTCTGGCAAGCTACCCTTCCTGCCCCCACCAGCAGCTGAGTCAATTCCTTGAGTGCCCAAATCCACAGGTGTGGCTGGAGTCAGGTCTTGATTAATCTGACCTGCCCTGTCCTGGCTTTAACAAACTGTCCAACAGGGGCAGCAAAAGAGTGCCCCTAATTTTAATAATATCAGATATACAAGTCAAAATTTACAAAATAGTTACTGTAGGGAATAATGAATCCGTATTATAAGTGTGCTCCAAAGGATTTTTTCTGGAGCACTATTTTTCTTCCCAGCAATACATATTTTACTAAGGAAGACATAAATAGTTTTGCATCCTAACCATTAAGCTCTAGACAAGTGGTGGCTTTTTCTTTTTCAATTTTTACAATTGTGAACACCAGCGCATAATAATTTGCTGAGTTTCAGTTAGGTTGAAAACAATGGATTCCAAAAGAGCAAACACACAGGCTTCTATATGTTACAGTTACAGCTACTAATGAAAAAGTGAGTATTTTTTCATAATTTGGATATACCTGAGGTCACTGTGACCTTATGTTGTCAATAATAAAAGAATTGAGCCTAAATTTAAAAAATTGTGAAAAATTAACTCCAGGCAAGTAAGTCAAACGCAAAAAACAACTGAAAAACAAACAAACAAACAAACAAACAAACTTACTTTCTCCCAACCACTTCCTGGCTCCTTCAAATCTTGCCATTTAATGATCAGAAAAGGCGGGGCCAAAGTTAGCAAGGTCTGCGGCTGCGCGGAAGCGCAGCAAGTGAAGAGTAAGTCCTGCGGCTGGGGCGGCCACGAAGACGTCTGTGCTTCTCTGCTCTGCGGCCATACTTCCGCTACTCTTGGAACGTTCTGGAAGTTGGGGAGGTGACGTGGCACCACGGACTTGCTGGTCGGGTAGGTGTGTTTATAGCCACTGCGGACCACGCTCTTCACGTTTTTTTTCATTCTCCTGCCAGGGTGTTTTTTTTCCTCAGACTTGCCAGGTCCAATCTTTACCTCAGAGATTTGGAGACGTGAGAGAGAATCCTCCCCACCATCCTTTCTTTTTGAGAGTCATATGGAACGGGGTTTCCTGAGGTTTTTTCCTATAGGGTTATAGAACCTTCCTTTTCGGAACCCTTGTAATCAAGTCTGCGGATTTATATTTACTTCAGGTATTGTTTGTATCCTGGTAGGAAGACTCTTAAGAATGGAAGCCGCCGTGAAGATAGTTGTGGTCCAACCTCTCACTTGTCCGTTAACGAGACTGAGCGGGAACGCGATTTACAGGAGATTTTTGTGCAGTGTTAAGTTGATTTGAATTTGAAAACTTGGGGAAAACAAACGAAATCCTAATAGCCCAGAATCCTAGGGACTTGGAACTGGTAGTGCCTTAAGAGCGTGTGAGCTTTTTATTTTCAGATGAGGAAGCAGGCCAACTGGAGGTGAAGGGATTTGCCCAGAGTTGCGGAGCTCTGGAGTGGATGAGCCCCCGCGTGGCTGCTCGCCCGGGGGCGTTTCCCCAGAGATACTGAAGGAGCCTTACTGCTGCAGCCCTAGTTGTCTGCCTCATTTCTATTCGTTAATTGTACCCTCGTGGGGATCTGCGGACCCCAGTTCCTTTCTCACTTATTAGAAGTGCACAAAATTAACAAACCTCTCATAGCTTTACTTAAATTGTTTATAAAACCTACAATAACGGTGTGAAGAATTAAATGGCTATATATTATGTGTGTATTATCAGGAGGATGATCATTAGCTACACAGTGAATTGTATGGGAGGGGTAATAGAAGTTGCAGTCCTTCCTTTAACCAGCTAACCATTTACTCATCCAAAAACAAGTATTTTTTGAGTGTCTACTTCTGCCAGGTGCTGGAGATAAAGTACTCTTCGTACAATAAATGAGGAAATTATAGAACATTTGGCTTCAACCCAGCAGGAAGACCTTTCTAATTATTAGAGTCATTCAAAAGTAGAATGAAACTGCCTTAGGAGATAACTAACTCACCGTAAACTGAAAGTGACTTTCATCTGGATTAGTTGGTTTCTAAATTTTGCTTTGAACTAATTTTATATTAAGTAACATGAAAAAGTAGATAATATGTTTATAAATAATTTTGTTGGACAAAATGTGATAGGTGCTCAACCGAGATATTCTAAGGTGGATTCTGAGGAAGGAGAGGTCTCATTTAAGTTTGATGGGCCCAGGGATAGTTTCTTGCAGGAGACAGCATTTCTAATGGGCTTTGAAAGAGAAGTAGGTTTTTTGTTTGTTTGTTTGTTTGTTTTAATAGACTTCATTTTTTTACAATAGTTTTAGATTTACAGAGAAATTGAGGCTAAAGCCACAGTATTCCCACATACTGTTTTAGTTTCCCCTATTACTAACGTTTTATATTAGTATGGTACATTTGTCACAATTAATGAACCAATATTATTACATTATTATTAACTAAAGTTTATTCTGATTTCTGTAGTTTTAACTTAATGTCCTTTTTTTTCTGTTCTAGGATTCCTGTCACTATACCAAATCACATTTAATTTTAATGTTTTCTTAGGTTCCTCTTGGAGGTGACAGTTTCTCAGACTTTCTTTGTTTTTGATAACCTTGTTGACTTTGAGGAGTGCTGGTCAGGTGTTTTGTAGGTTGCTCAATTATTGGAATTTGGTGTGTTTCTCACTTTAGGACTAAGATTATAGATTATTGAGAAGAAGGTTACATTGTATCATTGGTACATACTATCAGTGTGATTTATAACTATTGGTGTAGACTTTGACCACCTGGCTGAGGTAGTACCTGTCATGTTTTTCCAATGTCTTCTACCTGTCATGTTTCTCCAATGTGTCTTGAAGACATTGTCAGGAGATTTGTCGCCTCTCCCCCATTTATTAATTTTTTAATTCATTTTTATCAGTATGGATGTGTGACTTTTTGTTTTATAGTTTGAAATATGATAAATGTTATGACTTTTATTAATATAATTTAATATTATTTTATTATAATTTTACTTATTTTGCTACTCAGATTGTTCCAGCTTTAGCCATAGGAATCTTTTTCAGGTGATTCCTCTCCTCTTTTTGACATACTTCTCTCAGTGTTAGTTTTTTCTTTGTTTTTTTAAATTTATTTCTGAGAGAGAGAAAAAGTGCGCATGCACATGAGATAGGGAGGGGGACAAAGGAAGAGAGAGAGAGTGAGAGGGAAAGAACTTAAGCAGGCTCCGTACTCACTATGGAGCCCAATGTAGGGCTCAATCCTGTGACCGTGGGATCATGACCTGAGCCAAAATCAAAAGTCAGACACTCAACTGACTGAACCACCCAGGTGACCCACTTTGTTTTTGTTTTTAATCACTTCCTTCCTTTCTGGCACTACAAAATACCCTAGGCTCAGTTTGTATATTTCTTGTCCCACTTCTTTTCACCATTTCTCCCAGGGATCTCCAGTTCTTTTTATTAGAGAAAAGTATTAGAAACCAAAGTCTGAGGCACCTGGGTGACTCAGTCAGTTAGGCACCCGACTTTGACTTAGGTCATGATCTCACAGTTCATGAGTTTGAGCCCTACATCAGGCTCTGTGCTCACAGCTGGGAGCCTGGAGCCTGCTTTGGATTCTGTGTCTCCCTCACTCTGCCCCACCCCTGCTCAAGTTCTAGCTGTCTCCCTTAAAAATAAATAAACATTAAAAAAAAAAAATCTGGCTGCTAGGTGTGATTGTTTCTGAGAAGGTATCATTTATTTTAGGCCCCTCTCAGATAACAAAGCAAAGAGATATATACACGTGTATGTACTAGTCTATCTATGTCCACCTATCTGTAAGTCTTTTTATATATGTTCAGTTGTATCTCTATTAAGCTAATAGTGATTTCATAAGAATGTTGCCAACACTAATCCATTACCACATGGATCATTCTAGCCTTGAAAGATTAAAAAAGAAATTTAAGCAAAAGTATGAGGAATGAACTTTTAAAATGCTGTTATGAACATTCTTGTACAAATCTTTTAATACATGTTGCATGCATTTCTTTTCAGGATAAACTTACAAATGCAATTGCTAGGTGTGTATCTTCCCACTTTAGTAGGTAATGCCTATCAAGAACTCTGAAAAGTCTGAAATTTTATCCTACTTGTAAGCTAACAAGTTGACCTGGTATTGTTTAATTGATGCTGGCAGAATATACATACATGATGCCTGGACGAGGAACAGGCTTTAAAAATCATGGCAAAAGTAGTAGCCAAAGATTTAGGTTCCTCATGGTTTTCCTTGGCTCCCAAATCCCAAAGTGGGTAGATGTGTTGGAAAAACAGAAGTGGACCTAGATGGACACATGCAATTGGTTACATTAACAAAGAGAACACTTATTAATAAGCGGTGACAAGCTTGCTTACTGCATTTCTCAGTGTTGCTCATTGCAAATGAAAAATGACCTGGATAGAGTCAGGGCCTTCTGTTGTTGGCATTTCAGAAAAAAACCTTCAGGGACACTGGGGGCCCATTGAAGACTACCGCAGCAATCTCTAATTGTTGATAAAGTACAGCATTCATGATAAAAACCCTCAGCAAAGTAGGTTTAGAGGGAACATAACTCAACATAATAAAGGCCATATATGAAAAACTTATAGCTAACATCATTCTCAATGGGGAAAAACTGAGAGCTTTTCTCCTAAGGCCAGGAACAAGAAGAAAAAATGTCTACTCTCACCACTTATATACAACATGGTACTGGACGTTCTAGCCACAGCAAGCAGACAAGAAAAAGAAAAGACATGTAAGTTGGTAAGGAAGAAATAAAACTTTCACATTTGCAGAAGACATGATACTCTTTATAAAATCTTTATGAAAGATTCCGTCAAAACCTGCTAGAATTGATAACCAAATTCAGTAAAATCACAGGATACAAAATCCGTATACAGAAATCTTGCATTTCTATACACCAATAATGAAGTAGTAGAAAAAGAAATTAAGAAAACAATCCCATTTACAATTTCACTAAAATAATAAGATACCTAGAAATAAACCTAACCGAGGAAATGAAAGATGTATACTCTGAAAACTATAAAACACTGATGAAAGAAATTGAAGACAACACAAAGAAATGGAAAGACATTCCATGCTCATGGATTGGAAGAACAAATATTGTTAACTCTTTTTAATTTTTTTTAATATGAAATTTATTGTCAAACTGGTTTCCATACAACACCCAGTGCTCCTCCCAACAGGTGCCCTCCACAGTGCCCATCACCCACTCTCCCCTTTCTCCCACTCATCAACCCTCAGTTTATTCTCAGTTTTTAAGAGTCTCTTATGGTTTGGCTCTCTCCCTCTCTAGCTTTTTTTTTTTTCTCCTTCCCCTCCCCCATGGTCTTCTTTTAAGTTTCTCAGGATCCACATAAGAGTGGAAATATATGGTATCTGTCTTTCTCTATATGACTTATTTCACTTAGCATAACACTCTGCAATTCCATCCACGTTGCTACAAAAGGCCATATTTCATTCTTTCTCATTGCCACGTAGTATTCCTTTGTGTATATAAACCACAATTTCTTTATCCACTCATCAGTTGATGGACATTTAGGCTCTTTCCATAATTTGGCTATTGTTGAAAGTGCTGCTGTAAACATTGGGGTACGAGTGCCCCTATGCACCAGCACTCCGTGTCCCTTGGGTAAATTCCTAGTACTGCAATTGCTGGGTTGTAGGGTAGTTCTATTTTTAATTTTTTGAGGAACCTCCACACTGTTTTCCAGAGCAGCTGCACCAGTTTGCATTCCCACCAGCACTGCAAGAGAGAACCTATTTCTCCACATGCTCGCCAGCATCTGTTGTTGCCTGAGTTGTTAATGTTAGCCATTCTGGCAGGTGTAAAGTGGTATCTCATTGTGGTTTTGATTTGTATTTCCCTGATGATGAGTGATGTTGAGCATTTTTTCATGTGCCTGTTGGCCATCTGGATGTCTTCTTTGGAGAAGTGTCTATTCATGTCTTTTGCCTATTTCTTTACTGGATTCTTTGTTTTTTGGGTGTTGTGTTTGATAATTTCTTCATAGATTTTGGATACTACCCCTTTATCTGATATGCCATTTGCAAATATCTTCTCCCATTCTGTCGGTTGCCTTTTAGTTTTGCTGATTGTTTCTTTCGCTGTGCAGAAGATTTTTATTTTGATGAGGTCCCAGTAGTTCATGTTTGCTTTTGTTTCCCTTGCCTCCAGAGGTTTTTGTTTCCCTTGCCTCCAGGTGAAAGAGGTTTTTGCCTGCTTTCTCCAGGATTTTGATGGCTTCCTGTCTTGCCTTTTATCCATTTTGAGTTTATTTTTGTGTATGGTGTAAGAAAGTGGTCCAGGTTCATTGTTCTGCATGTCATTTTTCCCATCACCACTTGCTGAAGAGACTGTCTTTATTCCATTAGATATTCTTTCCTGCTTTGTCAAAGATTAGTTGGCCATACGTTTGTGGGTCCATATCTGCGTTCTCTATTCTGTTCCATTGATCTGAGTGTCTGTTCTTGTGCTAGTACCATACTGTCTTGATGATTACAGCTTTGCAGTATAGCTTGAAGTCTGGGATTGTGATGCCTCCTGCTTTGGTTTTCTTTGTCAAGATTGCTTTGGCTATTATGGGTCTTTTCTGGTTCCACACAAATTTTAGGATTATTTGTTCTAGCTCTGTAAAGAATGCTGGTGTTATTTTGATAGGGATTGCATTGAATATGTAGATTGCTTTGGGTAGTATCGACATTTTAACAATATTTGTTCTTCCTATCCAGGAGCATGGAATCTTTTTCCATTTTTTTGTGTCTTCTTCAATGTCTTTCATAAGCTTTCTATAGTTTTCAGTGTATAGGTTTTTCACCTCTTTGGTTACATTTATTCCTAGGTATTTTATGGTTTTTGGTGCAACTGTAAATGGGATTGATTCCTTGATTTCTCTTTCTTTCGCTTCATTGTTGGTGTATAAGAATGCAACTGATTTCTGTGCATTGATTTTATATCCTGCCACTTTGCTGAATTCATGAACCAATTCTAGCAGTTTTTTTGGTGGAATATTTTGGGTTTTCCGTATAGACTATCATGTCATCTGCAAAGAGTGAAAGTATGAACTCCTCCTGGCCAGTTCGGATGCCTTTTATTTCTTTGTGTTGTCTGATTGCAGAGGCTAAGACTTCCAATACTATGTTGAATAACAGTGGTGAGAGTGGACATCCCTGTCTTGTTCCTGACTTTAGGGGGAAAGTTCTGTTTTTCTCCATTGAGGATGATATTAGCATTGGGTCGTTCATATATGGCTTTTATGATCTCGAGGTGTGCTCCTTCTTTCCTATTCTTGATGTTTTTTATCAAGAAAGGATGCTGTATTTTGTCAAATGCTTTCTCTGCATCTGTTGAGAGGATCATATGGTTCTTGTCCTTTCTTTTATTGATGTGATGAATCGCGGTAATTGTTTTGCGAATATTGAACCAGCCCTGCATCCCAGGTATAAATCCCACTTGGTCGTGGTGAATAATTTTTTTAATGTATTGTTGGATCCAGTTGGCTACTATCTTGTTGAGGATTTTTGCCTCCGTATTCATCAGGGAAATTGGTCTATAGTTCTCCTTTTTAGTGCGGTCTCTGTCTGGTTTTGGAATCAGGGTAATGCTGGTTTCATAGAAAGAGTTTGGAAGTTTTCCTTCCATTTCTATTTTTTGGAACAGCTTCAAGAGAATAGGTGTTAACTCTTCCTTAAATGTTTGGTAGAATTCCTCTGGAAAGCCATATGGCCCTGGACTCTTGTTTTTTGGGAGATTTTTGATTACCAATTCGAATTCCTTACTGGTTTTAGGTCTGTTCACATTTTCTATTTCTTCCTGTTTAGTTTTGGTAGTGTATATGTTTCTAGGAATTTGTCCATTTCTTCCAGATTGCCCATTTTATTGGCATATAATTACTCATAATATTCTCTTACTGTTTTTATTTCTGCTGTGTGGGTTGTGATCGCTCCTTTTTCATTCTTGATTTTATGTATTCTGGTCCTTTCCTCTTTCTTTTTGATCAAACTGGCTAGTGGTTTATCAATTTTGTTCATTCTTTCAAAGAACCAGATTCTGGTTTCATTGATCTGTTCTGTTTTTTTTTGGTTTCGATAGCATTAATTTCTGCTCTAATCTTTATTATTTCCTGTCTTCTGCTGGTTTTGGGTTTTATTTGCTATTCTTTTTTCAGCTCCTTAAGGCATAAGGTTAGGTTGTATATCTGAGATCTTTCTCCCTTCTTTAGGAAGGCCTGGATTGCTATACACTTTCCTCTTGTGGACTGCCTTTGCTGTGTCCCAGAGGTTTTGGGTTGTGGTGTTATCATTTTCATTGACTTCCATATACTTTTTAATTTCCTTTTAACTGCTTGGTTAGCCCATTCATTCTTTAGTAGGATGTTCTTCAGTCTCCAAGTATTTGTTACCTTTCCAAATTTTTTCTTGTGGTTGATTTCGAGTTTCATAGCATTGTGGTCTGAAAATATGCACAGTATGATCTCAGTCTTTTTGTACTTAGGGCTTATTTGTGTCCCAGTATATGGTCTATTCTGGAGAACGTTCCATGTGCACTGGAGAAGAATGTATATGCTGCTGCTTTAGGATGAAATGTTCTGAATATATCTGTTAAGTCCATCTGGTCCAGTGTGTCATTCAAAGCCATTGTTTCCTTGTTGATTTTTTGATTAGATGATCTGTCCATTGCTGTGAGTAGGGTGTTGAAGTCTCCTATTATGATATTACTATCAATGAGTTTCTTTATGTTTGTGATTGATTTATATATTTGGGTGCTTTCACATTTGGTGCATAAATATTTACAATTGTTAGGTCTTCTTGGTGGATAGAGCCCTTGATTATAATATAATGCCCTTCTGCATCTCTTGATACAGCCTTTATTTTAAAGTCTAGATTGTCTGATATAAATATGGCTACTCCGGCTTTCTTTTGTTGACCATTAGCATCATATATGGTTCTCCATCCTCTTATTTACAATCTGAAGGTGTCTTTAGGTCTAAAGTGGGTCTCTTGTAAACAGCATATAGATGGATTTTGTTTTCTTATCCATTCTGTTACCCTATGTCTTTTGATTGGAGCATTGAGTCCATTGACGTTTAGAGTGAGTACTGAAAGATATGAATTTATTGCCATTATGATGTTTGTAGAGTTGGAGTTTCTGGTGGTGTTCTCTGGTCCTTTATAATCTTTGTTGCTTTCGGTATTTATTTATTTATATATATATTTTTTTCATCTTTTTCCCCCTCAAAGAGTTCCCCTTAAAATTTCTTGCAGGGCTAGTTTAGTGGTCACAAACTCCTTTAATTTTTGTTTGTCTGGGAAGCTTTTTATCTCTCCTTCTATTTTGAATGACAGTCTTGCTGGATAAAGAATTCTTGGCTGCATATTTTTCTGATTCAGTACACTGAATATATCCTGCCACTCCTTTCTGGCCCGCCAAGTTTCTGTGGATAGGTCTGCTGCAAACCTGATCTGTCTTCCCTTGTATGTTAGGGACTTTTTTTCCCTTGCTGCTTTCATGATTCTCTCCTTGACTGACTATTTTGTGAATTTGACTATGATATGCCTTGTTGATGGTCAGTTTTTGTTGAATCTAATGGGGGTCCTATGTGCTTCCTGGGTTTTGATATCTGTGTCTTTCCCCAGGTTAGGAAAGTTTTGTGCTATGATTTGCTCACATAACCCTTCTACCCCTATTTCTCTCTCTTCCTCTTCTGGGACCCCTATGATTCTGATGTTGTTCTTTTTTAATGAGTCACTGATATCTCTAATTCTTAAATCATGATTTTTTGCCTTAAGCTCCCTCTTTTTTTTCTGCTTCATTATTCTCTATAAGTTTGTCCTCTATATCACTGATTCTCTGTTCTGCCTTATCCGTCCTTGCTACCACTGCATCCATCCATGATTGCAGCTCAGTTATAGCATTTTGAGTTTCATTCTGGCTATTTTTTACTTCTTTTATCTCTGCAGAAAGGGATTCTAATCTATTTTTGACTCCAGCTAGGATTCTTATTATTGTGATTCTAAATTCTGGTTCAGACATCTTGCTTGTATCTGTGTTGGTTAAATCCCTGGCTGTCGTTTCTTTGTGCTCTTTCTTTTGGGGTGAATTCCTTTGTTTTGTCATTTTGAAGGGAGAAAAGGAATTAATGAGGTAGAAAAATGAAAACAAAAAATATTAAAATTAAAAAAATACTAAAATTTAAGAATTAAACACACACACACAAAAATTGAATAAATGATGCTAGATCCTAGGTGTGTTTTGGTGGGTGTTGAAAGTGGTTTGACAGATTAGAGGAAAAAAAGAGGGGCGGGAAAGGAAATCGTTTGAGAATTTGAAAAAATGAATACATTGAAGTAGACTAAAATGAGACGATGGGAGTAAAATAGAATTTGAAAAAAGTTACACAAAAGTAAATATACTAGAAAAAAATTTAAAATATTTTTAATAAAAATTAAAAATAAATTTTTCTCTTTCTGTATTCAAGAAAAAAGAAACAAAAAGAAAAAAAGAAAAAATCGTTTGAAAATTTGAACAAGTGCATACACTGTAGTAGACTAAAATAAAATGATGCAAGTAATATAGAATTTGAAAAAATTTACATAAAAGCAAAAACTATAGTAAAAAAATTAAAGAAAAATATTTTTAATAGAAATTGAACATAAAAATGAGGTTTTTCTCTTTCTGCATTCAAGGAAAAGAAAAAAAAGAAAAAAGAAAAAGAAAAAGAAATCGTTTGAAAATTTGAAAAGGTGAATACATTGAAGTAGACTAAAAGAAAATGATGGAAGTAGGATAGAATTTGAAAAAATTTACACAAGAATAAAAAATAGAGTAAAAAAATTAAAAACATTTTTAATAAAAATTGAAGATAAAAATGAATTTTTTCTCTTTCTGCTGAATTCTGTGGTTCAGGTTGTGCAGATTGTTGTGTTAATCCTCCAGTCAGTTTTCTAGGTGTGTAGGATGGTTTAGTGTTGGTCTGGCTGTATTTCATGGACGCGAGACACACAAAAAACTTCTATGCTGTTCTGCCATCTTGGTTCCTCCTAGACTTTAGATTTGTTGTTACCATTGGGTTCATATTATAACTTCTTATGTTATAGCAGTCTATATCAATGTGATGGTTGCTTAAGTTTGAACACATTCTAAAAGCACTAAATTTTTACTCCCTACTCCATATTTTAGGTATATGTTGTCATATGCTACATCTTTTTATTTTGTGTATCCTTTGACCAATTTTTATCAGTATAATTGATTTTACTACTGTTGTGTTTTAATGTTGACATTGGCTTTATAAATTATTAATCTGCCTTTATGTTTGATTTTATCTATGAATTTATTTCCTTTCATAATTTTTTCCACTTATGGCCTTTTCTTTCTTCTTAAAGAATTATCTTAAAATTTTGTGTAAAGCTAATTTAATGGTGATGAACATCTTTAACTTTTGTCAGAGGATCTTACAACCTCTCCTTCTGTTCTGAGTGATAAACTTGCTGAGTAGAGTATTCTTCACATAGGTTTTTTTCCTTTCAGCACTTTGAATGTGTCCTGCCTCTCCAGTCTGGTCTGCAAAGTTTCTTCCAAAAATCAACTGATAGCTTTCTGGCATTTTCCTTGTATATAACTGTTTTCTTTTTTCTTGCTCCTTTTAAAATTCTCTATCATGAGTTTTGCTGTTCTGAATATGTGTATTGGTGTGGACTAACTTGGGTTTACCTTTATATAGGCTGGCTGTACTTCCTGGACTTGGATGGCTGTTTTCTTTTCCAGAGTAGGGAACTTTTCATCTGTTATTTTTTTTAGGTAAGTTTTCTGCCCCTTACTCTTTATCTGTTCCTTCCAGGATCTCTGTAATGGGAGTGTTACTGTACTTGATGATATTGCTGAGTTCCTGTAACCTATTTTCATTTGTTGTTACTCTTTTTGCTATTAAACTTGGTTGCTTTCCATTACTCTGTCTTCCAGATCATTGATCCTTTCTTCTGTATCCTCTAATCTGTTTGTCGATTCTCTCTAGTGTATTTTTTTTTATTTCAGTTATTGAATTTTTAAGTTCTGACTAGTTCTTTTTTATATTTTATGTCTCTTTGTTGAGGTTGTTAACTGAGATTGCTGTCTTTTTTCAAGTTGTATTTTTATGATCATTACTTTGAATTCTTTATCTCTGTTTCATTTAGTTCATTTACTATGATTTTGTCTTGTTCTTTCATTTGAGACATATCTTGTGTCTCCTTTTTGTCTAATGATCAGTTTTTGTTTCTATGTATTAAGTAAGTCACTTATGTCTCGTGGTCTTGAAAGAAGTAGCCTCATGTAGAAGATGTCCTATGGTGCCCTGTAGTGCAATCCCTCTGGGTCTCCAGAACCAGGCTCTCCAATGGTCTTGCTTGTGTCTGCTGTACTAAATGATAAATGTCATGTTTGTTCTGACTGTTCTGCCAACCAGCCATTCCCCACCATTCTCCCTTGGGTTTCTCTATTCCCTGAGGCACAACAATATTGAAATTAGGCCAGTCAGTAACCCTACAGTGGACTCTGAGTGTTCATGTGAAACGAAGAGTCCACATACCTCACCTTAAATTGAAAGCTAGCAATAACTAAGCTTAGTGAGGAAGGCATGTCAAAAGGCCAAGATGGGCTGAAAGTTAGGCCTCTTGCAGTTAACCAGTTAGCCAGGTTATGAATGCAAACAGTTTGTGAAGGAAATTAAGAGTGCTATTCCAATCAACACACAAATGATAAGAAAGCAAAATAGCCTTTTTTACTGATAAGGAAAAAGTTTTAATGAGCTGAATAGATCAAACCAACTACTATAGTCCCTTAAATTCCTAATCCAGAGCAAGGCCCTAACTCTTTTCAATTCTGTGAAGACTAAGAAAGGCCAGGAGGCTGCAGAAGTAAAAATTTGAAGCTAGCAGAAGTTGGTTCATGAGATTTAAGAAAAGACCTCTCCATAAAAGTACAAGGTGGGGGTGCCTGGGTGGCTTACTTGATTAAGTGTCCAACTTCAGCTCAGGTCATGATCTTGCAGTTTGCGAGTTTGAGCCCCACATTGGGCTCTGTGCTGACAGCTTGGAGCCTGGAGCCTGCTTCAGATTCTGTGTCTCCCTCTCTCTCTGAGCCCCCCCCCCCCCCCCCCCGTCTCTCTCTCTCTTTCAAAAATAAATAAACATTAACAATTTTTTTTTTTTAAGTAGAAGGTGAAGGAGCAGATGCTGATGTAGAAGCTGCAGCAAGTTATCTAGAAGATCTAGCTAAGATAATTCATGAAGGTGGCTACATAAACAACAGAATGTAGATGTAACTAACAGCCTTGTATTGGAAGGAGATGCCATCTAGGACTTTCTTAGCTAGAGAGAAGTCAGTGGAAGTCAATACCTGGCTTCAAAGTGCCAAAGGATAGATAGGCTGACTTTCTTGTTAGGGGCTAATGCAGCTAATGATTTGAAGTTGAAGCCAGTGGTCATTGCCATTCTGAAAATCTTAGGGCCTTTAAGAATTGTGCTAAATCTGTGCTTGTGCTGTATAAATGGAACAACAGATCTGAGTGATGGCTCATCTGTTTATAGCATGGTTTACTGAATATTTCAAACCTACTTTTGCGATGTACCACTCGGAAAAAAAGTTTTTTTTTAAATATTACTGCTCATTGGCATTGCACCTGATCACCCAAGGGTTTTGAGATGTACAGTGAGATTAATGTTGTTTTCTTGACTACTGACACATCTGTTGTACAACTCATAGATCAAGGAGTAATTTCGACTTTCAAATCTTACTATGAGAAATGTGTTTCATAAGGCTACAGTTGCTGTAAATAGTGATTCTTCTGATGGATCTGGGCAAAGTTGGTTGAAAAACTTCTGGAAAGGAGTCACCATTCTAGGTCCCATTAAGAACATTCATGATTCATGGGAAGAGGTCAAAATATCAACATGAACCAGAGTTTGCAAGATGCTGATTCTTACCCTCATAGATAGTGGAGGGGTTCAGGACTTCATTGGAGGAAATAATTGCAGATATGGTGGAAATAGCAAGAGAAGTAGAATGAGAACTAGAGCCTGAATATGTGACTCAATGGCTGCAATCAATGACTGAAAGACTTTCACTGGGGAGTTGCTGCTTTTATTTTTTAAGTTTATTTATTTTGAAAGAGGGAGCATGCAATCCGGGGGAAGGGCAGAGAGAGAGAAGAGAGAGAATCCCAAGCAGGATCCACGTCATCAGTGCAGAGCCTGACATGGGCTTCGACTCCACGAACCATGAGAATAAGACCTGAGCTGAAGTCAAGAGTCAAATGCTTAACTGACTGAGCCACCCAGGTGTTCTTGAGAACGTACTTCTTAAGGATGGGCACAGAAAGTGGTTTCCTGAGATGGAATCTACTCCTGGCAAAGTTGCTGTGCAGGTGGTTGAAATGACAACAGAGGATTTAGAATATTACATAAACTTAGTTGATAAAGCAGCAGCAGGGTTTGAAAGGACTGACTCCAATTTTGAAAGAAGATCTACTGTCAATAAAATGTTATCAGACAGCATCATGTGCTATAGGTGAATGGATTCTGAACACAAGAGTCAATCAGTATGGCAGACTTCCTTGTTGTCTTATTTTAAGAAATTGTCACAGCCAGACAAACTTTCAGCAGCCACTATCCTGGTAAGTCAACAACCATCAACATTGAGGCAAGACCCTTCTCCAGCAAAAAGGTGACATTCACTGAAAGCTCAAGATTACGGTTAGCATTTTTAGCAAAAAAGTATTTTGTTTTTCTAATGTTTACTTATTTTTGAGAGAGAGAGAGAGACAGAGACAGAGCATGAGCAGGGGAGGGGCAGAGAGAGGAGACAGAATCTGAAGCAGACTCCAGGCTCTGAGCTGTCAGCACAGAACCCAACATGGGGCTGGAACTCAGGAGCTATGAGATCATGACCTGAGCTGAAGTCAGATGCTTAACTGACTGAGCCACCCAGGCAAGCCAAGAAAGTATTTTTTAATTAAGATATGTACATTTTTTAAGACATAATGTTGGGGCGCCTGGGTGGTCAGTTGATTAAGTGTCCAACTTCGGCTCAGGTCATGATGTTGGGGTTTGCGAGTTCGAGCCCCACATTGGGCTCTGTGCTGACAGTTCAGAGCCTGGAGCCTGCTTCCAGTTCTGTGTCTCCCTCTGTCTCTGCCCCTACCCCACTTGTGCTCTGTCTCTATCAAAAATAAATAAATGTAAACAAAAATTTTTTAAAAAGACATAATGCTATTGCACACCCAGCAGACTATAGTATAGTAGAACTCTCTTTTTAAAGTTTATTGATTTATTTTGAGAGAGACAGAGACAGCACAAGTGGGGGAGGGGTAGAGAGAAAGAAATTGAGACAATTTCTCAATTGGGTGGGACGCCTGAGTGGCTCAGTCATTAAGCATTTGACTTCAGGTAATGTCACAGTTCATGAGCATGAACTCTGCTTTGGGTGAGCACGAGCCCTGTGTCAGGTAAGCACAAGCCCTGCTTCCCGCAAAAACATGAGTTCCACTTCTGGTGAGCCCAGCTTCTCTCTCCCTCTCTCCCTCTTTCTCTGTCTCCCTCCGTCTTCCTCTGTCTCCCTCTCTCTCTCTGCCCCTCACTCACTTGCTCTCTCCCTCAGTCTCTCTCACACACACACACACACAGAAAAAAAAAAAAAAAGAAGAAGAAAGAAAAAATCCTAAGCATGCAAGCAGCCTGTGAGCTGCTAGTGCAGAGCCCAACTCAGGTCTCCTACTCTTGAAACCATGAGATTATGACTGAGCCAAAACGAAGAGTCAGATGCTTACCCTACTGAGCCACCCAGACGCCCAGTATAATATACATAACTTTTTTACTTTATTTCTATTATTATTATTATTTTTTAAATAGGCTCCATGCCTAGTGTGGAGCCCAAAGCAGGCCTTAGAACTCATGACCCTGAGATCACAACCTGAACTCAAGATCAAGAGTCGGACCCTTAACTGACTGAGCCACCCAGGTGCCCCAAGCATATGTAACTTTTATATGCACCAGGAAACCAAAAAATTCATTTAACTTACATTATTGTGATATTTGCTTTACTGGGGGGGATCTAGAACCTAATTCACAATTTCTCTGAGATATACCTGTATTTAGATTTCTCTTTTCTTATTTCCATATCTTCACTATTGGAATTTTTGTCTTATTAGAACAGTGTCCATTTCATATAGGCATCAAATTTGCTGATACAGAGTTGTTAAAATCTTTATAATATTTTTAACTTCTGAAAGCTTGGCAGTGATATTCCTTCTTACATTCCAGATTTGGTAGTTTATATCTCCTCCCTCCCCACTTCTTTTTTCTGTTAGTTTAGCTAAATGTCAATTTTTTTCATCTTTTCAAAGAGCCAACTTTCTCTTTCATTAATTTTCATTAATTTTCTCTGGTGTTTTTCTGTATTCTATTTTATGGAATTCTGTTTTAATCTTTGTTACTTCTTTCTAATTGTTTTGGCTTTAATTTGTTCTTCTGGGTTTTTTTGTTTTTTTTTTTTTTTAATGGAGTAAGGTACTAACTTGAAATCTTCTTTTTAAATTTAGTCTTTTAAAGCTATAAATTTCCCTGGATACTACTTTAGCCATATCCTATGAATTTTGATACATTTATATTTCTTCTCACTCAGCTCAAAATAATGTCTAATTTCCATTGTGATTCCTTTTTTGATGCATGCATTTCTCATGTATGTTTAGCTTCTTTATTTGAAGAAATTTGGTTTTATTTGTATCGATTTCTGATTTAATTCTCTTATGGTTAGAGGGCATGCTTTGTATGACTTTGTTTCATGTGTTTTGGGTCTCTGTTAGATGGGTCTCTGTTAGATGTTACGTTTACAGTTGTTACATATCCCTGATATGTTGACTCTTTTATCATTTTAAAGTATCTCTCTTGGTCTCTAGTGATGTTTCTTACCCTCAAGTCTATTTTGTTTTTTATTAATACAGCCACTCCAGCTCTCTTATACTGTTTGCATGGTGTATCTTTTTCTTATGACTTTCAGTCTGTTTATATTCTTGAATCTACGACAGCGTATAGTGGATTTTGCTTTGGAACATTTTTCTGTTCATATTTGATGTAATTATTCAATATGGCTGGATTTATGCCTATTATTTAAAATTTGTAAGAGATATAATCCACATAACACAAAAATAACTTTTAAAGTGAATTAAAATGAATTTTTAAAGTGACTTAAAGTGAATTTTAAATTCAATGATTTTTAGTATATTCACTTTGCTGTACAACCATCACCACCATTAGATCTGCCATTTTGTCATTTATTCTTTATAGGTCTTTTGTTGTTATTCTTCTGTTATTTTTTTTACTACCATTTTTGTGATGTATGAATATTTTTTTAGTTTACAACTTTAATTCCTCTTTATTTTTTTACTTTTTGTTTTTTAGTTACTTTCTAAGTGTTTTTAGACTGTAATATGCATCTCATTATTATTTCCGATTAATACTTGGTACTATAAAGTGGATTCTCCCACTGAGAGATGTTAGAAGTTAAATATATATTTATTAGAATTAAAATAGTTTCTTTCATTGCTAGAAGCCTACTGTTAATATTACCAGTGTATCTCATCACTAATATTATAGGAACATAATTCATTGATCAACTACTTAGTAAACCCCACTATGCTAAGTGTTAAGGGAATATAATAAGGAAGTAAATTCATATCTCAAACAAGTAGAGGGAAAGTCTTCAATGGTATTAATTAGGGAAAGATAATATGGGATAATATTTGAGGTTTTGTACATAGAGATATGAGATTTATATTTTCAGAGATAAGAGGGGCATTTCATTGAGAAACCTGAGAAAATTTTGGAAGTTTAGAATATGGATGATGTATGTAAGTGACGGCAATTAATCAAAATACCACAGACTTCATGCTTAAAATGGCAGATTGACCCCATTTGTTTATCTTCTCTTTTTCTCCAAAGACTTTTGAAATGACAGTAAATATTTCTTTAAAAAGTTAACAAACACAAAGATATGAGGAATAAAATAGCAAATGAGAGATTTAAATGAGTAGGAGGAAGCTAGAAGACAGGAATGGTAATTGATTTGGTTATAAAAGAAAATTATCTATGTGTCTACAGAGGGAGAAATTAATGAGAAAAGAGGAGTTTTGCTTCATGGACCTCCTGAGAGGCTGAGTACTGTACTTAGAAGCATCAGGTATTGGTGCCATCAAGAGCAGAATGTGGAAGAAGGAAAGATTGTTGAAAGTTTATATGCAAATCTATTAGAAGCTCCCTGGGTTCTCTTCTCCATCCTGAACGTCCAAGCAAATTCACTCTACAATTCTCCTATGGAGGAGGCTGGAGGTTTGTTTTCTGGAGTAGTTCAGCTGGGAAGATGGATTTGGGAATACCAGGCAAATGTCTTACCTTATAAGAGATGTCTTCTCTGACCATCCCAACATAAAATAACAGCCTCCAGCACTTACTCCCCATATACCCTGATTTATTTTTCTCCATGGCACATATTACTACCTTCCATCACTCTCTCCTTATCACCCATATTTGTCTTTTGTTTTTTAATTGCTGGAATCATCCCCCTAGAATGGAAGCTTCATGAGGGTAGAGATTTGTCTGTTTTTTTCACTGTTGTGCCCCAGTCCCTATAATAGTATCAGATATGTACATAAATATTTTTTAATTAATAAATACATAAATAAGAACAATTAAGGATCACTAGACATTTGAGGAAAACTTCCAACACGAAAACTAGATAAAATAATCAGAAAAAAAGAGACCTATAGAAAACAGACCATATGGACAACAGAAGAAAACTTTTTGAAGATGTAATTAATTACCTCAGGGAAATTACAGATTTTTGAGTTCATAAAATAAAGAGATGCCATAAAGGAGAATGATCAGAGAGTAAGAAAGAACCTCTAATAACTATATATATCATATATATGATATATATAATCATATGATATATGTGATATATATCATATATAATCATATGATATATGTGATATATATCATACATGATATATATATATCATATATATGTATATGTATCATATGTATATATGATAGTTTAAATTTTAAAAAACAAAACTCTTGGCTTCTGGTTGCCAGTCCAGCATGTAAAGAGCATGGAGCTAGTAACTCCATCCTATTAATAAGTTAAAAGCTGAACAAACTGAAAAATCAACAACTCTTCTTAAATCTGCCAGGGAAGTGAGATTGCATGGCAAACTTCTGCACCCAAAATTTTAGAGGCAGAGAGATTGATACAAAGAATCACCTAATTGGAGCAGAAACCTCTGCAGGAACCAGTACTGGGATAGGAAAATCTAAAGTGTAATTGAAGAATTCCTGAAAGCACTGTGTCAATAAGTGCAGAGATCAAATCATTAGGGGACCCTGTCTTAGTTTGACCTGCCATAGCCATTCCCATAGACTGGGTGGCTTAAACAGCAGAGATTTATTTTCTTAACAGTTCTGGAGGCCAGAAATCTGAGATCAGGGTGCCATCTTAGTGCGGTTCTGGTAGGAACTTGCTTCCTAGCTTGCAGATAGCCTTCTTGCTGTGTCCTTATATAGCAGGGAGAGAGAGACTGCACTAGCAAGCTCTAGCATCTCTTCTTATAAGGGCGCTGATCTCATCATGAGGGGCCCACACTCTTGATCTCATCTAAACCTAATTATCTCCCACAGACCCTATTTCCAAATACCATCACATTGAGGATTGGGGCCTCATTATATGATTTTGGTGGAACGTAATTCAGTCCATAGCAGGCCTCTGCACTTTGTGAGTTCTACCTCCAGGAGCTCTACCAGGTTCTCACAGTGAATATTGAAGAAAACTTCCTTTGTGCTTCTGGTTGGGGGCTGGGGGTGGGGGGTATTTTGAAATATGCAAGCATCCTCTTCTTTTTTTTAATATGAAATTTATTGTCAAGTTGGTTTCCATACAACACCTAGTGCTCCTCCCAACAGGTGTCCTCCTCAATACCCGTCACCCACCCTCCTCTCCCTCCCACCCCCATCAACCCTCAGTTCTCAGTTTTTAAGAGTCTCCTATGGTTTGGCTCCCTCCCTCTCTTACTTTTTTTTTTTTCTCCTTGCCCTTCCCATGATCTTCTGTTAAATTTCTCAGGATCCACATAAGAGTGAAAACATATGGTATCTGTCTTTCTCTGTATGACTTATTTCACTTAGCATAACACTCTCCAGTTCCATCCACATTGCTACAAAAGGCCATATTTCATTCTTTCTCATTGCCAAGCAGTATTCCATTGTGTATATAAACCACAATTTCTTTATCCATTTATCAGTTGATGGACATTTAGGCTCTTTCAATAATTTGGCTATTGTTGAAAGTGCTGCTGTAAACATTGGGGTACAAGTGCCCCTATGCACCAGCACTCCTGCATCCCTTAGGTAAATTCCTAGCAGTGCTATTGCTGGGTCATAGGGTAGGTCTATTTTTAATTTTTTGAGGAACCTCCACACTGTTCCAGAGCAGCTGCACCAGTTTGCATTCCCACCAACAGTGCAAGAGGGTTCCCGTTTCTCCACATCCTCTCCAGCATCTATAGTCTCCTGATTTGTTCATTTTAGCCACTCTGACTGGCGTGAGGTGGTATCTCATTGTGGTTTTGATTTGTATTTCTCTGATGAGGAGCGACATTGAGCACATAGACCAATGGAATAGAATAGAGACTCCAGAATTGGACCCACAAAAATATGGCCAACTAATCTTTGACAAAGCAGGAAAGAATATCCAATTGAAAAAAGACAGTCTCTTTAACAAATGGTGCTGGAAGAACTGGACAGCAACATGCAGAAGAATGAAACTAGACCACTTTCTTACACCATTCACAAAAATAAACTCAAAATGGATAAAGGACATGCATGTGAGGCAGGAAACCATCAAAACCCTAGAGGAGAAAGGAAAAAAACCTCTCTGACCTCAGCCGCAGCAATTTCTTACTTGAGACATCTCCAAAGGCAAGGGAATTAAAAACAAATACGAACTATTGGGATCTCATGAAGATAAAAAGCTTCTATACTGCAAAGGAAACAACAAAACTAAAAGGCAACTGAAGGAATGGGAAAAGATATTTGCATATTACATATTGGACAAAGGGCTAGTATCCAAAATCTATAAAGAACTCCCCAAACTCCTCACCCAAAAAACAAATAATCCAGTGAAGAAATGGGCAGAAAACATGAATAGACACTTCTCTAAAGAAGACATCCAGATGGCCAACAGGCACATGAAGAGATGCTCAATGTTGCTCCTCATCAGGGAAATGCAAGCATCCTGTTCTTAAAAATTCTGCCCTCAAGAGAAACTACCAGAGCCTAATCCTGTTGGGCTTTTATCATAGCCTAGTCAACGTGGGAGAAGGGAAATACCCAGCTTTAGTCCCCTCCAGGCATCCTGTCTCACCTAACCAGAGGAAATAATGGACAAACACAAGTGAAATTCTCAGCTAAGGGGTGCAGGCTCCCAAAAAGACTGAGACCTAATAATAAGACTATGGAATGCTTCTCCTCCCTGTACACCTTACCACTGTCACCAAAGGCCTGTGTACCAGAGTTTCTTTTACCAAGTACGTCATGTTAGGCTTTAAACAAAAAATGATAAGGCATGCTAAAAGGCAGAAAACATAATTTGAAGAGACCATAAACATCAGAACCAGACACATCTAGTTGCAGCAGGAATGTTGTAATTATTAGACTAGGAATTTAAAACAACTATAATTTATATGTGGAGGCTCTAATGGAAAAAGTAAACAATATACAAGAACAGATGGATAATGTAAGCAGAGAGGTGGAAATTGTAAGAATCCAAAAAGAAATGTTGGAGATAAAAGACAATGTAACAGGAAGAATGCATTTGATGGGCTTATTAGTATAATTGACACAGCTGAGGAAAGAATCTCCGAGCTTGAGAATATGCTAATAGAAACTTCCAAATCTGAAAAGCAAAGAGAAAAAAAGTCAAAACAATTGAGCAAAATGTCCACCAGCTGTGGGACAATTAGAAGTGTAATATACGTGTAATGTGAATATCAAAAACAGAAGAAAGAGAAAGGAAGAGAAGAAATACTTGAAGCAGTGACTAAGAATTTCCATTTCCCCAAATTAACGCCAGACACCAAACCACAGATTCAGATATCTCAGGGAACGCCAAACAATGATAAATGCCAAAAAACTACCTAGGCATATTAGACTACAGAATATCAAAGATAAAATATCAAAGAAACCACCTTATCAGAGGAGCAAAGATACAAATTACGTTACACCAGATCTTGCTGGTGCTGTCACTCTCTCTGTGCCATGTGAGGATGCAGCAAAAGGTGGCCAACTGTCTGCAAGCTAGAAAGAATGTTCTCACCAGAACCCATCTAGGATGGCACCCTGGTCTTGGATGTAATTGGATGTAAACCATGCAAGCAAGAGTGTGGAGTGAAATATTTAAATTATTGAGAGAATAAAACCACCCACCTGGAATTTTGTGTCCTGCTGTCTTCCTTCAAAAGTGAGGGAGAAATACTTTTTTTCTCACATAGGCAGAAATTGAGAGATTTTCCTGCCAGTTGATTTGTTTTTCAGGAAATGCTAAGAATTTCTTGAGAGAACACTTTATGTTAACTAACTGGAATTAAAATAAAAACTTTAAAAAATGAAAATAAAAACATCGTACAACTTAAAACAATAAAAAAATTTCTTGAGAGAAGGAAAATGATAGTGTCAGGAACTCAGATCTATATAAAGAAAGGCAGAGCAATAGAGAAGGAATACATGAAAGTAAAATAAAAACTTACTTATCCTTAATTCATTTAATAGATACGTTTTTTTTTCCCAAATAATAGTAACAACAGTGTATTTGATGGTTATAGCTGATGTTAAAGTGAAAAAAAAATGACAGCAGTGACATAAGGGATGGGAGGGCGGATTTAGGAATGTTTTTTATTATAAGGTACTTGTACTGTTTATGAAGTGGTATACTGTTATTTGAAAATAAGCTTGGCTTGGGGCGCCTGGGTGGCTCAGTTGGTTGAGCATCCGACTCCAGCTCAGGTCATGATCTCACAGCCTGTGAGTTTGAGCCCCACGTCAGGCTCTGTGCTGACAGCTTGAAGCCTGGAGCCTGCTTTGGATTCTGTGTCTCCCTCTGTTTCTGCCCCTAACCCACTCATATTCTGTCTCCGTCTCTCTCAAAAATAAATAAACATGAAAGAAAATTTAAAAAAAAGAAAATAACCTTGGCTTGGTTATAAATGTATATTGCACACTCTAGAGCAACCGCTGAAACATAGTAAAACAACAAAACAAAAAAGCCTTTAAGGTTGGTTGGGGAATAACCTGGAAAATGACAAGAAAAAAAAAATTGAAAACAGGAAAAGACTAAGATCAAGCTGTGAGATCTAATACCCAACTGATAACAGTTGAAAAAAACAAAATGAAATACAAAAGAATATTAGGAATATTAAATATTTGATTCTGGTTTTCTAGGATTGAGGAACATGAGTATCCAGATTAAAAGAGCTCACTGAGTACTCAGTACAATTCAGGTAAAAAGATCTACCCAAAAACACATTGTTGTGAAATTTCAAAAGATTAGAGGTTAAGAAAGACCCAAAACATGAAGGTACCATAAAAGCTTTTGGAGAAAACAAATGAAAAATAAGTCACTTATACAGAAATAGGAATCAACATGGTATGTCCACAGCTACATTGGTTGTCTAGATGACAGTAGAGTAATATTTATAAAGTTCTTAAAGAAAACATATCTAATAAGATATATATATATATGTATATGTATATATACATACACACACAAGCATGTATATAAGTACAAACACATGCATATATACATATAAGTATCAAATATGGAGATAGAATAAAGACTTTCAGACATGCAAGTGCTCAAAATACATCTATATATTATCTGTTTGCTTTGCATCTTTTTAAGAGAACTACTAAAGAATGCTTCATAAACCACAATGAGATACCACCACACACCTGTCAGAATGGCTAAAATAAACAACTCAGGCAATTACAGATGTTGGCAAGGATGTCGAGAAAGAGGAGCCCTTTTGTATTGCTCGTAGGAATGCAAGCTGGTGCAGCCTCTCTGGAAAACAGTATGGAGGTACCTCAAAAAATTAAAAACAGGACTATCCTATGACCCAGCAATTGCACTACTAGGTATTTATGCAGAGGATACAGGTGTGCTGTTTCAAAGGGACACATGCACCCCAATGTTTACAGCAGCAGTATCAACAATAGCCAAAGTATGCAAAGAGCCCAAATGTCCATCAATGGGGAATGGATAAAGAATATGTGGTATATATATATACAGTGGAGTATTACTCGGCAATCAAAAAGAATGAAATCTTGCCATTTGCAACTATGTGGTATTATGCTAACTAGAGGGTATTATGCTAAGAGAAATAAGTCAGTCAGAGACAAATATATGACTTCACTTGTGGAATTTAAGATACAAAACAGATGAACATAAGGGAAGGGAAGCAAAAATAATATAAAAACAGGGAGAAGGACAAAACATAAGAGACTCTTAAATACAGAGAACAAACAGAGTTGCTGGAGGGATTGTAGGTCAGGGGGATGGGATAGATGGGCAAGGGGCATTAAAGAAGACGCTTGTTGGGATGACCACTGGATGTTACATGTAGGGGATGAATCACTGGATTCTACTCCTGAAGTCATTATTGCACTATATGCTAACTAACTTGGATGTAAATTTAAGAAAAAATATATATATATTTAAAATATATATAATATATAATATATTATAATAATATATATATATTTAAAAAATCTTTCAGCAAAACAAAAAATATATATAATATATAATATATTATAATAATATATAATTATATATATATATATATTTAAAAAATCCTTCAGCAAAACAAAAGAATACATCAGGGAAAGGGAAACATGGCTCTAACACAGGAGAGAGGTGAAGGGAAATCCCAGGATGACAGCTAATGAATCGGGCCCAGGTAAATATCCACTTTATATCTGCAGGAAAGGGAAGGGAACTAGGGAGAAAAGTGTAACTAAGGGATTATTTGTGTTGGTTTGAAAAAAGTGCTGAAGGTCTTATAAAAATGGTTTATTGTTAGGTTTTTGTTGAAAGGTTTGACTAAAGTAAATAATTATGGTAATAATATATTTGTATTTTACTATGTATTATGTCATTTTATTTTTTTAACCACTCTGAGGGATATCAGCAAGCCAATATTATTCATCTCATAGTATGTAATTATATATATGTTAAAAATAGGCTTAAAGGCATTGAGTGATTACAGTGTTAGAGGTAAGAATAGAACCCTGGTCTAACTCCTGTTGTGTTTTTCCTATTATACAATCGATCTTCTACCAAAAGGTTTGAATGTATACCTTATGTTTGATATATTCCACATACACTACACATCCTCACTGCATCATAAAAGCCATAAGCACCCATTTTGTCTTTTGTATTCTCCTCTCCCCCATCTGCCCTCCCCACCAGTATTTTAACATTCTTTCTTGTTCCTAACAATTTTTTTTTTTTTTTTTTTTAGTTTTTTACCTTTCACTGGACACTAAGGTGACACAAACCTTCATTCTGCCTCTAGAATTTGTCTTTATATTTGATCCTCCTGGCTTTTGAATTGTACCTTTCCCTTTTGTTTTCTTTTTTCTTTCCTTTTCTTTTCTTTCTTTCTTTCTTTCTTTCTTTCTTTCCTTCTTTCTTTCTGACAGAAAGAGAGCTTGAGCAGGGGAGGGATAGAGAAGGAGGGAGAGAATCCCAAGCAGGCTCTGGGCTGTCAGCATGGAGCCCAATGCCTAGCTTGAACCCATAACTGTGAGATCATGACCTGAGCTGAAACCAAGGGTCGGACACTTAACCAATTGAGCAACCCATGGGCCCCTGGGGAGAGAGAATCTTGAGCAGGCTCCACACCCAGCATGGAGGCCCATGTGATCTCACTACTGTGAGATGACCTGAGCTGAAATCAAGAGTCAGATGCCCAAGAAACTGAGCCACCCAAGCACCCCTATTTTTTTGTTTTGTTTTGTTCTTTCTTTCTTTCTTTCTTTCTTTCTTTCTTTCTTTCTTTTTTTAATTTTAGAGAGCATGCGAGCAGGAGAGAGGGACAGAGGAAGAGAGAGAGAGAATCTTAAGCAGGCTCCATTCTCAGTGCAGAGCTGAATGTGGAGCTTGATCCCATGAACCTGGGATCATAGCCTGAACCAAAATCAAGAGTTGGATATTCAACTGAAAGAGCCAGTTGCCCGTATTTTCTTTTTTTTTTCTTTCTTAAAATATCTATCTCTCTTTCTATTTATGATTTATTTATTTTTGAAAGAAAGGAGAGAGAGTGCACAGGGGAGGAGCAGACAGAGAGGGAGAGAGAGAATCCCAAGCTGGCCCCACACTATCAGCATGGAGCCTGATATGGGACTTGAACTCATTAACTGAGATCATGACCTGAGCCAAAATCAAGAGTCAGATTCTTAACCAACTGAGCCACTCAGATGCCTGTATTTTGTTCTTTTAAACATATTTGGAAATGAACTTTTATACATTTAACTATGGATGCAGTTTTTTTTCTTTTTTAAATTTTAAATTTTTAGAAAAATGTTTATTTTTGAGAGTGAGAGACAGAGCATGAGTGGGGGAGGGGCAGAGAGAGAGGGAGACACAGATTCTGAAGCAGGCTCAGGCTCTGAGTTATCAGCACTGAGCCCAACATGGGGCTTAAACCCACAAACCACAAGACCATGACCTGAGCCAAAGTCTAACCGATTGAGCCACCCAGATGCCCCATATTTTTTATTTATTTAAATTCAAGTTAGTTAACATACAGTGCAGTATTGGTTTCATGAGTAAAATCCATTAACTCATCACTTACATACAATACCCAGTGCTCATCCCAGCTAGTGCCCTCCTTAATCCCCATCACCCATTTAGCCTATCCTCCCACCCACCTCCCCTGTAGCAACCCCCAGTTTGTTCTCTGTATTTAAGAGTCTCTTATGTGGCACAAAAACAGACACTCAGATCAATGAAACAGAACAGAGAACCCATAAATGGACCCACAAACGTATGGCCAACTCGTCTTTGACAAAGCGGGAAAGAATATCCAATGGAATAAAGACAGTCTCTTCAGCAAGTGGTGCTGGGAAAACTGGACAGCAACATGCAGAAAAATGAACCTGGGCCACTTTCTTACACCATACACAAAAATAAACTCAAAATGGATGAAAGACCTAAACAAAAGACAGGAAGCCATCCAAATCCCCGAGGGGAAAGCAGGCAAAAACCTCTTTGACCTTGGCCACAGCAACTTCTTACTCAACACGTCTCTGGAGGCAAGGGAAACAAAAACAAAAATGAACTGTTGGGACCTCATCAAAAATAAAAAACCTGCACAGTGAAGGAAACAATCACCAAAACTAAAAGGCAACTGATAGGATGGGAGATTTTTGCAAATCACCTATCAGATAAAGGGTTAGTATCCAAAATCTATAAAGAACTTATCAAACTCAACACCCAAAAAACAAATAGTCCAGTGAAGAAATGGGCAAAAGACACGAATAGACACTTCTCCAAAGAAGACATCCGGATGGCCAACAGGCACATGAAAAAGTGCTCAACATCACTCATCATCAGGGAAATACAAATCAAAACCACACTGAGATACCACCTTACACCTGCCAGAATGGCTAACATTAACAACTCAGGCAACAACAGATATTGGCGAGGATGTGGAGAAATAGGATCTCTCTTGCATTGCTGGTGGGAATGCAAGCTGGTGCAGCCACTCTGGAAAACAGTGTGGAGGTTCCTCAATAAATTAAAAATAGAACTACCCTACAACCCAGCAATTGCACTACTAGGCATTTATCCAAGGGATTACAGGTATGCTGTTTCGAAGAGACACATGCATGCCAATGTTTATAGCAGCACGATCAACAATAGCCAAAGTATGGAAAGAGCCGAAATGTCCATCGGTGGATGAATGGATAAAGAAAATGTGGTATATATATACAATGGAGTATTACTCGGCAATCAAAAAGAGTGAAATCTTGCCATTTGCAGCTATGTGGATGAAACCAGAGGGTATTATGCTAAGCAAAATTAATAAGAGAAAGACAAATATGACCTCACTCATATGAGAACTTTAAGATACAAAACAGATGAACATAAGGGAAGGGAAGCAAAAATAATATAAAGGAGGGGGACAAAACATAAGAGACTCTTAAAGATGGAGAACAAATGGAGGGTTACTGGAGGGGTTGTGGGAGGGGTGATGGGCTAAATGGGTAAGGGGCATTAAGGAATCTACTCCTGAAATCATTGTTACACACTATGCTAACTAATTTGGATGTAAATTAAAAAAATAAAATTATTTAAAAAAAGAATCTCTTATGGTTTGCCTCTGTCTCTGTTTTTATTTTTCCTTCCCTTTTCCTATGTTCATCTGTTGTATTTTTTCAATTCTACATATGAGACTGAAATCTCTTTTATTCTTTTTTTTTTTTTATGTTTTATTTTATATTTGAGAGACAGAAAGAGAGAGAGAGAGCATGAGCAGGGAAGGGGCATAGAGAGGAAGACACAGAATTCAAAGCAGGCTCCAGGCTCCAAGCTATCAGCACAGAGCCCAATGCGGGGCTCGAACTCACAAGCAGTGAGATGATGACCTGAGCCAAAGTCGGGCGCTTAACTGACTGAGCCACCCAGGCACCCCAAAATCTCTTTTGTTCTTGACTAGACTCTGCTGCAACTCATGGAACTCAATGCCATATACCTCTTTTAGTTTAAAACAACTTTGCATCCAGTTGGCCTTATTTTAGGCAAGAATAAGCATTTGGAAAATATTTCAAATTCTTCAGGGATGATCCTTATATAATGGAATACCAGGTACCTACTTCCCGAATGGCTGTTTGCTTCTGCCATATCGCCATCGTATCGGGTCATCCTCTTCAAAATATTTCTTGACATCCAACAAGATGTTTTGTAAGCATGTAATTCTATTTGAATATTTATTATGATCTATGACATGGTGCCCAGGGAAAAGTCCCAGAAGGTCATTTAATTCCTTTCTGACTACATATCATTCCATTTACTAAACGGACTTTCATCAGCATGAGATTTTCGTAATGGGAAAAGCTCTCACCAAGAAAACAGCTTCTGTAGAACCTAAGCTTATTCATTTACTACTTAAGAATTTAGGAATTCTTGGGGCACCTTGGTGGCTGACTCAGTTAAGTGTCCGACTTTAGCCCAGGTCATGATCTCACGGTTCATCAGTTTGAGCCCTGTGTCGGGGCAGGAGCCTGGAGTCTGCTTTGGATTCTGTGTCTCCCTCTCTTTCTGCCCCTCCCCTGCTCTCACTCTATCTCTTTCTCAAAAATAAACATTAAAAAAAAGAGGAATTTAGGAATTCTTCTGTTTACACAGGTTACTTTACCATTTGTACACTAACTGCAGATCTGGGTTCATAGCATGGTTTTTTAAAATTAATGTATTTAAATTCACATTAGATAACATACAATGTAGTATTGGTTTCAGGAGTGGAACTGATTCATCACTTACATATGACACCCAGTGCTCCTCCCAACAAGTGCCCTTCTTAATCCCCATCACCCACTTAGCCCATTTCCCCACCCACCTCCCCTCTAGCAACCCTCAGTTTGTTCTCTGTATTTAAGAGTCTTTGACAGCTTGCCTGCCTCTCTGCTTTGATCTTATTTTTACTTCCCTTCCCATATGTTCATCTGTTGTGTTTCTTAAATTTCACATACAAGTAAAATCACATAATATTTGTCTTTCTGACTGACTTATTTCACATAGCATACTCTAGCTCCATCCACATTGTTGCAAATGGGAAGATTTCATTCTTTTTGATCACTGAGTAGTATGAGCCATCGTATATGTATACCACATCTTCTTTATCCATTCATTATTTGATGGACATGATGTGCTCTTTCCATACTTTGGCTATTGTCAGTAGCGCTGCTATATAAACATTGGGGTGCATGTGCCCCTTTGAATCAGCATTTTTGAATCCTTTGGATAAATAACTAGTAATACAGTTGCTGGGTCGTAAGGTAGTTCTATTTTTAATTTTTTGAGGAACCTCCATACTGTTTTCCACAGTGGCTGCACCAGTTTGCAGTTCCAACGGCAGTGCAAAAGTGTTCTCCTTTCTCTGCATCCTCACCAGCATCTGTTGTTTCTTGAGTGGTTAATTTTAACCATTCTGACATGTGAGGTGGTATCTCATTGTGGTTTTGATTTGTATTTCCCTGATGATGAGTGATGTTGAGCATCTTCTATGTGTCTGTTAGCCATCTGGATGTCTTTGGAGAAGTGTCTATTCGTGTCTTCTGCCCAATTCTTCACTGGATTGTTTGGTTTTTGGGTGTTGATTTTGAGAAGTTCTTTATAGATTTTGGATACTAACCCTTTATGTGATAGGTCGTTTGGAAATATCTTCTCCCATTCCATCGGTTGCCTTCTTGTTTTGTTATTTTCTTTGCTGTGCAGAAGCTTTTCATCTTGATGAGGCCTCAATATTTCATTTATGCTTTTGTTTGCCTTGTCTCCAGAGACATGTCTAGTAAGAAGTTGTTGTGACCGAGGGGTGCCTGGGTGGCTTAGTTGGTTAAGCATCTGACTTGGCTCAGGTCATGATCTCGTGGTCCGTGAGTTCGAGCCCCATGTCAGACTGTGCTGACAACTCAGAGCCTGGAGCCTACTTCAGATTCTGTGACTCCCTCTCTGTCTGCCCCTTCCCCACTCACACTCTGTCTCTCGTTCTCAAAAATAAATAAACATTAAAAACAAAAAACAAAACAAAAAAAATGAAGTTGCTGTGGCTGAGGTCAAAGAGGTTGTTGCCTGTGTTCTCCTATAGGATTTTGATGGTTTCCAGTCTCACATTTAGGGTTTCATCCATTTTGAATTTATTTTTGTGTGTGGTTTAAGAAAATGGTCCAGTTTTATTCTTCTGCATGTTGCTGTCTGGTTTTCCCAGCACCATTTGCTGAAGAGACTCTCTTTTTTCCATTGGGCAGTCTTTCCTGCTTTGTCGAAGATTATGTGGCCAGACATTTGTGCATCCATTTATGGGCTCTCTGTTCTGTTCCACTGATCCGTGTGTCTATTTTTGTGCCAGTACCATACTGTCTTGAGGATTATAGCTTTGTAATACAGCTTAAAGTCAGGAATTGTGATCCCTCCAGCTTTGCTTTGTTTTTTCAACATTACTTTGGCTTTTAGGGTCTTTGTAGTTTTATACAAATTTTAGGATTGTTTGTTCTAGCTCTGTAAAGAATTCTAGATAGGGATTGCATTGAATATGTAGATTGCATTCGGTAGTATAGACATTTTAACAGTATTTTCTAATCCATGAGCATGGATTGTTTTTCCATTTTGTTGTGTATTCTTCAATTTCTTTCGTAAGCTTTCTATAGTTTTCGGCCTACAGATTTTTACCTCCTTGGTTAGGTTTATTCCTAGGTATATTAAGGTTTTTGTTGCTCTTGTAAATGGGATAGATTCCTTGATTTCTCTTTCTGCTGCTTAATTTTTGGTGTATAGAAATGCAACCAATTTCTGTACGTTGAATTTATATCCCGCAACTTTGCTGAATTCATGTATTGATTGTAGCCATTTTTTGGTGGAGTCTTTGGGTTTTCTATGTAGAGTGTCATGTCATCTGTGAAGAGTTAAACTTCAATTAAAAAAAAATTGACTTCTTTTTACCAATATGCATGCCATTTATTTTTTTCTTGTCTGATTGTGAATCTAGGACTTCCTTCCAGTACTATGTTGAACAACAGTGGTAAAAGTGATCATCCCTGTCATGTTCTTGACCTTAGGTGAAATGCTCTCACTTTTTCCCCATTGAGGATGATATTAGCTGTGAGCCTTTCATATATGGCTTTTATGATGTTGAGGTATGTTCCTTCCTTCTCCCCTGCTTTCTCAAGTGTTTTTATCAGGAAAGGATATTGTATTTTGTCAAATGCTTTTTCTGCACCTATTAAAAGGATCATATACTCCTTACTCTTTCTCTTAATAATGTGGCATATCACATTGATTGATTTGAGAATATTGAACCAGCCCTGCGCCTCAGGAATAAATCCCACTTGATCATGGTGAATAATTCTTTTTTTTTTTAATATGAAATTTATTGTCAAATTGGTTTCCATACAACACCCAGTACTCATCCCAATAGGTGCCCTCCTCAATGCCCATCACCCACTTTCCCCTCCCTCCCACCTCCCATCAACCCTTAGTTTATTCTAAGTTTTTAAGAGTCTCTCCTGGTTTGCCTCCTTCCCTGTCTGTAACTTTTTTTTTTCCTTCCCCTCCCTCATGGTCTTCTGTTAAGTTTCTCAGGATCCACATAAGAGTGAAAACATAGGTATCTGTCTTTCTCTCTATGACTTATTTCACTTAGCATAACACTATCCAGTTCCATCCATGTTGCTACAAAAGGCCATATTTCATTCTTTCTCATTGCCAAGTAGTATTCCATTGTATATATAAACCACAACTTCTTTATCCATTCATCAGTTGATGGACATTTAGGCTCTTTCCATAATTTGGCTATTGTTGAAAGTGCTGCTATAAACATTGGGGTACAGGTGCCCCTATGCATCAGCACTGCTGTATCCCTTGGGTAAATTCCTAGCAGTGCTATTCCTGGGTCATAGGGTAGATATATTTTTAATTTTTTGAGGAACCTCCACACTGCTTTCCAGAGTGCCTCCACCAGTTTGCATTCCCACCAACAGTGCCAGAGGGTTCCTGTTTCTCCACATCCTCTCCAGCATCTTTAGTCTCCTGATTTATTCATTTTAGCCACTCTGACTGGCGTGAGGTGGTATCTCAGTGTGGTTTTGATTTGTATTTCCTTGATGAGGAGTGACTTTGAGCATCTTTTCATGTGCCTATTGGCCATCTGGATGTCTTCTTTAGAGAAGTGTCTATTCATGTCTTCTGCCCATTTCTTCACTGGATTATTTGTTTTTCGGGTGTGGAGTTTAGGGAGTTCTTTATAGATTTTGGATACTAGCCCTTTGTCCAATATGTAATTTGCAAGTATCTTTTCCCATTCTGTCGGTTGCCTTTTAGTTTTATTGATTGTTTCCTTTGCAGTATAGAAGCTTTTTATCTTCATGAGGTCCCAATAGTTCATTTTTGTTTTTAATTCCCTTGCCTTTGGAGATGTGTCGAGTAAGAAATTGCTGTGGCTGAGGTCAGAGAGGTTTTTTCCTGCTTTCTCCTCTAGGGTTTTGATGGTTTCCTGTCTCATATTCACGTCCTTCATCCATTTTGAGTTTATTTTTGTGAATGGTGTAAGAAAGTGGTCTAGTTTCATTCTTCTGCATGTTGCTGTCCAGTTCTCCCAGCACCATTTGTTAGAGACTGTCTTTTTTTCCATTGGATATTCTTTCCTGCTTTGTCAAAGATGAGTTGGCCATACTTTTGTGGGTCCAGTTCTAGAGTCTTTATTCTATTCCATTGGTCTATGTGTCTGTTTTTGTGCCAATACCATGCTGTCTTGGTGATTACAGCTTTGTAGTAGAGGCTAAAGTCTGGGATTGTGATGCCTCCCGCTTTGGTTTTCTTCTTCAATATTACTTTGGCTATTTGGCATCTTTTGTGGTTCCATACAAATTTTAGGATTGCTTGTTGTAGCTTCGAGAAGAATGCTGGTGTAATTTTGATTGGGATTGCGTTGAGTGTGTAGATTGCTTTGGGTAGTATTGACATTTTAACAATATTTATTCTTCCAATCCATGAGCATGGAATGTTTTTGCATTTGTTTGTATCTTCTTCAATTTCCTTCATAAGCTTTCTATAGTTTTCAGCATACAGATCTTTTATATCTTTGGTTAGGCTTATTCCTAGGTATTTAATGATTCTTGGTGCAATTGTGAATGGATCAGTTCTTTATTTGTCTTTCTGTTGCTTCATTATTAGTATATAAGAATGCAACTGATTTCTTTAAATTAATTTTGTATCCTGTGAATTTGTTGAATTAGTGTATCAGTTCTAGCAGACTTTTAGTGTAGTCTATTGGGGTTTCCATGTATAATATCATGTCATCTGCAAAAAGTGAAAGCTGGACTTCATCTTTGCCAATTTTGATGCCTTTGATTTCCTTTTGTTGTCTGATTGCTGATGCTAGAACTTCCAGCACTATGTTAAACAACAGTGGTGAGAGTGGACATCCCTGTCGTGTTCCTGATCTCAGGGGGGAAGCTCTCAGTTTTTCCCCATTGAGGATGATATTAGCTGTGGGATTTTCATAAATGGCTTTTATGATGTTTAAGTATTTTCCTTCTATCCCAACTTTCTCGAGGGTTTTTATTAAGAAAGGATGCTGAATTTTGTCAAATGCTTTTTCTGCATTGATTGACAGGATCATATGGTTCTTTTCTTTTCTTTTATTAATGTGATGTTTCACATTGATTTGCGACTATTGAACCAGCCCTGCAGCCCAGGAATGAATCCCACTTGATCATGGTGAATAATTCTTTTTATATGCTGTTGAGTTCGATTTGCTAGTGTCTTTTGCAACCATATTCATCAGGGATATTGGCCTGTAGTTCTCTTTTTTTGCTGGGTCTCTGTCTGGTTTGGGAAACAAAGTAATGCTGGCTTCATAGAATGAGTCTGGAAGTTTTCCTTCCCTTTCTATTTTTTGGAACAGCTTGAGAAGGATAAGTATTAGCTCTGTTTTAAATGTCTGGTAGAATTCCCCAGAGAAGCCATCTGGTCTTGGACTCTTATTTGTTGGGAGGTTTTTGATAACTGATTCAGTTTCTTCGCTGGTTATGGGTCTGTTCAAATTTTCTATTTCTTCCTGTTTGAGATTTGGAAGAGTGTGGGTGCTTAGGAATTTGTCCATTTCTTCCAGGTTGTCCAGTTTGTTGGCATATAATTTTTCATAGTATTCCCTGAAAATTGCTTGCATTTCTGAGGGATTGGTTGTAATAATTCCATTTTCATTCATGATTTTATCTATTTGGGTCCTCTCCCTTTTCTTTTTGAGAAGCCTGGCTAGAGGTTTATCAATTTTATTTTTTCAAAAACCAATTCTTGATTTCATTCATCTGCTCTACTGTTTTTTTTTAGATTCTATATTGTTTATTTCTGCTCTGATCTTTATTATTTCTCTTCTTCTGCTGGGTTTGGGGTGTCTTTGCTGTTCTGCTTCTAGTTCCTTTAGGTGTGCTGTTAGATTTTGTATTTGGGATTTTTCTTGTTTCTTCAGATAGGCCTGGATTGCAATGTATTTTCCTCTCAGGACTGCCTTCGCTGCATCCCAAAGCGTTTGGATTGTTGTATTTTCATTTTCATTTGTTTCCATGTATTTTTTAATTTTTTCTCTAATGCCTGGTTGACCCAGGCATACTATGGGGGGTTGACCCTCCATGCTTTTGGAGGTTTTCCAGACTTTTTCCTGTGGTTGATTTCAAGTTTCATAGCATTGTGGTCTGAAAGTGTGCATGGTATGATCTCAATTCTTTTATACTTATGAAGGGCTGTCTTGTGACCCAGTATGTGATCTATCTTGGAGAATGTTCCATGTGCACTCGAGAAGAAAGTATATTCTGTTGCTTTGGGATGCAGAGTTCTAAATATATCTGTCAAGTCCATCTGATCCAATGTATCATTCAGGGTCCTTGTTTTTTATTGATCCTGTGTCTAGATGATCTATCCATTGTTGTAAGTGGATTATTAAAGTCCCCTGCAATTACCACATTCTCATCAATAAGGTTGTTTATGTTTGTGATTAATTGTTTTATATATTTGGGGGCTCCGGTATTTGGCTCATAGACATTTATATTTGTTAGCTCTTCCTGATGGATAGACCCTGTGATTATTATATATTGCCCTTCTTCATCTCTTGTTACAGCCTTTAATTTAAAGTCTAGTTTGCCTGATATACGTATGGCTACTCCAGCTTTCTTTTGACTTCCAGTAGCATGATATATTGTTCTCCACCCCTCACTTTCAGTCTGAAGGTGTCCTCAGGTCTAAAATGAGTCTCTTGTAGATAGCAAATAGATGGGTCTTGTTTTTTTATCCATTCTTATACCCTGTGTCTTTTGGTTGGAGCATTTAGTCCATTTACATTCAGTGTTATTTGAAAGATATGGGTTTAGGGTCATTGTGATATCTGTAGGTTTCATGCTTGTAGTGATGTCTCTGGTACTTGTGGTCCTTGCAACGTTTCAGTCACATAGTGCCCCTTAGGATCTCTTGTAGGGCTGGTTTAGTGGTGATGAATTCCTTCAGTTTTTGTTTGGGAAGACCTTTATCTCTCCTTCTATTCTGAATGACAGACTTGCTGGTTAAAGGATTCTTGGCTGCATATTTTTTTCTGTTGATCATATTGAAGATTTCCTGCCATTCCTTTCTGGCTTGCTAAATATCAGTAGATAGGTCTGCCACTAGGCTTATGGGTCTCCCTTTATAAGTTAGAGCCTGTTTATCCCTAGCTGCTTTAAGAATTGTCTCTTTATCCTTGTATTTTGCCAGTGTCACTATGATATGTCATGCAGAAGATCTATTCAAGTTATGTCTGAAGGGAGTTCTCTGTGCCTCTTGGATTTCAATGCCTGTTTCCTTCCCCAGATCAAGGAAGTTATCATCTATGATTTGTTCAAGTACACCTTCAGCTTCTTTCTCTGTCTCTTCTTCTGGAATTCCTATGATACGGATATTGTTCCGTTTGATTGCATCACTTAGTTCTCTAAATCTCCCCTCATACTCCTGGATTGTTTAATCTTTGTCTCAGCTTCCTCTTTTTCCGTAATTTTATCTTCTAATTCACCTATTCTCTCTTCTGCCTCTTCAATCCATGATATGGCCGCCTCCATTTTATTTTGTGCCTAATTTATAGCATTTTAAAATTCTTCATGATTATTTTTTAGTCCTTTGATCTCTGTAGCAATACATTCTCTGCTGTCCTCTGTGCTTTTTTCAAGCTCAGTGATTAATTTTATGACTATTATTCTAAATTCTTGTTCCATTTTATTGTTTAAATCGGTTTTGATCAATTCGTTAGGTATTGCTACTTCCTGGAGTTTCTTTTGAGGAGAATTCTTTCGTTTCATCATTTTGGCTAGTCCCTGCGGTGGCTCCAAACTGCAGGGCACTTCCCCTTTGCTCTCCAGAGAAACTCGTGTTGGTGGGCGGGGCTGCAGTCAGACCCGATGTGTGCCCCTAGCCCACTGCTGGGGCCACAGTTGGACTGGTGTGTACCTTATCTTCCCCTTTCCCAGGGGCAGGACTCACTGTGGAGTGCTGTGGCCCCTGTCTGGGCTGTTTGCATACTGCCAGGCACAATTGCGGTGCTGCTTTGATGGGATCTGGCCAAGGGTGTATTAGTGGGGTGGGTCCGCAAGGTGCACAGGGGCAGGAGGGCCAGGCTTAGCTAGCTTTGCCATAGGTGGTCCCCTGCGGGAAGGGCCCTGCAGCACCGGGAGGGAGGCAGGACCATTGGGGGGATGGATCCACAGAAGCACAGTGATGGGTGTTTGCACAGTGCCAGCAAGTTCGGTGAGGGAAACTGGTTCCCTTTGGAATTTCGGCTGGGGGATGGGAGAGGGAAATTATGCTTGCCAGCACCTTTGTTCCCCTGTGGAGCTCTGTCCTTCTGGGGCTCAACAACTCTCCTTCCCAGCATCCTCTCACCCTCCTCGCTCTCCGAGAGCAGAGCTGTTGACTTCTAACATTCCAGATGTTAAGTCCTGCTTGCTGTCAGAACTCACACAGTCCGGCGCCTCCACTTTTGCAAGCCAGACTTCGGAGGCTCTGCCTTGCCTGGTGGGCTGACCCTCCACCACCCGGCTCCCTCCTGTCAGTCCGTGTAGCATGCACTGCCTCTCTGCACTTCCTACTCTCTTCTGTGGGCCTCTTGTCTACGCTTGGCTCCAGAGAGTCCATTGTGCTAGTCTTCTGGTGGTTTTCTGGATTATTTAGGCTGATGTGGGTGGAATCTAAGTGATCAGCAGGACTAGGTGAGCCAAGCGTCCTCCTACATCGCCATCTTTGGCTATTTGGTGAATAATTCATTTAAGGTACTCTTTGGTTTGATTTGCTAGTATCTTTTTGAGAATTTTTGGATCCGTGTTCATCAGGGATTTTGGCCTGTAATTCTCCTTTTTAGCAGGGTCTTTGGTTTTGGAACCATGGTAATACTGGCCTTATAGTAGAGTTTGAAAGCTTTCCTTCCATTTCTATTTTTTTTTTTTTTTTTTTTTTTTTTGGAACAGTTTGAGAAGAATAGGTATTAACTCTTCTTTAAGTGTCTGGTAGACTTCCCCTGGGAAGCCATCTGGCCCAGGACTCTTATTTCTTGGGAGATTTTTGACGACAGATTCAATTTCTTTGCTAGTTATGGGGCTGTCAAATTTTCTATTTCTTCCTCTTAAGATTTGGTAGTGTGTGAGTGTTCAGGAATTGTCCATTTCTTTCATATTGTTCACTTTGTTGGTGTATAATTTTTCATAGTATTCTCTTATAATTTTTTGTATTTCTGTGGTGTTGGTTGTGATCTCTCCTCTTTAATTCATGATTTTATCTATTTTGGGTCCTCTCTTCTTTTTGTTAAGTCTGGCTGGGGGTTTATCAATTTTGTTTATTCTTTCAAAAAAACACCACCTTTTAGTTTCTTTGATCTGTTCTGTTTTTTGTTTGTTTGTTTCTAAATCATTTAGTTCTCTCTGAGTTTTATTATTTCCTTTCCACTGCTTTGGGCTTTATTTGCTTCTCCTTTCCTAGCTCCTTTAGGTGTAAGGTTAGGTTGTGTATTTGGGACCTTTCTTGCTTCTTAAGATGGCCACAATTGCAATGTATTTTCCTCTTAGGACTGCCTTTGCTATATCCCAAAATGTTTGCACTGTATGTCTTCATTTTCATTTGCTTCCGTGTATTTTATTCTTTAATTTCCTGGTTAACCCATTCATTCTTTACTGGGATGTTCTTTAACCTTCATGTATTTGAGGGCTTTCCAAATTTTTTCTTTTGGGTGATTTCAAGTTTCATAGTGTTGTAATCTGAAAACATGCATGATATGATCTTGATCTTTTTGTACTTGTTCAGGGCTGGTTTGTGACCCAGTATGTGATCTGTTCTGGAGAATGTTCCATGTGCACTCAAGAAGAATGTGTATTATGGTGCTTTTTAGGGTGAAATGTTCTGAATATATCTGTTAAGTCCATCTGGTCCAATGTGTCATTCAAAGCCATTGTTTCCTTGCTGATTTTCTCCTAACTTCATCTGTCCATTGCTGTGAGTGGAGTATTAAAGTCTGCTCCTATAATGGTATTATTATCGATGAGTTTGTTTATGTTTGTGATTAATTGATGCACATATTTGGGTGCTTCCATGTTAGCATAAATATTTACAATTGTTAGATATTGTTGATGGATAACCCCATTAATTATGGTATAATTCCCTTCTTCATCTCTTGTAACAGTCTTTGTTTTAAAATCTAGTTTGTCTGGTATAAGTATTGCTACTCTGGCTTTCTTTTGACTTCCATTAGCATTATAGATGGCTCTCCATCCCCTCACTTTCACCCTGCATGTGTCCTTAGGTGTAAAATGGGTCTCTTGTAGACAGCACATAGATAGATCTTGTTTTTTTATCCATTCTGCTACCTTGTGTCTTTTCATTGGAGCATTTAGTCCATTTACTTTCAGAGTGATTATTGAAAGATATGAATTTATTATTATTATCTCTATTATCTGTAGATTTGGTGTTTCTGATGGTGTTCTCTGGTCTTTTGTAGTCTTTGCTGCTTTCCACTCACAGGGTCACCCTGAGGATCTCTTGTAGGGCTGGTTTAGTGGTCATTAACTCCTTTAATTTTCATTTGTCTTGGAAAGTCTTTATGTCTCTTTCTGTTCTGAATGACAGACTTGCTGTATAAAGGATTCTTGGCTGCATGTTTTTCCTATTTAGCACATTGAATATTTCCTGCCACTCCCTTCTGGCCTGCTAAGTTTCAGTGGACAGGTCTGCTACTAACCTTATGTGTCTACTCTTGTAGGTTAAGGACCTTTTCTCCCTAGCTGCTTTCAGAATTCTCCCTTTATCTTTGTATTTTGCAAGTTTCACTATCATATGTCATGGTTTTGAACTGTTTTTGTTGATTTTGAAGGGAGTTCTCTGTGCCTCTTGGACTTGGATGCCTGTTTCCTTTTCCCAGGTTAGAGAAGTTCTCATCTATAACTTGTTCAAATAAACTTTCTGCCCCTTTTTCTCACTCTTCTTCTTCTGGGACCCCTATGATATGGATATTGCTTCATTTCATGGAATCAGTTAGTTCTCTATGCCTCCCATTATGATCTAGTAATTTCCTTTCCCTCTTTTTTCAGTTTCATGATTTTCCATAATTTTAACATCTATTTCATCTATTCTCTCCTCTGTTTCTTCCGTCTTGCTTCACTGTATCTAGCCCATTTTGCATCTCATTTATAGCCTTTTTCAATTCATGCTGACTAGTTTTTAGGTCTTTGATCTTTGCAGCAAGGGTTTCTCTGGGGTCTTCTGTGCTTTTTCAAGGCCAGCTAGTAGTTTTAGGAATGTTGATCTAAATTCTTGTTGATCTAAATTCTCAGATATATTGCCTATATCTATTTTAAGCAAGCCCCTGGCTATGATTTCTTCTTGACCTTTCTTTTGGGGAGAATTCCTCTGTCTTGCAATTTTGACTAAGTTTCTGTCAGTGTTTTGCATGTTCTAAAAGCTTGTTATGTTTCCTGCACCTGAGAGTACCACTATATTAAAAAGGGGTGATACACTGTCCAGGGCCTGGCACTCCTGGCAGTGTTTCTGGTGTATGCTGTGTGCATTCTGCTGTTGCATTTTGGCTTCTCTTTCCCATTGTTCAGTCCTCTACAGAGCTCCTCATTACTTTCAGTGGTGAAGCGTCTGTACCTTTAATTAAGTGTGCTTTGCTTTGTTTGTTGAAGTAACCCTGAAAAAAAAGGAAAAGGGAGAAAACCCTGATGCCCTGTAATGGGAACCATTGTTTTTAGTAATTGTTAGTAGAGTTAAATAGCAAAAATTCGACTGAGTACATTTACCGTATGTTTTCACTCATATGTGGATCTTGAGAAACTTAACAGAAGACCATGGGAGAGGGGAAGGGGAAAAAAAAGTTACAGAGAGGGAGGGAGATAAACCATAAGAGACTGTTAAATACTGAGAACAAACTGAGGGTTGATGGGGGGTGGGGGAGAGGGGAAAGTTGTTGATGGGCATTGAGGATAGCACTTGTTGGGATGAGCACTGGGTGTTGTATGGAAACTAGTTAGACAATCAATTATATTTTTAAAAAAACCAAATTGGCTTTATTCCATGAATCATGAATTGGGCAGTATCCCAATTAGCAAGGGAAAGGAACTCCACCAAGCTGTGGGAAAGGGAAGGTTTTTTGTTTTTTTTTTTAAATTGTTTATTTAGTTTTGAGAGAATGAGTGGGGAAGGGGCAGAGAGAGCGGGGGACAGAGTGTCTGAAGAGGGTCTGCACTGACAGCAGAAAGACCGGTGTGGGACTGGAACTCATGAACCATGAGACATGACCTGAGCTGAAGTAGGATGCTCAATCAACTGAGCCACCCAAATGCCCCAAAAAGGGAAGTGTTTAAAGACAGGAGTTGGAAAAAAATTATTGGCAAAGAATGCATTTTTCAGGCAAGGTTACTTTCCTGAGGGGAAAGGAAGGGATTTACTGAGTGCATTATTTCACCAGTGCTGACCAAGTATTCACTGTCAATTGGTTAAAGGTTACATTGCAGGGGGTGGGGGGGTGGTAAGTGAGGGATAGGGTGGTTGGGTGGTGAAACTGAAGTTAGGTTGGATATTAAGTCTTGGTTTACTGATGTGGGGTTTAGTGCAAGTGACTCCGTTTTGGGTCTACTATCTCCTTTTTAGCAATAGGAAGCGTGGTATTGATAAGCTTAATGTATAACAAGACATATTTTCAGTGTCAAATTTTAACTTTCAAATATTATTTAGAATGTCTCCATTAACCTTGTTTGTTTGTTTGTTTCTTTCTTTCTAGAAAGCACCAGTGGGGGAGGGAGAGAGAGAATCTTAAGCAGGCTCTACACCCTTGGTGGAGCCTGATGCAGGGCTCGATTTCATGACTATGAGATCATGACCTGAACTGAAATCTAGAGTTGGACTTTAACCAACTCAGCCATCCAGGTGCCCCCACATAGTTTCATTTCTGTCTTTAATTTACTCATTCATCAAACATTTCTTTTTTTTTTTTTTTTTTTTTTTTATTATTATTTATTTATTTATTTATTTTTTTTTTTTAATATATGAAATTTCTGTCAAATTGGTTTCCATACAACACCCAGTGCTCATCCCAAAAGGTGCCCTCCTCAATACCCATCACCCACCCTGCCCTCCCTCCCACCCTGCCCTCCCTCCCACCCCCCATCAACCCTCAGTTTGTTCTCAGTTTTTAACAGTCTCTTATGCTTTCATCAAACATTTCTACATGTCCTGTTTCCTCTTACCTTTTTTCAGATTGTGGCACCGTTAGAAGCTGGGTTGATCCAAAGACAGACAGATGGCTGAAAATGGCACAAAAGAAAAAATAAAATGGACAACCACCATTATTATTAGCTCATCTCTTAAGGTAAATAGACATTTGGGCCATTGATCTTTAATTTAAAAATTAAAAACCATAGAACAATATTTTAAAAGATCCTTAGCTTGATTATCAAAGTTATGTGGATCAGCAAGCACATAAACTAAATGTATTTTAAAGATAAATTATAAACTTTATTGTATCAATTTTCAACATCTTACATCTCTAAATATTTGAGGGTTGGAAATTTTTTAAAGTTCTTTTTTTTCTTTATAAGCCTGTTCTAATAGAGATGTTAAAGGATTCCAGAAACAGTAACACATATGCACATATATATTATTTAAGGTTTTTAAAGAAATAAACCACAGAAACTGATTTTTTTTAACTTAGTGGCATTAGGAGGAGGCTGTCTCCATAGTTTGGATGGGAGGGGATGGGAAGTTAAATGTCTGAAGGCACTTGGTCAGTCCATAGCTGTTTTTAACTCCTTAGTCAACAGGATTTCTCCATTGCCCTGGTATTTATCTGTGAACACTAGCTGATGTCTAGAGTGAAGGGGCAGGAGATGACTATTCCACAGTAAAGAGGAGAGAGGCAGTATAAGAGTTAAAATAAGATTTTTATCCACTCTGTCCTCTAACTGCTGCCTCAAGCTGCACTTTGCCCTATTAGCTTTAGCCATCTAACTCCATAACACATACCAGTTTAGGACAGCCTTAAGTCTCACTGATTTTTTTTCATGCTTCTTTTTGTTAGGTTTCTAGAATCCATGTTTCTCTCTTAATTATATAGCTTTTTTAGACTGATTTTGAGAAAGGAAGCCAGAAATCCATGCTAATGTGTGAAGAGCAACTACTTTATAATTCATTTATTATGTTTAATCATCTTGTTTTTTTCCTATTTGTCCCACCTTTTCTGTTTCTTTTTTCTCTCCTTTCTTGTTAGTTTTTGTATTGATTGGTCAGTCTCTCTCTCTCTCTCTCTCTACCTCTCCCCCTCCCCCCATCACCATCTCTCTCCCTCTTTTACTAGCTTTGGAAATGATATGCCCTATTTCTACTATTTTAGTGGTTGCCCTAGAAATTTTAACATGTATACTTAGTTCCACAAAATCACAGTGAATAATTACCTTTATCCTCATCTTAAATCACAAAAGAATCTTAGAACACTCTTAGAACAAGATTCTTGTTGTTATCATATTTAGTTTAATTCTGTTTTTTAACTCCACAAAGTCTTATTTTCTAAAGTTAGCATTTGTTTAGATTTACTCATGTCTTTGCTGTTGTTTTTGCTCTCCTTTTTTTCCTTTGGCTCAGACCTCTCTTTTTAAATCACTTTCTTTTTATCTGAAGAATATAATTTAGAATTTACCTGTATGAGGATTTTCTAGAAGTAAAAAACTTACTCTCATTTTTTGTTAATATCAAAATATTTCTGTTTTCCCCTTGATTTTGAAAGATGTTTTAAAAGTCAATTTAAGTATAACTTACATACAATAAAATGCACTCATTTTAAATGTGAAGTTTGATGAGTTTTACAATCAAAATATAGAACATATGCATCACTCTAGAAAGTTCCTTTATGTCCTTTTATAGTAATTTCTTTTCCAGCCCCCTGCCTCAAGTAAACCATTGATCTGATACTTATCACTATAATTGGTTTTGCCTATTGTAGAATTTCCTATAGATGGAATGACACAGTTGGTATTCTTTTGTGTCTTGCTTACATGTTGTTACATATTACAATAGTTTGTTTCCTTTTATTGTTGAGTAGTAGTTTACTGTATGAGTATACCCCAGTTTATTTATCTATTCACCAGTAGATGGACATTTGGGTTGTTTCCAGTTTTGGGCCATTTTTAAGTAAGCTGCTGTAAACCTCATTATATGTCTGTCTGTTGATCTGTGTTTTCATTTCTCTAGTAAATACATAGTAATGGAATTGCTGGGTCAGATGGGTCAGATGTTTATTTTTATAAGAAACTGGAAAACTTTCTTCAGTTTTACTACAAATGAGCACTGAATCTATTTAACTGCGTGACTAATCTGTGTAACTAAAATAAAAATAATGTGGGAATTATGGTTTTATACTCTCATCAGCAATGTATGAGAATTCCATTTACTCCAAAGTGAAAGATATTTTCACTAAATTTATAGATATTTTGTTTCAGCATATTGAGGAACTCATTTCACTGGATTCTGACTTCCATTGTTATTGTTGATAAGATAGCATCAGTTTGTCACTTCCTTGAAGATTACCTTTCTTCTCTGACTGCTTTTCAGATTTTGGCATTCTGTGGTTTTAAGGTATAGATTTCTTTTTATCTTTTGAGGCTTCATGAATCTTTAAATTGTTGTTATTACCAAGTTCTTATCCATCATCTCCTTTAATATTGCCTTTGTCCTATTTCCTTGCTCCTTCCTCTCTGAACTCCCATTAGATGTTTGTTAGATCTTATCAGAATATTCTCCATGCATTTTTTTTTTTTTTTTTTTTTTTTTTTTTGTGTTCAGCAAAGTTTGTATTTAAACACATTCTCCAAATAGCAGTTGGAAACACCGTGAGTTCGTAAGTTCTCAATTAATTGCATTATTTTTTTTTTTGTTTTTTTTAATTTTTTAATATATGAAATTTACTGTCAAATTGGTTTCCATACAACACCCAGTGCTCATCCCAAAAGGTGCCCTCCTCAATACCCATCACCCACCCTCCCCTCCCTCCCACCCCCCATCAACCCTCAGTTTGTTCTCAGTTTTTAACAGTCTCTTATGCTTTGGCTCTCTCCCACTCTAACCTCTTTTTTTTTTTTTTCCTTCCCCTCCCCCATGGGTTTCTGTTACGTTTCTCAGGATCCACATAAGAGTGAAACCATATGATATCTGTCTTTCTCTGTATGGCTTATTTCACTTAGCATCACACTCTCCAGTTCCATCCACGTTGCTACACAAGGCCATATTTCATTTTTTCTCATTGCCACATAGTATTCCATTGTGTATATAAACCACAGTTTCTTTATCCATTCATCAGTTGATGGACATTTAGGCTCTTTCCATAATTTGGCTATTGTTGAGAGTGCTGCTATAAACATTGGGGTACAAGTGCCCCTATGCATCAGTACTCCTGTATCCCTTGGATAAATTCCTAGCAGTGCTGTTGCTGGGTCATAGGGTAGGTCTATTTTTAATTTTCTGAGGAACCTCCACACTGCTTTCCAGAGCGGCTGCACCAATTTGCATTCCCACCAACAGTGCAAGAGGGTTCCCGTTTCTCCACATCCTCTCCAGCATCTATAGTCTCCTGATTTGTTCATTTTGGCCACTCTGACTGGCGTGAGGTGATATCTGAGTGTGGTTTTGATTTGTATTTCCCTGATAAGGAGCGACGTTGAACATCTTTTCATGTGCCTGTTGGCCATCCAGATGTCTTCTTTAGAGAAGTGTCTATTCATGTTTTCTGCCCATTTCTTCACTGGGTTATTTGTTTTTCGGGTGTGGAGTTTGGTGAGCTCTTTATAGATTTTGGATACTAGCCCTTTGTCCGATATGTCATTTGCAAATATCTTTTCCCGTTCCGTTGGTTGCCTTCTAGTTCTGTTGGTTGTTTCCTTTGCTGTGCAGAAGCTTTTTATCTTCATAAGGTCCCAGTAATTCACTTTTGCTTTTAATTCCCTTGCCTTTGGGGATGTGTCGAGTAAGAGATTGCTACGGCTGAGGTCAGAGAGGTCTTTTCCTGCTTTCTCCTCTAAGGTTTTGATGGTTTCCTGTCTCACATTCAGGTCCTTTATCCATTTTGAGTTTATTTTTGTGAATGGTGTGAGAAAGTGGTCTAGTTTCAACCTTCTGCATGTTGCTGTCCAGTTCTCCCAGCACCATTTGTTAAAGAGACTGTCTTTTTTCCATTGGATGTTCTTTCCTGCTTTGTCAAAGATGAGTTGGCCATACATTTGTGGGTCTAGTTCTGGGGTTTCTATTCTATTCCATTGGTCTATGTGTCTGTTTTTATGCCAATACCATGCTGTCTTGATGATGACAGCTTTGTAGTAGAGGCTAAAGTCTGGGATTGTGATGCCTCCTGCTTTGGCCTTCTTCTTCAAAATTGCTTTGGCTATTCGGGGCCTTTTGTGGTTCCATATGAATTTTAGGATTGCTTGTTCTAGTTTCGAGAAGAATGCTGGTGCAATTTTGATTGGGATTGCACTGAATGTGTAGATAGCTTTGGGTAGTATTGACATTTTGACAATATTTATTCTTCCAATCCATGAGCAGGGAATGTCTTTCCATTTCTTTATATCTTCTTCAATTACCTTCATAAGCTTTCTATAGTTTTCAGCATACAGATCTTTTACATCTTTGGTTAGATTTATTCCTAAGTATTTTATGCTTCTTGGTGCAATTGTGAATGGGATCAGTTTCTTTATTTGTCTTTCTGTTGCTTCATTGTTAGTGTATAAGAATGCAACTGATTTCTGTACATTGATTTTGTATCCTGCAACTTTGCTGAATTCATGTATCAGTTCTAGCAGACTTTTGGTGGAGTCTATCGGATTTTCCATGTATAATATCATGTCATCTGCAAAAAGTGAAAGCTTGACTTCATCTTTGCCAATTTTGATGCATTTGATTTCCTTTTGTTGTCTGATTGCTGAAGCTAGAACTTCCAGCACTATGTTAAACAACAGCGGTGAGAGTGGGCATCCCTGTGGTGTTCCTGATCTCAGGGAAAAAGCTCTTATTTTTTCCCCATTGAGGATGATGTTAGCTGTGGGCTTTTCATAAATGGCTTTTATGATCTTTAAGTATGTTTCTTCTATCCCGACTTTCTCAAGGGTTTTTATTAAGAAAGGGTGCTGGATTTTGTCAAAGGCCTTTTCTGCATCGATTGACAGGATCATATGGTTCTTCTCTTTTTTTTTGTTAATGTGATGTATCACGTTCATCGATTTGCGAATGTTGAACCAGCCCTGCATCCCAGGAATGAATCCCACTTGATCATGGTGAATGATTCTTTTTATATGCCGTTGAATTCGATTTGCTAGTATCTTATTGAGAATTTTTGCATCCATATTCATCAGGGATATTGGCCTGTAGTTCTCTTTTTTTACTGGGTCTCTGTCTGGTTTAGGAACCAAAGTAATACTGGCTTCATAGAATGAGTCTGGAAGTTTTCCTTCCCTTTCTATTTCTTGGAATAGCTTGAGAAGGATAGGTATTATCTCTGCTTTAAATGTCTGGTAGAACTCCCCTGGGAAGCCATCTGGTCCTGGACTCCTATTTGTTGGGAGATTTTTGATAACCGATTCGATTTCTTCGCTGGTGCTGGTTATGAGTCTGTTCAAGCTTTCTATTTCCTCCTGATTGAGTTTTGGAAGAGTGTGGGTGTTTAGGAATTTGTCCATTTCTTCCAGGTTGTCCAATTTGTTGGCATATAATTTTTCATAGTATTCCCTGATAATTGTTTGTATCTCTGAGGGATTGGTTGTAATAATTCCATTTTCATTCATGATTTTATCTATTTGGGTCATCTCCCTTTTCTTTTTGAGAAGCCTGGCTAGAGGTTTGTCAATTTTGTTTATTTTTTCAAAAAACCAACTCTTGGTTTCGTTGATCTGCTCTACAGTTTTTTTAGATTCTATATTGTTTATTTCTGCTCTGATCTTTATTATTTCTCTTCTTCTGCTGGGTTTAGGCTGCCTTTGCTGTTCTGCTTCTGTTTCCTTTAGGTGTGCTGTTAGATTTTGTATTTGGGATTTTTTTTGTTTCTTGAGATAGGCCTGGATTGCAATGTATTTTCCTCTCAGGACTGCCTTCACTGCATCCCAAAGTGTTTGGATTGTTGTATTTTCATTTTCGTTTGTTTCCATATATTTTTTAATTTCTTCTCTAATTGCCTGGTTGACCCACTCATTCGTTAGTAGGGTGTTCTTTAACCTCCATGCTTTTGGAGGTTTTCCAGACTTTTTCCTGTGGTTGATTTCAAGTTTCATAGCATTGTGGTCTGAAAGTATGCATGGTATAATTTCAATTCTTGTAAACTTATGAAGGGCTGTTTTGTGACCCAGTATATGATCTATCTGGGAGAATGTTCCATGTGCACTCGAGAAGAAAGTATATTCTGTTGCTTTGGGATGCAGAGTTCTAAATATATCTGTCAAGTCCATCTGATCCAGTGTATCATTCAGGGCCCTTGTTTCTTTATTGACTGTATGTCTAGATGATCTATCCATTTCTGTAAGTGGGGTGTGAAAGTCCCCTGCAATTACCACATTCTTATCAATAAGGTTGCTTATATTTATGAGTAATTGTTTTATATATTTGGGGGCTCCGGTATTTGGCACATAGACATTTATAATTGTTAGCTCTTCCTGATGGATAGACCCTGTAATTATTATATAATGCCCTTCTTCATCTCTTGTTACAGCCTTTAATTTAAAGTCTAGTTTGTCTGATATAAGTATGGCCACTCCAGCTTTCTTTTGGCTTCCAGTAGCATGATAAATAGTTCTCCATCCCCTCACTCTCAATCTAAAGGTGTCCTCAGATCTAAAATGAGTGTCTTGTAGACAGCAAATAGATGGGTCTTGTTTTTTTATCCATTCTGATACCCTATGTCTTTTGGTTGGCGCATTTAATCCATTTACATTCAGTGTTATTATAGAAAGATACGGGTTTAGAGTCATTGTGATGTCTGTATGTTTTATGCTTGTAGTGATGTCTCTGGTACTTTGTCTCACAGGGTCCCCCTTAGGATCTCTTGTAGGGCTGGTTTAGTGGTGACAAATTCCTTCAGTTTTTGTTTGTTTGGGAAGACCTTTATCTCTCCTTCTATTCTAAATGACAGACTTGCTGGATAAAGGATTCTCGGCTGCATATTTTTTCTGTTTAGCACACTGAAGATATCGTGCCAATCCTTTCTGGCCTGCCAAGTTTCAAAAGAGAGATCAGTCACGAGTCTTATAGGTCTCCCTTTATATGTGAGGGCACGTTTATCCCTTGCTGCTTTCAGAATTCTCTCTTTATCCTTGTATTTTGCCAGTTTGACTATGATATGTCGTGCAGAAGATCGATTCAAGTTACGTCTGAAGGGAGTTCTCTGTGCCTCTTGGATTTCAATGCCTTTTTCCTTCCCCAGTTCAGGGAAGTTCTCAGCTATAATTTCTTCAAGTACCCCTTCAGCACCTTTCCCTCTCTCTTCCTCCTCTGGGATACCAATTATGCGTATATTATTTCTTTTTAGTGTATCACTTAGTTCTCTAATTTTTCCCTCATACTCCTGGATTTTTTTCTCTCTCTTTCTCTCAGCTTCCTCTTTTTCCATAACTTTATCTTCTAGTTCACCTATTCTCTCCTCTGCCTCTTCAATCCGAGCCGTCGTCGTTTCCATTTTGTTTTGCATTTCGTTTAAAGCGCTTTTCAGCTCCTCGTGACTGTTCCTTAGTCCCTTGATCTCTGTGGCAAGAGATTCTCTGCTGTCCTGTATACTGTTTTCAAGCCCAGCGATTAATTTTATGACTATTATTCTAAATTCACTTTCTGTTATATTATTTAAATCTTTTTGATCAGTTCATTAGCTGTTGTTATTTCCTGGAGATTCTTCTGATGGGAATTCTTCCGTTTGGTCATTTTGGATAGTCCCTGGAGTGGTGAGGACCTGCAGGGCACTTCCCCTGTGCTGTGGTGTAGGGGGTTTCCTTTTTCATTCTTTTTTTTTTATTCCTTTTGTCTATGTCTATGTAGTTATATAGCATGGAAATTTTAAGGTAAAAGGTGCTTTACTATTAAATTTTCTGTGCTGTTAATTTTTTTATGCAATGTAGAAAAATAGTGGTTTTGCTTAGTTAAGTTTTGCACTATGTTATGAGTCTATTTCATAAATTATATATTTTTTCAAAAATTTACTAAATTATAGAGATAAATTTATTAAGTTGAAATTTATGAAATTGCCATTTCTGTAATTAAAATTTTCATATTGGCATTCGTTTAATTTTCTCATTAACTGTATCAGTTATTGAGTACCCTTTCTCATTTCTGTTTTTATTTATGGTTCCTTTCTAATGAGTGGATTTGGTAGACAGAATGTTGATTTTATAGAATATTGATAGGTGTTATATTTGTAGAAAGAAGTATTGGATTGTATTTGGAATTCTTGTATAAACAAATTTATACAATTTTTTTATTGCACTGTCTTAACAGCTGTTCATATGCTCAGATGCATTATAAATCCTCAAAAGGAGATAAAATAATATTCAGTGTTTCTAAGTATTAATTGAATAAGGAATACATTTTAATATCTCATGGGACTAATATTTCATAAAATATGCTTTGGAAAATCTGGTTTTAGCTCCTAGTTATTTGAAAAATTAACTGTTGAATTTGGCTATTTTTTTTTCTAATTCAGTACTTTTTATTTTTATTTTTATTATTTTCTTTTATTATTTTTATTATCATTCTTTTAGTTGGCACCCCAGATAGCATATGAATTTTTTAAGTTTATTATTATTTTTTATTGAAGTATAGTTGACACAGTGTTACCATATTTTCCGGGTGTATAGCATAGTGATTTGACAAATCTTGTACATTCTTCCATACTCACTAGAGGTGTAGCTACTAATAGAATATGATTAAAATTCATTAACATGGCATACATGCGTACTTAGGTTATGCACGCATTTATTCCTAACACCATCTTCAAGTTAACTGACTTGTGTATACCTTACATACTTATCATCTAAGGATCCTACTTTTGGTTCTGAATGCCTTTGCCTGTTACTTTTTCTGTCTGTGCTTTTCTCACATTTATCTTCTTCCTTCACTTGTCTGCTTAATAAACTCCTTTCTACTTTAAAGGTTTAACTCATATTTTATGAAGCTTTTCTGACTCACATCTGTTACATCCTTTTATAATTTCTGGTTCTTAGCCAAAATTCTCAGTCTTGTCTTTCATCTCCTTAAACATAGTAAACATTGCTATTTTAAGGTATGGATCTGATATAACTTCACTTTATGTATCCCCTGTGAGTCTACTTCTATTGCCTATTGTTTCTCATAGTTCTCTTCCAAGTATTTCATCTCTTTGTATGTCTGATTATTTTTGTGTGTTGGAATTTGTATTTGAAAAATTGTAGAAATAATTTGAGGCCTAGAATAGTGTTCTATTCCTCTAAGAAGCTTTAATTTTACAAGAGAATTAAACCCCTAAAACCTAAGCAGGGTTGCTACATACATTACAGGACATGCAGTTACAATATTTGGGTTTTAGGTAAGCAATTAATTTAGTATAAGTACATCCCAAATATTGCATGGGACATACTTATACTAAAAATTATGTTGTTTATCTGAAATTCAAATTCAACTGGGTGTTCTTTATTTTTATTTGCAAAATCTGTCAGTCCAAGCCCTAAAGCATCTATTGTATGTAATAAATGAATTACATCTAGAATGGTACTAGTTATGTGAGAATTGAAAGAATAGTCACTCAGATAATTTTCTTTGTAGTTCGAAAGAGGAAACCTGATTGAGAAAGGTTGCTCTAGGGAGTGGTTCTGCAAGATGGTTGTGAATACTAGTAATACAGTATCACCTAAAGACAATTTCTGGGATTGAAATGGTTTGAAGCTAGGCTATAGTCCCTGTGAGAGCTGTTCTACTTTTATCAGAAGCTGTGTTTAGCCTGTCAGCTCTTTTGGAATTGGCAGATGCCCTCAGGGAAAAGGTGGCCTAAATGCTGGTCTCATATCTTTGAATTTCTGTATGGATTTGGCCTTATAATTGTTCACTATCCTGCTAGCTCTCTGATGTATTCAAGAAGATTTTTTTAAATTGTCCAGCTTTTCTAGTTGCTTCAGCAGGAGGTTTGGCTTAAATTGCTTAGTCTGCCATTGCTGGAATCAATGTATAGTTTTAAAACGGCAGAAATAAACTCATGGGAAGAGCCATAGTTGAACTCTGTGTCAGGATCTGTTTGGCACAAAATACTCTCTTTGGGACAGAAAGGAAGCATATATTTTGTACATAATTCCAGCCTGTGTACTTAAAATATACATGTTATAAAGCAAAATATAAAATTAATATACCTAAGGGATTTTTATCTACTTGGAGAATAATCAGCTTGAGCTGTAACCAATCAGGAAACCCTATTAACCACTTACATTTTAGTGGCTTGGATAAAATTATCTAAGTAATTACTTGTATAGAATAGAAAATGAGATGGTTTTTGAAACGGCATTCAAACAGAAGTCCTGTTGCTGTGTTCATACGTGTTTTCTGACTCATCTAAGGCTTGAAGCATCTTAAAATTATAATAAAAGTAACTGTACTATACACAAATAAATTGGAGAATTGGTTGTCTCCTTGTGGTATTTTGTACATCTGGCACTTCATGGTTCTTTGAACCATCTAAGAAACTCACCACAACCCACCTTCCAATTTATATTAATGTATGTCAGGATCCATCTCCAAGTTGTGTTTTTACAAGAACTTTGCATTTGCTCTGCTTCTTATAGTTTAGTTCTTTAATACTGTCCTTTGTTTCTGTCTCTAAATAACATAACTAGTACACAATTCATTTCCAAACACAGTGTGTTTCAGAACAAAATATTTTTGTTTTTACAAAAGTGTTTTCACCATAGAGAGCACATTTACTGTCTCCTTTGATGATCAGATATATAAGTGGTATAGTTATAAAAGAAGCTATTAAATTAATTTTTTCATTAGCTTTAACAAAAAATCATTGTAAGCATGTCTTAAGTTTATGTTTCTGAAAAAAATTTTTTTTAGAGTTGTGAAGTTGCAACTGCCCTAGATCGAAGCCACAAGATTCGGTATTCAGATTCAGTGGAAAATGGATCAATTATCTTTTCTCTTTCTGGTACAGTATATTTGCTGTCTTAAGTTTCTTATAAAATATAGGAGTATAAATTCTAATAGTGGTAGTTCAATAACCAGGTAATAAGCTTAAGGTACTATCTTTTCAGAGAGGTAAATGTATAAAACTATTACTGCTGCAAAAGTAGTGCGTGTGGCCGATTACAACATGCATTTCTCTTTAGATTACAATTGTTGAACTAAAGCCAAACCAGTGGAGTGTGGTAGAAGATATTAAAAACTACTTGTTTTGGAACTAAGATGAAAATAGAACAAAGCCACCTCTCCAACAGTCAGTACTTAAAATGTTACCAGTATTAATGAAGAGGCCAACGTCACATTGGTCAAAAGCCATATACAAAAACAATATAGGAGAATGTTTTTTCATGATTTTGTACATGATTTTGATGAATATAACATAAACAAATACTAAAAGAAAAGAACCAAATGGAGACAAATAGAAGTTCTGCAAATCATAAAACTGTACAACGGTCATGGGCAAAATAGAGGAAGGAATTAGATTAGGAGATGAGAAGCCTGGGACGATGGAGAGGGGGCAGCACAAAGCATAGTTTTGTGATAGGGAAATGACTGAAGTGATAAAAGAGGTGGAGGTAAAGGATTTTATCAGGAGGGTTGCAGACAGACTGATACTTTAGCAGAGGTTTTGGAAGACAGGCAGCTTTCAAAAGCTACTAGAGGGGCGCCTGGGTGGCTCGGTCGGTTGAGCGTCCGACTTCAGCTCAGGTCACCATCTCACGGTCCGTGAGTTCGAGCCCCGCGTCGGGCTCTGGGCTGATGGCTCAGAGCCTGGAGCCTGCTTCCGATTCTGTGTCTCCCTCTCTCTCTGCCCCTCCCCCGTTCATGCTCTGTCTCTCTGTCTCAAAAATAAGAACATTAAAAAAATTAAAAAAAAAAAGCTACTAGATGGGGGGGTGGGAGGGAGGGGAGGGTGGGTATTGAGGAGGGCACCTTTTGGGATGAGCACTGGGTGTTGTATGGAAACCAATTTGACAATAAATTTCATATATTGGAAAAAAAAAAAAGCAGAAATGGTCAGACTGGATGAGGACTATTCTCAATGAGATGCATTCTAAATTTAAAAGTAGAATAATCTGTACTTGACATTCTCATAGATCGTTGGCACACTATATTAGGTAACTTAAGCCTTAAATCAGTCTGCAAATATTTACATACAAAAAAATATGGAGACTGACATAGTTGGACTAAAGTTTGTTGTAATCATAAGAGTGCAGTCCTAAATCTTGAAGAAATAAAAGTGAAAATCTGAAAGGTAATTAAAAAAAATAAAAAAAAAAAGCTACTAGAAATAAAACTCCAGGCTGAAAGTGGTCCAACTTCAAACTCATCCTTCCTGGTTGAATAAAGAGCCCACACTAGGGAGAAGTGAAATGTTCTTGAATACCTCCTATGTGCCTTGGCCACTTTATATACTGTATCTTATTGAATCCTCTCAACAAACCCATGAACAATTATTATTGCCATCTTACAGATGGGGGAACTTAGGTTCAAAGAGGTTTATATAAATTGCCCAACTTCACTCAATTAGTATATAATCACTTTCCTCAGATTGTCTACTCCTCATCATTTAAAGTGCTATAATTAGATCAAATTTCCTTTCAGGACTATTCTTACAGGCCTGATACTTTTTCAAAAATCCTAGGTAACTGCTTATCGAGTATATTAATGTATGTAATAGTTAATATTCTCTACAAAGGTTTCTTCAAGAAACAATTGAAGGCTTATCTTCCTTTGATTTTCAGCTTTAAAAAAAATCATTATAACACACAAAAAAACTTTTCACTAAAATTAGGCATTACTATGTATACAGTGCCATCATCAGAAAATGATGACCAAAAACATTTTTCCTCTTATTTAGAATAAGCCATCCTTTTATATAGAGCACTTCAAAGAATTACCAAAATCATTTTGTAGTTTAAGAATTTTGTTATAGTAACTTCTGTTCCTTATGGGTTTAGGTCCTGTACACTTAACCAGCTATATGAATTTTTGTTGATTTTGTGGAGTTTACAAAATATTTTATTATTATGACAAAGTGATGTTTTATATTTTGTTCACCTTTCCTAGGAGTTGCATTTTTATTGATGGATGCTAAAGAATGCTTTACATCAGCTGAAGAAATATTTCTAGCCAAAATTGAGAAGTTTACTAATATTCACCAAAATAGCTTTTTGGTTCTGTCTGCTGCCTTCCATGGGCCTGAGGAATGGAAACTGATGTTCAGGATTCAGCAGAGGTATGGATGAATAGTACTATAGACTTTTCTTAAATTACAATATGCTCACTTTCGTTCTTAATCCTTTTAAACAGGTGAATTGTGTTTTGCCAAAAAATAAATGTTATAATATTAACTTGTCACAGTTAACAAAATGCAGGCCTAATGGGTATTCCAAGAATGAGGGTAACAAGTTTCAGAGTTCATGCTGATTTCTGAGATTCTCCTGCAAGACCAAAACAAAAGTGAACATTTCAGTCTGTTCAATCCTGGCTATAAAGTTTATCATATCCTCTGTGGAATAGGGCAGGGCATAAATAAATGACAAGAGCTTTCTCTCTCCTTTCTGTTTACTTAACAGATGTCTATATACGTTATATAATGTATTTAACTTATGAATTATTTTTCAGATTCCTGGGTAGTAACTTACGGATACTTCCAGTACACAACACAGTAGATGTTATTAATCTTATGTGCACTATAGCTAAGGTGAGTCACCTGAGGAAAATGACACATACATAAAAACTCATAGATTTTAAGGTTCTTGACTTCAAAATGCACACTCTCTTGAGCAGGATTGACAAATACTGTTTCTGTTCCCCTCAGAGAAGTTGCTCTTTCAGCATGCAACTCTTGGAAGCCTGAACTCAGCCTCTCAAGTCTTCTCAATTTACTTCTGGTAGTCATTACCACAATGACTAACTTTAGGCCAAAAGAGCATTTGGCATATATACATTGTGTTGGTCCTACTGGTTACTTAAATCTTCCTTTAAGTTCTAAAATATAATTATTGATCAGGTTGTAGTCAAGAACTGTCAAAGTGCATTCTTTTTTAAAGTTTACTTATTTATTTTGAGAGCACGTGTGCGCATGAGCAGGGGAGGGGCAGAGAGACAGAGAGAGAGAGAGGGAGAGAGAATCCCAAGGAGGGTCCACACTGTCAGCTCAGAGCCCCAGGGAGATCATGACCTGAGCTGAAATCAAGAGTTGGACACTTAACCAACTGAGCCACGCAGGTGCCTCAAAGTACAAACATTTTATTTTATAGAATGATCTTCACTTCACAAGTTACCATTTTCTTTTCATGCTTGTCCTCTGTGAAGTGTGCCCTAGGCAGAGTTAGGTGTTTCTTACTCTTATACTTGGAACAGATCTTCATTAAAGCAATTCTTAAAGTATTCTTTTGACTTGTTTGAAATTCCTTAAAGACAGAGCTCAGGTATTTTTCTTTTACTGACTTAACTCACACATAGTATTTAGCACAGAAGGTGATTTGATATTTGTTGAATAAGTGAAAGTTTATATTTTTATATGACCCTGTAAAAATAATTTATTTCTGTAAATAATGTTGCATGTTTATAACTTCTTACAGATGGCCTCCAAACCATACATAGATAACATCTGCTATAGAATGGTAACAACTGAGGCTTACATCATTGAGCAAAGTCCTGTTTGGAAAACACTTCAAAAGTTAAAACTGAGTAGTGATTCATTTAACCCAAACTAGAGTATCAATTACAAATGTCCTTTTGGGAGAATATTAAAATAATTAGACCACTTAAATTATAATGTTAAAATATATATTTACTTTAAAGATTTTTAAAAATTTTAAATAAAATGGATATGACCAAAAATGATTTTATTTTCAGTTTTGTTGAGTAATTCCTTTAATAATGTTTAGAAAACACTGGTACATACATATATTTAAAAAGTCAGATGCAGTTTTTTAATGATACAAATTAAGTTGGATGGATAAGTATTTACTACAAAATAAAAACACAGCATTTTTTAACTAGCCCCTTAGACTAAAAGGAAAGTCACATACACTTTTTAGCTTTTCCACAAAGGCTGCCAGTATTTTCTAAAATTAATCTTTGCAGATGCTTTCATGTTGTAACTACTGCTAGAGAGGTGGTGATGGAACTCTGCCCCCTAAGACTCCTCCTGAGGCAAGGAAAGGAAGGGAAATTAAGAGAAGCAGCCAATTGGCCCAACTGAAAACTTCTGTGTACACTTTTAGAGTGGTGTGATATCTTATTTGACACTAGGAGTTCTATTTTTTTTTTTTTTATGTTTATTTATTTTTGAGAGAGAGAGACAGAGTGTGAGCTGGGGAAAGGGCAGAGATAGAGAGACACAGAATCCAAAGCAAGCTCCAGGCTCTGAGCTGTCAGCACAGAGCCCGACGCAGGGCTTGAACTCACAAGCTGTGAGATCATGACCTGAGCCGAAGTCAGACACTTAACCGACTGAGCCACCCAGGTGCCCCAACACTAGGAGTTCTAAAATGTGTCATAGCATCTAACTGGAACATAAAGTGTATCAATGTATTTATAAACTCACTACAACTGTATGAATGCATAAAGGCAATTCAACTACATTTTATGAAATTATAACATAAAATTATTAGTTTGTACTGGATTTTCAGTAGTAGGATTTAGAATACATATATGGGCATCATTACCATCTAGATAGATTATCTTTTTAAAACCAAAGAATACTACTGATCCATAATGTGTCATCACAGAAACCAATAACTGAGAAAGGTTACATTTATTTTTCTAGTATTTTACAGAAAAGTTTTTATAAAGATATTAAATAATCATAATGGAAAATACAGTATTTTACTTGTTTTTATTTTGGGAAATGGAGGTTCATTTTATCCCAATATTTTCTTCAGGGGTAGACTTTGTTTTTATTTCAATGAGTTCTTCTACTCGAGCCAGAACACTTTCAATCAAATCAAATGTGAAAAGAGCTGAATGTAGAACCTGCAATGCCAAGGAAAGTTAGTGTTATATTAATGTTGCTGTTAAAGCAAAAAAAGAAAGTAGAAAGTCCTCAGCTGGATGTAGCTTAGGAAAATTTCAGATATACCTTAAGCTGCATTTCAGGTGGCATATTAGGGATCTCTTCTCCACCTACAGTTACAGAACAAAGATCTTTAGATTTCTGGACATCTGTTAAGGGAAGAAAAAAATTTAACCATTAAAAATCTCTCAGATTTCAATAATCAATTTATAACCTACTTTCATTATTATATATCTGTTACACTGAAAAGAAATTTCTAGTAATGCCTTTAAGAAATATCCCCACAGATATATAGAAAAGAGAAGATCATTATAGTAGAATTGCCGACTTTAAAAAGTAATTCTGAATCTGAGATTCTTTTTTGTAATTTATACAGATTTACTTGAGAGTGAGGTTGGCGGTGAGGACAGGTGGGGGGATGGACAGAGCCATACCAAAGTTAGTGAAATATACAAACAGAAATACTTGTAATACAGTTAGATTCTTAATCAGAATTTGATCTTAATCTGGTTTTAAACCAGAATATACTTCAATTTGTTTTAAATCTTTGTTAACCCAATTTCAATTTCAACTGGCTTTACAGATATGTTAAAAATCATTTTAATTATAAATGAAATGACTTAACTGTCATGGTTCCTTGTTTGTTATAAAATAAACAACTATGATATTAGAGAGTTCTTTATTTTGAATATACATAACAGTTCTAAAATTTGACTAATTTTTAGACCTAACTAAAAATGAAATACACGTTACCAACCTTGGCTATTTTCTTGGCTATTTTTAATTTCTGCTTCATAATGTGCTTTTGACATATTAAGTCCTGTATGGAGTGGCTTTAAGAAATTATTCTCAATCTTTCCAAGTTCTGTCCATAATCCAGTCTGTTCAGAAGAATTAATGAAAGAATTAGTTATTTGGTTCAACATTTTTTGATTGCCCACTATTATTAAACACATGTTAAGAGCTCAAGAAACAAAAATAAAATCTGATCCTTGCCTTCCAAGATAGTTTACTATTTAATAACACATTCATGCATACATTTAGTTATTTTATGTGAATACCAATCAAAATAAAATACCAATCAAAACAAAAATGTACTTTGGATACTACACTCATTCCTACACCATCTGGACAGCTCCTGACTTTGAGATGTGTAACATACAAGTTTTATCCGTGAGAAAATTATTTGAGAATAATCCATATGATGAGACACTTCTTTTCCTGTAAAAACCATCCCTACAATGACTACCTTATATATTCCTTCAACTCATGATCTTTCAATTGATAGCCTTGTCACAGATCTAGTTCTAAAGGATTCTTTCCCTTCTCTATTAATGGAAACATTTCTAACACAAAGCTGTTAATGAACTTTCTGGTGATCCATGTAGATAGAAATTTTACCTGCCTAGGACAGCTTAGGGTTATTCTGTCATCCATATTAGAAGTTTTTATTCCAAGAGCATTTCCTCTTATATTACTCAAAGGAGGGGAGTCACAAAGTCTTAATTTTATTAGAAAGGAAGAAAGGGAAATGAGAGGGGAGGGGTGGGTCATGGGGAAGAGAAAGGAGACAGGAGAGAACAAGAGGAGGTAGAAGAAGAGAGAGAAAATTCATTAATTTTATTAAAAGTTTCCAGGGGCTCTTTACAAAGGAAAATAGGTGAAAAAGGGAAACTTAGGAACCCAATTATCCTTAACTAAAAGTGGATCACTTGAAAGCCTATTTTGTATTCAAGTTTTGGTTATTCAGTTCCAAATAGTATCTTTTATCATGTATACAAATATGTCATAAAATAGATTTTATTCATAGTTATATAGAAGTTCTTAAATGTCAATGTGCTAGTTAAAAATGTAGATTTCTGTGCTTTACTCGAAGACTTTGAGTAGATTTGGGGCTGAACCCAGGAATTTGCATTTATGCGCATAAAAGAATACCCAGATGATTTTGATTAGGACCATATGTTAAGATATAATGATCCGGGGTGCCTGGGTGCCTCAGTTGGCTAAGCGTCTGACTTCGGCTCATGTCATGATCTCGTGGTTCTTTAGTTTGAGCCTTGCATTGGGCTCTGTGTGGACAGCTCAGAGCCTGGAGCCTGCTTCAGATTCTGTCTCCCTCTCTTTGCCCCTCCCCCACTCATGCTCTCTCTCACTGTCTCTCTCTAAATCAATAAATAAACACACCAAAAAAAATTAAAAAAAAAAAAAGATACAATGATCCAAGGGGCACCTTCATAGCTCAGTCGCTTAGGCATCTTACTTGGGCTCAGGTCACAAATCTCTCAGGTTTGTGAGTTAGAGCCCCGCATTGAGCTCTGTGCTGACAGCTCAGAGCCTGGAGCCTGGTTTGGAATCTGTGACTCCCCTCTTCTCTCTGCCTCCCCCCCATTCACGTTCTCTCTCTGTGTCTCTCTCAAAAAATAAATAAATGTTAAAAAAAAAAAAAGATACAATGATCCCATCCAGGGGCACCTGGGTGACTTGGTTGACTGAGCATCTGACTCTTGATTTCAGCTCAGGGCATGATCCCAGGGTGGTGGGATTGAGCCCTGCATCAAGCTCTGCACGAAGCATGGAGCTTGCTTATGATTCTCTTTCCCTCTCTCTCTCCCCCACCCGGGTTCATGTCCTCTCTCTCTAAAAAAATAAAATAGCCCTATCCAATGCCAATGAGGAAGTAAATTTTTAATTGAAAATGTTTTTTAATCCTAATTTTAAATAGTCATATGTGGCTACTACCTACTATATTGGACAGTGAAAATCTAGGAGGTCTTTATTAAGACTTTAGTTGTTTTTAATGGCAATTTATTTTAACATACAACACGTTATCATAAAACTCGTAATAAGGCAATAAAAACATGTGGCAAAATTAGGCTACAGCAAATCTGTTGGGCATTCTGTCCAGCTAATTCTACAAATCTTTCATATGATGAACTGTAATTTTAGAAGCATGTAGGAGTGAAGAAGTTGTGGAAATAAGAATATTCTCTCTCTTAAAATTAAGGTTACTAGGTCTTTAAAAAAAATACCACAAAGAAAATCATTTTAAGATTTCTTTTATCTTCAATGTCTAGAAAAAGTAACTTAAGAATTTTAAATAGTTACAATAAGGATAAAGATGTGATGTTCTCACAAATGCTTGCTTTTTTTCCTAAAATTTTTTTTAACATATATTCATTTTTGAGAGATACAGACAGCATGAGCAGGGGAGGGGGAAGAGAGAGGGAGACAGAATCTGAAGCAGGCTCCAGGCTCTGAGCTGTCAGTACAGAGCCCAGCGTGGGGCTCAAACTCACAAACCATGAGGTGATGACCTGAGCTGAAGTCGGACACTTAACAGACTGAACCACCCAGGCACCCAACAAATGCTTGTTTTTAATTTTTACCCAAGTAGACTCACTTAATGTAGTTAAATTCTTTCAGTTGTAAAGCTTACCTATATATTTCAAAATCCACTGGAGTCTATCTCACAAAAGGAAGACTAGGCAGTTCTGACACATAATGCAATTTATTGCCAGAACAGACAGGGACCTGTCAGGAATAATCAGCCATGACACTGAAGAAATAAAGGAAGGAAACAAATAACACCCAGTTTTCCCCTTTCTCCTTATTTGAATATGATTCTTATTTATGAAGTATTGTTTATTCTTAATTACAAAGCATACGATACTTATTTATGAAGTAGTATTGTAGAACTTCTACTGTTTCTAATATTAATACTGTAATAATAAGGAATGTGTGTCACCTGAAGTCCTCTTGCTCAGCAAATAATACACAAGGGATATGTTTCAATAAATGAAAACCCAAAATATGGATTACACAGGATTATATGTATGTGTATATATGCCAGATACAGTTATTTTCCTAAATGAAAAGCATATATGCCTATATTATACAATTCAATTTTTAAAAATTCCCAATTCTTGTAGCCTTTACAATCTCACATTGTTTCCTTTGACCTTGTTTTCATTGTACATATTATAAGCACAAATTATTTAGGACAAAGAATGGACAAGCAGGCAGATGGAAAAGGATATGAGTAGATAGGACAGACGGTGAGGGATAAAATTATTATGGACTGTGTATTAGAATAAATTATTGTAATTTAAAACAACTAACATTTAACATATCGTTAATAAAAACTAGGTTGGAGGTGCCTGGGTGGCTCAGTCAGGTAAGCATGTGACTCTTGATTTTGCCTCAGGTCATGATCTCATGGTCGTGAGATTGAGCCCCACATCAGACTCTGCGCTGACAGTGCGGGAGCTGCTTGGGATTCTCTCTCCCTCTCTCTCTGACCCTTCCCCACTTCCGCTTGTGCATTCTTTCTCTCTCAAAATCAATAAGCTGGTTTTGCCAGTTGAGATGGAGGTTCAACTTAAAAACTGAGAACAAACTGAGGGTTGATGGGGGGTGGGAGGGAGGGGAGGGTGGGTGATGGGTACTGAGGAGGGCACCTTTTGGGATGAGCACTGGGTGTTGTATGGAAACCAATTTGACAATAAATTTCATATATTGAAAAAAAATAAATACACTTAAAAAAAAAGAAGAGATGGAGGTTCAAGAAAAGTTTTGTTGAATCTGAAGTATGGGAGAAGGTGCCTAAAACTTACGAAGAGATAAAGAGAAATGAAATAGGGTGAAGAGGGGAATGACATATGAAAAGAATAAGTCAGCTGACAGCAATCCAGAAGAGCAGGAAAAGAAATGGATGATTATTCAATTATGAATCACTTTGTTTTGTATTTGAATGATCCTCTTAATATCCCTGTATACCTTTCTGACTGCTTTTCAGCTTTTCATCTGGCTAGTTACCCTCTCAGCATGCTTAACTGATCAAAAACAGGTACTGGTAGGAGTCTTTTTGAATAAAACTACCCATAATTCAGCCTCACTAGGGTATCATTTTGATTCTTCCTTAATCAAAACGTATAAAAACTCAGAAGCTGTCATTTTTTGATCAGCCATAGCACACAGATTTACCTGTCATGTATATACATGACCTATTATAACTGCACTTGGGAGAAATACTTCTATGATGAACAAACAGGCTCTTAACCTGCCTCAAAGATAACAGGTTGCCCATCTTGGACTGAGTTTTTTTGCTAATCTCTTTGGTATAATAATTCTTATGGTAACTTGCATGGCAATACTTTGGGATATTTGAATCCCAAGAAATTTTTTTAAACCAGTAAATAATAAAGCAATCTTGTAAACTGGTTGTATCCTTTTCTTCACCATTTAATGGTCAAGCCAAATAAAAGGCATTATCTATGGGCATAATAGCAGATATTGCACAATGCTAAACTGCTCTGTTTTCCCTCTCTAGGCAGAGGCCCATCTGCTGTCCCTGCAGTACAGTGTTCCATACCTAATAAATCTAACACTCGTAATCAAGAAGATATTATTTCTCCCTGACAGTCAAATTAGGTCATCTCTAGGTGTGGCCTTTCATGATCACTAAAAAAGTAAAAACTTATACCATACCCTAAGGACACCCTCCTGAAGCCTCAGGGCCTCCAATGCTGCTGAATATCACTTGTTAGCTTTTCTGTTTTTACCACAAGCTCCTTTAGGAATCAGGATATACTGTGATTCAAAGGTTCTGGCCATTGCCTGGGGTCATGGCTGTCTCTACCACTTACTAGGTATGGGCCCTTCTGCAAGTTAAAGATCCTTCCTAAGCCTATATTATCTTTGAAAAGCTATAAAAAAAAAAAAAAAAAGGCAGAAAAGGACACAGCAAACTTCTGATGACAAGTGTTTTACATTTGATAAAGATTTGGATAAGGGGTGCCTGGGTGGCTCGGTTGAGTGTCTCTTGATTTCAGCTCAGGTCATGATTCCAGGGTTGTGGGACTGAGCCCATCAGGTTCTGCAATGAGTATGAAGCCTGCTTAAGATTCTCTTGCTCTCCCTCTGCCCCTGTCCTCTGCTCTCGCTTTCTCTCTCAAATAAAAAAAAAATAAAAAAAAATTAAAAAAAGACTTGGATTAATCCTATCCGTTTGTTACAACTCAGAGATATTCGCTTAAAATTTGTGCATTTCATTTTATGTAAATGTTATCTCAAAGAAAAACTACAGACAGATATTTAACTCTATTGAAATATATGCTGAAATATGTACGGGCAAGTATGCTCTCTGCATACAGTTTACTATGAAGTGCATAAAAAATAGACTGGTGAATAGATGGTAGAGAGATGGAGACATGATAAAAGTAGAGTAAAATGTTAATGGTAGCATCTTGGTGGTAAGTCGGTGTGATATTGTAAAATTATATTTCACTTTGGTTGTATGTTTGGAAAACTTCACTGCAAGATGTAGGGGAAAAATAAGCACACTGTAGAGAATAAGCACTAGTCAATAATAGCAAGTAACTCTTTCTGGCTGAAGAGGGATAAACAGGTCAAAACCCTGCATCTACTAAATTCAGTCAAGAGGAAAGGAAATTGCTACTTACAAACTTCTCATTCCAAATCATGACTGACTTAAATTTTCTTTAAAACTCTCTTGCATCCTTACATAAAAACCAATTACTTTCATTTCTTTTATTACTTTCTTAAAAAAAACAAAACTAAAACCAGATTAACAACACATGTAATTTAGGTAGTTACAATTTAAATAGAGATGACACATTGTGGGAAAACAACTATTAGAATAGGTAGAAAGAGAGGGGAAGATAAAAAGCAAATCTAATTTTACTGTATGACAAATCTTCCTCAAATAGTTTTGTCTTCATTGAATACCTCTAATGATGCACTATTTAAAGAAAAAAAACAAAACAAAACACTTCCCACACATTATCCAAAAGGTGCTATTAACAGATTTTAGTGCTGAAAATGCTTCAATTAGAGGATATCAAATTATCAGATGATTTTATTTTAGACATCTTAGACTTACAATCATGAACTAGAGGTGGAGGCAACTGAACAAGACACCCAAATATATGCTGGGCTCCAAAAGTTTAGTTAACTTACGACTTGCAACTTACCTACCTGACAGGGCTAAGCAATGCTTACAGCAAGATGGCAAGGGTTAAAAAAGAGAAATTGAAAGGGAAGCTGGATGTGAAGTAGTAAGAGCTCCTAAGAATTCACTTCATGTTTCAGAATTCTTACTGACACGTCTCCCAGCCTTTGTAGCTGGGTAAGATATTAAATATTGGCTTGTGCATTTTGAATATACTCAGTTTAATTTTTAAAAATTTCACTTACTTGATTGTCTTTTTCATTATCTTTGATAACCAAATATCTCAATAAATTTAA